>NC_139163.1:9149216-10349216 GCF_964270905.1 Leucopleurus acutus
GCTCCTCATTGATCATGTTGTATTTCACTGTCTTGCTGTCGATTCCAGGCTGATTTTGACTAGACACAAGTTGAGTTACATGAACTATCTTAGAGCCTGCCTCTTGTGTGTAGATAAAGAGTCACTGCATTTCAAAAGGTCACTGTAAGCGTTTTGCTCCCCTGTGCACCAACTGCAAAACAGCCGTCTTTGAACATCTTTGACCAATGGAATAAAAATCTTCCACTTGTTTCTCTCAAGGTCTGCTTCATGGCCCCTCCTCTCCTCCAGCCCTGGATGCACCATCTCATTTGTTCTGTTCTCCCATCATGTTGACTTCTCTCGCACGAATCTGGCCGTCTTCTCCCCACTGTGTGTACAGACCACACGTATGACTGAAAGGTTGCTCATTTTGTGAAGCCTATGACTCTTCCATCCTTTGCTTTCTCCTCTCCAAGCATCTCCAGCCACAGTGATCAGCACAGACACAGGTGTTGCAAACTGCTAACTATGCCAAGTTTGGGTCCTTACTTCTGCTTCACGTGTGTTAGTGTTGTCTGCACTGCCTCAAGGAATTTCTGTAGGTCAGAGGCAGCCTTGTGTACAGAAAAGCCTGTCCTAGAGCCTTAATAAATGAACAACAGCAACGAGTCCACATTCATGGAGCACTTGCTCCATGCCGGGCACCGTGCTGATTAATGATACTTTTAATCCGCTCAGTAATCCCATGAGGTGACATGAGAACCATCCCCATCCTACAGATGAGGTAACAGAGAACGTACACAAAACCTCCCGTGGCTCATATGTATCCAAGGGGGATTTGATCTTAAATATCCTGGGTCCAGACCCCAAACTGTAAACTGCTACCTTAGACCAGTCTCGCATTATCAAATCAAACGGTGCCGATGAAAGTATTACAGATTAACTGTAAAATGTCAGGCATGTATGTCCATAATATATCTTATTTCTGGGGCACATTGATGCGCATACACTCAGTGCTGAATAAAACTTGATGATTAGAGGTGTATTGTTCAAAGTGAGCACTGTGACTTGGTTTTGCTCTTACGAGTTTGGAATTACGGCTGTTCTTTTAGATTACACAATCAAGACAGGCTCCTACTTGGAAATTTTATTTCATATTTTAGATTCATATGACATCGTTTCTCTAAAGAAGTTAACATTTTATGGCCCATCTGGGAATGTTATTTTATGCTGTGTGATTTTACTCCCTAGTTCTACTGCATATTGGGAACTCAAGATATTTAATGATACTTTTTCATAAGGATATTAAGAGGATTAATCTAATAAAGTTTGCAGTTATTTGCACTTGTTTGAAAAGCCCACACTGTTAAAAAAAAACAGCACTGTTTTTCCCGTTATCCGCTTTACCACATCAGCACTGCCTTTTTTTCTTACAGTGGGAGATCCCAAAGGGACTGATTCATGATTTATTCTTCTTTGCAAAGAAGGAAAAGTACGGTTACCCGGGGGTGGTTCGTAAAGAGAATACCTGCTGTTTGTGTGTTTCAAAGATTTGAAAACTAAATGGAGTTTCAGATAACCATAGAAGGATTCCAAATACTGAGGCAACTTAACTGTGTCCCAAGTTAAAAAAAAAAAAAATTGTCGGGGCAGTGAGTAGGTAACCAGAGCCTAATATATTATTTTTGTCCCAGCACTGACATCATTAATCAGTGAAGGGGAGCATCTCTCTAATAGTCTTCATTACCCGTTTTTTCTCAAAATAGAAATGATGTTGTTTCCCTGAGCCTCCCTGACACGCAACAAGAAGCAGTTTGCTTTTAGCATTGAGTTCCTGGAACAAGTTACATTTTATTTCAAGAATTTATGTGCAATTTATGTAAATTGTTCTTAAATACTTGTATTAGCATTTAGGAAACTAGACGAATTTAAAGTAGATGTAACCACTCCACGTTCAATTTAATGACAATGTTCTAAAGACCTAAAATTAAGAGAATACACTATTAATATTAGGTTATCTACCATATGAAGTTTATGATTTTAATATGCATCATTTCATAGATCTAGAATGGAATTATTAATCCAAAGAGCAAAACAAGTGGCACACGAAACAATACCCCAAGAACTGGCAGGAAATCCTTAAAGTTATAGGCAAGAATTCAAATAAATTTGTTGAAAAACTTACATTTTTTTCTTAAAAAGGGCTATAATGAAAACATGCTCATTTAAACATTACTGAAATTCACTTTTAAGATCAGAATGATGTAAACATAAACAGAACAATTGTTTCTAAGGAAATTTATGTAAATTAGATAGTTATTGCATTAAATCTATGAAAAAGGTCAACCTTTCATACACTGAAATGCACTCATCGATAGGACAAAAATTCATTCCACTCCAGTATTTCACATATTACCATTTGTTTTTAATTAAATAAATGTCATCTTCGAACTAAGCTTAAAAAGAAATTGGTTTTGGTGTAATATTGTGAGGGAGATAACCTAGTAAAGGTTTTGAGTCCCCCTTTTATTTTAATAACAAAAAGGTTGTTTGTGTTGTAATAACCACTGTTACATGCCTTTGTGCTGGCTCTGTGTTACTTTTGATCTGGATATTTCAAAGTGAAAGAGTCATTATTGTTGTTCCTAATCCAAAATTTCTCTTTATACAGTGTATGATGTATATGATATGTTTACCATTAGTTAACAATTGAATATTGTTTCTCCCCAACAGACAGACAGACAGAGAGACAGAAAGAAAGAAAGAAAGAAAGAAAAAGAAAGAAGGAAAGAAAGAGAAAGGGAGGGAGGGAGAAGGAAGAAAGGAAGCAGCAGGGGTAAAGAAGGAACATTTCCAAAGAAAACCCCAAATGAGTATAAAGGAAGTTTTGTTTATGGTTTGTACTATCTTTCTACACGTTAGCATCCCCAGGTGACCTATTCCTATTGACGTTTGTTAAATAGTGTCATTCTTGTCACATCAAGATAATTTGTTACAGTTCCTAAAAACAGCATACAAAAAGTTTCTCTGATGCTTTTTAAATGCTTCTGACTTTCTCTAGCCTCAGGGCCTTAATACAGGATGTACCTCCAACCTGGCAGCTCTGGCTCTGCACACACCCTCAGCACTCTTGGGGGGCTCAGTGTCCCTAACAGCACCTCCGTGGTGTCCCCCAGCTCCCCACCACTCTGTCCTCTGCCTCTGAGCCCTGCTGTTGTGACCATAAGTCCTTCCATGAACAAATCTCCCACTGCACTTTCACCACATGCCCCTGTGCCTGACATCGCGTAGGACCTCAGTTTTTGGTTATAAACGAATAAGTGGCTGCATTAGGGGTTGAGGTAGGTGACCCACTGGAGGGGTTATCAAAACATCACCCACTTGAAATTCCCTTCCTGTGCCTGGCAATTTCCTAAATCCACGATTTGAAGCCAGTTTCTTTGGTGTTTAAAGATGTTTCTGTCCTTATTAAATGCTCAGTAAATATATTAAATGAATGGGTGATTTTTACAAAGTACTCATGGAACTTACCCTTTTAAAAAGACTGTGCTATTTTCTAACTTAATTTAATTTTTATTTTATTTTTAATATCTTTATTGGAGTATAATTGCTTTACAATGTTCTTAGTTTCTGCTGTATAACAAACTGAATCAGCTATACATATACATATATCCCCATATCTCCTCCCTCTTGCGTCTCCCTCCCACCCTCCCTATCCCACCCCTCTAGGTGGTCACAAAGCACTGAGCTGATCTCCCTGTGCTATGTGGCTGCTTCCCACTAGCTATCTATTTTCCATTTGGTAGTGTATATATGTCCATGCCACTGTGTCACTTCATCTCAGCTTACCCTTCCCCCTCCCCATGTCCTCAGGTCCATTCTCTACGTCTGCGTCTTTTTTCCTGTCCTGCCCCTAGGTTCGTCAGAACCATTTTCTTTTTTTTAGATTCCATATATATGTGTTAGCATACGGTATTTGTTTTTCTGATAAGACTGTGCTACTTTATATCCAACATGCTTTTCAGTGTATTGAATGACAGTGAACCAGGCTCATAAAATTAGAGTTTATTCTACCTAGTAGGATAAACTAGTCAAAATATTTTAAGATGTCATAAGTAGACTTAGTATATCTTTGTGGTACCTTTTAAGAATATAATACTCTTCTGGGGGACCATTTTGCATTAAGCATTTCATTTTTAATTTCACTCTGATGTTTTCTTATTTATTCATTCAAACTTTTAAAGAGCCTTTTCAGAGAACATACTGCATATCCATTTGTGAGCCCAAAAATGTTTTCATGTGTTTTATGATGTATACATAGGAAAAATGTTAACAGTATTTGTAGTTCTTAATCCCATTCAGCCAAAGTATTATTATTATTGTTATTATACAGCTTGTTTCTTAAAGTGAAATAGAGGTTTGGACAATTTTTAATATCCTTTTGTTGCATAACCCAGTGTTTTTGTAGGCAGCCAGAAACGTGTGGCTCAGAGGGAGTGCAGAGGTGGAGAGGAGAGATTGGGGGCTGTGGTCACATCATCTCAAATAACACCTGCACAGGTCGTATGTTCGTGAATTATATTATCCAGGGAGGGCCAAGGAACTAAGAGAAAGGATGAAATGCAGAAAAGAATAAGATGGGATGCCGGAAAATCATATCAAAAACTTCAAGGAAGGAGGGAAAGGAACAGGGGATGTGTTAAATGTGCCAAGTGCCAGAGGGTCAGTTGTGTCCTTTGAAAAGAGGACACAGATTTGGTATCAGTGAGAAAAGGGCAAATGTGAACTCTGAGCCAAAATAACATTTCTCCTTAAAACCCCTCCTTCTCACGCTTCACTGTTCTTTTAGTCTCTTCACTGGAGGAAAGTACTTCTTGATGTTCCAAACTGTTTTTTTTTTTTTTTTGCTCGCAAGTGGATTTAAGCTGCATCTGTTTTATAAGGACTTGGCATTAAAATTCTGAGCCTGTAAGATCCCAGTTAATATGCCTGCTTTCCAAATTAATATTGAAGGGAATATCCAGTTTCCAGAAGGACCTCACTCTTTGTTTATAAAAGGTTATCACAAGTGAAGTATTTAAATAGTTACCTAAATATTCTCAGATATGTTAGTTTTTTAAAAATTGTTGGTCATACACATATTTAGTCTTGTGTAGACGTTTTCTGGATGTGAATGATTTTGCCATTTATAATCAATTTTAATGCAACCATTGTGAGTAAGAGTGTAAGAGAAAAAGTCAGTGAATGAAAATACGACCACAGTGTAGTTGGTGATGTTATCACCTGCCAGCAGCTAGACCAGTTTGGAAACTGGGTTACATTCAAGCGACCTCAGGGCACATTACTGCAAGAAGGGGTCGCCTGCAGCCCAGAATACACGTTTGCAAGGCCAAGTGGAAAACATGAGGTTTATAACAGGAAAGCAAACACACACACAATAATCACAATAATCGTGTAGCACCAGAAAGTGGGCTGCTATGTTTATTTGACCTACTTAAACTTCTTTTCCCTTCTTTTGTTAGTTAAATATCCTAAGGCATAATGGGATTAATATGCCCGAAGCAGGAGCTTCCTACACAAATTACATTTATGTTTTGGTAGTCAAACACTAGGGTTAGAATTGTGTGTTCTTACAAAATCACATCTTAAGAAAGTGTTGTAAAAGCCTGAAGGCGAACTTTTCCCCTCAGTACACAAATGGTTTTATTCTAGCCTGTGGCAGACTTATGCTTATTTTACTTAATTATATCTTTTTCTTTTTTTGGAAGATTTATTTATTTACTTTATACAGGTTCATATGATATAGATTTCAATATTTTTACATAAGAATAAAACAAAATGAAACAAAGAAACAACACTAGACTCCAAGAAGATGAAAATATGAGAAAAAGAAAAGGAAGAAGCAAAAAACTTAAACTTTTAAGCATTTTCTCTAAAAGTAATCATACTTAGTGCCAGTTTGAGGAGGGTGCCTCCAGATCTGGAATTTGCCGCTGCTTCTCTTTCCCGAATGGTTCCTCTGGACTGTGGGAGGGTTAGGCCCAGAAGAGAGAGTCTTTGACTCCGCCCCAAGGCGACGCCCGCCTGGCTCCAGCCCCCTCAGTATCCTCACGCAAAGGAGCAGGTTATCCTGCTGGCTAGCAAGCCAACAGGGGCGTCGTAATGTCCAGGTGGTGAGTGAGTCTTCCTGAAAACAGCTGGAGACATCTGCAAAACACTAGGGTTTAACTTGGCCACTGGCATGGAATAGGCCCAGCCTTAGTTATCAGGAATTACGTGACCATCTACGTAACATGGCAGCTCCAGCCCTACCCTGCAAATTCCCTGTCCTCTGTACCCAGGTTTTTTTTTCCATAGCACTTATCAGGATCTGGCAAATTATATCTTGTTTATTTGGGTGTCACCCGTCACTGTCCAGCAGATTATGAACTTCAAGGAGGCAGGCACTGTGTATTGTGGTCACTGAAGTACCAGCCCCAGGCCAGCACCAGCTCAGCCTTTCAGTAAGGGTGTTATGTGGTAGATTCATGATTTTATAGCTGAAAGCTCCTTGCCCTGCGTTTGTGTTCTGGACTTGAACTTTATATAAACAGAGAAATCTTTTCCACCAGGTTTCTCTGGGGTGTTCAAGAGGCTGACCTGTTTCTGATGTCTGATTTTCAATATATTCAAATGCGAATTCATTCCTCTTCATTAAACGATTATTCATGATGGAACACAAATGCTTCCAAATCTGAGCAGTGATATTCTAGTACACATTTTACAGACATGTCTTTTTTATTACCTGTTATCTCCTCATTCACAATAAAGACACTAAGATTAAACACTGACAAAACTAATTAAGTGGTATTTCAGTATTTCCCCCCTACTATAGCTGCATATACGTTCAGGAGTATGCATTATGGTACTTTCTATAACCCTTTACCAAATCCAGCATTACTTTAAAATCACATAGGTTTACATAATGTATATAAAAAGAATCTGTTTCATTATATAAAGTATTGACAGAAAACACATTACTCTTTTTAAAATCATAATATGTAATGTCTTATTTGCCTCATTTTTAACTAAATATGGCATAAAGCATTTAAACCATAATGTAATAGCAGCATACCTTTATCTTACTCATTAAATATATTTTGATCAGATTATCAACAGAAAAAATCACAGAATAAGCAGACTTATACACAAAAAATTTCTTTCTGAGGCAAGAAAAATAACCACATCACATACACCATACTCCACAAAATTTCTGCTATTGTCAGCAAAAGTATGTAGCTCAAATTCTTGGCAATATTTGAAACAAAAATGTCACCTTGATCTCAAGGCTAGAAGTTCTAAAGAGTGGAAAAAGTCTAAAAATTAACACACTTAGCCAGTATTCACTAAATTTAGTTTTTAAAATTTATTTTAAATTGTCAGAGAAAATGTTTTAATCCATAAATTTTAATTGCAGAAAAGCAAAAAATATATTTTCTCTGCAGTATTTCTAGACAGTGTATATATGTTGTTTCAACATGGGGACTTTTGATATGGGGTGATAATAAGTGATGCCCTCAAGGGTTTTTGCGTCATAAAGCTTGTTTTTCCTAACCTAAATTTTACACATTGCTGTAATGGTAGGATCCTTCCACATTCCTCCAGAATCCTCTAACCCTCTCTCTATATGAACCTGCCATCACGTGTATTACCTGCAATTTTAATCATTTTCTTTTGTGTCCTCCCTACACTCCCAGGTGTGACCTGGGCTCTTTGCGGGCGGGGCAGTGCCTATTTGTGTTCAACTGCAGCTGGGGCAGAGTTGGTGTGAGTATACGTTGTTCAGGTTAATTGATTGCGTTTTATGTTTTTGGTTTTCCTCCTAGTGACCACTCTCCTTTGCTCACACAGGGCCCTCATTACGGTGCTGCTCACATTTATACGTGTCCTTGCGATGTGCAGTTTTAGGATTAATTCTAAATATTAGGATAGTCACAGATATGCTCTTGGGGGTAAAGTGCGTGAGGCGCTTACATGGCTTCTGTGCTTCCACTCATAGGCCAGTCTAGTTTAGCCTGTCTGCTAAGCTTATAGCTGTCTTCTGACTGTCCTTGTTCTCCCAGGGCAATGAATGCCCAAACGCAGTAAGAGACGGGTGGGGACTTGTCGAGGGGAATGTCTTTCTCAGAAATGCCCCACAGACTTTCCTCCATGTCTTATTGGCCATGATTAGATCATACACCCACACCTAAACATTGCCCGCTGGCTGGTAAAGTCAATCTCCAATGCTTAAAGTCCTTCTTATAAAAAAAGAGCTGTACCGGCAACGAAGAAAGGAGAGAAAAAAGGCTCCATGGAGCAACCCAAACTCTCTGCCCACTGCTCCTGCTTGAGCTTATAAGATTATTTTGGGGCATTAGGAGACTGAAGCTTTCACTGTTGCCTAGTAAACGCTCCCAGTGCAGATTTTTCTCCACCAAAGACTGCCTTTTACTCTCATGGAGATCTCAGTCGTTGGGTATAAGTCATCCACAGAGAGGAAAAATAACAAGGAAGAGCACGGATCACCAGTAAAATGAAAACTACTGCTTAGAAAGGTTTTCTGAGAAAGTAGTGTTATACCTTTGTGCCTGAAGCCTCATGATTCTTGGCCAGTTGGGGGAATGTTTTGGGTTGAGTGCACTCACTTTGGCTTTTCTGTTTCCCTTCCTGTTCTCAGTGGTGCCCCCATGTTCTCTCCTGCAGCAGCCCCCTCTTAACTGTGCTCAGACATCACCTTCTTCAAGAGACCTTCTTCCCCCTGTCTGTACTTAGTCTACCCACCCCACAGTCTTCTGGGAGCAGCTTTGTGCATACCAGGGGGATTTGGACATGGATTGAAATAACTCACATTCATATTTCCCAGGGGGATTTCCAATTTAAATTTTAGTTTTAGTGGTGAAATAAAAGCTATTTCACCAACCCTCTGCAGGGAAAGGGATTCTGGGATTCGTGGAATAAATTTGAGAGCGCTTTGGGACACCTGGTCCTTCCTCTTGTTCCTGGCCTCACAGAAGATTATGCCTGTCTGTTCTCTTGTGAAATGAAGTCTGGTGCATCTGCCATGAGTCTCTCTTGGTTCAGTCTTAAAAATGTTTGAAGACTTTGTCTTTTTTTATGCTTTTAGAGCCAGCCTCTCTTGTTTTCTTACATAATACCTAACTGCCTGATTGCAGGTCTGTGCTAAGTTATAAATGATTTAGAATGGACATCTATACAGGAGAAGTGTTTGTGTGTGGTGTGTGCTTCCACAAAATCCACTTCACTTGCAGGATTAATTGGCTCCTTTAACACTTCTTGCTGGAGGCACCTGGCTGGCTGAATGGTCGTTACTAGGGGAGGAACTAGGTTCCTCCTAGTACTTCGTTTGGCTGGGTTTCTCAGCAGGTATGGTGTGGGTTCATTCAGAATTTGGTTTTGCATTTGTGCCAAAACTATTTCTGTCAGTGTCATTTGTCATCATAATTATGTAATTTAATAAAATCTCAGATAAACCAATGATATATGAGGTTTTAAAAAGGGAGTTATTCTGTCCATAGAAAAATAGCTAAAAATGAAAATGACTGGCAAATTAGCTGTAGGCAAGATGACTGCAAAAAAAATTGTGGGGGAAAACACTTTTTAAAGAATAGAAGGGTTGGGCTTCCCTGGTGGTGCAGTGGTTGAGAGTCTGCCTGCCGATGCAGGGGACATGGGTTCGTGCCCCGGTCCGGGAAGATCCCACATGCCGCAGAGCGGCTGGGCCTGTGAGCCATGGCTGCTGAGCCTGCGCGTCCGGAGCCTGTGCTCCGCAACGGGAGAGGCCACAGAGGTGAGAGGTACACGTACCGCAAAAAAAAAAAAAAAAGAATAGAAGGGTTATGCATTCTGGTAGCCTTCAGGGGTCTTAAGTTCTCACTTCACTTTATAGTCACTAAAAACTGAAAGTTTTAGATGGTCATTGATGAATTGGTTTTGCAAAAACCTGTGTTGCCTGTGAACCTATACTCAAAAGAAAGTGTGTTAGCTCTAGAGCTGAAGTTTGGAAAATCAATGTACATCTTCATGTTTGGAATTAAAATAAACTAGTAAAAAGAAGCACAGGCACTTTAAAAAAATACTTTCCCTCTTTAACTGATTGTTTCAATTAAAGAAAAATGAGAAGATAAGAGGGCTTTTGCTGTATCGCCCCTCACACACATGGCATTTTGTTTCAGAGAAGCATCAAGACCAACATGGAAGCAAATGACAGACAAAGTGCTCAGGGCTGGACTGTGTGGAGGCTAGTGCCTGTCTCCTGGTCCAGTGGGTGTGTGGGAAGCAGGTGATGAGGCATCTAGTGGGGCCCTATGGATTCTGGTCCCCCTGACAGCACTGGGCTAATTGGTAGACCCAGTGGGGATGATGTTTGTTGAGTCTGTACAGGTTGGCTCCAGGCCTGGAGTTCTGTCTCCTGCAGAGATGCCCAGAGCCCCCTCTGCTCTGACCTGAGACTCAGTCAGTTTTGACCAAGTTTCCTCAGTCTCTCATACCTAGCAAAAGAAAGGCCAACTCATTTTGAAAATGATGTGCGGGTTCTCTGAGTTTATGCAGAAATTTAATTCCTCTCCTAAACTCTCCATATATACATGGCTAATTCCTATTTTTTAATTTAATTTCTCTTAACCTTTCAGATTTAGACTTTTGTTTTCTCTTGATTTTTTGAATGCTGTGTACCATTTTCTGTATTTTTTCCCCTAAACATAAATGCGTTCATACACCCACACACACAACTGACATTTGCACTTGGTCTAAGACAAAAAAATGTCAACTGGACACCAAATATTTATCTTTACAAACTCCACCATAAGTTCTTACATAATTTCATAAAGCTTTATATCTTTATTATATCTAAATTCTGGCTAACAATGTCATTTTCAATCAGTCCCTACAAAGTACCACGCACAGTTCAGTCAAGCCGGAGGTAAGTACTAAAATATCCTTGAGAACTATGCTGTGTTCAGTGATGTGTGTGTGTGTGTGTGTGTGTGTGTGTGTGTGTGTGTACCTGTGTGGCTCCTGGTATAAAGAGAAACCTGAGTGGGTGGTAACATTGTTTCCTGCAAACACCCACCAGTCTAACACAAATGAGACATAATTATAGCGATTTCTGCCTAACTGGATGCTGTGTACTCAGTGTGGTGGTTTGACTTTTCACATCAGTAATCCAATTTCAAATCATACTTTTTATATGACAACTGTAGCCTCTCATGGGTGAAATGAAACTGTCAGTTGCAGACATGAGAGCAAGTGTTGATTTTTAAAACTGATGCTGTCAGGACTGAGACTGTCATTTCTGGGTATGAGAATGCAAAGACATATATAATCACATCTATGAAATATGTGTTGGTTATTAAACATGTGTTACTCCTTAGAGACAAGTATTTTCAGGACCCTTATGGGACACCAGTGAGGTGTGGCCAGACACTCACTGGGGTCTTTATTCTTCCAGCTGGGCTTCTGCCAATCACTGCCTTGGAGATGGTGGAGAGCTGGCTGTTACAGGCCAGGGTCAAATAGAGGAAGGACCGGAATCACTACACCTCACTCTTTTTAAATCATTTCTAATGTAGCTCCCTTATATCTATGTGAGACAACATCTGAATAAGGAGGATAAATTTTAAAAATATATATATTCTTAAACTTTGAAATATATGACTTCACAGTGTTTTCAGTTGATAAAGTACATGTGTGGAGAAGTGAAGCTTTCCATTGATGAATGTGTCTTAATGAAGTGCTGTTTTCTGATAGAAAGCATTTTTAAGTGGCTTTTATTGGGTTTTAATCGAACTTGAGTGTTACTAATAGTGCCAAGAATGCTAATTATTGATTTTATGTAGTTAAAATACAGGGGACTTCAGTCTTCAGTGGTGTTAATTTATCCCTTCAGTGAATGTTTATTGAGTTCTAACTATGTACCGCACTGTTCTAGGTTCTGGGAATACAGCAGTGAACAAAACAGATAAATCCACTGCCCTCAGAGAGTTTATAGTCCATTGCAGGGAGCGGGGGAAGGGACAAAAAGCGAACAAGGAAAGATATAATGTATCAGATAGTCTTCAGTGCTCTGGAGTAAAATAAAGCTGCACATGGGGATTGCCAGTGGTCAGCAAAGACTACATTATTAAGGTGACATTAGAGGAGAGACCTGAATGAAGTAAGGGGCCAGCTATGCACTTCAGTGGAGGAAGAATGTTCCAGGAAGAGGGGACAGAATGTGCAAAGGCCCTGAGGCATTAAGTCCTTGGCAGGTTCAAGGTACACCAAGAAGGGCAAAGACTTTCTACAGCATAACCCACATTTGTATACTGGAAGTGATGGTGGGTCTTCTCATTGAGCTTTTGATGCCCTGTCTGTGTGAGGCTGACCTTGGTGATTCATCACTCTGAAGTGTTAGTAGGGTTTTCCCTTGCACATCCATAGTTAGCAGACCAAGCCGTTAGTCATAAGCCTATAGATATTTAGAATAACTAAGAGTGTACAACCTGTGAGAATGGAATCAAGGCCAGGAGCCTGGGCGGGGGGGGGCAGCTTCATGACCCTCTCGTTCTAACCAGCTCAGCTGAATTTAGCATTGAACACAGTCAGTTCCTTTTTTTGTCTGTTCATTTTGCCACATCAGCATAGTTTGCTTCAATTAAAGCACATTGAGTGCTTGTAAATAAAGGTATAATCACTTTTTTATTATAATACGTGGCTTGTTTATCCTTTTCTAGTATCTCTTATCATTTAAGATTATTCATAAAAATTAGTGTAATATCTGACTACATGTGCCATGGAGGAAGGATCCAGCTAAATAGCTGTGGATAAAATGTGTATGTACTTAAAAAATGGATAAAACATCTAGCAAGATACTCCCAAATTTGACAACTTATACAGTGTGTGATAAGGCCACAGTTTGGTACTAGTGAATTTAATATCGTTGATAAATTTTAACATCAGTTTTAACAGTAGACATTTAGATTTCCTCTGACATTTAATTAAATGCAGGTAGATTTGTAGGAGTTGTTGTTTTTGTTCCAAGATTAATATTAAGTTTGAGGTCCAGATTCAAGTAGCAGAAAATACATAAAGCAGATAAAATATTGCATGACTTTTGGTGTCTAGCACATCTTAATTCATTTGAAAAGTAGCATGCTACATTAAAAATACCTACATAATGGTAATAGTTATATACATAGCCCTCCTTAGTAGTAGGCATATTTACCCTCTAATACGTTTACCTTTCATCTTCTCAGAATAAATGATTATTTTAGCCCAATTCTATAAAAACATTTCAGTGTATTGTGATAGAAAAGATTGTTACATGCCTCTCTAGTGCAAACAGGCAGTATTCAGCATGCTCTAATCAACAGCCATCAATGAGATGGACCACAACTGCACACCATAAGGAAGAAAAGCATAAAAATTTTTAAAGGGGGGGTGGATATTTGCATTGTTAAGTAGCCGACGCATGCAGATGTTGTGTGGGTATAGGGTACATCGATGGGTAAGCGTCAGTGTTCGTCATGGGCAGAAGCTCAGTCGCAGTTCCCAAGCTAAGGTCACATAAGGACATCTGTATAATATCAGAAATTGTGATGAATTGTAATGAAGCTCGCAGGACATCACCTACGTTGGCAGATTGCATTCACACAGGACACCTCAGGTCCTCAGGACACGTAAGCAAACTTGTCAACATTATTAACACAGTTTTTTTTTTTTTTTTTAAGAAGATGTTGGGGGTAGGAGCTTATTAATTAATTTATTATGCTGTGTTGGGTCTTCGTTTCTGCGCGAGGACTTTCTCTAGTTATGGCAAGCAGGGGCCACTCACTATCGCGGCCTCTCTTGTTGCGGAGCACAGGCCTCAGACGCGCAAGCTCAGCAGTTGTGGCTCACGGGCCCAGTCGCCCCACGGCATGTGGGATCCTCCCAGACCAGGGCTCGAACCCGTGTCCCCTGCATTAGCAGGCAGACTCTCAACCACTGCGCCACCAGGGAAGCCCAACACAGTCTCTTTAATAGAGCCTAAGTTGTAAAACACCAGTAACTGAGCTTTGTCAGGATGACCAACACTGTGGATTGGTTGCTGAACAACCTCAGGAGACATCCTTCGTGGGCAGAAGCTCACACACCCCAAGACCGCTCTCACTAGGCTTCTGGGTAGGATTGGGTTCCTTTGTTGGGATGACTCAGGTTGGGAGCCGAGTCACCGCTGTGACGGGCAGGGCGTAGATGGTGCGTTTTTGTGGCAGGCTGTGCCGCTGCCTCCCGTAGTATCAGCCCCCAGCCTGGCACTGGCTGCCTGGTCTCAGCGTCACTGTGTGGGTCTGGACTGGTCGCCGTGTGGGTCTGGAGTGGCTGCCGCGACAGTGCTTCCTGAACTTGCCGCTTCCTCATTGTCTTCTTACCCATGAGTCTGCTGTGAGTGGACCCTGGAAGGAGGGAGGGAGGGGTGACAGGGGAAGAGAAAAGGACAATGGAGTGAGACACAGTGAGCAAAGGAAGAGACTGGTAATGCGCCACGCTGACTTACATTAGCAGGGATGATGGCACTTGGCTGGTGCACAGGCTGTCATGTTGGAGACGTGAGGTCGTGGAGATTGAAAGGGGAGTCGTAAATGGTGAGTTTTGAACAGTAAGAAAGAGTTCAGAGAGGTTGTAGAATGCTTTAGACTGAGCTTCATGTAAGCAATTTTTGAAGCAGGCAAATTTGGGGTGCAACCCTTGCTCTGCCCTTACTGACCTATATGCAGGGACCACTCTTTTGCAGTGTCTCAATCTCTACCTCCTTATCCGTGTCACACCTGTACACAAATATCAATTCCCTCACCCTTGACAGTGCCATTTTGGAGTGGGATAATTCTGGTGGGAGGTGCAGGGGGTGGGTGAGTGGGGGACTGTCCTGTGCACTGTGGGATGTTTAAGGACCTTACCCGACACCCACTAGATGCCAGTAGTAGCCTCCCAGTTGTGACAGCCAGAGGTCCCCTCTAGGGCAAGACAGCCCCTGGTTAAGAACCACTGGTCTAACCTTTGCAAAAGTTTGCAGTGAACTGGTTCTGTCCCTCTCTCCAGTCACATGATTTTGTAATCCAGCGAAGTCCCTCCCCAGTACTATTTTTTTTCCTTTTTATTAAGAATCTCTTAAACTGATACCACAAATAAACAACTTGAATTGTACAGTTCTAACCTTATTTGGCATTTGATTTTCTTTTTAATGAGAAATCTTTGAAACAAGACACCTGACCTGAAGGGAAAACTGTACAGATTCACATTGTTTAGAATATGTTACCCCATTTAAAGAAAGATGTTCCTATAATACATAACAACTAAATACAAAATATTATAAAAAATTATAAATAAAAATATTATAAAATCATTTTACAATTACACGTGTAAAAGCTTGAATCTCGTCAGTCAAGGTATGTAGATTTCTTTTAAGTAAAAGAATAAATGAGTAGAATATAAAATTAAAAGTTGAATGAGCATGTCACCAGTGGAGAAAGAGGATGTATTCACAGAATCAGTTTCTCTCTATTGGATGTCAATTAAAATGTACCATTGACCACCTTATAAAAGAGGCAAATGAAATGCAGTGCCTGTGCACTCACCCCACTTAATTCATGAGCAATAAAGGAAAGTAGACAGGGAATGGAAACAACAGAGAAAGACAAGTTGTAGTAGTCAGGAACCAAATCAGTTTCCAGGGGTGGGAGCAGAGTCCCAGAGCAAATTAGCGGGTCCTCTTCTTGGTAGAAACCTCCACCTGCAGCTGGAAATTCTCAGTTATACCTTTGTCCTCCGTCTCTAGCCACTCGGTATGTGTGGTTCATTGATTGGCTGCCCAAACCCTGGAGGATGTTCTGCCTCCTTGCAAACCCCCACTGTTTACAGTAGGTTTCAACGCTTCATGAAGAGATACACTTTTCTACAAACAAACCAAGTGTAACAGTTACTTGAAATAATTCCCAGCTTACAGAATAGTTACAAGACTAGTGCAAACTAAGTACTCTTCTCTCAGATTCACCAGCCTTATACATTTTGCCACATTTGTTCTTTCTATGTTCTCTCTCTCCCCCGTCTCTCTCTCTCTTCCCCCCAACCAATACTTCAATATTTATTTCCTAAGAACAAAATCAGTATCTTACAATAACAACTCTATAATTTTCAAATTCAGGAAATTTAATTTAATACTTTCATAAAATAGCATTGTACCAAATTTCAAATATTGCCAATGGTTCCAGAAAGGAGCTTTATGCTGTATTTCCTTCCTGACCTCAGATCCATCCCAGGCTCAGACATGGCATTGGGTGGTCTCCTTTAATCTGGAATAGTTCCTTCTCCTTTCTTTGTCTGTCACAGCACAGATGTTTTCCAAGAGTACAGGCCGTCATATGCCCCTGTCTGCAGTCACACCACAGAATGGTCCTGCCCCACTAGCTTACATGAACAGGGTTATTGCTGTCAGCTCCTAACTCAGTTGGTGTTACCACGTCAAGGGCTGAACTTGCCTTCCACTACACAGAAGATGCCAGGTTTGCTCCCCGAGGACATCAAAGCTTCTCCAGAAGAGGCAGGACAGAGGTGCTGAAACATTGTGAAAACTCACACCTCCTAGCTCTTTCAGTTGGGAATTATTATAGAGGATGATGTATAGTTATAGAGGTATGAATATGTTTTCTATCTGCCGTACCCACTCCGCCCCCAAGGCAGGGACACACACAAAATTAAGTCCGAGGGGAATGAGGCCAGCCCGTGGGAAAGGGCAAGGGAAGGATGGAAGGGCTGGATCAATAAAAGATTGATGATGGTGGTTGTTATCCATGGAAAACATCCTCTCCCGCCTGCCAGGTTGAAAGCTGTTTAAAAGAAGTGCTAATGAGGTGTGAAAACTAGGCAAATCAGGGCCCTTTGAGTATGCTTTTGGCAGGAACCTAGAAAGTTACTCATTTTTTAGTGGTTTCCTAACTGCAGTTTTGGGCAGTTCTATTGACTATCAGGGAAACAAATTCGTACATTATGAAATGTTACTTCTCCCCTGAATCCCGGCTACTAAACTACCAGATTTTTATTTACATTTCAAAAGGAAATGATTATTTTCTTAATAGATGCATTTTTCCCTTATTTTCAAACAATGTACTTAATTTTTTTTAACTGAGGTAAACTTTTGATTTCTTATTACAAAGCAATGCAAGCATAGAAGAAATAGGAAAATGCAAATAAAAAACAAGCTGTTTAATAAACATCTCTATTTTTAAATGCAAAAATTTGCAGTTCACATCTGGGTAATAACCTTGCTTTTTCTATGTATATGTGCATGTAATAATTTTTTCCACTATGACAAAATACTCCATAACTGTTTTTGTTGTTTGTTTTTCATTTCATGTATTATAAGTATTTTTCTATGTTGATAAACATTCTTCCAAATATATTTTACTGGCTGAAGAGTTTTCCATTTTGCAGCTATGCCACAATTAATTTAGTCCATTTCCTTTTGTTGTGAATTTAGGATGTTGCCAGCACTTTTACTATACTGAAATTGTTATAAATATCATTTATTATTGCTAGTATTTTTTAAACAAGTTTTCTTAAATGTTTCCTTAGGATACATTTTGATACATAGAATTTACAAGTCAAGAAGTAAAGGAAGACATGTTTTGACGATAATAGTATTCATACCCAAATTGCCCAATACATGCTTAAACATCCACTAAACATTGGAGTTAATCTTCTCTTGGAGTAACATCATTTTAACGGACCTCTTTCTTTCAGTATGTATTTCATTTTATTTTTTTCTTAAAACAACATAACTTTGTGTCTATAATCAGATGTGAGAAGAAGCCTCCATCTCTTTTGCAAAGTAAAATAAACTCTCAAAATCCAGTCCCACGGCCGGCCTGTGGCTGTCTGAGGTCTCCCTGCTGTGTTTGCAAACGCAGGAGGCTCCCCTCCTCTCAAGGTGGCCTCTGTCCTCCCCCTGGGACCATCCTCCTCCCCCATTAGCGGCCAGCCAAGGTCTCCCTTTGTCTCTTGCCAGCCCTTCCCTTCCTCTGAGAGCAGAAGGCAGAGACACTTGAAGCTCAGCTTCTACCAGCCTGGCTGTCAAAGCCTTTTCCTCGTAAGGGAAGGTGTTCCCTCCAAGGCTTTCACTCCTGCTTCTGAAAGAATGCTTGCGTGTTCGTCTGTGTTCATTGTGTTGCAGCTTCCAGAGGCAGATGTGTTGATGCTGATCCATTGTTGGTCTGGGCAGGCTTCTGATTCTTGCTGCCATTGATTTTGTGGGAGTAGGGACTAAGCAGAGTAGGGAGTTAACTCTGGAAATTTCACCTCACGTTACTGATGTCCCGATTCAGACTGGTCCACAGCTTCAGGACAGAAGTTTTACAGTTCAACATTGTAACAAGTTGCTGGGTTTTCCCATCACATGAAGAGCTGAGAAAAAAAACACAGGTGGGGAGAGAATAAGTGATTTGTCTTTTCCTTTAGAGATTGAGCATCAGAAAACCTGGAGTTCCCAGGGAAACAGCGATTCTACGGATGCTTTTCTCCAACCATCCACATCTTGTCTCCTTTGTTCCTCTCTCAGCCTTGCGATCTTTCAGTTCAATCCTAACCTCTCATTTTTAACTTCTCGCCCTCTCTCCAACCTCTTTTCGCTGACAAGAGGAGAAGTGTGGTCGTCCAAAGGAACATTGCCTGGTTTCTCTTGTCTTCTTACTGCCCTATTTTAAGGTGAAGAAACTGCAGCTGCAGTTATCAGACCCTCATCTTCTTCTCATCTCAGCTGTCCAAGGCCTCATACCTGTACATTTTACAGCTCTCAACAAAATTCAAAGCCGGGGGCTTCACAACCTGCGCTTTCAGCAACACTGATCACAGACGAGTGCTGGTGATACTGTTGTTTAAATTCCCCAAGAGCAACGGTGCTGGAATTTTAGCTGCATCAGATCCACCTGGAGAGTTTACTAGAACACAGACTGCTGGACCCACCCCCAGAGTTTCTGGTGAATTAGGTCTGGCGTGGGGTCAGAACTTTAGAAAATCTGTATTTCTAAGTTCCCAGGTGACGTTGATGCTGCTGGTTTAGAGCTCGTCCTTAGAGACAAAAATCAGATGCTCTGATGCCACTTGTCTCAAATGTGTTTCCAGTTGTTTTCGAAACAAGGGCCATTAGACATGCCCGTCTCCTCTGTCAGGAGTATCACTGCTGCCACCTTCCAACTAACCAAATCCGTAGTCCTTTGGGGCTTGCCAATCCCATTCCCAGCTATCAAACCTGATCAAGCTGGTTAACTGAACCGCTATCCAATTGAAATTAATTAATTAGGTTGATTGACCTAGTGATGAATTTAATTCTGTTAATGATGCAGTGGTTGGATTGCTCTCTTCCTCTTTGTGGCTGGTGGGTGAGCAATGCAGGAAAAGGCAAAGTGGTGCTTCTGCTAACCGGTGTGAAACACCTGAAGACTCTGCAGGGGTATCCTCAGCTGGTGGGCGCATCCCCAGTGCCCTGGCCTCCCCACTATTGCTCCCCTCCCTTCCAGACCCTTTAGCTGCTAAGATCCTCTCCTGTCTTTGCTGTTCTGCTGATCATCCTGAGCTGCCCTGATCTGGATCTCACACATCATAGCTTTAAGCATCGCCTCTTCCTGATTTTTAAATCATCTTCTGAGACTTCAAGAAGTCATATGCAGACTTTCTCACTCTCTCCCTTGTACCCCTGAACTTTCACATCCACAGCTGTTATTTTTTTAAACTCTGTGCTACATTCTGAATAATTTCTTAAGGGTCTATTTTTGTGTGCATTAATCTTGATTTCTGCCATTTGTAATCTGTTTTTTTTTCAGCTATTACATTCTTTAATCTATAGAAACATACAGTGTGTTTTTAATTTATGTGTTTCGTTTCCAGAGGCTCTATTGGGTTAGTTTAAAGCCTCTTGGAAAATGTTACTTCTTGTTCCTTGGTCACACTGTTGGCCTTTCTCATAGTCATATGTACACACTGAACAGGCATCTACCGCTGAGGTTCCTGTAGGCCCACTGCCTGGGAATCTGGACTCTCACTCCTGGCCTTGTCTTCACTAAGTCCTTGTCTGATGGTGTAGGTTACTTTTCTTTTATACGGTGAACTCATGTTCCTTGGATCACTGGGGGTTCTTTGAGGCTCTGATGGAAGCCGTGTTCCCCCAGAGAGGACTTCGTTTGCTTCTGCCAGTTTCCTACGGTCACTACTAAAGAATATCCTTGAATTCTGGTTTCACCTTGAGATTTGTAGGGACACATGGGTTCCTTGAATTTAGGTTGTGAACCCATATAAATGCTGACTTAGAGTTATGAATTCTTGGCAACGATTTCTTCTTCTTCCGCACAGAACCAAGGCTGAAGAGGGCAAGTTTTGTTTTCAAAAAAATTTTTCCAGATCGTTTTCATGGTGGGTTTATTCCTTGTCAAATCTTTTACTGTGAGTGATTCTCTGGGGGGGGGGGGTCTCATATAGTTATATCTATACCTACATCTATAACTATATTATGTATAAAGAATATAAAATATACTTAAATAGAAATGTATAATATATCAGTCTTTTGATCTGTCTGTGTAGGTTGAGAAGTTCCATGCTGGGGGGCCCCAGGCTTCCTCTACTGTCTCCTGCGTCCTGAGTATGGTTACAAGAGGGAAGTTCCGGGCAGCCAGGCTTTCCAGCTCCTGTTAGTGAGATTCCCATCTTCTGGGACTGCTTACCTCCCAGGATTTCTGTCTCACCTGATTATGTCAGGAATTCATTCAGTGTTTATATTTCTTACTTACCTTAATGTGAACTTGTTTGCACACATTGCTTATGTTCTGAAACCTGACTGAGGTGAGCTCTACCCAGAACAGAACAGTCAGGGCTGTTTGGAGGGAGAGATTAGCAGAGGTGCAGAGGTGCATACCTGCTTCAGTTGTCACACAGGTGGTGGTTGTGCAGCAGTGGTGGCCAGAGCCCTGGCTGCCTGGTGGGAAGGAAAACGCTGACCTCAAGGGTTTCAGATTATCGCAGAGTCTGTTCCCAGGACCTGCCTCCCTTTTACAAGTAGAAGATGTATTTGGAATTCTTACATGAGTATAGAGACTTGTATCCTTTCAGAAGCTGTCTGACAGCTTCTGGTGACATAAGAAGCATTTCATAACAGAGATAAAATCGTGATTTAAAAAAAGATTTCCTCCCTGTTCTATGCTTCTTTATTTTGTACTGAGATAAAAATGTTTACCCAAATGACCAAGTTATCCTTTACTCTAAGGACTGTCTACACATCCTGCCAGATAAAGGCAGAGTCACATGAAGCCACTTAATAATAAAAGAGGGGATCTGTGTGTTTGGGAAGCACCAGGTTTGTACCCCCTGCTTCTGAGATCTGCTCAGTTTGAAGCCGTTACAGGAGGTAGTGAGTGAAGTGCCCCTGCTGGGGGTTTGGGGTTACGTGTTAGCAGCTCGCTGCTCGCCACCTGGAGGAGAGAGCTAGTGGTTGCTGACACTTCCTACCCTGCATTTGCGTAGGGATTAATGGCACACAGGGAAGAAGCCAATGGAAAGTCTGAAAGAGGCAATTTACTCCAGCAAAGTGATTGCCCATTTCGTGTTAAATGTGCAATCCTGAGAGGCAGTCTGTTTGAGAGCCTTCTGCAGTAAGGAATCCCCGGGCCCGGGGAGGCCGATTGATGACAACTTTTAAGGCCACGATTCACACACACACACACACAACTGAAGGTACACAAAAACAAAACAGGGAATTTAAAAAGGTGATACAAATTATACAAAGTTTATTGAACATTTGATGGTGTTGCCTTTCTTTTTCCTTCACTGACAAGGATGAATCCAGCAAACCATGGTTAATATGAAGCATTAAATACTGAAAACATATACATCTCTTAAAAAAATTAGCAACATAAAATGTCCATGAGTTAACCCCTTTTCTGTGCCTCCCCCTCCCCTGAGACCACCTCTCCCCGCAGATGGGCTGTGGGTCCTCCGCTTCGGCTTCAGGTCATGACCACATACTCTTTGCTCTGACCAAGAGCCTTTTCCTGTCTACTGACTTCCTATTCCAGAGAGAAATATTCTTTCTAGACACAGACTGTGCGTGTTTCTTCTGCTCCTGTAAGTTACCACGTAAGAGAAACCCATAGGGTCTTGACCCTTTCCAGAAGCCACATTGGAAGGAAGTATTTCTTCCATAATTCTTTCTAGTCCAATATATTTGTAGATCCATGTGTTGGGAGATGCATGGGGTCCTGTCATCACGCCATCATGTCTGCAGGGCTCAGAATTTCCAGACCAGCTTGAGATGTGGGGGCAGGCGAAGAGCAGCGCTTTTCTCTCAACACAAAGCCGGTGTTGACGTTCTTGCTCTGATTCCCCAGAGAAAACTCGTACTGCGGTCGGACAGCTAGCTCAAATGGATAACATATTCTTCTCTGTGTGTTGTTTGTGGTATATGTGTGATTGATTGAGTGGACTTGGTCTACTGATGTTTAAAAGCCCAGTTCTAAAAACCAAGATTTGCAACAATGGGGTCTTGAAGTCCGGTGAAATGTGGGGAGGGAGACAGCAGTCAGTGTCAGGAAGGTACTGAGAAGCCCTGCTGTGCTTGGGTTTAAGTCCTAGCTCCTTGGTTCACCAGTTGTGTGTCCTCAAGAAAATTACTTAACATCCTTGTGCCAAAGATCACTCTTCTGTCATCCGATTTCACAGGAGTGTTGGGAGGATTAAATCATAGATGAAAAAAGTGCTTACAGTGGTACCCAGTCCATAATAAGTAATCAAATATTAGACATTATTGACTAAAGTATTATCCTGATATAGAAGAATGCAAACCATTTGATGTATTCTTCCTATCAGATACCTTTGTGTATTTCATTATGTTAAGATCAGGGGAACAATTCTGAAGTTATGGCAAGTAACATTAACTTTACGAATAAAACAGATTCATAGAGATTATGTAATTTATTCGGGTTAGGAAGTGTGTTGACATTTGGATTCAGACCTTTAAGTTGCCAAAACTCACAACAACCCTCCAAAGTATGTATAATCGCCATCCTCACATTACAGATGAGGAATCTCAGATATACATTGTTTACGAAAATTCCCCACGAAGCTCGGGTAGCAAGTGGGGCAACCAGTTTTCAGTTAGGATGCTTCTGACTACAGAGCATCACATGGCTTAACATAAGATAAATCACAGAACTCAAAACTAGCTTTAGCACTAAAGAAAATGTGTCACCACATGGATGTAGAAGTGTGCAAGGAGGGTATTTTTTAGGTCTGTTATTGAGGGACCCAATCACATTGTCAGTGGACCCTCTCTGCCACCCTCACTGAGTGAGCTAATCCCATCACAGCTGCAAGACGGCCATTCCAGGCTTCACCTCTCTGTTTGCACCAGTGACCAAGACTAGGAAGAATGCCCCTGTATCACGCTTCTTCTTGAGAGAAAGAACACTTCCGCCAAAGACTTCTCTCACATTTTATGGCCAATGTTAAGTCACATGTACTTTCCTCAAGTACAGCTGATTATGTAAATAAGATGGCTTTGATCGCCTTACGCAGACTCCTAAAGATTTTCCTCTCAGACTTAGAGAGACAGGGAAAAAAGCGGGTAGGTAGTCAATTGAGCGGTGTGTGCCTTAGATCAGGTTGTGAACCAGGCAGTCTGATTAGGCAGAGTGGTTATCATGCCTGTTATTTTCTTAGTTGGGAATGTGGTTTGGGAGTCCCCAAGACAGCCCTCAGGTCTGACAGTTCCCTGGAAGGACTTACAGAACTCAGAAAAGCCATTATACTTTTATGGTTTATTTCAGCAAACAGAACAGACTAAGGTCAGAGAAGGGAAGGAACTCCCGGGGCAGAGTCCAGGAGAGACCAGGAGCCAGCCTGCAGGTGTCCTCTCCCCGTGGAACTGTGTTCTCCAAGCAATGTCCTACAATGACATCCCTGCAGTATCGCCAGCCGGGGGAGCTCACGAGCCTCGGGGTCCAGGGTTTTGATTGGCGTCAGTCACAGAGGCATGACTGACCCCCCACGCGGCTCCCCTTAGTCTCCAGCCCCTGCAGAAGTCACGCTGCTCCCACTACGTGACCGGAGGCTCCCACCATAATCACACTGAGGCATAGATGCCCTGCTGTGGCCCAAGGCCTCCAGGTCAACAAAGGCACTCTTATCAGGCAGGACATTCCAAGGGCTCAGAGGTTACAGGTCAAGGACAGACTTTTTAATGTGCAGGTGGGGACACCCCAGACCTGCTGACTTCCACTGTACTGGTGATAAAGCCAGATGAAAACTATGTAGAGATGTTTTTGATAAGGGACACACATATTCATCTTCATATTTTATACCAAATCCTCTTGAGATGGAATGATTCAATTCTATGTATTTTAAATATGCAGATAGATCTGAGTGAATATATCTGTTTCCTTTGTTTCTGTGATCTTCACTGCACGGTATTTTAATACTTGTAGCTGTTTGCATGCTGTGCATCAAGTAGGTCCTTAAGAAATAGTATCTGGTGATTATACTGTGATGCACACATGGTTGCTGAAAGCAGAGTAAATGTTTTCACAACGTTTTCATGTTTAATTTAAGGGTAATTGAATATTTTCATATGGACATACAATATTTTTATCTCTTAATTTTGGAAAATTTGTACCTTTAAAACATTTATATTTTTTAATTAGGAAATATCTATATACCTTTTCAAAATTAGAATGGCTATTAGTGGCTAAGGATGAAATATGATTTTTGTGTGAATGTACAACCAGTGCAATTCTCCACTATATTTTGATCCCATTGCATTGGTTTTTGATTCTGAATTGGGAATAGGCTTAGATTTACACGTCAGATTTTATTTGCTTCATGTGAGGGGAAGAAACATCCATTAACTGTCAAATCTCACCGAGTTTTCCAACTTGTCCATCTGAAAGAAAATATGGCATTCCCAATAATACCAATTTTTAAAATTAAAAAAAATTTTTTAATACATCTTTATTGGAGTATAATTGCTTCACAATACCGTGTTAGTTTCTGTTGTACAACAAAGTGAATCAGCCGTATGCATACATATGTCCCCATATCCCCTCCCTCTTGAGCCTCCCTCCCACCCTCCCCATCCCACCCCTCTAGGTCGTCGCAAAGCACTGAGCTGATTTCCCTGTGCTATACCACTGCTTCCCACTAGCTATCTATTTTACATTTGGTAGTGTATATATGTGGATGCTACTCTCACTTCCCCCCAGCTTCCCCCTCCTCCAAATACCGTATGCTAACGCATATATATGGAACCAACAAGACTTTTTACACAATGCGTCTTGAGTCTCTCCACCTGCTGGACCTCCAGGCTATAGATTATAAACATACTTTTGGGTGGTATTTTTCACTGTCACTGTAATTTATATCATACTCTACATAGACATTTTAGGTCATGTTTTATGAGAAAATAAGTGTTCATTATATATTATTTTCAAGGATTTATTAGTCTGTAATTTCTTGAGTAATAGAAAATTAGAGGAAGATGGAAAAAAAAAAAACATGTCAGCAACTATTAAATAGAAGAGTGATTGGGTACAACAGGGCACGTAGTTTAAAACTAAAAGTACCAGATAACAGGATATTCACTAAGGAAACATAGCTCTTGGGTTTGAAAGAACCCACTTATCAAAGTGTTTTTGTTTTTCTTTTCAGAGTGGAATTTGTACTTCTGAAATGATAATTATAATTTTTAAAGCCTCTGGCTTCATTTCGTCATCTGCCCCTCTCTGAGAGCTTCTGTCTTAAAGCAGATGACTGAGGAGAAACGCAGCTTCTAAAGAAGGAGTGATATTAGACAGCGCCCTCTTTGTACCTGGAAAGGGAAAGCAAAGGGAGATGGACAGGAATGAAACACAGCACGTATAGGAGACTTGATCACACATGTATGCTCTCACCTTTTTAATTGAAGTCATTTCCTGGTTTAAGTATTATGGAAATGAATTACTTGCATTACAGTCATTTTAAGTAGTTATTTTTAAAAGAAATTCCAGGAGATTCAGAGTCAACTGCATGTTTCATGCATTGAAAAGAGGCATCCTGCTTGCCCTAATCCATCTACAACCCCCGTCACAGTCTAAGAGTTGATCACTACAGATTAACTGAGATTTATCTAGAAGCTTTTGGTACTTCTCTCTCACTAAAAGTAATCTCTTATTAAGATGGAAATACCCCAGGGACAGTCTTTAGTTTGTGTTCAATAACTCAGTGAGGGCAAATGGGGATGAGGCGGTTAGGAATGGAGATCCAAGGAGCAAAATAGGGCTCTAACTGATGAGATGAAAGATGCCTCTAACCAGCACTGTTGAACACCTAAGACTTGACCTTTCGATAATAAAATGGTTACATCACCACACGTGTAAAAGCTAGCACTACACATCGTGGCCTTTTAAAGTTGCCTAAGTACTTTTAATCTTGCTGTATCTTTTTGCATTTTTATTAGGTTAGTTTTCTGTACTGAGAACTTTAAGGAAAAATCTTGCTAATTTTCTCCTGGTAATGATGAAAACAATAATAACAAAATCTGAAGGAAAAATACTTGCATTCTTATATAAATAATGAGAAATGAATGGTGAATTTACCCATGATTATAGAATCAGTATTCTCTCTCTACGTGTGCAATTTGTAACTTAAGGGCTACTGAGCTGCAGTTTGGAAGGACAGGAAGAGGCATCTCTCCATGAGTGGTTATGTTTTTGGTCTACCATAGATGAAGCCAGGTTATCTTTGGAGCAGGGGAGAATTCAAGTTTTAAAGATAGGTTAAGTATTTCAGGACACTTGTTTACCTGCTAGCGCCTAAGGCAGAAAAATCTCTTCGGGAGTCTTCTGTTTACTCAAGAGCTGTACCTAGAACATTTCCTTTGAACAGTTAAATTCCCTCCGTCCACCTGAGGGCTTCAATCTCTCATTATTCTGAACTTGCTGAGATCACCAATAATGTCCAGTGTTGCCAAACCAGTGGATATGTTTTAATCTTCTATTTACTTGGCTTCCTAGCATTGTTTCAAACAATTTTCATCCTGGAAAATTCTCTTATCTACCTCCCCCGACAGTACAGGCTGCTGCCCTGAGTTCTCCTTCTCAGTTCCCTGGCTGTTTTATCTGCTTGTTCTTGACCTCAAGATGTTCAAACCACTCCAGACTCAACTGGAGGCTGGCTTCTGTTGTTTCTCAAATCAGTCATCAGCTAAGCTATATTGTTTTCCGACTGTGTGCTGGTCTCTGTACAGATTCTGGGGATAGAATAATGAACAAGACAGAAAATTCTTTACCACAAGGGACTTACATTATGTAAGGGGCTTACCTTATGTCCCAAATAAATAACTAATATAATTTCTGATCGTGTTAAGTGCTTTCAAGAAAATAAAATGACCACTGAGAGAGAGAACGGTGTGGGGAGGCTGCTGCTTTAGCTAGGGTGCTCATGGAAGGCTTCTCAGGGGAGGTGACCTTGCACTGATGTCCTTGTGCTGAGAAGGCAGGAATATGAAGATGTGGCTGAAGGGTATTTCAGGCAGAAGGAGCAGCACATGCCAAGAAGCGTGCTTGGGTTGTTCAAGGGTGAGACAGAGTGATGGAATTTCATTCTAGATCCCATCGATGGTTTCCTTGATTTTAAATATCACCTGTATAAAAACAAGTCCCATGCTTCTGGAATACATCACTTCTCCTGATCCAGCAGACAAGCTGACCTGTCCCTTGGGCTGTCTGTTGGCATCTTCAGTGTAACAGATCAAAAATGGAATGTTTCCCTTTCCGAGCTTAATCTGTTCTCCTCTTGCATTCCACACCACTGTAAATGATGGGTCCCTTCAGACAGATAACTCCCTTTTCCCCAGGCCTTATGACCTAACCAATCACAAAGTCATTTCCTTTTTATCTCCAACAGTGAAAATCGGTATGCTGCTCTCCATCTCCCAGTCACCTGCCCGTCCAAGCCGCCACCATTGTTTGTGTGGATTACATCAAAGCTTCCTCTCTCTGTCTGTCCAGTCCTCTGGGACTGGAGGAGCCAAACGAAGTATTTAACATAAGTCAGACCTTCTCACCTAAGCGTCTTCAGTGGTTTCCCACTTGGTTGCTACTTCCTTTCAAGCTGCAGTGAGATGGGCAGCTTGGCCTTCTTTTTTCGGTTCTTTGAATGGCCCTATATCTTCCCATCCTAAGGAGCTTAACTTTTGCGGTTGACTGGCCAAGAGGGATATTATATTCACTCTGCCCTTAGCTAACTCCAGTCATGCCTTAATAAAGTTCCAGCTTAAGCGTCATTCGCCTTCAGGGGCCAGCCCGTACCCTGTCCTAAGTCTGATCCTCTCTTCCCTCTCTCCATTACTCTCTCTAATGCTATTCACTTCTTTTCTCCATAGCACCTTTCCAGTATGTAACAGTGAGTACTACTTTGGGGTTTTATTGTTTTGTGCTTTCTCTGTGAGGTCTTTCTGTTAAACCCCCCAGAGGCTAACACAGAGGCTCCCTGCCCTGGGTGTTCAATCAGTATGTTGCTGAGTGGATGGTGAATAACTAAATGGAATTGGCCACAATTAACTTGTTATTTCTATTTCCAAGTGTTATTTCCATGGTGATTTTGATTACTCTAACATATCAAAAAACCAATCATTTGAATTGTTTGCTTCTTACGAATGAAAATACAGAGTTCAAAAAATATGTTAACATCTCTTGCTGGCTTTTAAACGTAACACAATAGCACTGTAAGAAACAAGTATAAATACTGTGAAAACAAAATTTCAAATCCACTTACTTCTAAGTTGAAAGGCACGATTTCCAATGTAACTGGCTTTGTTTGAGTTATGAGACGCTAAACCCTGTGTTTTTGAATGACAGTTCCAAATTTATATCTCTTAGCCTTTGCTTACACTATGCAAGTCATCTTTCTTTTTTTACTTTATGAAAAGTGCATGTTGCTTTCAGGTATAATATCATTTTACCTGTATCCTTTCTGTGTCTATCAGCGGTATTTTCCATTTCCCTAGTCTTTTATAAAGTAAACTTGTGTAATAACTAACATCCCTCAATGAAATTTCCCTGAGGATGGGAACATAGAGACAGACTCATGAAACATTAGAGCTGAAAGAAAACATGGAAATAATTTAGCCCAAGGTATTTACAGCAGAAAGAGGAGAGGAACAAATACTGGTAGAAACAGTCTTTTTTATTGAGGATTGCTTGGCGTATTGCAAAGCTAAGACACTAAATCTTCACAATGATATTGCATGGCAGATATTTCAGGTGAGAAGGTGGAGGTTCATAAAGGCTCAACGGCAAGCTTGCCCAAGGTCCCACAGGCATTGAGAGCATCTCTGTTTAATCCCAGTTCTGCCACCCACCACACCTTGAAAGTCACTTAACCTTTCTGGACTTCACTCTCCAGAACTAAAAAATACAGGACTTGGACTGCATTATTTAATTTTCTCATCAATAAATTTCTGTGATTTTTCTAACACGAGCCTTCTATCTTATTTTTCAGTTTGTATCCTCTAATAATGATACCTGTTTTCCCTTTATCACAAATTATGTTGTGTCCTTTCAGCGTGAAAGATGTTGCCAAATTAGCCTAAATACTATTCTTTTCACCATTTACCGAAGTTTGATTTTGTAAGGAAACATAAAAATGTTAAGTGTACTCTGATAGTATTTACCATTTAAGAAAGTGAAAAATCCAATTCAAAGTTTAAAGAAAATATTTTAAAATAAATATTTTTGACCATATATATATATATATATATATATATATATATATGTATCTTCCTTGACTTACAGTGGGGTTATGTCCTGATAAACCCATCACAAGTTGAAAATATGGTTAAGTAGAAATGCATTTGATGCACCTAACCTACTGAACATCATGGCTTAACACAGCCTACCTTCAACATGCTCAGAACACTAGCCTTGGGCAAAACCATCCAACAGAAAGCGTGTTTTACAGAAGAGTATTGAATATCTCATGTCATTTGTTGAATAAGGTACTGAAAGTGAAAAACAGAACGGATGTCTGGGTCTAGAATGGTTCTAAGTACGTGGGCAGTTGACCCTCATGATTGCGTGGCTGACTGGGAGCTGAGGCTGCTGCCACCGACCAGCATCATGAGAGGTGATCTGCCCACCTATCACTAGCCCACAAAAGATCAAAATTCAAAGTAGGGTTTCTACTGAATGTGTATCTCTATCACACCATTGTAAAGTCAAAAAATTGTAAGTCAGACTGCTGCCGAACCCAGGTCTGGCTGCTGCTTGCCACTTGAAAGTCAGTTTTCAATAGACAAGTGTTGGTAGGAAAGGAAAGGTTGCTTTATTTCAGAGCCCGGCAACCTCGGGAGAGGGTGGACTCCTGTCTGAGAACCAACTCCCGATTACTGCTCAGGGGATAGGGGCTTTTTTTGAAGGGGAGTTTCAGGGTTGTATAGGTGGAGGGTGGGAGCAGAACAGCATAGTTGTTTTAAGTACAGTTAATCTTTAGTTCCATTTCTTTGAGTCCAGTTCTCAGAACTATATGAAGTGGAGTAGCTTATGTCATGGCTTCAATTTGGTCATCATGTAGTCGTCCTCCTCCACCTGGTGGAGGCTTCAGTATCTGTAAAACAGCTCACAGGATACGGCTCAGAATATTATCTGTAGCCTTTAAGGAGGAACTAAAGGTTCTTGACTTTGCTTAATGACTAAACTGTTATCATTTGGTCTCCTTTGACTGTTTTCCTTTGTTTCTCCATTCTCTCACTTCTCTGATTAAACTTATTCTTTGGCTAAAGTTTTTCCACAGACAGAAGGCAGGCTGAGGACATGGCAGGGCAAGGACCATAGGGTCCTGCTCCGTTTCAAAACCGGTTGTAAGTTGGGGACCACCTGTAGTGTATATTTTAAGTTTCAGATTATAACTACATGTAACTAAACACATGCACATGTACATACACATAATGAAGAAGAAGATATCTGAATGTCCTGTGAAATGCATACGTGAAAGAAGTGAGACTACTTCTCATTAAGAATCTATAATGGAAAAGAATCTGAAAAAGTATATTATATATACTATATATATATAATTGAATATATATATAATTAAATATATATAATTGAATCACTTTACACAACATTGTAAATCAACTATACATCAATTTAAAAAAAGAGGAATCTCAGTCAAAAGAACCTTCGTGGTTTGACATCTGCCTCAGTTCCTGACTTGGGTTCTCTGTATTTCTCAGTATAACTCCTTCCCCTTTAGAGCACTTTCTACTGTGTTCTGTGAACGCTCCATATCCACTCTGACCTCCATACCTTTGCTCACACAGTTCCCTTGCCTGGGGTGCCCCCTCTCCACCAGCCCGTCAACTCCTCTCTACGTACCAGAATTCATCTATCCCTTGAGACTTTCAAGTCCTTCAAGAAAAGTTTAGAGTTATTATCTTCTTTCCTTTACTTCCCCCTCCTTAATCCCTCCATCATTCTCTTCTTTTTCCTCCTTTCCTTGCAGTCCCTCCCCCTTTTCTTCTTCCTCCTTCTTTTATTTATTTCTTTTATCTTTTCTTTTATTTTTTAAAGACCATCTTTAGAGCAGTTTTACAACTAAACTGAGAGGGAGGTACAGAGATTTTTCACATATTCCTGTCCCCATACATGCACAGCCTCCCGCATTATCAACGCCCCCACCAGATGGTGCATTTGTTACCAAGGGTGAACCTATCTGGACACGTCGTCATTACCCAAAGTCTGTAGTTTACATTGGGGTTCACTCTTGGTGTTGTACATTCTGTGGGTTTGGAAAAATGTATAATGACATGTATCCACCATTATAGCATCACACAGAGTAGTTTCACTGCCCTAAAAGCCGTCTGTGCTCTGCCCATTCATCTCCTCTCTAACCCCCCGAACCCTGGCAACCACTGATCTTTCACTGTCTCCATAGTTTTGTGTCTTCCAGAATGTCATATAGGTGGAAGTGTATAGTACATTTGTCCCTTGGTATCCATGGGGGATTGGTTCCAGGACCCACCATGTATGCTAAAATCTGTTCATGCTCAAGTCCCATAGTTGGCCCTCTGATATCCACAGATCCTGTATCTGCAGATTCAACCAACCTCAGATTGTGTATTAAATTTGCCATCTGAGGTTGGTTGAAAGTACAGATGTGGCACCCACAGATTCGAAGGGATAACTGTATATTTATTCAAAACAAACTTCCACATACAGGTGGACCCCTAAAAGTGCACCTACACAGTTCAAACCCATGGTGTTCAAGGCTCAACTGTATGTAGTAGACTTTTCAGATTGGCTTTTGTCATTAGTCATACGCATTTAAGTTCCCTCCACATCTTTTTTTTTTTTTTTTTTTCTTTTGCAGTACGCGGGCCTCTCACTGCTGTGGCCTCTCCCGTTGCGGAGCACAGGCTCCGGACGCGCAGGCTCAGCGGCCATGGCTCACGGGCCCAGCCGCTCCGCGGCATGTGGGATCCTCCCGGACCGGGGTACGAACCCGTGTCCCCTACATCGGCAGGCGGACTCTCAACCAGACGTGCCCCTCCATGTCTTTTCATGGCTTTTTAAATTCATGAATAATATTCCATTCTTTGGAGTACTACAGTTAATTTATCTATTTACTTACTGAAGGGCATCTTGGTGGCTTCCAAGTTTTGGCAATTATGAATAAAGTTATCATACATATATGTGTGCAGGTTTTTGTGTGGACGTAAGTTTTCAGCTCCTTTGGGTAAATACCAAGGAGCACAGTTGCTGGATCATATGGTAAGAGTGTGTTTATTTTTATAAGAAACCACAAATTTTCATCCTAAGTGATTGCACCATCCTGCATCCCCACCAGCAATGATGAGAGTTCCTGTTGCTCCACATCCTCACCAGCGTTTGATGTTGTCAGTGTTCAGGATGTTGGCTACTTTTCTTTATTTTTGATAACTTAAAAAAATTAGATTCTTTTGGTTACCAGAATCAGTTAAGGAAAAGAGTGTCCTTGTTAGGACAAACATGTACTGAAATTAGGGAGCCATGATTATTGGGACTGGTTACTTTCTTAGTATTTCCCTCAAGAGCTAAGACATGATGGACAGAGGTGTGTGGGCTCCTTTCTGAAAGACTGCTCCATCTCCTCTCAGTACCGGAAGGCCTGCGAGCCCACCCCTGCATGTCCAGCTGCTCCCCCTCTGAGCCTGTGCTCCTCCTGCTCTCCTTGGCTGGCTGTGTCACCTAACGCCTGCAGACTACATAGTGGTACCCTTTCAAACACAGCTTTCTCCACTAACTGCCTCCTGTCTTTTATACATCAGAGCTACAGCTCTCAAAAAAGTCAATGGTAAGGGCTCAGATATATATTTTTAAAATGCAAATCCGTAAGTTATTTTCACAGGAAGCATGGCCTGATTTGGGCCAGATACCCACTGTTGGCCCACACTGGTAGACAAGGAAGGCGAGAAAGGTCGTAGCTGGACTTTGGGCTGGGAGGTTTCCCAGAGGAAGGCATGTGGGCAGGAGGACATGGAAAAGAAGATCTCTGTTTCACTTTCACATGTGTTTTTTTTGTGTTTAAAGAACCTATTTTCATCGTAGAGCATTATGATAAGACAAAACAGAAATACAACCACTACTTATACCTTACAGTTTTACAATTTGTCACTTACAACTTCCTTGAAAGACGCCCTCTTGGCTGAGAGTAAAAAAGTGGATTAATGTAGTAAGAATGACATGGGCCCTGAAGATTTATCAGCTAAATATATAGGATATGCAAACTAACCTTCCAACTCCACTTTCCTCCTTTCTCAAACAGAAAAAGTAACAGTTCCCTCACAGAGATTTTGTGAGGATTAAATTATGTAACAAATATGAAAAGACCTGCCATAATACATCACATGCCATGATTCCCCTTTTTCTTTTATTAATATTGCATAATTCCTTATACAAAGTAAATTTTACACATTTTTGTAGAAATGAATAGAATATTAATTAATATTAGATTCTTACTCTTTTAATATTTGCAGATCTACAGCTCGGTGCTTTGTGTCCACCTAGAGACGTGGGATAGGGAGGGTGGGAGGGAGATGCAAGAGGGAGTGGATATGGGGGTATATGTATACGTATAGCTGATTCACTTCGTTATACAGCAGAAACTAACACACCATTGTAAAGCAATTATACTCCAATAAAGATGTTAAAAAAATATATTTGCAGGTCTATAATAATGAGGAACAAAGGAAAAGCAGTGTGATATATTCAGTTGAGACCATATAAATAAAAATTATAGCATGACTTTAAGTAATTTATAGTTTTTTCAGTGATTTTTAATATCTGTGATCTCAGTACTGGAGGTGATATGCCATTATGTCTTTAAAGAGCTATAATTAATAATTTACAATGTGTAAAATTGAAACATTATGCACATATTATATCATTGTGTACTAATTATTATTTCTCCCAAATACCTTGCAGCTGTGTGTTTTCAAAATGGCCATTAGCATTCTGCAAGAATTGTTTTATAATAGTCAAAAAATCATTTCTGTTTCTTAATTACACATTTGCAAAACATCTGAATAAGGTACAGAGTGAGATTACAAACACAGATTTTGATTTAATGAGAATTTTAGGAGTGACCATATCAATTTGATTTACTGATATATTATTAATTTTAAACTATGGGTATCACAAAAATTCTCAATCAGAGAATTTAACATTTCTGCCCTGCTAGAATACATAAAGAAGAACTAAGCATTCTCTTATTGTATAGTATCCCTGTAAACAAATATTAATAAATGTTGTATGTTATAAAAATATATATGATAGACAAATCATTCATATTAAATATTATTAATTTAATAATGTTAATATTTATATATTTTAACTGTGTTGTGTAAGCAAATAATAGTTATTAATTTAATAATGTTAATATTTATATATTTTAACTACCTGTATAAACAAATAATATTAATATATATTTGGTTGAATATTTATATATATTTAATATTTATTTAAATTAAATTTTAAAAATTATTTAATAACATGAATATATATGTAATGTGTGTGTAAGTGAAAAAATAAATATATACATAAAGTATATGATACATGCTGACATCATTTATATTTACTGTATTAGAATGTACTTAAATACAAGCTTCTGAAATCACTTATAAACTATTATGATAAAAACTTTCTATGGGTACTCATTACTTAGATAATTAATATTTCCTATTTTTTAAATCTACTAATTGACAAATAAGGTTTTAGAATTTAAATGTATTACCTCTAAAATAAAATACTTAAATATCTGATATTTAAATGTAAAGTAATTATATATATATGTATAATCCTGAAATCAATTATACTGTACACTGACTTTGAGTTTTTTTTCCCCTTTTCTCTCATGTTTCAAGGTTATTAGACTAGTACTTTAGATCCTATGCAAAGTAGTAATATAAATTGACCTGGTCAAATGCTATCTTTACTGTTAGAAGACCATGAATAATTAGGTATCCTGCAAGACATCTCTGAGTAGACTCTAAAAATTATTCATGAATCCTAAGTCCAGAGTCCTTAAATTCTCACAAAGAGACTAGAGCAGAAGTGACAGGCTGTGAGACCTCAAGCTAAGGCAGCTTAGTCCCTGGGTGACGGTCACTCTGCATTTGTGGGGGCCAGTGGAGGTCCGAGACATCTCTTTTGGGTTTTTGAGTGCTGCCAGGATACATCCAAGTAAACATCTTCAAGGACGGTATGGAATCGGACAGCCATAAGGACAACTCTCAGGGATCTTGTAAAAATTTCAGTGCTGTGAATTTATACTGATTTTGTACTAACATATTCTTATATTTCATTTTATTTGGGTACCAAATAAACATCTTGGTTTAACTTGAAGATACATAAAGAAAATAATTCCTCTTTGAATATTTGCTGCCATGGTGATTTTAGCAGTTGGAGGATAATTATTAATGTTATAGCCCTTATAAGAAATCTACTTGTTTTTTGCCTCTGTCAGAAAAAAAAAAAAAAAAAAAAAAATCAATAAGAGGCAATGTTAAAGAAAAGTAAAAGCTTAATAGTGAGAGAATTTGGAGTATTTAAAATTACCTGGACCATAAGATCCCTGCAGGTAGTAGTTGAAATAATGTTAGAAAGACAGGTTTTGAATGCTGGCCAAATAGTCTTCATTTGTTGTAGAGTAGGGAATCATTAATAATTTCTTGAAAGAGTTTCTCAATAATGCATTTATTACATTAGAAGCTAAAATATGAGTTAAAAAATTACTGTAAACTAAGAGATAGTTCAAGACTATGGCCTTAGAATTGGAAATAAGAGAACATGGATAAAATCAAGATATGAAAATTATTATAGTAGGCATTCAATTTCTAGTGTTTTAAAAGTCAGAGAATTAAAATATGTAATGATAAAAGAGAGAGAGTCCAGACAAAAATGTCTGGCATTGTATTAAATTAAACACTTGGGAAAATCCAGCCTAGACTCTCACACACAAGGCCAGTTGTTTGTGGGCTGTTTCATTGTCCATCCATTAATTTGAGGTCCAAACAATTCAGATCAAAGCAATGTGTTTTTAACAACTTATTTCTATGTAAACTATCCATTTTAAACCCTAATGTTGCGATGAGAATTTATTATCAAAACGTCAACAGTTCTTGCTAACCTGTTTCTGTAAAGCTTGTCTATATGTGCAAAAACAAAAACAAAACCAGTGACTGGTAAAGACTGCAAATATTCAGTAGAAAGAGAAAAGTACCCAAAATTCTGTTACGCATGTAAAAATGTCCCATGCGATGCCCTTTAAGTGAAAATAATCCTGTTATAGCTAAATGAAAGAAATTACTACAATATCAAAATGTTGTTGAACATTTAATCAAGTTACTAGTTTTTGAGGAAGGAGTAATACGGATGCTTCATCCTTGCAGAGATAAAACCTCTTGCAAATCAAAAAGGGGAAATGTATTAGAAAGTAGGTGTTGCTTTTCATTTCAGTACAGCCTCAGTCCATTAAATGTTGAAGGAACAAATGTCAGTGTTGACTTACTTCAAACTGATCATAGCAGAAAAGCCTGAAGTTTACAGTATCCCCCAAACACATGCCTAGCATGGGTGTCTGTCATCTAAAGGTCATTGATAGAGTGGAGATATTGATATCAAGGAATTTCACCCAGAATGTGTTTTGTGTAACAACCTTCCTGACTGTTATGCAACTAGAAGCATATGTCACCTCTCTGAAGGTTTAAAATGATAAGAATTAGTCTCAAAAATTGATACAGCTGAAACATGTCTTTAGGTCTCTAAAGAAATAAATATCAACAGTAAAAATATGTTTTAATACAGCACAGGAGCAGTTTCACTAAAAAATGTGTGTCTTTAAATGGTTTCTATTTTGGATTATTATTTCAAAGGTATATAAACTAAATTTTATCATAAAAGAATGGCATCTTACATGGAAGATTTAATATTCAAGTCAATTCATTGTTCTAGTGCTCTGGAGGTGGCTCATGGCATCGTGTGGAAGGCCTGTGAATCTGGTCTTTTTACTGCAGGAAAACTACCACCAGATGGTATTTGAACTAAAGCCTTATGGTTAGGACCATATATTATATTCATTTTTAATATAACAGGAATTTTATTATTAAGAATTTTAAAAAGTTATTTTTAAAAGCCTCACTTCAATTTACAAGCCCTTTAATATAAAATGTCTCATCAGCTTACTGCAGGAAATGTAAGCAAAGGAACCTGGACTTTGTAATCAGTTGAATGGTAACTCTGTCCCCAGTTTCCTTTCCTGGAAAATGGGTTTAACATTATCTCCTCATGGGATGGTTGTATGGATTCAGTTTAGAATGTGTGTAAATGATACTTGGAGTTTCTAGCCAAGAGTAAATGTTTAATTTTACATTATCTTCATCATCATCATCATCATCACTATTCTTAGCACTTCATTTACAATGAGTTCTGATTGTTTCACTAATGTAAATGTTGTCTCCACTAATTTGTTTATGGTCTCCTTTACCATAGAAGTAGTTGTTTATACTTCTTTTGTGTTAGTTGCTTCCTTTGCTAGGGCACTAGTCTAGCTATATAATTCCTTAAAGCAAAAGTTCATTTTGAATTTGAATTGACAGTCACAAGACATGTCCTCAAAGAACAGGGTAATTTTGTTACTGAACCACATTTGGGTCCACTCACCTGCACGCAGTAAAGCCAATCTACTGACACCCGGTTGTGGTGAAGGAAAATGCAGCATTTGTTGCAGGGCACCAAGCAAGGAGTCCAGGCAGCTAGTGCTTAAAAGGCCCGAACTCCCTGAAGTCTTTCATGGAAACGTTTTTAAAAACGGGGTGAGGGGAGGTGGGTTGTGGGATCCATGATCAGCTTGTGGACATTCATCTGATTGGTTGGTGGTGAGGTAATCGGGAGTCAACATCATCAACCTTCTGGTTTCAACTGGTCTGGGGTCTGTGTGCTTATGGGCAGCATGCAGTTAATTTCTCCCACCTGGTGGGGGTTTCGGTATCTGCAAAACAGCTCAAAGGACGTGGCTCAGAATATTTTTTATAACTCTTGAGGAGGAACTAAAAGTCCTTGACTTTGTTTAATGGCTAAAGTGTTACTAGTTTGTCTTGCTTGACCATTTTCCTTTCTTCCTGTGTTTTCTCACTTCTCTGATTAAATTTATTATTTGGGGGCTTCCCCGGTGGCACAGTGGTTGAGAGTCCGCCTGCCGATGCAGGGGACACGGGTTCGTGCCCTGGTCCGGGAAGATCCCACATGCCGCGGAGCGGCTGGGCCCGTGAGCCATGGCTGCTGAGCCTGCGCGTCTGGAGCCTGTGATCCGCAACGGGAGAGGCCACAACAGTGAGAGGCCCGTGTACCGCAAAAAAAAAAAAAAAAAAAAAATTATTATTTGGAACTTGGGGAAGGTCTCGGAGGCTAAAGTTTTCTACAGACAAAAAGAAGGCAGAGGACATGGGGGGATCTGTCCAGGGAAGGCCCTATAGGCTCCTGCTTGGTTACAATTTGATGGGAGAAGCATGTTCCTTACTGCTCTACATATCTCATAAGAAACTTGTGAGGGTCTAATGAGATAGTGTGAATCAGCATGCTTTGAAAAAGTCACTTGATTATATATACATTAATATAATTTACACATTTTAAATCTAAATTCGTTCGAAGTCTTTTACAAACCGTCTAATTTATATCTGTTCATCCACTTGCATAATTTTACACCTTGCTTTACTGTCAATGATGGGTCATTAATCTACCTATGGAATACTCCAGTTTTGATTTTAAACTCTAAGGTTTTGACTGCAGTTTCATATATTTATTAATATCTATGGCATATGTCCTGTGAGATTTGATATATAATTCCATAAAATTAGAGTTAAAATGATGTTAAGCCCAGTGATTCCTCTCTTGAAAATGTTTCTCTGAGGCATTGGGATCCTGTTTGAAACAGATGGATCTCCATGATTCTTTGCAACTTTAAAGCTTCAGTTTTCAGAGAAGTTAATTGCTCATGATGATTGTTTGCTCATGATGCTGATGGAATAGGTAGTTGGGATTTGTGCTCATGATGCTGATGGAATAGGTAGTTGGGATTTGTGGAGCTCATTGTTTACTTGTGCATAACCTGTTTGTCACCATATTTTTTCTATCATCCCATTATAAGCCTATCTCTGTTTCAGAAAATCAGCCATATTTTACATACATCTCTCATCACTTTTTTGTTATCTTCTGCCATCTGCAAGCTGTTCAGACTTATCTGTTTCATTCTGTGCTCTCAAAGAATTCCAACTAAGTACCCTTTTTTGAATAAGTAGCCAACTTTGACATTACTTTAAAAAAGATCCAGAGTGTTTTGAGCTGATTTGCATGGGTACCTCCGATTTGTCATTTATTTTTAACTACTATTCCATGTGAGAAAAACAGAAAAGCAGAATAGAAATAGACCTTCCTAAGCCTTTAAGTTGTTTTTTAGACTAGCTTGGTACTCTAAAATAGTGTAGTGAGAACCACACTAGTGTGGGCTACGTCTGATAGAAACAGTGATGGCCATTCAGCTTGAAGAAAATGGCTTCATTTGACACAGCAATGACTGTTTTGCTTGGGGGAATGTGGGAGTCACATAATTGATGAGGGCAGAAAAAATACGATGGAAGTAAGATTCTGCATTGGGGTTTGAACTTTTATTAAAACTAGAATCTTTTTAGAAAATAAATTTTAGAGACCTTTTAGTAGATTGCTGAGTGCAGGTTGAGAAACCTGCCCTAGCACATGATACAGACTGTGAAACTATGGAGTTGGAGAAAAAAGCAGTAGAAATATCAGACTGATGGCAGTTGATTTGGTGGTAGGTCATTACTATCTATCTTTGCATTCAGCTATTTTTTTTTTAATTGGAGTATAGTTGCTTTACACAGTTGTGTTAGTTTCTACTGTACAGCAAAGTGAATCAGCCATGCATATACATATATCACCTTTTTTTGGATTTCCTTCCCACTTAGGTCACCACAGAGCACCGAGTAGAGTTCCCTGTGCTATACAGTAGGTTCTCATTAGTTACCTTGTACATATTAGTGTATATATGTCAATCCCAATCTCCCAATTCATCCCACCCCCGCCTTCCTTCTTGGCATCCATATGTCTGTTCTCTACATCTGTGTCTCTATTTCTGCTTTGGAAATAAGATCGTCTATACCATTTTTCTAGATTCCACATATGTGCGTTAATATATGATATTTCTTTTTTTTTCTGACTTACTTCATGCTGTATGACAGTCTCTAGGTCCATCCATGTCTCTGCAAATGGCACAATTTCATTCCTTTTTATGGCTGACAGTTAATTTTTTACAGTGACACGTGACTCCCTCTCATTTCCTTTGGTGTTTATTCTATACATATTTTCTTTGTTGTGACCATGAAGATTACACATAAGATCCTAAATTTATGACAGTGTGTCTTAAATTGATACCAACTTAACCTTAATCACACACAAAAATCTACTCCTTTACAGTTTTTCCCAACTGCTATTTGTCACAATTATGTTCTCTATATTGTGTACCTATTAACATAGATTTGTAATTATTTTATGTATTTTTCTTTTAAATCCTATAAAAATTAAGAAGTGGAGCTGTAAATCAAAATTACAATAATAGTTTGTTTTTTTTTACTTTTTTCACATATTTACCTTTACCAAAGAACTTTGTATTTTTATGTGGCTTTGAATTATTGTCCAGTGCCCCTTCATTTCAAGTTGAAAATGGACTCCTTTTAGAATTTTTTAATAGGGCAAGTCTAGTAGTAATTCACTCCTCAGCTTTTGTTTTTCTGGGAATGCTTTAATGTTTCTCTCATTTTTGAAAGATAGTTTTGCTGGCTATAGAATTCTTGGTTGACAGTGTTGTTTCTTTCAGCACTTAAGTGTATCACCCCACTGCCTTCTGGCCTAAAAGATTTCTGCTGAGAAATCAACTGATAGTTTTATTGAGGATCTCTTGTTTGTGATGAGTTGCTTTTCTCCTTCTGCTTTCAAGATTCTTTCCTTGTCTTTTGGTAGTTTGATTGTGTGTCTCACTGTGAGTCTCTGAGTTTTTTCTACTTGGAGTTTATTGAGCTCCCTGGAAGTGTATATCTATGTCTTTTCTGAAATTTGAGAGGTGTACAACCATTATTTACTCAGATTCATATTTAAGATAGTTTTTAAAAAATCTTTGTCTAATAAGTCCAATTTGTGTATATCTTCAGGGACTAGTGCCAGGATTAATTTTGTTTCTTTGAATAGGCCATGTTCCCATATATTATTGCATGCCTTGTGATGTTTGTTAAAAAGTTGGCATTTCAAAGAAAGAGCCACCTTTCCCAGTCTTGCAGAGTGGTATGGGAGACTTCCACAAATGAGTGGGCCACTGAACCTCGAGATCAGCCTGTGGTGAAGAAGTTAAGGTCTTCTCAGGTCTTAACTGCTCACATGTTCTGTCTGGGTCTGGGTATATGTTTGTGTGTTTCTCCCCCAGCTGCTTTAAAATATCCTGATTCCCCAAAGAGCCTCATTGGAGCCTCTTCTCAGGGTCTTTTGTGTTCTGCAGTATTGCTCTGCCTGTATCTCTTGCCCACACCTGCCCGCTTTTCTGCAGTCCCCACGTAGTTTTTATAGCCAAGTGTCCACTGTTGTCTTATTGGCCTCCAGCTGCCATTCCCAGCCTATGCCTGACTCAGGCAAGGCAGGAACTAGTCCTTCAACACTGGGCTCACAGACAGGCCAGAACACTGTAAACAAGTTCCTCTTTGGTCCTCCTTCTCTGGTAGGGAACCAGGAAATGGGCCCCTTCCTCTCACCAGTGCCATGTCAGGGAAGGTGTGGGACAAAAGCATGTAAAAATTCCCTGAAATTTACCACTATTATGAACGTGGCTTTTTCTTCATTGGACATTTGCCAGTTGCTGTAGATCTTTGATTAGTTTTCAGCGTTCCTACAAAGTTATTTAGCCCATAGTTATTTATCTGATGTTTCAATGGGGGAAGGAGGCCTGGAGCTTCTATTCCACCATCTTCTCATTTCACTGCCGAACTTGCTGGATTATTATTTTCAATTGAGAACATTAAATACTTAGGAAAGAAAATTTTATATTGTGGTAAGATTGGTATTTAAGGGTAAGGGTATTTAAAGGGTTATATCCGTATCACAGTTTCATCCTAATTTAGCAATAAAAACTAAATCTTGCTATAATTATTAGTGCATTTTTTATGCATAGTTTTAATTAAATGCTTAAGGATTTCAATATCTACCCAGACTCTTTTTTCCTTCTTATGGTATTATTCAAAATATATGTGAACATATTTATATTTGTAAGAATGCTTTTCAGGTGCAAATAATAAAATCATGTATTCAAATGAGTTTGAATTGTAGGAAATATATGAATCATCCAACAGGATATTCAGAGCTAGTGTAGGTTTCTGAGTTGGTCAATGTTTCTGTCTCAACTATGATATCAGGGGCCCTGGTTCTTGCTCAGTCTCTTCTATTCATGCTGTTGCCTCCATCTTTGAACTGTAGCAAGATGGTACCAACAGTTACACATTTGAAATTCAAACATGGTAAGGTCCAGAGTGAAAAAGAGATGATCTCTATGAGCTAACAGGAATGTCTCCCCAGAAACACTCCTGCTGGCTTCCTCTCAAGCATCATTGAACTGAATTGAGTCACAACCACCGTTGAACAAATTTCTGGAAAGAAAGAGGGAATTGCCTTGTTTGGATTACACTAATTAGATAGAGTGGGATAGTTATTGGAGTAGCAGCCACTCTAACAAGCAAATGAATCCTTTAAAAACTATTCTGACTGTGCAACATCCCAGCAGGTGGGAAGGCTCTTTATAAAACAGATTCAAAAAAAAAAATCACATCTGCATAAGAAGACCATTACTTTTTTTACTTCAATGATAAGCATGCTTGAGGTTTAAAATATAATAGGTAATTTTATTTAAAATATCTCTTGTATAGATCTTTTTTTTTGAATTTTTGAGTTTTATTTATATATATATATATTTTATACAGCAGGTTCTTGTATAGATCTTAATAGATAATTAACGTCTCCATTTCACCATGGGAATGAATGAAAGCTTTCTTCTATATAAGCTACGGTATTTATGGCATGGTGCTCTTTTTTCCCATCATGCTATTAATTGTAACGTGTCATAAAGGTGATCATAATGAGAAAATGTTTTAAAATTAAATTTAGACTTCTTTAGTAGAGGAAAGAGTTTCAACCAAAGGCTGTTGGCATCCTGGGTAAGAAGTCTTTTTCAGAAATAAGAATAGGTTTATCTTAATCTAGCTAAATTATCTTAATTCTTAAAGAAATCACATGTTAAGGCATCAGCATTTAAGAAACAAATCTACCTAATGTAAATTTATTATCTGGATATTTTCTGAACAGCTACATGAAAATGTAATAATGTTTCTTTCTATTACAGTAACTCAAGGAGGTGTTGCTTTGGTCTCTGACATGTGTCCAGATCCTGGGATTCCAGAAAACGGCAGAAGAACGGGTTCAGACTTCAGGTAGGAGATAACAATAACAATAACATGTTATTTTCTAACACATATATAATTTCATCTTGTAGTTTTAATTCTTTTTCCTTTTGATTTAAAGATACAATTTCTCAGTTTTTATGCATCTATAATATCTGTAGAATTCTAAAACATATTGTACTGAAAAATTCCAGTTACTCCAGAGTTTGTACCTTTCAGTATATAAGCCATTATTAAAAATTTAACTCCATATGGATATGATCAAAATTTGTCTCCAGGGGTTTTATTCTGTTTTTAATTTGCTACCTTCCCATATTCGAATGCATTTTTGTTAGTGTTTTAAAAAATAGATGGTACAAAAATTTAACTATAGCCTCATAATTATTTCATTAAATAAACTTTTATAATAATGGAGGTGAGTGGCAGTCAATGCAATTTATGACAGAAGATGTTATGATTCATTTTACTAGATTATGATTACTAGAGAATGCTTTATAGTTGTTACATTATGAATGTAGTAGTGACTATAATAGTGATTTTTTTTCTAGATTTTTGCATTCCTTTCAGTTAGTTCAAGAAATTGAACATTTTCCAACTTACAAGATGGATACTAGTATTAGGAGTAAGCTGCAAAATCAAAGAGTAAAGGGGAGCAAGAAATGTTTTTCTTTCTTATAATCTCACTATTTTTGAGAAAGAAACAAGAAAAGAGTTTGTAGAGTTTAGCCTACTAAAGTGAGCTGAAAACTGAAAGAAAGTAGTGATACTATTAGAGAAGGAAGAAGAAATGTTACTCAGTGAAATTGGAGTAGCAGTGTTTTTTTTTAAAGGATAGAAAAATAATAAAATTATCTGTAGGCTGTAATGAAGTAGGTAAAATGATATATAATTTTTTTACATGGAAAGGAAACAAGTGTATAGCTGTGCTACTGAAATACTTTTGACTTCATAGTAATGTCTGTCATGTTGCAAATGGAATAGACAATTGGAATGTTTGCAGTTTAAATATCACAATCTTTGAGTGTACATTAAGGTGTTAGTATCTTAGTTGAAGTTCCTTTGGAGCAGAGCCTGAGATGGGGACTCTTATTCAAGCGGTTTTCGGAAAAGTGACCTCTGGTTATGGGGAACAAAGCAGGGTAGAATCAGAGTAGAAAGCTGAACAGGAAGTTGATTTTAACTGGAGATTAGCTTCAGTCTCAATCTATGGGGAATTTCAGGGAACAAATAGTTTACATTTTAGACCCACCACCCTTGCCTTTCATCATTGGCTTCCTCCATTCTGCTCAAGGAAGTTCCCCAGGGCAAGAGTGATAATGAGTAGTTATTAGCACCCCAGGGGGTTTGTTGTGTCCAGTGGGTGTGGTGGTCAGCTAAGAAAGAAAACTACTGATTTCAAATGTAAAGTAGCTGTCAGTTGAAGGCATTCAAGAATTTGATCTCCTTTAAAATGATGCAAATAGATGAAATTTACACATTCTTGGCTAGAACCCATGGAGCTTTCTGTCCTGTGTATTCCTTTCTTATCTCAAAAGTCAGCTCCTACCAGAAAGTGTTCTTCAAACCTTGCTTTCCAAAAGCCTTACATATCCCTCCATTAGAGTTACAGCAGTGACTCTGCATTATGCATTTTGCACATCCATTTCTTCCACCCAACTTAAGCTTCTGCAGGACAGGGATAGTATCTTATTGTCTCTGCCTCATCAGTGACTGGAATAGTGCCTGGTGCAAAGGAACTCAAAGGGTGTTTGTCAAAGGCACTTGTGTATGAGGAGATTGCCCATCCAGCACTCTGTCATCCCTGAAACTCAGAAACCTCCTTGGTCTGTGTGGCAGAGCTCTGTTTTAAAACAAAGCAAATTAAATTTTGTCTGACTGTGCAAACTGTTCAAATTGCATCGTATGGTAAAGAGAGCCAGAGAAACTGTTTAATCTTCAAAAGTTAGCAAGGAATTCAGAAACATTCAGGGCCAGTATCTGTTTAGCACGAGGGCAAGAAAAGAAGATTTTATTAGTATCTGAGGTGAATATGCTGGCCTTTACTCTATCTCATTCTTATAACAGCCTTATTCCTGCAGCTGTTTAACTCAGGATAAGCATTGGCCATTGGGGCTGTGTTGATGTGTCTGGGGGGAAATCCAGCTGGGTGTGTGCATGACAAGTCAAGAAAGGGACAGAATATCTCAGCTGAGACTTTCAATCTTTCACTTTCTTAGTTTTCTGGGGAATCTCTATGCTGTTTACATGTCTCCCAAGTTTATGGCAATTGAATAATATAATATAAAGATCAAATTTTCTATAAAATTACATTAAAATGTAAATATTATTATTTTGCCATCTATGAGTGTACAGTGTGTGTATACCTATATGTATATATACAGAACTGTGATAAGCTAGTTTTAGGAACTTTTTTTATAGTTCCTACAACTTTTTTTTCATAGGACTTTCTTCCTAGATGATCCTGTCAACTGCAAATAAAGACAGTTTTATTTTTTCTTTTCAATCTGAATGTATTTTATTTATTTTTCTTTCCTGGAGGAACTGTCTAGGACCTCTATTACAAGGTTGAATAGAATTGGTGAGACATTCTTGACTTATTCGTGATCTTAGCGGGAGAGCATTCTGATTTTCATCATTATGGAAAGGTATCTTAGGCCCATTAGTTGAAATGACATGTGGATGTGCCTAGCATATGATAAGCTCACTGTAAACGTTCATGTTTTAAACAGAGAAAGGGGATGTTCTTAACTGTTTAAAGTCTTTTTGAGACTGGTTTTAATGAAAGGCAATTCAGTTCTTTCTAAATTCTTATAATCAAAATGAATGACTAACATATAATCCAAACTAATAACCAACATTGTCAAGATGAGTGGATGGAATTCATTTGTAGTTAGCACTGTAATTATGTGTAATTTGGGGCAGTTTTTGTTTGAAAAGAGTATACTTTATTAGGTTGGTAAAATATTCCTCATCTGATTTTATTTATACTATTATTCTTGTTTCTTTGGAGATCTTTTGTTTTCCCTAGAAAATCTAAATATTCATTCCAGTATTATCTATAAAGAATTCTAAATAAATGAAGCCTAAAATACAAAGCTTTCTTATTTGAATTTAGATCAATCCATGGACAATTTTCTGACAATTTTCTTCACCATCAGTTGCTCTCTTAAAGACAGAGTGTATTCATTAGTACTGAATATTAATGAATAGATTGATGGAGCAATTCAAATACAAATATATAAGGGATGGAGTTGGAGTAGAGATGGAGAGTTTATGGATTGATACTGGCATTTATTATTCATCTGTTTCCTATGCTAGTAGGATATATAGCCTATGTACAGGCAGATATAATTATTCCCATTTTGCAAATACAGCTGTTGAAATTCAGAATTTCAACATAATAAGGTATCCAATCATGGTTAGAGCTGAGATTTGAAACTGGATCTTATTGACCTCAAACTTTATAATAAGGTTTGACTTTAGTGGTTTGTAATAAGGAAAATGACAATAATTAAATGGTTTCACACCTATCATGCAGGACCCCTGGAGAGAGGTGTGCAGTGTGTGGACATCACAAAGCAGCCAAGTGAGGAGTCAAGATACGGTTGAAATCCGACCTTGAGGCCCAGTGTTCAAAGCCATGCCTTTCAGCCTGGGGTTGCCTCTCCTCAGCACGAGGGATAACTTGTCCTAACTGATTACTGAGAGGGGTGTCTCATTCTGATTGGCTAGCAGCAGCCATGCTACTCACTGCGAGACCTTACACTTTTCTTCATATATATTAGATAAATATTATATATTTATATAAACACTACATACATTCACATGTTACAGATTCTTTATGTACATTTAGAATCCTAAGATATATCATTAAGATCTTTTATCGTATGTAATATGTAATAGGGACCTCCCGATGTCTCTCCTTTTCTTTCATATGAACTTCCCTCAGTAACCTTCATAGCCAAACCCCATTTAGCAGCAACCCTAGACTTAGATGAGCTGCAGTACCTATCCTAAAACTCCCTCCTCTTCAGACTAGCCACTGTACCCTCAGGGTCTGTCTTCCTGCTTTCCATCCCCAGTCACATTGTTCACCAAGGATGGTTTTCCTTCCTGCCCCACCTACACCACCCATGATGGTTATTCTCAGTTGTTCTCATGATGGTTGTTCTCAGAGACACAAGTAGGGTAGGGCAGGCTAGTACAGAACAGATGAGCAGCCTGGAGAGGCCAACTTGGGAAGTACTGGCAGATGCTCCATGGTCCTCCCTAGGATTTATTTTTTATTAGGTGCTGTGTATCCCAGTCTTCTCTGCCCTTCTCCACCTGCACAGGTGGCTTCTATTTGCAGGACATTCCTGCCTTGCTTCATCCCATTATTTCAACTTTTCCCAGCACTTTAGTGTTTGTGACACCCATTTATGTTTCTATCATCTTAGACTCATCTTAGAATGATAGAAACATATATTTATGTTAGATGTGTGTTTCTGTCATGTTAGACCATGAGGTCCTGAAGGAAAGAGGAAGGATTATTTATCTCATTTCTCATTACTGTGCCCACCACAGGGTAGACACTATTTTTTTGTTGAATTGCATTAAATTGAAGCTAACAAGCCTATCCCTAGGGATGTACCATCATAGCCTCATTAGTACTCCGCTAAACCAATTAAGTTTTAACACCCTTGGTCAGAGAATAGATCAAGGACATTTTCTTAAAACATGACCTGTGCTCAAAATGGAATTTGGGAGTTGAAAGAGTGATAGTTATGACTTCACAACTAAATATTTAACTTATATTATTGACATTTGTGTATCACCATTCAAGTTAATAACTTTTGTTGCTATGTCTTAGACCCCCTTTTTTCCCCAAGGCATCTTGCATAATACACTTTATGAAGTTAAGAGGTGCCAGGTGGAAGGGGAAACTGAGATACATAATGGAAAACTACACAATCAGTGAGAGACAGAAAAAAATCTATAACCCAAGTCTCTTGATAAACTGATGCTCATTTCTGCTAATTCCCACCTTCAACTGTGTTCTTTCTCTTGTGACACAATGATGATTTTATGTACATCTATGAAAATATTGCTGTGGTGCGTTTTATTACTTCTCTGTTGTAGTTCAGTCTCACTGACAACAGAGCTACCTGCCTCTTCTTACGTGAAAATATTTAAGAACTGTACTTAGAGATTGTGTATAAACCAGGAAATAAGTATGGTGTTATTTTCCTTATTGAATTAATTATTGAATTAATTATTATTTCCTTATTGAATTATTTTTTAAATGATGGAGGAATGAGGGAAACACGGGTAAATTGTAAGCTACTGAAGGCTTTATTGTTGCTATGTTCAGGGTGTCAGTGAGAGAACATAGTCTTCTCCGTGGATGGGGAGAATGGTGGAGAGGTATCTGGGTGGGGAGGGGGCTCTCCTTCCCTCCATCATGTACATACACCTGCTTTCTTGGCTTGTTGGAATGTTTTTCTTGCTTTCTATTTTTTTCCACTTGCTATAATGGAAAAATTGAATTATACTTTAAAGTTGGAGCAGATGTATCAATTGAAATTCTGATATTATAACTGATTAATATCAGTTCTCCCCTTTAGCTCTTTATTTCTATGATTCTATTTATTTATGTTTTCCATGATGTGTTGATACTGTCCATCCTCACAATATATAATAATAGCATAAGAGATATTTTACTAAATGCTGATCGTGGATGACCCAGATCTTATAATGATCCAGCCTTCCCTTCCTTCCAGTCTTGGTGCCAGTGCCTCTTCCTGAACATAGTCTCTGAAACACGCTTTTCATTCACCCCTCACTCCCTCTATGCTTTCCTTGCTTTACTTTTGCTTCCCAGCACTGAGCAGGACCCAAGATACTATACCTGCCTGTGTTTACAGTGTTAACTCACTACACATAACACAGGTTTGTGCTCTTTCTCCCACAGGCATGTAAGCTCTGTAAGGAGTGGACTTGGTTCTGTTCATTGTTTCATTCCCAGTGCCCAGCGTAGTTCTCAGCTCATAGCGAGTGTTCAGTAAATATTTCTTAAGTCATTTCCTTCTATTTTATATAAGAAATGCATGTATATTTACATATTGTAAGGCAATGGTAAGTGTTGTTTTGATATGCAAAATTTTGATTTACAGGTAAATTTTCAGGAATATAATTATTACAGAGAAATAAGCTACTACTTTTTTCTTCTATATTCTGTATTAGGCACTGAATCCCTACTATTTGCTAGATAGTTTGTGTACATCATTGCTAATCATAATAACAGGAGGAAAATATAGATTTCATTATTACTGTTATTAAGAGATTATTGTATTATTTAGCCTGATTTTTTCCCCATCAAATAAAGAAATAATCAGTTGACTAATAAAAGGATCCAAGTTTTGGGGTCTAGCATATGGCATGGTGATGATACGTAACAATGTTTTATTGTATACTTGACAGTTGTGAGAGGGTAGATCTTAAAACTTCTCACCGCATACAAAAAAATGGTAACTATGTGAGGTGATGGATACATTAGCTAACATTATTATATATAACATTATTATAGTGATTATTTCACAATATATACATGTATCAAATCATCATACTATATACCTTAAACTTAGACAATGTTATAAGTCAATTATATCTCAATTATATCTCAACAGAGCTAGAAAAAAATAAACAAGTTAAATGAAATAAATAATAAATAAATAAACAAGTTAAAAATGTTTTAAAGTTCGAATTAAGTCCATATTTTGTTAATAAGCAAAATTTGGGAACTATAATGGGAGCAACAGGAAATTTAAAAAACACTCAAGCTAGTTTCCTGTTGGAAAAGATTCACCTCCTATGACATAATCCCTTTGCACTCAGTGTTCCCAGGGGAACAGTCAAAGAACTAACTGTCTTTTATTTTTTTGGAACCCAAGCATTAGCTTATTTCTGGATGCAGGGTTGGGTCTGTAAATGATTTCTTTACTCACCTGCACAAGTGGAAGAAACAAGGTGAGGGCGACAACATCCCTGCTAGGGTCTCCATATCAATAAAACAGGTTGGTGAGTGTAGACCTTTCCTAACACCCTGCATTTGGATTTTCAGCACCAAAGTCCCCTGACAGGCTCCAAAGTGTTTTTAGAATTTGAAAAATATTTAAGGAACATAACGCTTTTCTATGCCTTTTACTGAATGCAAGCACTTCACTTTCACTATTACTAGGAAACTGAAGTAGTCTAGCAAAGATATTTGCCAGTGACTACTGCTCTTTCAAGGAGCATTGACTGTATTTTTAAGAACTACTTAATGAAATACCACAACCAGTATTTTTCTGTTCACACTATTTGAAACCTTTACGTCCCTTTGAAAAAGGGCACACTGGGAATGTTTCAGATCTCATTTATGTGGCTAAAGCTGTTTCTGATAAAGAATCCACCGAGTACAATTCATGGAATATTCTTCCTCTCTCTCCCAGTCTTTAAAGTATCTGTAATAGTAAATTAATTTTTGTCAAAATATAATATCCATTTAAATAGCTGTCTGGGAGAATTGTTCATTGATATTGAAGCATACATCAATTTCTTAATTTCAAAATGCAATAGTTGATTTTTTTCAATAACCCATATTATCATGACCATCAGAAATGGGATTTTAGGGATCCTTTAAATATTAACACTCTTTAAAATGACCTTCTTTAACACAGTTTGTTTCTCTGTTTCTTGGCTTCCTCATCTGTAAAAGAATGGGCAGAAATAGATGATGATGATTTCTGTGGTCCGTCAGAGCTATAAAGCTCTGTGTCTCTTGGTCATGTTTTTGCCGTAGTCTAATAAGATTTTACACAACTTCTATGAGGCTCCCTTTCAGTTCTGATGCACTTGACCCTTGCTGAGAATTGCTGGTTTAGAGACTTTCTATGTTTCCTTATTTATATTCTATGGTAGCTAGCTAGTTAGTAGAGAGGGTAATTTGTTAGGTAGTTTTTGGATTTGACTAAGGTCAGTATATTGATAAAACCAGTCTGCGCCCTTTACCTGTCAGTTGCATTCTTTTTGCACCACCTTCCTAAATTCCACCCGGAGGGCTCCCTAATCTTCCTATTTGTAAAAGTGGGGGGAGAAAGTCAGGTGACAGGCATGTGGGAAGATGAGGAAATGAGGATTTGTCGGTTCTTAGCCTACTGATGCCATCTACAGTTTTTTATGTGTGTTTTTAAATTAATTCCTCAGCTCTCTTTACAGAGCAGACTTCTGTTAAGAGTTCAGTAAGAACTAGAACCAACACTGCCCTTCGTGGGAAGCAGAGAGGGTGCCCTCAGGGTGGAGCTCCCGCGGCTTTGCTGTGGGGGGATCCTAGGGACCAAGACTTTGCTGTGCAGCTTCTTGCTCTGATGAAGTGGACTCCCTCTGGGAGGGCAAGGCATCACCATCGGGTCCCATTGCATAGTCTGGTGTGGCGACAGTTCATCAGATCTTGCTCAGAGCAGACTTGGATAACAGACAAGAGAAAAGGAGCAGGAGATTCTTGGGCCAGTGGGAAGGACCACCTTGTAGAGAGCAGCAGGGCACATGCTGGGAGGGCTGGGTCCAGGGAAGTGAGGGCAGCCACACAGCTGTGCTTCGCTACTTGTAGTCTTTGTTCCCAAAGGAAGAGGGGAAGAGAAAACGCAGATCACTACCTGGGGCCATGGGTAGGGAGATTGAGGAGCCCATCCTTGTATTTACTAATTCATTGGTTTCCTTAAGCAAAATGAGCCGAGCCCTTAGAACTGTGACGTGCTCCTGAGATAAAAGGAGAAACAAAGAAGGATCAGGAAAGGGATTCCTCTGTTGTAGACAGAATAGCAGGGAAAGGCTCTGGGGAGATAACTTCAGAGCTGAGCTCAAAAGATGAGAAGGACTGCCCCCATCCCACCATGCAGAATAGTGGGGTGGGGGCAGTCCAGGCAGACGGAAGCACGTGCAGAGACCCTGAGGTGGAAGAACCCTTCCTGCCTCTCTTCCGTAGAGGTGAAAATAAACATTAAGGGCTGAGCCTAAACGAAAGGAGGTTAAAGCAAACGCAGCAACCAACAAACCCATAGCTGCACAGAGAAAATGGTATGAGAGGAAGCGAGGCACATCCATCTGTGCAGGTGGTGTTTACGGTTTGATTCTATACACCTACACGGCTTGGTGTGATTTTAGCCTCACCTGCCCCGAGACATCTTTTCTGCTTTTCCCAGGATCCCTCATCTGCCCTTTTCTCAGATTGGCTTGGTCCTACTTACAGTGCTAAATGTGTTAGGTAATATGAGACATCATTTCTGGGAATGACCCAGTATTAATGTGAGACGGAGGAGAAGAAATTGTAATAAGACATTTCCATATTGGGTTGAAGTGGGGCAGATGATAGAGAGAGGAGGTTTGCTGAGAAACAGAGAAGGTGTATTTAGGGCTTTGAGGAGCATGAGAGGAGAAGAGGAGAAATCAGGAAGAACACAGGCTCCTGTTCTAGCTGAGCTGTGTTTTACTGACAGCGATTTAAACATCTGGCCTACCAGGTGCAGATACTTTCTCTAGGTCTTGGGGCTTGGCTGGAGGCTGATCATCGACTCAGGTTCCCCACTTTATTTGGAATTCCCTAGAAATCAGCCCAAGGTAAGAAGTGTTAGGGGCAGTTCAATCCCAGGGAAGCAGGAGGGAGGGAAATGGCAGTAAGCCCAGAAGGTAGGGATGGCGAATAGAAGGGAAGCCGTTCACACTTAGTAACCAGCCGGCTGGCTCAGTCTCACAGGTGCCTTAACAGCCTGGGGGCACTGCTGGGGCCTCGCTGTTCACTGCAACCCCTCCAGCGCTGTTTCCCACTGGGCAGGAATGTCCCCAGAGCGTCTCCATATTTCAGGGCCATAGTCACCACGTTTCCAAGCAGCTGCTATGGAACCCAGAGCACTGGCATGCTCGGCCCAGCCAGCACCTGGGTGAGGGGGCTCCTTTCTGTCAGGAGCCCCCAGACCCATGGCTGTGGTCAGCAGCAGCACCTGGGATGTGGCTGCCTGGCCACAGGGGCAGAACAAGGCCCAGATGGGGAGACGGGGAGGGCGCGTGCAAGCCTGGAGCACCCTGTGTGTCCAGCACCTGCTACACACGCACCAGCCCTGGCTCGGGTTGCCTTGTCTGTCCTGGATCTTTCCATTGTCAGTCCATCACTTTGTTGTAACAAGGAGGGCAGGATGATTCAGAATATTGGAAGGCTTTGCACAGAGTAGATACAAGCCTAGAGGAAAATTGTTGCTGTGCAGCCTCTCTGTATTTGCAGTTGTTTTCTGCTCAATCACAAGTATAGGTGATAAGTTTCAGAGTAAGAAAAAAAGACAGTTTGAATCCATGTATTGCATGATCTGGAGCAGTTGACCCTCTGAGTCTTGTTTTTCTCAAAGTGGGGTTGAGGCACCTCCAGTGATGACTCATCCTGGGGCCCTGGATGAATGCCTGTTACGAGCACATGGTTAATGCTACTGTTTCCCTCCCTGCCTGGCTAGCCCCTGCCACTCCCGCCACTCCCCGGGCCTGTTCACCATAGAAAACAAACAGTCGTTGCTGGTGTGTCCTGCCCTCCAGCCCTGCTCACCCTCCTGGCGGAGGCTGGAGCTGTCCACAGGCTGCAGGCGCTCTCCCCTCCCTCCATCTGAGAAGCTCCCAGGCTCTCTCACTGGACCTGCAGAGGAAAGAGAACAGCCCATAAAACAACTCAAGGCCCAGAGTCTGCGGGGTCCTCTTTGGCTTCCAAATGTCAAGTGAAAGAAAGGTGTAGAGGCCACTGTTTCCAGGGCATCAGGAGATTGTCAGGCAGGGGCTGAGGGGCCACAGAGAGATGAACTGAGATGGGAGAAGGGAGTGCTGGATCAGCTTCTCCTAGAGCCTTGATGCGGGTCCAGGCTTACTTGAATCCCCTCTCCCTGCCCACCTGTTCCTTCCAGAAGTAGTGCAGTAGTGGCTTCTGCCTCTGTATGAATGGGTGGGTGTGAATCTGAGGATTTAATATTTCTACTTGGTCAGACAAAAACACCCCTCTTGTTTTGCTAAATAGTGGATCCCCATGAACTTATGGTATACTCAGAAGATGCAAATTAAATTTCCTCGTGGGAAAATTCACACATTCTTCTAAATGCTGCACATCTGAGAGCTCTCAGAGTCTGAAGATTGCTGGTCATTTGAAGCCCCATTCACGGCGTTAATGTTGCTTGTATTCTGATCGCGGTTGGGGTCTTTGTTGTGCTATTATTAAAGTACAATATCTAAAAATCCTATGAAATATTAGATTATTTCCTTAGGCTAAAGAGATCCATCTAATGCATTCTTAGTGGTACTAAATTGCCTTCAGGCTTGAGGAGATGAGTCTAAAAATTGTCACTATAAGAAGAAAAAATGACCCAGAAATGACACATTATGTGTGAAAATCAAAAGGGCGGTAATAGGCATTGCGATATTCACAGCAGCTGCACATGCATCTCTCTGGTGATGCCATCGTCTGGAAGGCTGTGCAAACTGTACAATCTGACGACGTCTTAGGAGTGAAGGGCCAGTTTACTTGGACCGTCTTTGTAGCCTGAAATCAATCGAATGTATTAGGACCAGTCTTGCCATTAGTGGAGAACATACGGTTCAGTATCAAAGTTCCTTTCCCGAGTGGAGTACGACTCATTTGTCAGAGAATCAGTGAGGTTATCTAAAACAGCTTCTTTTGAAATAGAGGCATGTAATAACAGACACGCACTTGCAAGGTGGCTGCAGAGATGGGTTTCACATGCTGCTGTTGGGATTTACTCCCTGCAGCCTTGCACTGTGGTGGCCGGTTGCACATTTAGGAGATGATCTGAATTCATGCCTTTGTCTCCTGTTTGTCCTGTGCAATCATTCTACAAACATCTATCTCAGGGATATCATAAGCGCAATAAACTCTGCTGGAGGCTGTGAGAGATTTCAAGGTGAGTGAAACATGATGGTTTCCCTCAGGGACCCTTGCTCCTGGGAACTGCCTCTCTGTGTGGCCTTTTCCAAGCCCCATACCCTTCCTACTTCTGGGCTTTAGGTTAATATTTCTCAAAAGAAACATTTTGTGGAGTAGTAAAAGAGCTAACCTGTACCTCAAAGAGAGGGAAAGGAGAAGGGGTGAATCAGGAGAGGACCCCAAATCCCCAAGTCTAAAGGGGAAAAAACTCTGGAGCAGGAAGGAATGGGCCCCTCTTTGGAACAGGAATTGGAAAATACTGTTCTGGACAAACCAGGCTACTTGCAGTTCCCTGAACAGATCACCAACTTTGACACCAACAGGGCTTTCTATGGTGGGTTTCACTCTAGAACACAGATACTCATTTTGAGAAAAGTAAGTAAACTATATGGATCTTTTAAGACCCAACCCAAATTTCAGTTTCTGGCAATGTCATTGTTTTACCTTTTCACTGAGGGCAGAATCATTTTTCCCATAGTAATTTATATTTCTTTACCTCATTGCCCAGTGGTTGTTGGATGAAGTATTTCCTGCCCCCAGTAGTTCATCAGTACATCCTTATGACTAGCAGGGCACCTCGTTCTTAAAAGCCTGACCATAACCAGTTGTGAACCAATGCAGGTGAGCTGTAATAAAGGCTGGTAAAGAGGATGAAGAGTAGATGGATTTCTCTGCTACCGTTATTTCTCAGGCCCATTTTACTGACAGATTGACACATGTAGCCCCAGGAAAGTGACTTGTCTTTCTCCGCTTGTTCAGCATGTATTTTCGAGTGCCTGTGATATGCCAGGCACTGTTTAAGGCAGTGGGGATATTTTATTTGTAGAAGGAGGACTTGAGTCCAAATGTACTAAAGATGTTGAAGAACATTGGAAGTGTTCCTGACAGTTTTCTTCTCATTTCTTTTCTTGTATCAAGTGTCATTTCTTTTCTTCCAAAGTTACAAAAATACCTTCAAATTCTTCCTACTACAGTTTTCTGGAAGCTTTAACATCTACTTCCGGAAGCTACCTGTATAACTAATTTTATTTATGGGAAGTAAATATTTTTTAATGAGAAAGAAGTAAGAAGGAGGAAGAGGAAGAGAGAGACAGATGAGAGAGGGAGGGAGAAGGAGGAGGAGGGAGCGGCAGAGATGGGGAGGGTGGGGGGGCTTGTATATGCTAAGAAGAGTGATTATTGTTTGCAGAGTCAGCTTCAGTGCTTGTGAGCGGTTTAATTACAGGCCCATGAATTCAGAGGTGCAAAACGTAATCTTCTTTGTACTGGGGCTGTAATTAATTTCTTTTTCAATATCCCCATTTAGTCTGAGTCAGAAAATTGTATTTATTTACTCTTAAAAGTTTTTGAAATCTGTGATTTCTTAGTCTATCAGGTTTAGTCAGCTGTTCACTTCCCGTTCCCCCTCTGCTGATGATGTCATGCCAGGGCTTAGGGAAAGGCCCTCATTTCAATGGTGGGGAGTGGGCGTGGCTTCCCCGCCTTATCCCTGCCCCTCGGATCCCTGTCCTGATCGTCCCCGGCCCCTGGCCGGGTGCGCATCCTCTTCCTGGAGAGGAGATGTTTCTGAGTCTGGGGCTTCCTTTCCACCAACCACAGCCAACATTCAAGAGGCATGAGCATCCTGGGGACGACTTGCTGTGTCACTCGAGGGCCCAGGGACTCCACCTCCTAGTCGTAGGCTCCCATGCTGCCTTTTCTTCTTTAGAGAGGCTGTGCCGTTAGACACAGACTTGTCCATAGGGTCACAGCTGGGAAAGGGGAACGGGTCTGTGTTAGCCCTGGGGGCCCACACACTGCCCTGGGCGGGGCCCTATCTTGTTCCACTGCCTCACCCAACTTGCTTCCTGGTCCAGGGTGCTGCAGATACCAGGGCACTGCATTCCACAGCCCTGACACCTGACACCTGCCTCAGCTTGGCCTTGTGTTTTGCTTTACTTTTATGTTTCATAGTGAGGAATGAGGAATGGGGAGCAATGTATTATCACTGCTCCTTTAAACATATTTCACACACCTGGAGGACACTTCTGTATTTAGACACCTATAATTTTACTTCGTGCTATGCCAGTATCAGCATCCTCAGGGTGTAAGTAAAATACAGGAGAAAAATCACAGGTGTGAATCCTTGTGCCTACACACACACACACACACACACACACACACACACACACACACACACACACACACACACACACACACACACACACACACACACACACACACACATTTACCACTTCACATATTATCCTGCCACATGGCTCCAGTGCTTCTCAAAAAATAGTTAAGCAAGAGGGAGGAGATATGGAGGTATATGTATATGTATAGCTGATTCGCTTTGTTATAAAGCAGAAACTAACACACCACTGTAAAGCAATTGTACTCCAATAAAGATGTTAAAAAAAAAAAAATCTGGTGAGGAAGCCTAGGTGACCTTTGTGTCTTGGGTTTCCAGGGATTCTAAATTCTCTTGATGACCCACACAAAATCTTTGAAAATTTATTAAAATTTCAGTTGTTGCCTTTTTATACATAAAAAAAATAGTTAAGCAAGATATCTATACCTCTGGTACAGTGTGGTTCCAGATATAATTTCCCCATGTCATTTGTGTTCACTTTACAAAGAGAAATACAGCAAATCCTGACTTCAACTTAGTTCTAAAGAAAGTTTTTTGCTCTAATTTTTGTGCTTTCTGTTGCTTAAATGTGAAAACAGTATAATATAATGTGTTTCTCCTTTTTGCTGCAGATGCAAAATGTGTAAATGCCTACCCCTGATGCCTAAAAATAGTATCCAGTTTTTTGTATTTATGAATCTTTAAGTATGTTGTTTGAGCTGGATTTTTTTAACCAAGAGACAGATATCTATCTATGTATCGTCTATATCAATCTATCAGTCTATTTATCCATTTAGAAAATTCTAAATGGGGAAACTAGTTGCTTCAATAGATTCAGTCAACACCAGCCAGCATGGATTGAGGTAACAGGTGGGATCTGCCCATCTAGCCACTCAGGTAGGTCAGAGTCATCTCTGAATTAATGGATAGTTACACATCACAGCTAAATCATTCCACATCCTATTTTGGATTCTAGTTTAATCTTTAAGTTACTTTGTGTGTGGGGTTTCTTAGAAATAATTATACTACCAATCTTAAATAAATGCACAAATAGCCATTCTCTAGGAAACCCATATTTAGAAATAGTTCATTCACCTAGAAAGTCTCTTCAAACTATAGGTAAAGTCAAGTAGATGGTGACAAATGGAATGTCTTCATAATTCAGACTTTGAATGACAAGCCTTTCGGAAGTGCTAAGCACTGAAGAAGTGAAAAGTGTGTTTTTTTCTATTCTGTTCTATTATATTTAAAACACCAAATTATTCTGCTTCAACTATTTAACTTAAAATTTGCCATTTGGATATTTATTATCAATACACAATTTATCTTGATCTTATACAAAATCAGTTTTCTGTTATTTTTGACAATTTCCAGCTACTAACAATTGTCAAAATTGTATGACAAAATAATTCTTAGGTGTTCTAAGTTTAATTGCCAATGGGAAGATACTAATTTCTTTTTTTCTGTTATTTTCTTCTGAGTGCTTTCCAGAAAACCAAATTAAACTTCCTAATGTTATACATGTGCCTTCAAACATAGTAATCATAAAATCAAATCATAAATAAAAGCTTAGTTTATTATATATTTGAAGCTGACAGTGTGCATGGATTTTAAATTGAACTGATTCAAGTGCTAGATAAAACCAAAACAAAAGTTTGAAATAATAAATTAGAAGTTGGATCATCATCAGTTTCAAGCTCAACCCTGTTCATCTCAATGCAGAGACTACTCCTCATCTTCACTCTTGGGAATGAGTTTACCCATCAGTGGCTCTGTTTTCCAAACTGCCATCAAGCTAAGAGGTTGCTCTTGTTAATAATTTTAATGCTTTGAAAGTAGAGAAGCCTCACTATTTTATCAACTGTTATTTCCAGTCATTTGTCAAAAGGTTTCAGGACAGAAATTAAGGAATGAGTTCCATATCAGACTCTGTCCATACTGAGGACTGATTTCCCCAGAACCCAGATGGAGATTTCTGGACTAGATCTTCTGTGATATACTACAGTGATTATGGAACATTAGGAAGAGTCTTCTACCTTCTGCAGTAGAAGAGGCTTCTGTAGTTTTTGTCTGCTGGAAATCTGAGGAGAGTGTGAACTCTGTTAGGTGTGAGAGAGTTCTGTCTCAATGAGTGAGAGCAAATGGGGCAATCTAATAGTAGGATTTTAAAATATTTAAAAATTTAACTTTTAATAAAATCAGAAGTACTACGATTATTGCAGTATAGAAACAAAAGTGTACTTGTGATTCTGTTACCACGCTAAAAATAGTTTTATGCCTAATTTTCCTGATATACAGATTCTGATACTTATATAGATAACTGTTATCTGGGGTAACAATTTTGTATCAAGCTTTTTTCTTCTCTATATCGCTATATATTTTGCTCATTTTTGTAGAAATGTATTCATTCAAATATATATGAGATAATATAGTCATTCATATTTCTCATGGTTTCCAAAAAACAACACTGCCCATATTTTCTCTAATTTTGGATGATAAATCTATAATATATTGCCAGAAATGAGATAGAGTAGTAAAAGTTAACACAGTTCACTAAGAATACCTAAAGGAAGTTGATCGGATGTATGAACAGCCTGTATGAAAAAGATAGACATTTTGTTGGAATGGAGTACACTCCATCAAAACTATGAATGATAGGCTTTGGTAACTGAAGTAAGTGGTTGCCAGAGGGAAGCAATAATCTCATTTTCCTTCCTTTATGTTTGACCATGCCTAGAAATTATGTGCGATACTAGCACCTTAGTTTGAGAGGATCATAAAAAATGCTGAAGGATTCTTAAATCCCGACTCTCCCTAACCCGTTATTAATCACATCATTTGGTGTATTTTGTTCACAGTACTTAAAAACACTTTCATTTTCTTCTCATTTGATTTGTTTGTTTGGTTTTTTGTCCTCCCTTAACTAGAATGTTATCTCCATGAGATTGGGACTTTGTCGGTCTTATGAATTTCTGCATATTTAGTACCTGGAGTAGAGTGTGGCACACAGTGGATATTCAATAAAAATATATTGAAAGAATGATGAAAAGTATGAAAACTGAAATTTAGGTAAACAAAGAGAACTGAAGATTGGGGCCTGGAATAGAGAACACGGAGATATAATAGTTGTTTTCAAACCAAATATTCAGATTTACTTCATTTATTCAATGTGGTTCCGGAAATTTAAACAAAGACCAAAGGCCAATGAAATTATGATGTATATGTCTAAAAAGTATAGCTGTTTTAAATAACTGCTATGACTAACAATGAAAATGAGAATTATGTTTACATTTTGGTTTTTCCACTTTTCCCTTTCAAAAATGATACATATTATGTCTTTATAACACAGTGTTTCTCAAAATTACTTCCATAGAATTTTTTTTTAAACTTTCTATTTTATATTGGAGTATAGCCAATTAACAATGTTGTGATAGTTTCAGGTGCACGGCAAAGCGACTCAGCCATATATATACACGTATCCATTCTCCCCCAAAGTCCCCTCTCATCCAGGCTGCCACATAACATTGAGCAGAGTTCCCTGTGCTATATATAGAGAAGGTCCTTGTTTGGTTATCCATGTTAAATACAGCAGTGTGTACATGTCAGTCCCCACCTCCCTAACCATCCCTTCCCCCACCCTTCCCCCATGGTAACTGTAAGTTCAGTCTCAAAGTCCATGAGTCTGTTTCTGTTTTGTAAATAAGTTCATTTGTATCATTTCTTTTTAGATCTGCATATAAGCTATATCATACGATATTTCTCTTTCTCTGTCTGACTGACTTCACTCAGTATGACAATCCATGTTGCTGCAAATGGCATTATTTCTTTCTTTTTAATGGCTGAGTAATACTCCATTGTATGTATGTACCACATCTTCTTTATCCGTTCCTCTGTCAGTGGACATCTAGGTTGCTTCCATGTCTTGGCTATTGTAAACAGTGCTGCAATGGACATTGGAGTGCATGTATCTTTTCGAACCATGTTTTTCTCCTGATATATGCCCAGGAGTCATATAGTAGCTCTATTTTCAGTTTTTAAGAAACCTCCGTAATGTTCTCCATAGTGGCTGTACCAATTTACATTCCTACCAACAGTGTAGGAGGGTTCCCTTCTCTCTACACCCTCTCCAGCATTTATTGTTGTGGATTTTTTGATGATACCCATTTTGACTGGTGTGAGGTGATACCTCATTGTAGTTTTGATTTGGATTTCTCTAGTAATTTGTGATGTTGAACATCTTTTCATGTGCCTTTTGGTCATCTGTATGTCTTCTTTGGAGAAATGTCTATTTAGGGCTTCTGCCCATTTTTTGATTGGGTTGTTTGTTTTGATGATATTAAGCCGCATGAGCTGTTTGTAAATTTTGGAGACTAATCCCTTGTTGGTCACATCATTTGCAAATATTTTCAACACTCATTTATGATTAAAACTCTCCAGAAAGTGGGCATAAAGGGAACATACCTCAACATAATAAAGGACATATATGACAAACCTACAGCTAACATCATACTAAACAGTGAAAAGCTGAAAGCATTTCCTGTAAGATCAGGAACAAGACAAGGATGTCCACTCTCGCCACTTTTATTCAACATAGTTTTGGAAGTCCTAGCTACGGCAATCAGAGAAGAAAAAGAAATAAAAGGAATCCAAATTGGAAAAGAAGTTAAACTGTCACTGTTTGCAGATGACATGATACTATACATAGAAAATCCTAAAGACACCACCAGAAAACTACTAGAGCTCATCAGTGAATTTGGTAAAGTTGCAGGTTACTTTCATAGAATTCTAGTTGCCCTGGATACTTAGTGCAAAAGGGCTTCCTGACCAGATAAATTTGGAAAATTCTACATACTTTACGTTCTCTTAAGTAGGTGAAACACATTTTGCATATTAAATTTTAGTAAACTGAAAGTCCCCTTTAGAAAAGAAAGATGCTTAATTTTGTTTAATCCAGAATTTTTCAAATTGATTCCATGATTTTTATAGACATCTGTGATGATCCTCCGAGAGTGTTATACAAAAGTGTGGGAAATGCTGTTGTAATGTTACTGGAATAATGTTCACTGTGATATTGCAGGTTAGACTTTTTCAATAAGCAGGAAAGGAAAGCATTTGTTTATTTTTTTCCTTATCTTTTATCTATTAATAACTTTACACATAACACGGGCAACTATGCATATTTTCTCTCAAAGACTCTCTTTCATTCCCATTTTTGTCAACGTCAACGTCAGGGTTTGTCAAATGGAAGACACAGGTAGAATTTCCTCTTGTAACAATAGGCTTGTCAGATAATAAAATAATGCTGCACTCAACTCAGTGCCAGACAACAGGCTTAGAAGGAAGTGATTGGGTGTGCTCAGACCTGATGTATGCCTCTCACATCTTCTCATGCACCTGTTGGTTTGTGATTCTGCAGTCACGTTTCGTTACTGCTTACAACCTTAGGGCTTCATGTTTTCAGAGGCAGCTCTGGAGCCAAAGCAGTTTTTCATCTAACTCTAGGCTGGATGGATTGCTTTTTTGTAAATCAAATTATTCTTTTCCTATAAGATGTATTTCTGAAATATAATAGCACTGACCTCTGTCTGAATATAATATGATTAATGTTTGCAATGATAAATTCTTTACTGAGACATTTTTTTCCTTGTTTTTCATTTCAAGCAAGTTTGATGATGACGGTGATAACACTTAACATGAGATTTATCTCTTTAAAATTTTTTTTTTTTGCGGTACGCGGGCCTCTCACGTTGTGGCCTCTCCCGTTGCGGAGCACAGGCTCCGGACGCGCAGGCTCAGCGGCCATGGCTCACAGGCCCAGCCGCTCTGCGGCATGTGGGATCTTCCCAGACCGGGGCACAAACCCGTGTCCCCTGCATCGGCAGGCGGACTCTCAACCACTGCGCCACCAGGGAAGCCCTCTTTAAATTTTTTAAGTGTACATTACTGTTGACTATAGGTATAATGATGTATAGCAGATCTCTAGAAATTATTTATATTACTTAACTTAAACTTTATACCTTTGAATTAATAATTTCCCATTTCCCCCCTTCCTCCCTTCCCCTCTTCCCCCCAGCCCCTGGCAACCACCATTCCAGTCTTTGATTTTATAAATTTGACTGTTTTTGATACCTCATATAAGTGGAATCATACAGCACTTGTCTTTCTGTGTACTGAGACATTTTCTTAACCCAGGCGTTTTCGGTCTTTTTTTTGGTAAGATATTTATCCATGTGGAATGACATCCAACTTTGTTTTGTTTCCAGGGTTCACTTCTTTCACATGCATTTTCTTACTTAATCCACAACACATGGTCCTGCCACCTTTGTCATTGTCTTAATTTTAGAGAAGATACCTTAAGGATCATATATTTATTTAGCAGAAGTTGGCAGAACGGAAATTTGAATCCAGGCCTTGTGCTGCATTAGAGGGTTGTATCTGTGAATAATTACTAATGGATCACTTAATGTTTAATATCGTTTTGAGGGCATAACACAGTAGCAGCACTGTGATGATTTTTTTTAAGAAGTCTTCCATGAGTAATTCGGGTTGTTTTTGGTTTTGTAATTGCTCAGGGTTGGTGCAAATGTACAGTTCTCCTGTGAGGACAATTACGTGCTCCAGGGATCCAAGAGCATAACGTGTCAGAGAGTCACGGAGACTCTGGCTGCGTGGAGTGACCACCGGCCCATTTGCCGAGGTAAGGCCTGTATGATTGCGTCTGCCCAGGTTCTCTCTTTCCTCGGATTTGGCATGCTTTTCTGAACGATTTAAGTGCAAAGCACTGTGTATAGGCAGAGCAAAACGTGGTGATGATTTATGCTTTCATAGTGATGTAGGTAAACAAGAAATATTTTTTGAAATTTTTTAGCAGGCAAACATTTCCAGAGATATTTGTGGTTTTTAAATTTCAGGAAATACATGAGCAAATCTAATCATTCAAACACACACACATACTCGATATAACTTGGTATCTATCTATCTGTATACACAGTTTGCATATGTATGAAAATATGTTACATAACCAGATGCTTTGGAAAACTTTATGCATGTCCCTGCATATCTAAAAATTCTCACTTTGCAATAGTAGTGAAGTTGAGTTCTTGGGTTTTGATAGTATCAGTGATAAAGGGAGTTTGTTAACATGATCTGAAGCCATCGTTTTATTATTAAATCATATTAAACTAATCTTGGACATAGAAGAGCAAAATACTGCATTATCACCATCTTCTTCAGTGAGGCCAAAGTATGTATTTGTTGCTTCTGTGAAGTACGTGAAGAATTCTACCAGAAGTATAGAAGCCATAGTGATCCCAGCAGAAAACTGTTTTGGCTATTTTACTAAGGAAGAATCAATAAAATTAAAAGAAAAACTAGGTATTTTGTTTTGTTTGCATTTTGGCCATAAAAAATTATGCAAATTGGTAGTTTTAAAGGAAGAAGAAAAAAGGTACTAAGTTGAACAAGGAATAAAAAGTATATTCTTATATAGTTTCATATATAAGAATATCTTATCCCTCCTTATAGTCTTTTTCAAGTGAATGGATTCATAAATTTTTATTTTAAAATGTTCCAGTTGTAAAAAGGTACAATACAAGATGAACAGTGTTAAGTTATATCCTGTGAAATGAAGTAGTTGCAAAATACATTGCTAGTTTCATCAAAGCAAAAATACTAGATTGCAGGCTTTAGTATAGTGTACCTTTACCTATAACAACTTGGTGGCTTTTTACATGTAGAAAACACAGCTTTGTAGCATCTGTTCATCCCGAGGGCAGAGTGGGCGTGTGGTCTGGTTGCAGGTGGCCCTTTCCCATGAAAAGTTTCCCTTCTTGGAGAAGCACCCATCTCTGGTCAGGAAATGTGTATGGCTGCGCCCCTCCCCTTTTGGTCACTAGACTATTTGTACACTAATACTAAAGTGACATCATTAGGCTTTCAAAGGAACTGTAGCAAAATCCATATTCCCATGAAAGGATGGTAATGTTCATGCCCCAGTTACAAATGAGGACTAAGCCAGAGGTATTAGCTTTGCCCTAAGGAAAAAAATATGCTTTCATTTTTAAATGTTTTTCTTGCTCTTCTATACCAGGAACATATGTCATTATTTAAAAGCCCACACTAGACAAAACTAGTAAATGTGCATCTGCTTTAAATTGATATTTTAGAGTAACATAAAGGAACTACTGAGTAGGATATTATTTGATTCTTACCTTACTTATTAATCCAGAAGTTTTCCTTTTTTTTTCCCTTTGGCCCAAATCTCATCTACACTCATAACAATATTTCCCAGCACATTGGCCCCAGCTTATACGCTGATTTGGCGTCAAACACGCAGGTGCTTGCTCCATCCAGGCTAATGGTGGGACACTTCCCTCCATCCCCCTGGACCGCCAACTGCTCACTTTTAGAGGTAATTAGAGGAGGAGTCCTCTGGCTTCCTGTTCCCATAGACTCTAATGCCCTGCTTCATCATTTTAGAAGAGACAGCTCTCCCACAGGTTCTTTGTTGTGTGGTTCTGGCCTGGTTTCCCTGGGAGCCTCCTCACCTCTCTCCACACCCACTTCTGTTCATCACACTCAACTTTATTCATCTCTTCTTTTTTTCCTCCCAGCTGTTAACTCAGCTGTTTTGCTTTAATTAGATGTACCTTCATTTTCATGGACTAATCCTTTAGCTCTTTTTCAATTTATTACTTTTAACTTCCTGAAATAATGAGCTATAGCAGCAAGAAATAATTAAGGAAGAGTTTTCTTATAGGATGTATATTTTAGATCTGCATAATAGAATGATAGCAGACTGTGTCTAGAGAACAGTAAAAAATATCTTTAAAAACACAGTTTTAAAGAAATAAGTATTTTAGAGCATTTGGAGTAGTATGACATTAAACAAAAAAAATTAAAGTCCTGAAATCTCCTAAATAGAAGAATTTGAGATAAACTGTTTAGAATTAGGTGATAACAATTAGGTGACAGAAAACCAAACCCAAGAGAAGCTTAAAACAAATGGAAGTGGATTTCTCTCTTACACAGAAGTTAAGAGCTAGGCAGTACAGGACAAGGACGGCAGGTCTGTTTCAGATATGAAAATGTCCTCAAGACTCACTCTGTCCTCACTATGGTCATGCCTCCATCCTCAGAGTCCACGGTGGTATCCAAACTCCAGGTGATTGGATGGAGGAGGTTAGAAGAAGCAGGGTTAGCAGATGTATGCTAACGAGAGTCTGCAGGAACCATCATATGCATTTCTGCTCATTCTCATTGGCCAAAATCCAGCCAGATATTCTCACCTTGTTGTGAGACTTAGAAACATACATATTTTCTATTGTGTGTTTAAATATATGCCAAACAATTATATTTCTATGAAAGAAAAGGAGAATAGATACTAAGGGAATCTTTGCCATGGGGGTATATTTTTATAAGGAGAGGTGGGATAAATCACTGAATAAATGACACATTTTTTTTTTTTTTGCTTCCCCGTATCATCTGCAGCTTTTCACGAGTGGAGAGTGCAAATAAATTAGAGAATCATTCATCCCTCTCTCATGTCCCTTGACATTTTTGTATCAGTGCAGGACTATATGTGTAAGCTATATGGATGAAAAAAAGGGTGGAGCTGTGTGTATATGAATATCCCACTTTCTGGACTGGAAAGGGCTCATCTGTAAGTATCATGGTTAAGCAAGGAACCTGTCCTCCCCTTCAACACCCAACTCCCTTTCTCTGCCCTGTACTCACCTCCTGGCCACATTGCCCTCTCACAAGAGGCAGCTTCCTCCAGCAAAGCCAGCAGGAACACCCTTCCCTCTAGTCTGGGTGACAGAGTCTTATATAACATAAGTAATCACCATATACCATGACCTGATCGATTACATATACAGATGGATGGTCAAACGTCTTAGTGCATCTGTAGGCTGACCCAACAGAGGATCACTTCGAGCAGTCTCTAGAGCAGGGCTCTCCACTAGAAATAAAATGCAAGCCACAGATGTAATTTTAAAACATCTGGTAGCCAGATTTGAAAAGGAAAAGAAGCAGGTGCAGTTAATTTTAATAACATATCGATAATTTATTTAACCAAAATATTACAAATACAATTTTAATGTACAGTCAAAAAGATTATAGGGAGATGCTTTACTTTTTTCTCTTTCTTTTATTCATACTATGTCTTGGAAATCCAGTGTGCATTTTATGCTCAGAGCACATCTCAGCTCAGACCAGGGGCATTTCAAGTGCCCAATAGTCAGATGTGCTAGTGGCTACCATGGACAGCGCCACTCCGGCTGTGTAGCTCAGCCCAGTTCCAGTTTTCTCAGCACTCAACAGGCTTATGGGTGTGAAGGGAAGCAGTGATCTCCATGAGTCATGGGTGGTTTCCTGGCAGGCATCCCTCAGTGTAGAACATACTTTCTTCTATTAAAGCCCATACATTTTCCAGGTTGGCAACATTTAGGAGCCCTGAGTCTGTCATCATTCTCTCCTTTAAATAGTGTCTCTACTGGAAATAGTGTCTGTACTGGCTTTTACTGACTGATTCCTCAATTAAAGAAGAGCTGAAAAAACCTTTCTTTAGTTGGAACTTTTATGGCTATTTCTATAAAGATAGCTTTAGCTGTCCAAAGTGTAGGGGGAAATGGATAACATGAAACATAATGATGTTTCAAATGCTACCCAAAACACAACATAGGGATATTTACTTAGCTGTCAGTAGGTTCCAGACACCAAGTGCAATTTTTCAAGTTCATCTTCTCCTCTGTGCTACCCCTTAATGCATTGTATGTAAGAGGCGAGCACCATGGGTTGGGTTTTCCTGATGCACTCTGAGCCTTTAAAGCAGCCCTTATATTGATCATCTCAGCCACATGTTCTAAATTCAACTATCTATCAAATGCAATAAAATGCCTCTGGTCTGAGCATTGCACGCATTATGAGATTTCAGCTCAGTCAGTTAAGGAAGGACTGATTCTCGAGGCTCCCTTCTTCATGAAGGGTCTCTAACTCTTAAGTAATTATCATGCCTTCTCCACAGAAGGAATATCTGGTAGAGGCATTCGATAAATTGCGGTGAGTCAGGAGTGATCTTTCACATCTGGACACTGGGTCCTAAGCCAATGCTTACTTACCTTAGCTGATTAGCTCTGAGAATGGGAGATGTTACCTTTTCTTCCTGTTACCACAGGGATGAATGGTTGCCATAGCTCAGTAATTACACAAGTGATTTTGTTTGAAATTATGCTTACTTCGTTTAGGGATATGAAAACAACCATTATGAGTTTTCACAGGGTAAAATATGAGCTGTTTGGAACTGTATAAGTATCCTTAACTAGCAGTGGATGTTTTAAATAAGCGAACAAAAAAGAGAAGAAGAGGATATACTTCTTTTTTTTTAAGTAAAATGTTCCAGCTGGCATTTCATTCCATCAGTATTTAGGGAGGATATATAGAGAGAATTTCTTTTAATGCTAATGCACTTTGATCTGTGGAATTAATATTTTTAGTTGCTCTCTGAGTTGAAAGGGCACATAAGAAAAGTGAAGTGTTTTTTGCAATTTTAACTGTGGTTACATGGAAGCCAATTAGAGCTACGAAGGGTCACAGAATAAAGTTATTATTATCTTGGGATTCCAGGTCAGGTTAGCTCAGAATTACCCTTAACTTATTAACTTTTCACTTACCAAGAACTTTACAGTTTATTCTTCCCTACTCATAGTTTCTGTCCATACAGCAATGACCTTTTAAATGGTAGTGAAAAGACCATTTATACCTGAAAGACGACTTCATTCTACCAGATTAAAGGTCCAGAGCCAATTGTAAGATTATATTTTAATACTAATTATTATATCAGGTAGCCGTGACCTCAGAGATTTAAAGAAGCATACACACGTTTTAAAGAAAAAATATTTCCTGTGATAGATATAAAAATATTGAGAACTCTCAGGGTTTGCTCTCTTAGGAATGTTCATATGTAAGAGACATTAGTATTGAGTGTATTTATCACGCTGCACATCACATCCCTGGTACTTATTTATCTTATAACTGGAAGTTTGTGCCTTTTGACCACCTTCCTCCCTCACACCATTCTCCCCCTTTGTAGCCACACATCTGATCTCTTTTTCTATGAGTTTGTTTGTTCATTTGTTTGTTTTTGAAGTATAATCGCCTACAACACCATGGTAGTTCCTGTTACACACCATAGTGATTCAGTATTTCTGTACATTACAAAATGATCACCATGATAAGTCTGCTTACAAGATGTCACTATAAAAAGTTATAAAGTATTACTGACTATATTCCCTATGCTGTGACTCATTTATTTCATGACTGCAAGTTTGTACCTCTTAATTTCTCACACTTTTAACTTTTACTTTAATTCCAGTGAATTTGGATAAATTTCTGGTTTCGCTTCTAGACTTCTAAGGATTTATACTCTATACTTGAATGTCACTTGGGAGAAAAACATGTTTTTCTCTATTTTTTATTAAGTTACTGGAAATAACAAAGCCATGTATTTTTATACCACTCCTCTCAAATTCTACTGACATAAAATGACCTGAAAGCTAATGTTAATTTGGTGCTAATTATGTTCCTAGAACCTGCCTGGGAAGTTTGTGACAGCTCCCTTGCATTTGTTTTCCTTCTGCTTGGAACACTTCTGCCCCAGGTGTCCATATGGGTCTCCATCCTACACTGGTCATCAGATGTTGTCTCATCCAAACCCTTCCATGCCCACCCTCTTCCAGATATGCTTTGAACCCCGACTCTGCTTTTCTGTAAAGGTCAAATATCCTCCTGAATTAGATGGTCATGTGTATAATTGCCTGAGGAAGTCAAGGAACTTAATTTTATTCTCTCTCTGCTGTATCCTCTATGCCTGAAATAGTGCCCAACTCTTACAAAGCATTTACTGGTTATTTCCTTACTCCCTATGCTATGGTGTGTCGGAAAATGCGCTGAAGGCTTTACTCGAATTCTTTCCCTCAGTCCTTACAGCTATCATAGATGAAGTTATGATTGTTATGTGGATAACCTGAGAGGCTTAAAATGAAATAATTTAAGATAGGACATCTAGTAACTTCATAAACCAGGCCTAGAACTCAGGTGTGATTAAGAAAAGCAAGCTCTTAACCTGTGACATACTTTCCCCATTTTGGCTGACAGTCTGGTTAAAGACATAAAGTCTGTGGTTTTCTTCTAAATCATACAAGATATACACTATCCAGTATAATTCTTAATGTGCTTGAAAAATCTTCAGATGTGAGTCCAGATATCCTATTAATTTAAGTTTGGTCAATTAGAATATTATTCTCTTCAACTATTTTGATTAATTAAGTAGTTACTATAGAACAGTAAAGATTCCTGGAACTGATTATACATAAATAGATAAATTACTACTTCAAATTATATAAGATAAATTGTGTGAAACAAATGTTTTATACATAATAAATATTCAGTGATTAAATGGATAAATGGCACAGATTGACATTCAGAATTGGTTAGTTTTTTTTTTTTTTTTTTTTGCTGTGGTACGTGGGCCTCTCACTGTTGTGGCCTCTCCCGTTGCGGAGCACAGGCTGCAGACACGCAGGCTCAGTGGCCATGGCTCACGGGCCCAGCTGCTCCGCGGCACGTGGGATCTTCCCGGACCAGGGCACGAACCCGTGTCCCCTGCATCAGCAGGTGGACTCTCAACCACTGCACCACCAGGGAAGCCCCAGAATTGGTTAGTTTTATACTCGCTTTCCACTTTCCTTCTTGAGCTATATTTCCAATGATCATTTTGTGAATTCTGCTTTTATCTTAAAAACATGTAAGATATAAGCAAAATTTGAGTTTACAAATTTAGAACACTGTCACGTGAGTGATACTAGCTATACATTAATTAGGTCGTGGTTATTATCAAAGAACATTTATTAAGCATTTTTAAGATTTAAGTGTAAATTACTTTATGTTAGTGTTATATTTCCAAAAAGGTTTTGACAAGGGGGAAAGCCTTTGCAGGAGCAGAAAGTGATATTCAACTGTAATACGTATAAATGTGTATATACGTTTCCATTATGGGAATGCATTTAAATTTTGCTATAAAAACTTGCTTGGCACTAGTATATTGTAATTACCTAATTATTTGCTTAATTAAATACTTTGTTGGCTAATCCAATGTGTGTTTAATCCAGAAGCAACTGTGTGGGAAGTAGTTCCCCATCTGCAAGGACACAGTGAGATTGCTCATCATAATCAGAGCAGGTCGCTAAGCTTTCTCCGTGTCTGAGCAGCTATAGGGGAAGGAGTAGAGTTCACTCTGCTCTCTCCACTATACAATTCAGAGAAATTGCAGCTTGGTATGACCCTTCCTGCAGCAGAACCGAGAGCAGAGAAAAAACCCCAGGCAGTAGATCATCTGCAGGAGACATAGAAGATAATGTCCAGTCTGTGCTTCATCCGCCATGTGGATTTGGACAATGGCACACAGAAATCATGATAACTCAAGAAACATTATTATTATCTGATAGCGACTCTACACATAGATGGCTGAACTTTGAGTTGTGGCCAATAGAAAATCTGAGAATTGTCTCTGACTAGTAGGAAAGCCTTGATATAAGAAACTAGTACCTAGTGAATTGTAATTGGTGTGATGATGGTAGGATGATCACATGATGAAGAGGCAGATGATTAGAATGGGGACGACTTAGAAAGGCAAAGACCGAAGTACTAGCTAAAATTTTCAACAGTTTCCCAAGAAAGAGGATTAGAAGTAAATAATTAGAGTTAAATCATATTATTTAAGGCTATCAACCTACTCAAAAAATACATCAACAAGTATCTATGGGGTAACTATTGAATGCCAGGAATTGTTCTAATTGTTGAGGTTATACAGGGAGGAAAACAAAACAAACAAACAAAATCCCTGCCCTGAATATTCCCACATACTTCATTTCAGCTGATTATTCTGATGGCTTGATTAAAAGTATGGGTAGAAAAAAGAGTTAAAAAGCTAATTTATTAGGAAAATGTACTGCAAAAATAGGGACATAGTTGTAAGAAAATGAAAAAATATTTTATGTATTAATTTGACAAGTTTTGGTGAGAAATACTTCTGAAGGGACTGGATTCATAACTTGTTCTATGTGAAACACAGTACCATGTATGCAGGAAAATGTAGAAAATGTGCTGGTTTCCTATGTAAATTTTACTAATAGTTATCTCACTAAAAATACAATCACTAAAAATCCTATCTCCCCAAACAGTGGGTAAGATGAATTCCATGAAGAGCTGGGAACCAATTTCAATAAGTCAAGTTGAGGTCAAGCTTCAAAGCAAAGAACTAAGACCCAGGGCCATTGGCAGGCTGTCAGATTTGGTGAACTTTCTAGCAGAGTGACAGCTGGGGCTAACGATTGGATGAGTACAAATTGTCCATGGTAATATAACACATTAGTTCCCCACTGCACACATTCTTCACATGTCTTTTTTCGAAGTTTGAAATGCTTAGGATGGCACTTTGATAATATTAGTTTAAAACTAGTCAACAGATATTTATTGAGTAACACTCTATGTTTCTATCAGCTCTTCAGTGTGAAATTTCACAAAGTAGGGTAACACAAAGGTGTGATAACTCAAATTTTATTGATAACTTTTCTTCTAAGTTTCTGTAATTAATACCCATAATATTAGAAGGCTTTAAGAAAATTTCGGATCTGAAGTTCATGATCCTCTCGAGAACATGTTCCTAAAAGCAGACTTACTGGAGAGGGAAATCATACAGCACAGGTGTATGTGCTTGTGGGCTCTGCTCTGTTCAATGACCTTTGGAGCTAAGACACGCCTACTGGGGTTTGAAAACCAGGTGACACTTTATCCATATTTATTAAAAAGTATTCATTTGGAAAGCAAATACCAATATTTTAAAAGTTAACTTTCATATGTTTTTATTAATCAGTGTATAGTAGATTAATTCTTAGCTAATTATTTTCATAGTATCAAGTACCTGAAATGTTGTGTAAAGTCAGCTTCCCACAGTTTTTATGTCAGCAACTATCAACATTAGATATGGTGCTGAGGATATACAGATAAGTGAGGGAAGGATGCTTTCCCAAGGTCAAGGGAACCACAACCTTGTTGGAAAGAGAGATCTGTACATTGACAATTACAATACTAGGAGTAGGCATAATTGATATTATTGCTGTATCAATGTAAATGGAAGAGAGAGATATATTCCTGGAGGGCAGTTAGGGATTTACCCATTAAAAGGTTTCTGTGACTTCTCCCCTACAGCCTGGCCCTTGGGGGTCAGAATCCTGTTCTCTTGTAGCTCAGTCTCTTAGGACAATACCTGACCTGCTCAGCCAACAAAAGGAAGGAAGGAAGGGTGGGTTATGAATAAAATCTACTCTTCAGTGGACAGCAGTTTAATCAGTTCGTGTGATATGGTATCTTAGGAAAATGGACCTGAGATTCTCTTGTATTAGTTCTTATTTGTGAAATTAGTTTCTTCTGCTCTTTTCTCAAACCCAGTTTAAATTATTAATGTTAAGAGTGGAGTTCAGGCTGACATGTGATTTACAAAATTGTGTACTGATTTTTTAAAGGCTTCTTTCTTAAAGTGGAGGTCAGTTGAAATATTTTTATATTCAAAACTTAGTCATTCTTATTGGGTTATGTTACTTCCGTGATTTGCTTGGTCTTTCATTTTTAAGGTATTTTCTTCTTCCTTTTAGAGCCACCGTTTCTATTTTCTTTCTTCACAAATTCAACTGTATTTTAAGTTCTTATTTGCATTGTGCTATAAGGAAATGGGTACAGTTTGTTACAGAATACAATGATACAGTGTAAAACTTGAGAGGAAATTTAAATATCGTCTGTTCCTCCTCGTTTAAAATTAAAAGGATGAAGCTGTGGGCGGTCGGGATTACTGGTTCAAGGTCATATCGTGTAGGGCATAGTTGAGACACTAACTCCGGTCTCCTGAATTCTTATTGCGTTGGGTGCAACCAAAGGTCTATACAGACTGTCTCTGAGTCAGAATGGTGCTTGAAATGGACTAATTTGATTTGACATTGTCCATGGTGCTATTGTAATTAAGTCATTCTGTGAATGTCAGCGCCTTGGGAAACATAATAAAGAGTTCCAGGTTACCGTTGCAGATACCAAGCAAGGGTCCTGAAGGCTGAGCGAAATCTACTTGCCAGCTTGAGTTCACAGATAGCTTTTCATTGCAATAAATGCTGGACACATAACTTGAAGTTCCATGTATGTCTTGTGTCTTCATCACACAGATGAAATCCTGTGGAAAATAATATCATCTCTGTGTACTTCTAGCTAGAACGTGTGGATCAAATCTGCGTGGGCCCAGTGGTGTCATTACCTCCCCTAATTACCCAGTTCAGTACGAAGACAATGCACACTGTGTGTGGGTCATCACCACAACAGATCCAGACAAGGTAAGGCTCTCATCTTCCCCCTCTGCATACCTGATGAAATCAGCACTCTGCCTGGGCAACTGTTTACAACGAACAACCTGGTGAATGTCATGCACCCTTGCATTTTGTTGTTTTAATTGAAAATCTTCTGCTGCATTGTGTGTGTATCTGTCTACATTTGTTGCAGAGCCAGTTTTAGATTCAGTTAATTCTTAGTGAGTATTCTCAGTGTGCTTGCCCTCTACTGGTTCTGGAGGTTATGTTTATGCTCTCTTTTTTCCAGTTTTATTGTGATGTGATAGTTGACATATAACATTGTATTAGTTTAAGGTGTACAACATAATACGTGTTTTTAAATGATTACCACAATAAGGTTAGTTAACATCCATCACCTCACATAGTTACACATATTTTTTCTTGTGATGAGAACTTTTAGTATCTACTCAGCAAAACTTGATGACTGATGGGTGGAGGGTGGGGAGTGAGGGGGGTGGTGAGGAGCCATGGGCAGGTGGTTTTGATTCTCTTGCTTAACACTGTGTCCACCTGGCTTCAAGTGCAGGTGCTGTAAGCGGGAGGAGGAGTCAAGAAGGGCTTCGGGACTTGTGGTGAAGCCCTGACCAGAATGGGCACAGGGTCTAGCTTCCTGGGGAGTCCTGGTGGGCGTCCGCTGTCCTTGCATAGTTACTGATGATGATGCCCTTCTTTACTCTCCTAATTATTCCAGATTGGAGCAATAGATTCGAAGTTCTCCCTACCTCGAACCAGGGAAAGGGCCTCAGAAACCAGTCTTTTATGGGAAGAGATGATGAGTTTGGCTCTAGGCGTAGTGAGAGTGAGGTGCCTGCTGTGTCTCCAAGTGGGTCTCCCTGGTAGAGGTCAATTCGGAATTCCCAGGTGTTTCCTTAGCTGCTGAAACCTGGGATGTGTGTGACATCATGCAGAGGAGACAAAGAGCCAAAGAGAGTCCTGATGGTGGCATCATCTTTCTCTCAGAGCCAGCCGGAGGGTGGACTGGGCTCCACTGTCATGAATGGTAGTGATCTTGCAACTACAAGTGCCACGTAGAGTTTTAAAATACTAAACTCTTGTATGGATGAAGTGGGATACCCTGGTGTTCCAACAGGGAAAGTAGTGGCTCCAAACTAAATCGTCAGGGGATTTGTTTAACCCCCTTCCAGTATTTTAAAAATTCATTTAAATCCAGATTACATATGGGATAATCATAAATATGTTCCTATATGGAAGATATGTCTGTATATCTGTGTTTCTGTTTCTTTCCAATTGTCAACTGAAAACACAGCCTAAAAGTTAAGGATTAGTTTTATTCGGCAGACGTACTGAAGACATAAGCCCAGGAGACAGCCTCTCAGATAGATCTCAGGGACTGCTCTGAAGAGGTACAGGAGGAGCCAGGATATAAAGGAGGTTTTGGAAAAAAACAGGCAGTCGAACATCAAAAGATCACTGTTAATAAGAGAAAACCAGACCTCTCAAGTTAAGGAATTTAGCGCTTTTCTATGTGTGGGAAGATGCAAGGGTCTGGGCTCAATGAAATCATTCCTTTGATACACAGCACCTCAACTGTCTAGGGCCAGTATCCTGTTTTTCTCCAACCTGAATCCCCTCAGGGTGCAGAGGCTGGTGGCTTGATGGCCACAACATCCTTTGTTTACTGATGCAGCAGGCAACGTTCTTCATCCACACTGTATATACTGAAATAATTGATATCTCTGTGCAAATAAAGGAAGCTTAGAGTTCCCATTGTCTAAACCCTTTACCTGACAGAGAGGAAGCTGAGACCCAAGGAAGGTAAGATTGCACAGCTCCTTACTCTTATTGCAGGATAAAAACACACGTGCTCTTTGCACTGCACTGTGATAGCCTCTTCCTTAGCTTTCTTCCTCCCTAAAGAAGAGTTATTTCTTTTGTAGCTATCTATTCCATTATCACTTTGACGAGAACCACAAGGAAGTGAAATAATAGGTTATTCAGTGCGTCAATAGGATATTTTTGGCTGTAGATAATAGAGGAGCTGACTAAAAGCCAGAAGTTTTAGGGAAAAAGTATTTCATGCAGAGCCAGGGAGATTCCAGGTTTAATTCAGGAACTCAGTAACTTTGCTGAGGGCTCAAGTGTTTGCCTTTCTTTTCTGGTCGGGTCTCCAGAGCAGTGATAACATCCCCCTTAGGTCACAAGATGCTGCCACACCATCACATTCAGTGTTCAGTGAAGAAATGTGGCATGTCTTTCTTAGAAATGGTAGGAATTGTCTAGAAATTCCCAGAGGCTTCCCTTCTGGTCCAATTGAGTAAAATGTCCACAATCCAGATCATGGACAGCCTGAGGAAAGAACCATCTGGAAGCCAGAGAAAGGGCCAATGGTTATGGATAACCAGTCATGTCTACCACATGCAGACAAGCAAAAGGTCAAAGGAAGAGATTTCGGTTATCACCAGATCTTTTGCTTTTCAAATGTTTCAAATCCCATTATAATCCTGTTTTACCCGACACCAGTAGACTAAAATTAGTTAAAACTCATTAAATATGTACTTTGATGTTTTGAAGTTGATTTTTAAACTTGGCCAAACTGCAAAGTGACAAATGAAATAATGAATTTATGCAGTTTGGGTTTTTACATTTTTCTTATTATACAAGTTCACTTTTGTCTCTCATGTTTTTGTACATTTACATAGATTTTTCTAAAGACTTCATATATATTTTATTGACTCGGAACACGTAACAATTAACAAGTTAAATTTCAGGAATTTTGTGTTATACTGCTTCAGAAAATTCTTTGCCTTCCTTTATTTATTTTGGTGAAATGTTCAGATAAGAACCAGGGCTTCCAGTTGATAGACTAACACACTGATCTTCTTACAAGAGCACTACTTAGTCACCTGAAGGCATCTTAATTAAGCAGAATTACCATCCAAATTAAGCAGCAGCCATTGCCATTAAGTATAATTAGGCTTAATTTGATTCCTTGGGAGACAGTCCACATAAGGGGGTTTCCCGATGAAGCGCATGGTGATGAAGGTATATTACATATTGAGCATAAGAGAAAAGAACAGTTATGTAAAGGTTTCCAGACAGTGACTCCTGCTAGAAGCATTAACAGAATTCTAGATAAGAAGAGTTGTTGGTACACCTTAATTTGTTGTTTGACATGCTTTGTAAACTTTAAGAAATAAGATCGAATAGAAATCTAAAATCAATTTCCAAATTGATGAGTCAATGAGAGATTAGTTAGTAAACTCCTCTTCTTTTGAAAGATTAACCCTCTCATGATGATTTATACTCTTTCCTGGTCTTAGATCTGCTTTGACCATTATATAACCAAGTTCCCTGTGTCAGTTTATACCAAGTGTTAACATAAAATGGCTGATAGAAAGTAATTATTGTGGGAAGTTCATTGTGTCTCTTAGTAACGTATGTTACAATTTGTAATACTGAGGGATGTCAAGTTAAAAGGAATACTAGAAGTCTGTTCACTTACATATGTTTATTTATATACATATATAATTATCCTCATGTATATTATATTAAAACACATATATAATGCATATTAGAATTATATGTATTAATATAATGTGTATTATATTAATATGCATATATTAGGAGAACCTGATATGTAGGCAAAAAGTTGGGGAAAAAAAACAAAAAAGTTCCTCAAGAAGATTCAATTTAGTGGAGAAGCAGGTTTCTAAAACAATTGTTCTTGCCGAACTAGTCTAGTAGAAATTCAGTAAAAATGAATACAAGTAATAAGATATTTATTAATATATTTTATTGTAAACACGTTCAACAATATGTATTTTCTCAGGTAAAACTCTTGAGGAGTCCTGTGACCAAATTCCCTAAAAGTAATAGGTGGTTAGTGAACCACAGATTATGGGAATTATTAGCAAATGCTCACCAACATTTATCCCTGGGGTTTTCATTGAAAGGATTAAACATGGAAGACAGCTTTCCTTGGAATCCTTTGATGTATGGATATATGTGTGTGTGAGTGTTTATTTTTTTCTCAAATACATTTTGTGCTGGCATAATTTTAGTACCTAATTTTAATTTGAGCTCCTCAGAGAGTAGTATTCTTTTGGTATTAAACTCAGGATTGAAGTGATTTAAGACATTTGAACGTTGTCTTATGTAGTTCATCCAGGCTGCTATAACAAAATATCACAGACTAGGTGGCATACAAAAAACAACCATTTAACGCCTAATGGCTTTGAGCCCCAGTATTTCCTTATGGTGTTAACAGCACCCACCTCTGAAGGTTGTTGTGAAGAGGATAAAGTCAGTGTAAAACACCTAAAACGTTTTCTTCCAAATACTAAGACAAATGCCTCCTTCCTGCTCTTCCTCCCCTTGCTCCTCCCTCTTTCTCCATCCCTTCCTTCTCTTCACTATTATTATTAATAATAATAAAGCTAGATTCAAAAAGACATAAATGGAACCCTGAATGGCAGGTAAAGGGTTTAAATGTGATGCTAAGGGCCCAGGGTGTCAGTGTAGGGCACCGCATGGAGGGAAGGAAGGACATTATAATGCACATTATGTCTTAGAGACCATTCTGCCCACAGTCAGATGGACAGATTTGAAGGGCACAAGATCGGAAGCAGGAAACCTCAGGACTTTATTTTAATTATGAGACAATATGAACCTAGATCAGCACAACGGCATCAGACTTGGAGAGAAGAAAATGCATTTGAGAGATATTTAAGAGATGGGTAACCAGTCACAGCAATTTATACATTTATATTGCACCTTTGATTTAATGAATAACTTGACATCTAAAGACAAATAAGAAAATTTCCTTTATGTTCAGTGCTTTTAAGAAAATACAGCTGTTTATCAGAGTCCCTTTGGGGGAAGGAGCATTGACTTCTTTTATTATTCAGCGGATTTTGTACATAATTTCAAGTAACAAATTCATGCAGATACAGAAAAGGCATTCATTTCCATTTACAACATTTTAAGCTGTTTTGAAATGGAATTTGAATAGATATAGTTCAGTAGACTTTCTTTTCCCATTAGGGGAGTCACAGATTGGTGGAGAAGCAGAGACTAGACACCACTGTCAGCTATAACACTGCACTAAGCATCCTTGTGTTTCCCTCACAGACACCCTTCCAGCCCAAATGCCACGATGGGGTCTGTTTACTTTTCTTGTATGTCACTAATCTCTGCCGGGAAAGTTGGGTTCCTTGCCAGCTTCCCTTCACTGCACGTTAGGGGCTCCCTTGTATCCTTCTGGGCCGTCATCCTTCATCTTGTGTTATTGATTCATTACTTCGTCCTTGTCAACTCTCCAATATATTCCCCTCTCTGTACCAGCTCTCTTGTTGTCAACGTCCTCCCCATCATCACTGTTTAATATTTGCAGCCTCTTTCATGAACTGAGTTAGGGTCACGTGACTTTCCTTCTCCGGTCTCTGGACTTGCCCTTCCCGATATCCTTTCTTCTCTGTCACAGGGACACCTGCACTCTCTTCATTGGGCTCAGCTCTGACTCTTGACTTCTTTACCCAAATTTACTTATTTTTATATCTCTTCTTGGCACTCAAAAGACAATAGAAAACAAGGTGTGTGCTTTTGATTTGCTTGCATTTTAAGCCCAAACCTGAATTACACACACATGCACACTCACATACACACATGTGCACACAAGTGTATGTGTACACACACACACACATGATGGAGACAGCATCAGTAGTGTGCAGACTGCAGTACAGAGGTGAAAAATGACTGCGGAGAGGTAGACACAGGCTTTGTGTGTAGCAATAATTGTATGTCCCCATGTGCCCAGAAGAATGACTCTTGGTCCTCAGGAAGGAAGGGTGGAGAAGGTTTTATATTGTTTTGTTTCTCTTCTGTTTTCTATAAGTGGTGTGTGTGTGCTTTATGATAAACGGAGACAGGAATATCCATTTTCTTTGAGGCTCTGAGGTTCCCTAGTTAATTCTTCTGTTCCTGGTTAACTTTACACATCTTAAAAGTGGTCACCTTTTATTTTTCTTTTAATATGTATCACCTACTCACGCTTTGCGCTTATATACATTTCCTTTCTTCTTTTCAGTGCTCTTCTTATTTAACACAATAGTAATTATTACAAGTAGCAAAACAAAACCTATTCATTCAGCAAATTTTTGAGCCACACACTCTTTTTTTTATATCTTTATTGGAGTATAATTGCTTTACAATGTTGCATTAGTTTCTTCTGTACAACAGAGTGAATCAGCTATACGTATACATATATCCCCATATCCCCTCTCTTTTGCATCTGCCTCCCACCCTCCCTATCCCACCCCTCTAGGTGGTCACAAAGCACTGAGCTGTTCTCCCTGTGCTATGCAGCTGTTTCCCACTAGCTATCTGTTTTACATTTGGTAGTGTATATATGTCCATGCCACTCTCTCACTTCTTCCCAGCTTACCCGTCCCCCTCCCTGTGTCCTCAAGTCCATTCTCTACGTCTGTGTCTTTATTCCTGTCCTGCCCTAGGTTCTTCAGAACCATTTTTTTGTTTGTTTTTTAGATTCCGTATATATGTGTTAGCATACGGTATTTGTTTTTCTCTTTCTGACTGACTTCTCTCTGTATGACAGACTCTAGGTCCATCCACCTCATTACAAATAACTCAATTTTATTCCTTTTTATGGCTGAGTAATATTCCATTGTATATATGTGCCACATCTTCTTTATCCGTTCATCTGTCGATGGACACTTAGGTTGCTTCCATGACCTGGCTACTGTAAATAGTGCTGCAGTGAACACTGTGGTACATGTATCTTTTTGAATTATGATTTTCTCAGGGTATATGCCCAGTAGTGGGATTTCTGGGTCATATGGTAGTTCTATTTTTAGTATTTTAAGGAACCTCCATACCGTTCTCCATAGTGAGCCACACACTCTTGTAGATAATTGGGAAAGAGTGATGAACAGAGAGCTAAGGTCTGCTCTCTGTGGAGATGCCACAGCGAAGGAAGAGGGAGAGAATCAGCCAACAGCCCAACTCAGTAAAATATATTCAACTGGTGACCGGGAATCTCATGACAATGAAACAGGATGGAGAAATCATATATTGAGGATATTAGATATTTATAAAATAAAGTTAAACTTTGTATAATGCTTACCACCTAGACGTAACCCAGACGTATATTTTTTTTTTAGTATATGGGCTTCTGTTTTTTAACGTACACACATCCTGACTTAGCAAAAAATGAGGTCACACTCTAAAAGCTTTTATGTCACCCTATTAAAGGACAAAGGGAAAAGTGTCCACAAGTAAAGTGGAGGAGGCTGTGTATTTTTTTCTTTTTTTATGATTAGGTTGGCGAAAAATTTCCTTTGGTTTTCAAGTAAAAATAAAAGACACATTTTTCATTTTCACCAAGAACTTTATTGAACAATGTATTCACCCTTTTGTTCCACTACCTTCTGCCATCTTTCAGGAAACTTCATAATCCCATCTTCCCAAAACTTCTTATCTTTTTGAGCAAAGAACTGTTCCAGGTGCCTTTTACAGTCTTCCAGGGAATGGAAATTTTTCCATTAAGAGAATTTTGTAAAGACCGAAATAAATGGAAATCTGAAGGTGCAATGTCTGGTGAATACAGTGGATGAATCAGAACTTCCCAGCCAAGCTGTAACAGTTTTTGCCTGGTCATCACAGAAACACGCTGTCTTGCGTTATCCTGTTGCAAGATTATGCATTTTCTGTTGACTAATTCCGGATACTTTTCATCGAGTCCTGATTTCTGTTGGTCTAATTGGGAGCAGTACTTGTTGGAATTAATACTTTGGTTTTCCGGAAGGAGCTCATAATAGAACTCCCTTCCAATCCCACCATATACACAACATCACCTTCTTTGGATGAAGACTGGCCTTTGGTGTGGTGGTGGTGGTTCATTTCACTTGCCCCACGATCTTTTCCATTCCACGTTATTGCACAGTATCCACTTTTCATCGCCCGTCACAGTTTGTTTGAAAAATGGAACGTTTTGGTTATGTTTAAGTAGAGAATCACATGCGGAAATACAGTGAAGAAGGTTTTTTTCACTTAACTTATGTAGAACCCAAACATCAAAGCGATTAACACAACCAAGCTTGTGCAAATGATCTTCAAAGCTTGATTTGGATCTTTTGAGTATGTCGGCTGTCTCCTCCGTGGTATAACGTTGATTGTTTGATTTGATCACTATCAACTTCAGCTGGTCTACCTGCCCATGGAGCATCATCCAGCATGAAATCTCCAGCATGGAACTTCGCAAACCACTTTTCACACGTTCAGTCAGTCACAGCGTCTTCTCCATACATGGCACAAATCTTTTTTGCGTTTCAGTTGCATTTTTACCTTTCTTGAAATAATAAAGCATAATATGCTGAAACTGTTGCTTTTTTTCTTCCATCTTCAATATTAAAATGGCTACATAAAAATTCACCAATTTTGATGTTTTTTTTTAAATGCATGCTGATATGACAGCTGTCACATACAGTCTAACAAAATTGTTTTGAATGAAGTTAAAGAGAACTAAGCGCTACTAGAGCCATCGTACGGAAAAAAGCGAACGTTTTGGCCAACCCAATATCTTAAATTGGAAATAGCTTACCTTCATACTCGAAGCATTTCAACTGAAGGCAGGAGAAATCATTGAATCTCCCAAAATAGAGGAAAAAAATTCCACAAACAGTAATAGATTTGTGTGACCAGTTCATGACTTGCTCAGAGCTAAAATTAAACTTTGTATCTTATTTTTAAGAGTTATAAAATTTTGTTTGCTTAATTCTTAATGGCACAAAGCATAGTGGTGCATCTTAGGAACTTGACTTGAATGAAATAAGTTTTCATCTTTTGCAAGCAAGCCTCTTTCTACAGCATCTTTGAATTTCCAGTCTCTTGCGTAGTGGATGACGTACAGTGAGGACCATTTGATGTTAATAAGTAGCCACGACAATGGCCAGGAGCATGTTGTTTTCTATCACTAAGGACGTGGAGAAAATAGTGCCATAATTCCTAGGGATATAGTTATCTCCAAGCCACCAGTCCCACAAATCTACACGTTATTTAGATCTTAAATATGGCCAAATATAATATACTAATATGTTTCCATACAAAGAAAACGTTATTCTCTTAGCAACATCTGTTGCATGTAACACAAAAGGTGCATTTGTTGCGATTAAGCTTGGTTGTGGGTAATACTTTGCAAGCAGTTGGCTTTCCCATACTTTGTTGCTTTCATTAGGCTTGTATTTTTGTTTTGTTAGGTTTTTATTTTGTTAGGTTTTTATTTTTGATGACGCCTGTTAGCCAGTGGTTCCCACTAATATTCAGACTTAAAAAGAGAATATTCCAGAGGTCTGGATACTGTGTTCTGCCATCTCACAATCCTCCAAGTGATGCTTTGATGTGTGTTTTTGAAACTGTGTTTTGACCTGGGAATTGCTTTCACGGGTTGGCACTGCAGCGTGAAGCACGCTGAGGGCTGTCTACACTGCAGAGTGGGCCCCTGGCGGGTGATGGGGGTGCGGAGGGAGGGAGCCACACCCATTATACCCTCTGGTCGTCTCTCTGTCGTCACATGCTGAGAAGTTGTACTTGAAACTGAATAAACCTCCCAGGTAGCAGAAGTGGACTAAATCACACCTTTCTTTTAAAGGTGCTCACAATGGAGAAATGGAATTATTATTATTTTTATTAACAGCAGGCATATGCAGCACCTGCTTCACTGTTTTTGTGGCTTCCTTGAAGTCAATGGAGTGATTTTGAATTTTTCTATTTGTAACATTTGTTTTGCTGTTGTTGAGAAAAAGAGATTTTATTTGACACGTTTTGCTAGAGGACTGAACCAATTATATCATCTCACAGGATCCCTTCTAAATTCTAACATGATGAATAAGAGCTCGTAATTAAATATTTCATGTTTATAAAATCCATTTAGGACACTTATGATTCTGAATCATTCCAGTGTCTGGTGGGTATTGTAAATAGTCTTATGTACAATGTATATTTGGAATAATACAGATTTTGAAATATCTAGAGCATAACTTTGTTAGCTACATTCACATCTTACATGCTTTGTCCTTAGTCTGGATTAAAATCACCAGTTTTAATATTCTCCCATTTAACATTGGGAGAACATGATCCATTCAAATATTTGCTTTATAGAAACAGTTTTAGTGTCACATTTGACTGACTTGCAGAGTCCTATACAGATATAGTATGATTAAAATGCTCAACTATTACCTATTTCATAGAAAAATGGCTGGCATGTGTATATAGATAATTAAATGAATGGAAAATAAAGAGAAAATTTAAATTATGATTGGCACATATTTGAAAAAAACCCCTCACATTTGAATTAAAATTTTCCAGAAGCAAATGTATGTATACATATATATTTTTTTTATGTATATGTAAAACAAGTTTGTCTTGATGTAGGATTAAAGTAAATGAGCTACAATTATGTACAGTCTTCAGTGAAGCAGGCTTTTAGTAAGTCCCTTCAGATGTGGAATTTTCCAGGTGGAGCTCAGGTATACAACTTAAAGCTGAGGCACTGGCCTCTGCCTTCCAGCCTCACCAGAGCTCCCCCTGCCCCCACCAACTGTCAACAGAGATGGGCCCTTTGGGAGAATTGGCTGAATCCTCAGGCAACATTGGGCTGTAGATCACACCAGGTACACCCTGGTTACATCTCGAGAACAGAATGAAAACCTCCATGTAGCTCTGCCTTGAAGCATCTCCCTAGTTCTGTCACTTGCTTCCGGGCCCCCAGCCACACACTGTATCCCAATTAAGCAGCACCCTTCCTGTTCTCCTCCACCTGCTCTGAAGCATCTCCCTCTACTCTGCTGTGATCTGACTCAGGTTGTGTAAGCTGACCTGATATTTTAAAAAAATTATGCCATATTGACAATAGATAATTCAGTCATTTTTCAAACTTCCTGTGTCACTGTCTTTTTTAAGTTTCCAATAATTCCCTCCGTCTTTCCTTCCAAATCATAGCACAGTTTTCCCCACAGATGGCCCTCCCCTGCCACAGGAAATCATATCTCTGTCTCTTAGAGGTCAGGAAGGATTCAGTTCCTCCATGTAGAGAAGCTCTTTGTCACTCATTGCTCTAAGATTTTTGCCATGTCATTCAGTAATTCAGAACGCAAGTCAGTGAAATCTCTGTTTTGTCCAAACATGTGCCATAAATCTTTTCCATTTGAGACTTGTCATGTCACTGCCTCTGTGGGATTTGGGAAGCCTGTCCTCAGGTCCAACAAGGATGAGCCTCACTCTTCAGTATCTCAAGTCTGGAATTTGCAGAGTGGGATGACCAGGAGGCCTAGGCCACCGTCAATGTACTCGTATTACAGAGAATGTCCTGTCTGTGCCGGTCACTGACTTCAGCATAGAAGTGCTGTGACACACGGCCCTGAGTGCGTCTTATCAGTCATGTCTGTATCACACGTAATAAAATACCATCCTGTGGTTTATTATCAGTCCTGAGCTATGAGGAGCATAATGTGTCATCAAGAAAAACTTCTATATCTTTACTTAAAAAAGTCTGAAAACAGCTCTCCCAATATAGTAGTAATGATTAGACAAGTAAAGGATATTAACAGACTTGGTTATAATAAAAAGCATATATTCAGTAAAATCTTTTTGTTCCCCCGAGTTCCCACAGGGTAGATTAGCTTCTTTCATTCACGGCATCCTGAAGCATTTACCCACCACATCTACCCAAAGACTAACAGCCAATGTGTATTGGCTTTCATAATTTATTCATTTATTGGAATTTCCAAATATCTCAAGGATGGGAGCGGGTAGGGGATGCTACAATACAGAAAAAAAGTGCCAGAAGATATTAGCTAATATTTACCGAGAAATTAACTTGTTCTAGAAACTGGAAGAAACTGTGTTCATTATTTTACTAAATTCTTAAAACATGTGCCACAGGTTCTATTATTATTTCCTTTTCAAAGATAAGAAAACTGAATCACAGAGAGGTTAAGTCCACTTTTTTTTTTTTTTTTTTTTTTTTTGCGGTACACGGGCCTCTCACTGTTGTGGGCTCTCCCGTTGCGGAGCACAGGCTCCGGCCGCGCAGGCTCAGCGGCCATGGCTCACGGGCCCAGCCGCTCCGCGGCATGTGGGATCTTCCCAGACTGGGGCACGAACCCGTGTCCCCTGCATCACCAGGGAAGCCCAAGTCTAGGTTTTTAACCACTTACCCTAGGCAGCATCAGCTCTGAAAACATGATGAGAATGGTGATTAAAGTTAGATGAGTTTTATCCTGACAGATAGGCAGCCGGAGACCTTTGAGAAACACACCCTCCTGTGTGATCTGAAGGAGTCACGTGAGATGCCATACTCCAGTTTTCACAAAAGAAGTGGAGACTGAAGCATCTAATGCAGGCTGCATGTGCCTGATGATTTGGTTTATTTACTCATTTAGAATGAGTGTTCATAGGCTGTCTGTGTGTGACCGGTCTAGGGCCCAGGACAGAGCATGTTTGGCCCCTCATGGGACTTACTTCTACATGAAACGAGAGGCAAAGAGGTAACATGATTTCGGGTGGTGACAGGTGCCTTGCGAAGCAAACAAACAAGTAAATAAGTCGGTAAAACTGAGCAAAGAGGTGGAGACTGATAGGGTCCAGGTGGTGGATTTTCGGTGTGGTGTATGGACAGGGTCGAATGCTGGGCTCATGCGATGGGGGTCACTGCAGACACTCATTTCTGCAGCTCTTCTCTGCCCTTCACAATCTTCTTCATCTAGGTGTCCACAGAGTCTTTAAACATTCTTAAGTTTGTCTTTATTTTATACAGTTAATCATTTTGTAGCATTTCTCCCAAGCTTTCACAATAGTCCCTTCCTTTAAGAGAACCATGTGTTGTGACAACATGAGGATTTTCTTTTGTAAACAAGAGTCAAACCGCCCATGAGGTCAACAATTGGGCACCATCTATATAGTTGCCAGCACAGTTTCTCTAACGTCTTTTTTTTTTTTTTTCTCTTTTTATTTTTTTATTTTTATTTTTTTTTATTTTCTTTTTTTTTTTAACATCTTTATTGGAGTATAATTGCTTTACAATGGTATGTTAGTTTCAGCTTCACAACAAAATGAATCAGTTATATATATACATATATTCCCATATCTCTTCCTGCTTGCGTCTCCCTCCCTCCCACCCTCCCTATCCCACCCCTCCAGGCGGTCACAAAGCACCGAGCTGATCTCCCTGTGCTATGCGGCTGCTTCCCACTAGCTAACTACCTTACTTTTGGTAGTGTATATATGTCCATGCCTCTTTATCGCTTTGTCACCGTTTACCCTTCCCCCTCCCCATAGCCTCAAGTCCATTCTCTAGTAAGTCTGTGTCTTTATTCCTGTTTCACCCCTAGGTTTTTCATGACATTTTTTTTTAAATTCCATATATATGTGTTAGCATACGGTATTTGTCTCTCTCTTTCTGACTTACTTCACTCTGTATGACAGACTCTAGGTCTCTCCACCTCATTACAAATAGCTCAATTTCGTCTCTTTTTATGGCTGAGTAATATTCCATTGTATATATGTGCCACATCTTCTTTATCCATTCATCCGATGATGGACACTTAGGTTGTTTCCATCTCTGGGCTATTGTAAATAGAGCTGCAATGAACATTTTGGTACATGACTCTTTTTGAATTATGGTTTTCTCAGGGTATATGCCCAGTAGTGGGATTGCTGGGTCATATGGTAGTTCTATTTGTAGCTTTTTAAGGAACCTCCATACTGTTCTCCACAGCGGCTGTATCAATTTACATTCCCACCAACAGTGTAAGAGGGTTCCCTTTTCTCCACACCTTCTCCAGCATTTATTGTTTCTAGATACACAAAAGACCCCGAATAGCCAAAGCAATCTTGAGAACGAAAGAAGGAACTGGAGGAATCAGGCTCCCAGACTTCAGACTATACTACAAAGCTACAGTTATCAAGACGGTATGGTACTGGCACAAAAACAGAAAGACAGATCAATGGAACAGGATAGAAAGCCCAGAGATAAACCCACGCACATATGGTCACCTTATCTTTGACAAAGGAGGCAGAAATGTACAGTGGAGAAAGGACAGCCTATTCAATAAGTGGTGCTGGGAAAACTGGACAGCTACATGTAAAAGTATGAGATTAGATCACTCCCTAACACCATACACAAAAATAAGCTCAAAATGGATTAAAGACCTAAATGTAAGGGCAGAAACTATCAAACTCTTAGAGGAAAACATAGGCAGAACACTCTATGACATAAATCACAGCAAGGTCCTTTTTGACCCACCTCCTAGAGAAATGGAAATAAAAACAAAAGTAAACAAATGGGACCTAATGAAACTTAAAAGCTTTTGCGCAGCAAAGGAAACCATAAAGAAGACCAAAAGACAACCCTCAGAATGGGAGAAAATATTTGCAAATGAAGCAACAGACAAAGGATTAATCTCCAAAATTTATAAGCAGCTCATGCAGCTTAATAACAAAAAAACAAACAACCCAATTCAAAAATGGGCAGAAGACCTAAATAGACATTTCTCCAAAGAAGATATACAGAGTGCCAACAAACACATGAAAGAATGCTCAACATCACTAATCATTAGAGAAATGCAAATCAAAACTACAATGAGATATCATCTCACACCAGTCAGAATGGCCATCATCAAAAAATCTAACGTCTTTTATTTCAGGATAGGAGTACAAACCTTTAAATACATATTGGTCTTTGCTTATTTTAAGTACCTGTTACAGCAGAAAACATGTTCTTGAATTTTACCACCGTTTACATTTGTTAGTGAGATCTGTTGACTAGTAACCTGTTGGACAGGCTGTTTCTCTAGTCTCTTGTAGAAGTCCTCCTCAGCATCACATGCCACGCCATCAATGTGTTAAGCGGAGGTACCATTTTAACATTTGGGAGAAGTCTCCTTCCTGATTCTCCCACTGCATCTTATCCTGGAATCCCACTTTGCACTTACTGTAATTCTTCATGCTGAGTTATTAAGGTTTCACCAACTGTTTGACTTTGTCCTTTCTGGTCAATAAATTCTGCTATTAAATAACTTGCTTCCTGAGCCTTTTCACCAATGTGACTTTTTTTTCCACCAAAGTGTTCCTCTATTTGAGATTCCAATAGCTGTTTAAAATAATCAGCACCATTACCTGTCAAATGGCTGTGATTTGCAGTTAAGGGTCTTCAAGTTTGCTGAAGTCAGTGCTGTGTTTGTAAGTTGTTTCCATGTACAATGCACAGTGAATAGAACAGCTTGGATGCCCTGTGTAAAATGATGACAAGTGGCTTTCATTATAAAGACAAAATTCTTTTGTATCCCATGTTGCATTGAGTGCAGGGAATTGATACAAAAGAAGGTAGTTCTTTATCACTGACCTTCTCAGAATTGTCTGTAGGGTTAGCAAGCTCCTCTTCTATTTCACACCTCATCTTTAGAAATCATCACATCAGGCCATCGGATATGTGTGTATGACATAAATGGTAGTAACATATAAAACACAAATGAGCAGATTGTGAAAATATAACAACTTCACAGTGCTGTTTACTTGTAAACCTACCCAGTCCACATTTGACAACATATATAGCATCAGCAAAGGGTAGTTGGGTGATGGAGCATAAAAATTCCTTCTTTGGGACTTCCCTGACGGACCAGTGGTTAAGACTCTGTGCTTCCACTGCAGGGGGCATGGGTTTGATCTCTGGTCAGGGAACTAAGATCCCGCATGCCATGTGGCACAGCCAAAAAAAAAAAGAAGAAAGAAAAACAAAAACCCATCCTTAAAATGAAAATTCTGTTTAATATTTATTTGCAAAGTAGACTTTACTTAATTTGTGAGCTGTTTGGCAACACATTAAGGGAAGTTCTGGCAGGTAATTCAGGGAGGAAGGGAATATATACCTGTGTGGCTCTCACCATGTATCAGCAGCCTCCCCAGGCTCGAGTCAGAAAACATGAGAAGATTCAACCAAAACAGCAAGGTCTTACTGTGCATGGATCCGGGTGCTTCCAGTCCACTGACAAAATTCCTCACAAGCTTTCCAGTCATACCATCACCATCAACATCAGCACTGTGTGCTGAGAAAGGTCAAAGCACAATGCTCATTTATCTTCTGTCACACTCTCACTGTGGATGCGAGTTTAAGAAACCCAGGTATTAAATTGTGCCATGCAAGATACTCTGATCATTCAGATGGATTCAGTGAAAATAGAAAGGAAGATACAGATTTGAGAGTTATTCAGGAGTTAAAATTAATAAGGTGTCACAGGCAGGAGTCAGGGAGAGAGATCATGTCTTTAGAAATTCCTTCGACAGTGTATACCTGAGTGCCTTACTGAAAAAAAAAGATTTAGAGACCTGAAATATAGTCATTCTCTAGGTTTCTCACATCCTCTCCAGTCTGTGTTCCTTGTGGGTCAGTTCTACCATCTTGGTGACCACAAAGTAAAACTTCTCCTCCTCCTGGATCTGGGACATCCAGCCACAGATTTCAGAACCCCGCCAGGCTTTCATTTCCCAAACTACTGTGCCGATCCCAAAGAGGGGAATGCCCTTACTCATAAGTGAACAAGGGCATGAATGGAAGGAGTTTGTCTTGCTTAGTGGGGTTAAAATTTCTTGCGATATTTCCAGTTAGAAATGGGGAGTATATTTTCCAGGAGAAGCAAGCATACACTACAGAAGGCACGGTGGGGAATACTGTCTGGTTCTAGTACACACCAGTAGGTTGTGTATGAATTACAACAACCTACGAGGACTTGCCTGGACCATAGCCGTAATTGAGTATTGAGTCCATGAAAAATTAATTCCAACTTTCCAGGGCCCAGTTACAGTCACATATTGGATTGCAAACCATTAAAATATGAGAATATCTGTATTTTAGTCAGACAAGAAGCTTACCTAATAAGTGATTTTTTTGATCCAAATGTGTAAGACTATAACCTATTGAGATGATAAATTAAACCAGTATTTGTATGATATCTGTCTTCCATTCTAAATTACTTTCCATTGTTAAATAAGTTAAATTGTTTTACAAAAATAAAGATTATAGCTATGTAGTCTAACCTTTCAGAAGAATTTAAATATTACATTGTTAAATGTGAGACTAGTTCATTTTAGTCTATAAATTCTTGAGGATATTTACTTTCTTACAGAAATGGCTATTTAGGTTTCACAGATTTTTCCTTATATAAAAATACGTTAAGTACTGGGAGAAGACTACTATTTTATTTAATAGAATTCTAGAGACAATGGAACCTTGGAAATTATTATAACCATCTACATCTTTAAAATAAAAGAACATATGTATATAAATACACAAACACACCTATATACATGCACACACACAATAGTTTTACTTCCTATTATGTGCTAGATATGAGGCCATTCACTGCACTAGATTGTAAGAAACTAGTGAGAGGTAAGATCTACTAGGGTTTGTCCTGTGTTAAGGTCATAGACAAAGATCATTTTCACAGAATAATATATTTTAAAATTAGCTTTATACTACCCTGATAAATTTCCCTGAGGGAGGAAAAGCAAAGAAATAAGGAAGGATCAAGGTGACATATGAGGGAACAGAGAAGTAATATATTTTAATTACTTTCAGATTAAACTTCTAGTATTGATTTACAGAACTATCCATATTTACACTTTACTGACGAGAGTCCTAGGGCATCTTGGACTAGTACATTTCTGCATATCCCCTTCTTAAAATTGTTCCTCTTTAGGAAAAAAAATCTCTTTTAAAGTTTGGCTGTATTCCCTGTCTCAGGAACCTCTCCTGGTCTCCCTGGAGCCCAGCCCAGCCAAACTCTTGCCCCTCCCACCAGACCAGAGAGCTGCAGGCAGGTCTGCAGTGGCCGCCCTGCTGTCAGGGCTGATGGCCAGTTCTCAGTCCTCCTCCTCCCTGACATGCTGTCCACGCTGGACCCTCCGCTTGGGAACACTTCCTTCATTGCCCACCTGGACCCAGATTCTCCTGTCTTACTCTTCCTGCCTCCACCGTCCCTCTCTGATGCCACTTGGTGTCCCTCACCTGTAACTGTCATTGTTCTCAGCATCCTTTTGGTCCTCTCCTCTCTCCATCTCTACTCACTCTATCCCCGTACTTGACATACTATAATCGGCATGTTGACCTCTTCCAAGTCTCTCTCTAGTTAGATTTCTCCTCTGAACCCCAGATACATATATATAATTGTCTCCCTTTCCATTTACATGTTCAGTAGACATCACAAACATAACATGTCCCAAAACAAAACTCTGGATTTTCTCTCCAAAAATTGTTCCCACCATCTTCTTCTTAGAAAATGGCAGTTGCTTCTTTCAGCTGCTTAGGATAAAATACTTGAGTCATTTTTTAAAAAATAATTACTGTTTTTTATTTGTTTATTTATTTTTGGCTGCGTTGGGTCTTTGTTGCTGTGCGTGGGCTTTCTCTAGTTGCGGCAAGAGGGGGTTGTTCTTCCTTGCGGTGCATGGGCTTCTCGTTGTGGTGGCATCTCTTTGTTGTGGCTCACGGGCTGTAGAGCGCAGGCTCAGTAGTTGAGGCGCATGGGCTTAGCTACTCTGCAGCATGTGGGATCTGCCTGGACCAGAGCTCAAACCCATGTCCCCTGCATTGGCAGGCGGATTCTTAACCACTGCTCCACCAGGGAAGGCCCTCCAGAATCATTTTAAACATTCATCAGCAAACCTGGATATATATATGATTCCAAATACATGTCTTGCCTTAAACCCTCTATTTCCTAAAATAGTGTTCCTAAGTGGTATTTTCAAGTGTAATACTGTGAGAACACTATTTCAGTATTTGATGTTGTGTGCTGCAGGAATTCTGGAAGAATTTGAACAGGATATTTTAGATTGTGGCTACTTTAAAATGCAATAAACATCTCAGTATTTGAAATATATGTGTGTGTGTGTGTGTGTGTATAAAACCTCTGCCCATCATATCCAATACCCAACACTCCACCATCTCTGCTGTTAATTGTAAGAAAGGTCTCAGCAGCCACATGTCTTGCTTCGCCTGGGTTACTGAAATTCTCTCCTGCCTGATTTCCATACCTCTGTTCTTGCCCTTGTTCATTCTGTTCCCCACACAGAAACTACAGCGATTCTTTTAAAAGTCAGTTTGTATCTCTCTACTCAGACCCTCCAGTGGCTTGTCATCTCGCTCCGTGCAAAAGCAGACGTCCTAATGATGGTCCCCAGGCCCTTGCACGGACGCCCCTACCTCTCCTCACCCTCACTCCGCGCTGCTCCCACCTCACACTCTGCTCCCGCTCACCGCTTCCCTCCAAGTTCCTCAAGCACATCAAGCAGCGGCTTCTGCCTTTGCCCTTCTCTCTGTCTGAAATGATCTCCTCTTAGACGTGTGCAGGCTTGCTGGCCATGCCCTGCAGATCTCCATGCAGCAAAGCCTGCTCACAGCAGGCACACCCATTACCCCAATCAGTGTTCCTCCCTGGACCCTGCCACCACGGACATACACATAGTCACTGGGTTGTTTACTGCCTCTGTCCCTGCACTAGAAGGGCAGGGACTGTGTCTGTTCTATTCACTGTTGTAGAGCCATCCTTGGACGCTACCTGGAATATAGCAGATGCTCGAAAGTATTTGTGGAATGAAATCATGATTGGATACTGATCTTCAGAGTTGTGAGGGGAAAAAGGAAACAAAATAATAAGGAACTTATGCTCACTTATTTCACTTAGCACAGTGTCTTTCAGGTCTATCTGTGTTGTCACAGATGGCAGGATTTCCTTCTCTTTTTAGGTGGAATGATATTCCATTGTATGGCTGGACCATGTTTTCTTTATCCATCGTCTGTCAGTGGACCTTCAGGTTGCTTCCACATCTTGGCTGTTGTGAATAATGCATGATTCCTGTAACATGAGGATTCTGAAATAGTCAAAGGTACAGAAGTAGACTGTATCTTTGGTTGTTACAATGGTTTAGGGAATTCTTGTTCAATGGGTTACGGTTCTCCAAGATGAGTAAGTTTCAGAGAACTGCTGGGTGACATTATGCCTGTCGTTACCAATAAGGTATAGGGCATTTAAAAAACAAAACAGGGCTTCCCTGGTGGCGCAGTGGTTGAGAGTCTGCCTGCCGATGCAGGGGACGCGGGTTCGTGCCCCGGTCCAGGAAGATCCCACATGCTGCGGAACGGCTGGGCCCGTGAGCCATGGCCGCTGAGCCTGCGTGTCCGGAGCTTGTGCTCCACAACGGGAGAGGCCACAACAGTGAGAGGCCTGCGTAGCGCAAAACAAACAAACAAACAAACAAAAAACAACAAAACAAAACAAAATGTGTTAAGGAGGTATATCTCATGTTGTGTTCTTACTACCAAAAAGAGGGGACGTGAGAAAACTTTTGGAGGTGAAGGATATGTTTATTACCTTGATTATGGTGATGATAACACCAGTATATACCTATAACCAAAGTCACTAAATCATCTAAATTAATTATGTGCAGTTTTTTTGTACCAATTATACTTCAATAAAGCTGGAGAAAAACAATTTTTAAATAAGAAACTTAGGACAGTATCTGAGAAGTATTAGTTGATTAATAAGGCCTGAGTATCAATGTCAGGGTCAATTAGAACCCTTAGGATTGAAATGTTTCCTAACAGCACAACTTTAAAGGAATTTCCACAGGAAATAAAAGAATATGTGCTGATTTTTTGAAGGATGTGTGGCAAAGTAAAATGAATAGTATCTGTGCCTATATGCAGAAGTAGGTGATTAGGAATAAATTTCAACTTTAAAAAATGGTATTAAGCTATATGTGAAAATAAAGCCTTTATTTTTTAAGGATGTGGCACCGTTCAGTATCTGGCACCAGTGTGGTGCAAAACCTCTAGTTATTTATAACAACTGTTAGCACCTAATTTAATTAACTCCCTTTGCTGTGTTGCCAAATGAGAACATTGCTTTGTATAGAAGTTAAGTCGTGAGATGTTGGTTAAAATTCAGAGTTTAATAAGCCCAAAGCATTGGAGTAAGGCATTTTTTCCAAGGTTAAACGGTCCTTGTTTAATTTAGTTTAGTTTGGCTTAATTTCCAAGTGTGAAAACTCTGAATGCAGCAAACAAGTTTGCAGACAAGTCTAACCAGAGACAAATCCAGTTAGACAAATCCAAAACCAGCTACAAATCCATGTAGCACAGAACTGCAATTACCAGGGTACAAACACTATTTCATCTTAGAGACATGTATAAGAAAGATTTAGAAGGTTGATTCTAGGAACAATTTATGAGAAACAGAAGTTGCCGTCTATGCATGATGGGACTGTATCTGAATTATAGGAGGTCATTTTCTAAGTCCATTTGTTTGAGGAAAATTATCCACTGGATGTCCAAGTTCATTCAACATACCTTCCGTTTTCCACCATCTTCTAAAGGTGTTTTCTCTGCTTTTATTTTCATTTGTATTAAAGAAATGGCCAGAGTTTCTTCCTTTCAGAGTGTTAACATATTTTTAGTTTTAACTGTCACAGTCCCACACTTTATCTGGTGTTATAAGTGTGCATCAAGATCACCCGATGGTAAAAAGAGCCGCTTTGGAGACTTGGAGTTAGGCAGAGCTTGTTTGAATTCAAGTCCTGACCAAGTTCCATCACCTCAGGTCATGCTTTCATGGGCGTGTCCAAATGAGAATCTTTGCGGGTGTCATTCATATAAGGATGTGTCTAGCACTCCTGCTATATGCCCTGCACTGTTTTAGGAAATAAAGATTTGGACATACACAAAATATACATATGCACTGTCATCATAACTTATAATCCAGTGGATGAAGTCATAAACCTGGAAACATAACAAATACATTTTGGCAAGGAGATAAAACCCGGGACAGAGAAAAGCCTTGGGGGAGGGAGCCAACTCCATCTAAGTTAGTCAAGGAGGCTCTCTAGGATAAAGTGAAGGGAAGGGCCATTACATACACAGGGCAGCCTAGCGGAGGTGGGGGCAGGCAGAGACAAAGTAAGTGCAAAGGCCCTGTGGCCAGCAGAGCTGGGAATGTTAGGGGGAAGGAAAAATGGACGTTGTTGTCCAAGGTGAAGGATGATGGGTTGGGGCAGAAGTGATGGAGGAAGGGGCAGCTCTGTTGGCCTTTGGGCTAAGGGGTTTGCACTTTATCCTAATTGCAAAGGGAAGCTGCTGTATTAATTTTAGAACGGGTGTACTCTGATTAGATAGGAGCCTTACACAGATTTCTCTGGGTGTTATGTGCAGAACCGAGTGTGGGTGAGACAAGAATGGAGGGAGGGAGGACAAGAGGAAGACTGTTTTACTCCAGGGGAGGGGCAGACAGGTTCTTAGTGCAGGTGGATTCGTGCAGAGGCCTTGTGACCAGCAAAGAGCTGGCAGGACTGCTGAGGAGCTGGATGTGGGTGTGAGGGAGAGAGCAATCAAAGTTGGCAGGATTTCCACGTTGATAGAGGGGACAGAGCCAGGCTAACAATGTACAGATGGAGCTGTGGACCTCTGCTGGGTGATGGGGACCGGGGTGAACTTGAGTGCAGGTGCCTTCTCAGGTGAGCCCTTGCTGCTCGGGTCCAGCTGGTGGCTGCCCTGTGGGAATGCAGTGATGGCTCTGGCTAACCCGTCTCCTAACTTTTCAAGGAAGTTGTAAATCTAGGAATTCATGTGTAATCCTTATTTTCAGGTGTTCTTTTAGAAACCTGAAACACTCTGCTTTTAAGACTGTGCAGGTAGGATCAGGCCATATGGACACCGCTTTTGCACGCGTAGCATTAAAAAGTGCTGAGCACAGTATCTTATACGAGTGTTCAATTCTGTTTTTCTTACAAGGATACAATAAATGTCAGACTACATCATTACCCTTAGTGAATAAACAGCTTTAACAGAAGAAATACTCATTATTCCATATCCAAGAAAAACAAAAGGAACGTCAATGATGAAATATGGGAGAGGAAGCTGATGCATTAACTAGAAAGTATTTATTGAATCTATAACATCTGACCAAGTTTGAGCCAAGTGGTAAGGGAGGAGATATCTTAAATTGGTTAAATGTTCTTTATGTCTTGTCCTAAATTTCCAGCTACTGTGGAATAGTTAAAACATTTTTATAATGTGTGAAGTGATATATAACTTGCAAATATAAAGTAGTGCAAATCAATCTGGAATCTGCCTGAAACAAAAGTTGTTCCATGGATGTCATTAAAGGAAATGCAATTCCCATCATTACATTATCACCATGGCACAACTATCTAAAACAACAAGATGTTCTTTTTTTTTGCGGTACGCGGGCCTCTCACTGTTGTGGCCTCTCCCGTTGTGGAGCACAGGCTCCGGCCGTGCAGGCTCAGCGGCCATGGCTCACGGGCCCAGCCGCTCCGCGGCATGTGGGACCCTCCCAGACCGGGGCATGAACCCATGTCCCCCGCATCGGCAGGCGGGACTCTCAACCACTGCGCCACCAGGGAAGCCCGAAGATGTTCATTTTTAAAAAAAAGATTAGTAAGTAGGGGCTTTTCCACACGTTTATGAATCATTGCCTCAAATTCCTGAGGAAATAATTTAAAATATTTTTATCTACGTTTCAGTTAGCTAGCATACCACGCAAGGTCAATTTCTGGAATGCAGTGGGTGTCATAAACGGTATCATTACCTGACACCTGATGTTGTGTAAAACAAGCACGGAGGAACAATAAAATCTCACACAGGTGTGATGGGAAGATTAGTCACATAAGAAGGAAAGGACTTGACTCACTGTTCCACAGTACGGCAGTGCAAAGCTTCTCAGTAAATCCTGGCCAGGGCTAAACCACGTGTTTTTTCCACGTGGGTTTCTGGTCTGAACCACAAAACACGATGACCTGGATGACTATCCCTCGCCTCCCCCATGGATGGCACATAACTAGTACCGTTCTAGATGCTGAAGAGGGCAGCTGATCCGTTAATACAGTGGACGCCTTGGGACATCGGGGCTCAAGTCTCACATGTAAGATGGGATGAGAAACTGCTCTGAGGGTGAAGATTTCCTTTCTCCTACTTAGTGACAACATTTCTGACCACTAGATGGTGGTGACAGTTCACACTTCTGATTTATAGTTTTTATTTGCACTAGGCTTGTGAAGATTATAACCACCATTTATTGAGTTTCTACTATGAACCAGGCTCGTCCTGACTTTGATGCTTATCCCATTGGGGAAATCACGTAACCCCCAGTAATCAAAGAGGAAACCTTTGCTCAGTGTCACTCAGCCTGCAGATGACATGTCTTCTGACTCTAAGCCCACTCACTCTTCCGGTTACACATGGCAGACTCAACAGTGATGGAATTTCAACAGCCTCCCTTATGTGTTTACATTAATTAAAACCAGAAGCTGCCATTTGAAATATGTCTCAAAGAAACTAATTGGAAAACTTAAGAACAGGTATACGTCATACACACAGACTGATTAACTCAATTCATTTAAGGTTTACATTGATGCTTCCAAATATGGGAAGCATACCTGCCCTTCCCTGGTTCTCTGTGTGTGTCTGCTGGAAGCCATGAGCTTTGTTATTTAAGTATAGCTTCAGGCTCTCGACATCAGAGCTTTATATAACAATAACAACAGCAATACTAATATCTAATATTCATTGAATGTTCACGACATGGCAGACCATTTATATATATAAATTATCTCATTTATCTCTCACAGGAATCCTCACGAACTCTAATAATTCCCTTTTACACATAGGCACAGTGGGAAGTAGAGAGAGTAAGTTTGCCAGGATCTCACACACGCTAAGAAAGGGTTATGGGGTTCAAACCTACATTAATTTATTCTAAAGCCATTGCACTGGATTATAAAACTGGCTGTTGCATACAATCCCACCGCCATGAATTCCTGTCTCTATTGTCTGGATCATGCCCATTGCTGGGTCTCCCGAGAGGGGTAAAGACACTGAAACCAAAATGTCCTTCTGCCAACTGATCTTTGCTCCATTAACAAACACCCATCTCATGAGAGGATGTGCAGTCGGATTAACATCTGGAGCTTTATAGCTGGACGAGCCTGAGTTCAAATCCTAGAGGCAGTTACTTTCTACCTCTGATGGTCCGGGTTCCCCTCACCTCTCTTTGATTTCAGAAAGAAGGATGTTAATAATGAGTTCTACTTTACAGGGCAATTGTAAGAATTGAAAATAATATGCAAACCACAGAGCACAGCCCGTGGCACATAGTAGGAGGTCATGCTGATATTTCTGTTACTACTATTGCTATGAATTTTACATTGGAAAAATCGATCTACTAGGATACTTTGGGGGAGGAGCCCTGTATTTGGAAGAATACTTCTTCGAGCAATTTGAGTTAGAAGCTGAAGCCCTATGTGCAGGATGTCTCCAAAATTCCAGCAAAGGGAGAGACACTGATCTGCCTTCAAGAAGGAAAGAGCATTTTGGTGGCTTCCGTCAAGGGGCTTGTAGAGAGAGGTAGGTGAGGAGGTGGGGAGGAGGGTACAAGGGTCATCCCAAAGGTCCTTAAAATCTCCAGGTAAGTTACACTGTGTGTGTTGAAGGAGTTTGTTTTGCAAAAACTGAGAGGGAAATTCCCACCCAAATTAGTGTATGGCCAGCGTTCATTTTCTATTGCTATCTAACAAGTTAGTGCACACTTGGCATTATAACACCGCCGTCTATCAGCTCAGCTTCTGTAGATCAGAAGTCTGACTTGGGGAGGCTGGGCTCTCTGCCCAGAGTCTCTCAACTCTGAAATTAAGGTGATGGCCAAGCCATGCTCTCACTGGGAGTTTGGTGCTCTCTTGGGGACTCGTTGAATTTGTTGGAAAAATTCAGCTCCTTGCATTTGTAGAACTGAGGTCCACATTTTCTTGCTGGCTCTTGGCCTGCGGTCACTCTCAGCTACGTGGGGGCACCTTCAGGTCCTAGCCAGGTGGCCCTCTCGTAATATGGCAGCCTACTCCTTCAAAACCAGAAGAGAATCCCTCTCCAAGTGGCTGCAATGGAATTGTATATCATAGGGTAATCAAAGGATGTCAACTTTGCCTTATAGAGTAATCTAAATGCTCACAGATCCTGATCAGACTCAGGTAGAGAAGATTATATAGGCTGTATAAGGGTCACAGGGGGCATGAACCTTAGGAGCATCAGAATTCTGTGTACAACACAACTGAAGACCACATACACAGATGCAAAACGTGGAGACAGAGGAAACCATGAGGAGTTCCACCCTTACAATTTTTTTTTAAATTATGGAGGATTTGAACCGCTATAGACTATATAATTGAAGATCCAAACCAAGTTTATTTAGATTTACAAGAAAAGCAATGAGGCCACCATCTGATACACAGTTTTATTATTTTTGTCCTCCAGACTCAGTTTCTTTCTATAGTGACTTGGCATGGTATATAGAAGACCCACAGAACATCCAAAGTTTGAATAGCCATTTCAGTACTTTTGTGACAGTCTTCTCACAGTGACCCTAGCTGTGTTTTATTTAAGTTCTAGAGTAAATAGTTTGTAGCAGGTAGCTTCCAGACAGTCAATGAATAAATTCAGGCAACAGAGCAACATTACTTAAAATGTGACCCACAGAAACCTTCTTGTGAGGCATTCATAGAAAGGAAATAAAGTAAATTCAGCTTCAAAAAACAAGTCTGCATGCTCTCACCTTGGATGCTCATTTCCTGGTTTATGAAAGGCTCTGGAAACTGTCAGGGTTGGAAGGTCATCTACACAAGCATCTCCTAAAGTCTCTGGGCTATGAAACCTGCATCCCCAGGAACCATCTGACATCCAGCAGAAAACTCCTTATATCAATCACAGAAAGTAATTGATAGTATACTGATTTTTGAAAAGGTTTTCTTCTAATTGACAAAGCCAAAGATATCTATTTATTCCTGAGCCTTAGAGAGGATGTTATTAATGCTACCCTTCAGTGTGCGGTAGACAATTTGTACAAAGCAGAGCAGGAGAGAATCAAAGAGAGCTACACTGAAGGCATAAAGCAAAATATTTAAAGAGAACTAAGGATTGAAAACAGGTCCTCTTGGAATTTAATTTCAAGTTAAAAATGAAGGAAATGAATGGATTGGCAAGAAAAGATGAATTAACATGTTAGATCACTGAATGCAGAGCTTCTGGATCATGTAGGAAACACTGTAGCGTCGTGGGGGCAACTAGGTGATGAAACGTCCAGAGGGGATGTGATCCCTTTAAGGGTGCTTATTATTTGAGAATGTGTGTGAGTGAGAGGAGGGATATGAGCTCTGATATCCTACAATTCTAAAATAATTATTTGAGGGGAAGTTGAAACTGAGAACTGGAAACCATGATATTGACCCATAGAATAGCTTTTCTTGGCAAATATGAGTTTGAAATATAAATGTTGCAAAACCAAAACATTTCATTTGCACTCTCGTCTGAGAGCTGTTCTTGCTCTTGGTGAACCGAAGGTGCTCTTAGCAGGTGAAGAGCTCTCTTGATAAATCTGGAAGATGTGGATGGGAGGTATCTTCTGTCTGGTATCTCTAAGTATATAAAGACTCATGAAAGAAAGTGAACTTCTGATATTTCCCAGGTTGTATGATGGATAAGGGAAATAAACACCTCAAGTGCCTTTGAGCTTAGTTGGGGGAGGCTGACACGTTGATGGAAAATTACCAGGTGATGTAATAATAAGCGTCATGTTAGAACAAGTTCATGGGACTCTGGGAGGCTGTGGGGAGATTGCACCATCCACATGGGGGGCTCAGGGAAGCCTGCTGGGAGCAGTGCTTGCTTGAGACGCATCTTCGGCAGCAGCATGCTAACCTCCAGTATAGAAATATTACTAAAAGATGAAAAAAGCAAAATTGACAAACATTTAGCAAGATTGACTATGAAAATCATTCGTTTTGGAGTTGAACATTCAAACTGTGTGATTGTGTCCCATTCTTGTTATTGTCACTGTTAAAGTTAAAATGTTATGGTAAAACAAAAAATATATAGGACACATCATTATTAGGTGTGCAAATTTATCATGAACATATTTTCAAATGTTATTTCTCTGACCAGAGAGAGATTTTTCACAAGCAATAATCCCTGCTCCTCCATCTACTACAACTGATTTACTGCCCACAGGAGCAGACACTGAAAATGGGGAATCCAAGGACAGGATTGCTTAGAAAGGGACAGAAAATACATACATGCATTGTGCAGGATTAATTTCAATTTTATGTGGGTGAGACAACAACAACACAGTTTTCCAAGATGTGTTTATAAACACAAATGTGTCAATGAATGCCTCTGAGGAATTGGTATTTTTCCCCAACACAAGCACTGTACTTTGACAGCTCATGAACAAAGATTCAGAAAGATGTGTGTTCTTGTCCTGGTCCTGCCATTACATCACAAGGTTTTGGAAAATACTGTTAAATTATCTAAGCTTCAAAGTCCTCCTTTGTACAATTTGAGTCTGGATCACACGTCCTCTATTTCTTCTCCTAACCCCAATTTATTATCATATTTTATAAGAATTCCTGCTGTATTCTTCAGTTACTGTTTTCTTCCCCTTCGTTGTAAAGATGCAATTACTTTAAGAGTGAAGTATTTTTTCTTGAATTAATTTGGTACAATTGGATGGTCTTTTAAGTGTGTAGGTCCCATGCAACTTGAAAACTCTTTATTTTGCATTCTTATAATTAGTGTCAAAGACTATGAAAAAGAACTTGCCTTGAAATAGGAACTAGTGCCATTTTGCATTTTAGTAACACAACTCTTTTTTAAATTAAAAAAAAAATTTAAACTTTTATTGGGGTATAGTTTATTTACAATGTTGAGTAACACATTACCGCTCTTGACACAGGTAGTCTAGTTCAAATGAGTAAACCTGAATCAATACTATATGTATTACCTTAACCACACAATTTAATATTTTAGTGAAATAGTAAGTCTAGTACTCAAAGAAGTCAGTATTACATCCTACTGAAAGTGTCTGGGTTACAGCTTTTATTAAAGTGAGCATTATCCATCAGTTCTTTCAGGAGTGATAATACTTGAGATGCCTGAAGACAGGTCAGTATGACTGTACATTAATTGCCATACTTTTCCCTGACATGCAATTATCTAAGGCTTATATTATTTATTATATTTTTGTAGATAAATGCAAATCAAATGCACATTTATAATACACAAATAGTATTAAAATTTTAATTAGGCAGCATCCTTATATTTAAACAGAGAACTATTTCCAGAAATAATTTTATCCAGGTGTTTTCTATCAACTATCAGTTTAGGGGGAAGAAAGTTTACATCCACTATTTCAGTCCCTCAAGTTTCCCAGCTGCAAGGATCTATTTGTCTCAGGTGCAGCTACTCTGCCCTAGAAGATATTTAAATAGTCAATTGATATAAACTTGTATTTTGAAACTCAAATGATATGTTTTATAGTTTACTGAACATCACTCTCTGATATATTTTATGGGAATGGAATGGAGATTGTAAGGAAGACTGGCCCATAAAGTCCCTTAGGAAATACCTGTTCCCCAAGCCTCAGAGGCTGGAGAGGGTGTTGTAAAAATAGGCATGTCTGCTCTTATGTCCATAACAATCTTCTGTTCGCATGAGTTCTACCTGCCCTGCTCTCAGAAATTTTATGGTCTCTCGCTATTCTCTTGTGAAAATTAGGAGAGGAGCATTTTGTCACCCAGCTTTGACAGAACACCTCAACAGTATAGAAAAACGTAGTTATTTAAAATGCATCTGTGTATATCACATTTCACAATAGATAGTTCAGAATTCAGCACTTGGTTTGAATGTTTGTTCAGCAAATCAAATTTTCCTTCCACTAGAGGGCTTAGCCACGTGAAAGACTTTTTTTTTTTTTTTTCTTTTGCGGTATCCGGGCCTCTCACTGTTGTGGCCTCTCCCGTTGCGGAGCACAGGCTCTGGACACGCAGGCTCAGCGGCCATGGCTCACGGGCCCAGCCGCTCCGCGGCATGTGGGATCTTCCCAGACTGGGGCACGAACCCGTGTCCCCTGCATCGGCAGGCGGACTCTCAACCACTGCGCCACCAGGGAAGCCCATGAAAGACGTTTATATCAACACCCTTTGTAAAATGAGGAGTCATTTTTCATTCTACTTTATTCTAAATCAGCAGTTCTCAAACAGGGACATGGCAATGTCTGGAGACACTTTGGGTTGTTACAGGCTAGGGTAGAAGTACTCCTAGAGCCTAGTGGACAGAAGCCAGAGAGGCCACTGTGCCCTGGAGGCCACAAGGCACAGGCCAGCCCCCAGCCACAGGGAATATACGGCCAGGATGTCAGTCGTGCTCACTTTGAGGAACCCAGTCCTAAGTATATCTACTTTTCAAGTTAATGTATGTGTATCAACTGTTATCGAATAGGACATTGTGTAACTTTTCATGTTGAAGTAATTATAAATTCAACAGGAAGTTTAAAAAGTACAGAAAGAGCCTGTGTACCCGTCACTCAGCTTTCCCAAGATGATAATGACTTAGGTGCTTATAGGACAACATCAAGACCAGAAACTGACAGTGACATCATCTACAGATTTCACCAGGTTTCACATGTACTTTGTGTGTGTGTGTTTCTGTGAAATCTTTTCACCTGTATTTTACCACCACCATCAAAATGCAGAGCTGTTTCATTACTACCAAGACCTCCCTCGGAAAACTGCTAGGTAGTTGCACCATCACCCTCACTGGCTCTAATTTTTATCAGCCTCTACTCTATCTTCCATCTCTGTAATTTTGTCATTTCCAGAATGTTATATAAATGAAAGCATACGCTTTGTAACCTTTTGAGATTGGCTTTTTGAAAGGGTACAAGTACTTTTGAAAATAAGAAACGAATATTATGTCAGACACTTGACCTGAATTTTCCCATTAAAATTTCACAAGGCTCCCTATATGAATTAGGAATTGTTTTTGATTCTGAGTCATGAAAAACAGAAAACAGTGGCTTATAAAACTAAGGATTTTTTTATGTGATGAAAAATGTGGATATAGATGTTTTAAGATTAAGTTGTCTTCACATGATTTCTGGGCTCTTTCTGGCATTTTTCTCTGCTTGCCTAACAGTTGGCTTTCAATCTGACCTGTATGAGAAAGCTGCCACCACAGCTGCGTTCTCTCTCGGAAGGAAGAGGGCGACAGAGTGGGACAGTCTTGCCCCTGTGGAAGCCTTTCTGAGAAGCCTCACCCAAGTTCCACCTACATGTCTTTGACAAAGATCACACTTGAGAGAGGTCCTTGGAAATGTGGCTGTTTAGCATGTTGCCACTCGAAAGCAGGGATCAGGTAATTAAGGAACACAAGGTAACAGCATTATGTAGACAACTAGAGTTGTCTGCCACAAACCCTATAAATCAGTTTTACAGGTGAAGAAACTGAGTGTGAGAAAGGTTGACATTGAAGGTGATCCAGTTAGTAAGGGGTAATTTGTCTTTGAAGCCAGCTCTGAATAATTCCCAACCTATACTTTCAGTCACTCTGCTGCACAGTTTTCCATTGGTCTGGGGTGGGGAGTTCCCCGCTGAGAAGTGGGTGAGATTAGATAGTGGAAACTGGAAGATAAGGGACCTATATTAGCCTGGTTTCCGGATAAACAGAACCAGTAATATGTGTGCATGTGCACGCGCGTGCACGTGTGTGTGTGTGTGTGTGTGTGTGTGTGTGAGTGAGAGAGAGAGAGAGAGAGAGATGAGATGAGATTTATTATAGCAATTGGCTCATGCATCTATGGAAACTAACATGTCCCACAATTTGCTGACTGCAACCCAGGAAAGCCAGTGACACGAGGTCAGGAGACCAGCGTCACATCTCAAGCTGTCAGGCAGAGAGGGAATTCAACCTTCCCCCACCTTTTTGTTCTACTTGGTCCCTCAATAGGTTGGATACTGCTGCTACATTGGGGAGGGCAGTCGGCTTTCCTCAGTCTACCTATTCAGATGCCAGAGACACCCTCACAAACACACGCAGGAAAAATGTCTAACCAGATACCTGGGCACCCTGTGGGCCAGTCAAGTTGAAAGGTAAAACTACCCACCATAGGGCCGATTTCCAGGGCTGGAAAAGCAGTCTCCTTGGAGGTGCCTAGGGGCCTCTTTCTAACAAAGGAAAACATAATGCAAGAGGCATGGAAAGCAGTAAAAGTGCACATTAATCTTCAAGGTCCACCAGGATGAAGTCACATATATGTAGACATGTAGTTCACTACTCAGGGCAAGAATCACTTGCCTTCTCACCTCATTTCTGTTTCCTTTTAGGTGAGGGTGGTCTGGACCTACTATGTGCTCCAAAAACTTCTTACTGACTAGTGAATAATGTTTGGTCCTCATGAGGTAGAAGCTCACGGGCACTCTGAATGTGCCTGCACCAGGCAGAAGACACAAAATATTGATGGGAGGCCCCTTGGAAGAATTAAGTCTGTCATCTGTGAGATAGCATACTGCTTTAGAATGAACACAGGACAGTGATTCATTGGTGGCACTCTGGGGCCCTTACTGTTCATAGGAGTTTAGTTTGAGTGTCTTATGTCTGACACTTGGTCCAGAGAGCAAAGTCTACAGAATAACCAGTCTTTAGCAATATATCTGATGTATATAAACTGTGTGGGAAGCTTAACCACTTATAACTTAAAATATACTTACTATTGGAGAGGGCTTTATTTCTCTCGACTCACACAAAATTTGGAGTGTCCATTTACAGAAAAATTATGCTTTAGACATTTTCCCTCTCTGAAAGAATATGCCTCTTTCTATTTGCTTTTACTGTGATAGCTTTATATTATAAGACAATTCATATTCTATTGAGAATTTAGGATGGGAAAACTGTTTATTCTTATGATTGCTAGAGAAATGTCAAAAATCCTGCACAGGACTATTATCTATAAGTTAAATACCAGCTTGCTGCTTTCAACTTCCAAAGTGAGAATGTAGGTTATTTTCTTAACCTGAATTGATGACTCAGCATTTTGATGGCTCCTTGAAGCTATATACCCACGTTACTAATTGTTTGATTTGGGGTAAGTTATTTAAGCTGTATAATGTGTTTCTACATCCATAGAGACGGGCTGGTTCTACCATTTTGAAATAATTGTTGTCAAGTTTAAAACAATATATGTGGAGTGACTGGGACGTGCCCCATGTGTTTGTTCTGTTACGGAGACCAAGATGGTGGCACTTCCTATTGGAGGGTCTGTGACCTTGGGCACTGCTGATGCAATCTCTGCATTAACTTAGTGGTAAACAGCCAAGGATCACATTAGAAATTCTTGTAGTGTATTTTTCCCATTGATTTCCTCTAAAAAGTATTTTTTAACATATAGATGTTAAAATCCTTATGGGTCCTAGGAAACTGAGTAAATAGAGCATCATTTAATTCCATTGAATGCTGCCATGATAAGATTGATAGAATGTCAGGAAGGAGGCTTGGAGGTTACCATGCGCACCCTAGTGACAGGCTTCTTCCTCTGCTGCCTGAGCTGTCAAGAAAGGCAATGGCTTCCACCAGGATTTTCAGAGTAAAATCAATGGCATGATACAGCAAGTCTTATCACCGAGGATAGCCCTCCATATCCCACTGTCAGGTACAGTATAGCTCAGCTTGTAAATTTTTGTGAACTCAGTGCATGGGATATTACTATGGTTACCTTGAAATTAAATCCACTGTAGAATCATGATCCTTATCCTACTTCCCAGAGTGCTTTTGAAATGCTGCCCTTCTCACTGAAAATGCTAATTCCCTTTTAACCTGATCTGCTGCTTTGAAAGTTCCTGAGTGCTCTTCAGGCTCTCAGCATACAGGAACTCAGTCTCGCCCAAAGAAGGTCAAGTTCTGGATGGTTTCTGACAGGCGGAGTCCCAGGCAGACCAGAAAACCGTACTACTACAGGACTGAAGACTCACTGTGAATAGCTTGTGATTTATATGTATGTGATGCTGTAAATTTGGGCTTAAAAATGAGATATTCAGAAACAGTGAGATACTACTGCACACCTATTAGAATGGCTAAAATCCAGAATCTTGATAACACCAAATGCCAGTGAGGATGTGGAGCAGAGGAAACTCTCGTTCCTTGTTGGCGTGGGTGCAGAACTGTGCGGCCACTTCGGAAGATAGCTGGGCAGTCTCTTATAAAACTAAATGTACTCTTACCATATAATCCAGGAGTCACACTTGTTGGATTTACCCAAAGAAGTGGAGAACTTACGTCCACGCACAAACATGCACACAGATGTTTATAGCAGCTATGTTCATAGCTGCCAAAACTTAGAAGCAACCAAGATGCCCTTCTGTAGGTGGATGGATAAGTAAATTGTGGTACATCTGGACAATGAAATATTATTTAGCACTAAAAAGAAATGAGCGAAAAGGAAGAAAAAAAAAGAAATGAGCTATTAAGTCATGAAAAGACACAGAGGAAACTAAAATGCATAATACTAAGTGAAAAAGCCAATCTGAAGAGGCTACATACTGTATGATTCTAACTGTGTGACATTCTTGAAAAGTAATGCTAGAGACAATATAAAAATGAGTGGCCGTCGGGGTTGGGGGAGGGGAGGAGGGGTGACCAGGTGGAGCACAGAGGATTTTAAGGGCAGCGAAGCGACTCTGTGGGATGCTGTAATGGTGGACGCATGTTAGTATCCATTTGTCCAAACCCATAGGATGTGCAACGCCAAGAGGGAACCTTAGTGTAAACTGTGGACTGTCAGTGATAATGATGCGTCAGTTGGTCCATCACCTGGGACACGTGTACCATCCGGTGGGGATGTTGATAAGGTGGGAGGCCGTGCACGGATGGGGGTAGGGAGTGTATGGGAGCTCTCTAAAGAGAATAAAGTCTTACTAAAAATAAATAAATGAAAAGGAGAATATTTCATAACACATGAACATTATATAAAAATCAAATTTCAATATCTATAAATAAAATTTTACTAGAAATCAAAAAAATGAGATATTCACTGTAGTTAGCTTTTTAGTTAGAGTTCTATGCAGCATGGACCAAGCAGAAACATTCACAGGTTGGAGCGGAAATAAAATCCTCACTGATACTCACACATTGTCATTTCCCTAGAGCACCCAGTGAGTACACAGCTATGTATTTTTAGGAACTTTTTTGCATTAAATAATACTGAGTTTACTAATTTTTTTATCTCTATCAAAAATTAGTTTATAAACACAATAATATTTAATAATTTTTTATTTAAGTTGATTTATTATACTGTGTTAGTTTCAGGTGTACAGCTTCAGATTCTTTTACATTATAGGATATATATTATATATATATTACAAGATATTGAATACAGTTCCCTGTGCTAGACAGTAAATCCTTGTTGTTTATTAAATACAATGATATTGAAATTAAAATGAAGTTGTAAAGGTTAAGCAAAATAATAGCATTCATTAAGAGATATCTGAACACTGGTGACTTGGCTTTCACCTTAGAAATCATGTGTTTTGTATGTGCATGTGTGTCTGTGTGTGTCTGTGTGTGTATTACACTGCCTTTCTGAGCTCCCTTCCACAACTGGGCAATTTGGACTGTAAGTGACTTACTCTCTCTGAGGCTTAAGTTCTATATCGGGGGTATAAGCATGTGGATTTCTATTCAAAAGGTCTCTTTCACCCCAAAATTCTATACCATGTACTCTCTAAGTGAGAATGTGGTGTTACAGTAGGACAGAATAATTTTGGTAAAGCAAAAGTAATTATAGGAATATGTTACTACTAACCAGGATTTATTTCAGATACTGTATGGTAGACATTTTTTATCTCATTTAAATCTATAATATGCAGGAAAATTATGGACACACTTATATTGGTTATAAGTAGCCCATACTCTATTTTGAGGTCAGCCAAGGAAGATAATTCTCTCCATGTTTAGAAAGAATTTATAGAGATGACTAGAATATTGGATGTAGAGTCAGAGACTTGAATTCACTTTTTCTTTCTCATTATGAAGATCAAAGACTGTCTTACTCAAAGGGTTGTAGCAAAAATTAAACAGCATGCACTTGAAGAGCCTGTGAGCAGCTGTTTATGTGATGAAAATATGAAGTGTTCACTATAACAAACTTCTCTTGTGTCCTAGGATGGGTGGTACCACAAGTGCTATGGAGTTTTCTGGAGAGATGTAACCTCACTGTGGACTCTCTATAGCCTAAGGGTTATGTATGAAAACATTTAGTTGGATAGATGTGGCATTATTGAATATGCAGCACCCTTGAATACAAATACCCAAGACACAAAATATGTTTAGATCCCTGAAACTTTTTTCCTCTCTAAGGCATGTAATTAATTTCTTAGAAGACATTCTGAAAATGAAGTTAAAACAAAAACAAAAATAATACTGAGTTAGTTTGACTATTTGGAAGCATTAATGTTTATTATTTAGTTGAGACAGGAGTTCATTACTCATGTACTATATTGCTAATAGCTGGTTATATATGTGTGTGTGTGTGTGTGTGCGTGTGTGTGTGTGTATTGTTCATTTTACCATTCAAGAACTAACTAGGGCGTTTATAGGGCTTCCCCGGTGGCGCAGTGGTTGAGAGTCCGCCTGCCGATGCAGGGGACACGGGTTCATGACCCGGTCTGTGAGCCATGGCCGCTGGGCCTGCGCGTCTGGAACCTGTGATCCGCAATGGGAGAGGCCACAACAGTGAGAGGCCCGCGTACTGCAAGGAAGAAAAGAGAAAAAAAAAAAAAAGGAACTAACTGGGGCATTTATGTCTTCAACTTGATCCAGATGCTATTGATATTTAAAATAAGGATGATATTTACATCAATCTGCACACTTATCTGTACCATATAACTCAGGTTCTTATGCAACACAGACATTTAAGGAACCCTGCATATTTAAACTTCCAGTGTTGTTTTTTTTGTCACTTTCTGGGAAGAGCCCTTACTTTCATTATCAAGGTCACATCTTTGAAGACTATTCACATGACTTTGAAGGATATAATAGAATATCATTAAAGCATTAAAATAGATTCTAGGGCTTCCCTGGTGGCACAGTGGTTGGGAGTCCGCCTGCCGATGCAGGGGACACGGGTTCGTGCCCCGGTCCGGGAAGATCCCACATGCCGCGGAGCGGCTGGGCCCGTGAGCCATGGCCGCTGAGCCTGCGCGTCCGGAGCCTGTGCTCCGCAACGGGAGAGGCCACAACAGTGGGAGGCCCACACACCGCAAAAAAAAAAAAAAAAAGATTCTAGTTGTTCGACTTCCTTTTCTGAAATTTTTGTGACACTAAAGTGGATGAAAAACTGAAATTTAAGCCTGAGTTTCCCTTCCTCGTTTCGACTTTTTCTCTTTCAGTATCCTTTCACAGGACTGTAGATTTTATTTTTCAATAAATTAGAGGGTCATTGTAAAAACTTACAAAAATTCTGTTAGTACAAATAATATATTACAGATATAAATAAGGTGTGGTCTTATTTATAGGAAGATAAGCCCTTCTCAGGATAGGAAATAATCATAATTTAGGACAATACTGTACTTGCAAGACTTAGAATAGAAATGCATTGAAGAGAATTATTGCTTGCTGAGCACCTACTGTGTGTTATATGTCTTACTTATATTTCCACATTTCTTCTCTGTTAACAGTCCTACAACATTTCACAGATGAGGAACTTGTGAAGATTAGGGATCTTTTAGTCATTCTTTTAGTTCAGCCTAACTCTAATATATAAATATCAAAGTAGAATCATGCCGTTCTGGGTTACATGTCAGCTGTGTGTTAGGTGGACGCCCAGCCAGCTGACAAGGGGTGATAAAGTCCATTGATGTTGTCTAAGCAGAGAATAACTTTGCAACTATTTGTGAAAAACTAAGATGGCTAAAGATGGTAACTTGCATACGAAGTGTGGTCAAGAAATAAATTTACTTATTCGAGAGAAGCTATAAATCATGCTTACTTGTAGATTAATGACTTTGGTTCTGATTTACTTTCCCTGGGCTGTTGCATTCAAGTGCTTTTGTGTCTTGCTCATCCCCTAGCTATTAAATTATCACAGAAGGTATCCTAAGAGATAATCATTGAGTTGAAAATTAAGGGACGTTTAGCTTGTTAAACATATTTTTTTTTTTTTTGCGGTACGCGGGCCTCTCACTGCTGTGGCCTCTCCCATTGCAGAGCACAGGCTCTGGACGCACAGGCTCAGCGGCCATGGCTCATGGGCCCAGCTGCTCCGTGGCATGTGGGATCTTCCTGGACCGGGGCATGAACCCGTGTCGCCTGCATCGGCAGGCGGACTCTCAACCACTGCCCCACCAGGGAAGCCCAACATATATGTTTTTATTTTTAATTTTGTTACCCAAATATTTGTACAGGGCACAGTAAAGCACAGTTTGGTTTTAAAAGCATTCTTTATATGTTGCAATAGAAACAAAGGTTAGCCTGCAAATGGTTTAAAAACAAATAGTTTATCTTTCAATTTAAAAATGTTATATCATATTCTCAGTTTGAAACAAAATAAAGGAAAAATGTGAGGAAATGCAATAGGTCTTCCCATAAGTGTTTTATGGATTCATTGTAAGTGTTACAGCTGTATTGTTACTAGTAGGAGCGGACATGTAAATGACATTTATCAGGTTGATTTATCTAAAATGTTCATGGTGTCTATTTCTATCCAATAATTAATTCTAGCAAACAGAACATGTAATGAAGTGCTCAGTTCCAGAGCCCTCACAGGAGTTTGAGAATCACACCAACAGCTTATTTAAATTATTCTTTGGGGCATGATTAGTTGTTTCTCATTTGTTTCATTTGTGTCTTCCTTTCATTTTTGATATTTTTGATACGTTATGATTTTTGATACGTTAACTCCAAATTCTGAACTATTTTGAAATATTGTACTGTTGCCTTCTAATTGACTCTTACATGGAATATTGCATTTTACTTTTTGGAAATCATTGATCCTTACCTTTTAGTCATTTTTCAGAGTTCTTTCTTGAATCTATCAATGACATTTAACAAAGACAATATTGTTTCCACATGCTGTCATTATATATACACGCGCGCGCACACACACACACACAAAACACACTTGTGTATCTTCCGTCTACAGTCTAATAGCGTCTGAAATGTCTGTGATTAAATGGTCATTTCCTACATGTTGCTAATCTGCAGCCCCACATTTTAAGCTTCAGAAGAATTTACAACTATCCTCAGCTGTTGGCTGAATTAAATAATTTTATTTTAAATGGTTTTTCTTTTATTTAAAAAGGACATATATATACATTTACAAAAATTGAAAGAGTACGAAAAAGTAGAAAAAAAGGAGTCAGTCATTGGTCCATAATCCACTGATAACCATGCAGCATTTTGGTGTATTTTTATCCTTTTTCTCCCTAGAAATAGGTAAGTTCATATTGTTTTATAGTATGAGCTATAGTTATCTTGTTTTATAGTTATAATCACGATTTCTAAACATTTCTAAACATTTGAGTCTGGTGGTAAACCTTGTTGAGGTAAAGAATTTTCTAGATTTGTTCCTTCCATTCACCTACCTATGTATGTGTTCATAAATTGTGGAAGGAGCATCAACCTGTCCATATTATTTTATATTTGTTAATAGTGTTAGGTGTGAGGTTTCTCTTTAGAACATCTTGGATGACAAAAGATTTTCGTTCTCAAAGTTCTACAAGGAATTTTACCCATTATTTTATATTTCAAATTCCCTACTCTTGAATTCTTAATTCTGATTAATCTTTCAACTTTAGTTATATCATCAAAAATTCTGTAATTTCTTTTAATTATCACATTTTTTCTCTGAGCCTTTACATATAAGGGAATGCCTTTATTTTTACAAGTAGGAAATTACCTTGGCTAGCTTAAAATTATTTTCAGAAAAGCACTTTCCCTAAAAACATGTGTGTAATATTACTTTCATAGTCTAAGTTTAGTATTGCAGAGGGCAGAGATAAAAAATGAGTCTTTTCCCCCTGCTCAGGTATTTGTATGACATTGACATCTGAGATTGTATGTATTTTACATCGAACTATCTTGACATGCGAATCTCATTAGTGATTTTAAGTGAATGTGTGGATTGGAACTAGAGGACAATTTGGTTTGGATACTGAGGTCTTTTTATCAACCTAGTAAAAAAAAATAATTGTTTTTAATAATATTACAATTGTTCTACTTTCCTCTTTTAATTTTACTTTGATTCTCTGTCCTCTGCCCATCTTACCCATCCTCTTCTTTCCTTCTTTTTTCCCCTTTTTTCTTATAATTTAAAAACATTGCATCTTTTCAAGTGTTCCATCTAATCACAGATTTTATTCACTCTCCTGTCAATTCTGAGAGAAGAAAGGCAGTCAAACATCTTACAGTGATCACAGAACGGGGTAGACATAAAGATAATCAGCCATGGCCCTAGTGGCCGGGTCACATCTATGGCCAAATTCCTCTGCTAGAGGACAGAGGCTACCCAGTTCCCAGAACCCCAAGTCCAGTATCCACTTGGCTTGATGGTACACCAGCTTCTGTTCTGCCCAGAGACCATCTCACAGGTCCTGTGTTCTATGCCTTCGCCCTCATCAATCCAGAGACATCCTCTCCAACTTTGATTGAGTCTCTGTGGCTCTTAATTAGGCAAAACCCACCTCATTAGGTTTGAGTCTCATAGTGATGTTATGAGGGAAATAGAATAGATACTGTTGGCTTTTTACAGCAACTCCAGTAAGTAACAGGAGGTGCTCACTTGAACCAGCTAGACTAGTATGAAAACTAGTCTAGAATCCAGTACTTCTGACATCCCAATCTTTTTTTTCTCCCCATTATACTAAGCTGTCCAGTAACTTTGAAGAAAACTATCCATCTTACGTGTTGACCTTCCTCAAATTATTTATAATCCCAGTGCCTGACATTTATGAGAACTCAATAACTATAAACGACTGGTGAATAAATCTTATGTTTTGCAAATATTGCAGATTGTCCCTTTCCAGAAGAGTTATATTCAAGTTTGTAGGCAATGTTAATGGTTGAGAACATGGACTTTGAGGTCAAAATGCCTAGATTCAAATTCTTGTCCCTTCCCTTGCTAGCAATGAGACCTTTTGAATGTAAATAGACCCTCTATAATGTAGTTTACTCCCTGTAAAGTGGGAGATTCTAATAGGATCTTCTTCATGGGCTTGTTGAGAAGATTGAATACATTACTAATTTTAAGCATGTATAATGGAACAGTGAATGTTACCCTGTAGGCATGGCTCCATTGCTTGCTATTGTTTATTACTATAATTTTATTCTTCCGTTAAAACCAAACATTAATAATTTCAGAGCGTGCCCTGAGATGTTCATCTTCTCCACAATTTAGTCTACTTTTGTTTTCCTGTGTACAATAAGCCTTTTCAATGCCAAGGGTAATGACACACTTAACATATGTGTTAAAAATATTTGCAAAGTGAGCTGGGGGAAAACATACACATGGATTAGTGAATACTTAATAAAATTCTTATTTTGTCCTAGAGTCCCAAGTTAGCCAGATTGGTCCATACTCCCCCAGCAGCCTGCCAAGTTCATGGGCCACAGTAACACGTTTAAAATTGGAAACATTCTAAATGCCTTAAACCAATCATGGAAGAGCATGATCTGCTTTTTCTCCCTCCACACATATTGTGCACCAGTGTCTTTCTCTTTCAGTGATATTTCTGAGCAAAGCTGAAAATAATTGTCTATTCCTCTCCTGCAAGTTTCTATTTAACTAATATATGGTGAAGTTCTAAACCCCACCAGAATTACAGAAGCCATAATGAGTTTTAGTTTTCCTTAATCTTGCACAGTGTTGATCTGTAGCTGCTGAAAATGGACTGAACAGAGTCCCAGAATCAGCTCATGTACTGTTACTTACATCCCTTATTCCAGGAAAACCCAGACATGTTAATCTTATTTATATTAAGGACAAATAGGATTGTCAAATGTACTTGACATTTAATTTCCTCAAATCTTTAAAATCACATAAGAAATAGGATTTTCACAACTCCTTGATTCTTGACATCTATTAAAATGGATGTAACATTGAAGGCATTGATTTTTTTAAATGTGTAAAACTTTTATTTATTAGCTATATTATTATTTTGGAAAGGTAGATGTTGAATATAATTGGTATTTAACAGATTCAGCTAAATCTTAGGTATCAATTTTAGGATAAAATTGTATCTTAAAAGGTGCTTTTGTATATTCAAATAGTGTTTATCAATTTAAATGAATTTATTTGGTCGATGTATAGCATAGGCAAATAAACAACCAAAAAAACCACGATGATAAAACCCCATAATGTGTTTCTCTTATTTTTTTCAAAAGGTATTAGAAATTGCCAGGACTGTGTTGTTTATAATACAGTACATTCCTAGTGTAAGTTACAGTTTAATCGCAAAAGGATCGTGTGTGACATATATTAATAGAAGACAATAATTTTAGCTAAAAAATGTATGTGTTCAACTTCTAGTGTTCAACATATATTAATAGAAGACAATAATTTTAGCTAAAAAATGTATGTGTTCAACTTCTAGATGATACTAAGAAAAGAGAATTAGACACATGAGAAAATAAATGATATGAAAGCTAGCTGGTGATATGTATAACTAGTCATGAAAAAAGTAATGAATCAAATGAAAAGAAACACATTTAAACAGAATATGAGGCTTTTCCTCCAACTGTGCCATGTGATTTATTCATGAAACATTACTTTTAAGTGATTATCATTTACACCACTTGTGTTAATCAATTTCAGAAAAAGTTCAGATGTTTATTTGAATATATTTGTCCATTTCAATTATCTTACAATTACAATAGTCATAAAGTTTACTACCTACGCAGTTTAGTAAGTAACTGATATATTGATAGAAGTAGAAGAAAGTTTCTCATGTATTAGATGGGTAAAGCAGTGAAATTTAAGAAAATATTTTCTGTGTTATAATTTTACATTTTCTAGAACACAGAGATCTCCTACATACAATTCCTAACCTAGGGCTGGAAACAAGTGGGTTGAATTTCAGTGGCCATAGGTTTTGAGGTACATATTATTTTTTGCCTATTCTCCTTAAACTGCTTCAGTAAATTTCTAATCATTTCTCAAAATTCTATGGTGTGTGTCACCCAATGTTATGCTAGTAAGCAGGCAGATTTGCAGGATTTGCCAAGTCCACGGCCTAAATATTCACACCATAGATGATTTCAACTATTAATGGTTTAAAACCTACCTTGCAAAATTTCTGAATTTAATAACTGGCTCTCAAAAGTTGATACAAGCCAACTCCAGCACACCCCTGAAATTTTAATATTTTCTTAGGTAGGTGGGCTAACTTTATTATTTCTTTATTTTTAAAGATTTATCTTTTTAAAAATTTACAGTGTAAAATGAATTTCACATTATCAGTTTGTCTTGAGTGGTTTATATATTTTATTGATCAATTTCTATCCTTTTAAAAATGTATATTTTATTTGCAGTAATACATATACATATATTTTATAAATTCCTGCCCCGGCTTGTTTACATTGTCATTTTCCACCCCTCAGAGGCAACTACTTTTAATTCAGTTAGCTCTTCTGTTTTTGGTTTATACTTCACATTTTATTGGGGTATAGTTGATTTACAATATTATATTAGTTTCAGGTGTACATCACAGTGATTCAAAACATTTATATAGATTATACTCCATTCTAGTTATTATAAAATATTGGCTCTATTCCCTGTGCTGTACAATGTATTCTTGTAGCTTATTTATTTTATACATAGTAGTTTGTCCCTCTCAATCCCCTACCCTACTTTACCCCTCCCCGCCTCCCTCTCCCCACTGGTAACCACTAGTTTGTTCTTTGTATCTATTAATCTATTTACTTTTTGCTATATTCACTAGTTTGTTTTAATTTTTGGATTCCATATGTAAGTGATAACATACAATATTTGTCTTTCTCTGACTCATTTCATATATTATAATACCTTCAGCTCCATCTATGTGGCTGCAATCAGCAAAATTTCATTCTTTTTGTGGCTGAGTAATATTTCATTGTATATATATGTACCACATCTTCTTTATCCATCTATCTGTTGATGGAAACTTAGGTTGCTTCCATACTTTGGCTATTGTAAATAATGATGCTCTGAACGTTAGGGTACATGTATCTTTTCACATTTGTGGGGTTTTTTCTTCACATATATGCCCAGGAGTGGAATTGTTGGATTATATGGTAGTTTAATTTTGTTTGTTTGTTTGTTTTTGAAGGAACCTCCATACGGTTTTTCTTAGTGGCTGCATCAATTTACATTCAAAGTGGGCTAACTTTAATACTTGCCTAGATTACTGTCCAATTTAGCCCAGGCAAGTTAAAATGATTCCAGAATTATTCAATTGCTGAGTGGTTTTCTCCAATGAGATCTGTCCTAGGGTGAGAATGTGTGGGAAAACTCTAACAGGGAATAAATTCTGTTTCTCCAAGTGTTAGAATCCTATCCCTGAACTAACCCTGTGATAGGTTGACCTGAGTCTGATCCTGCAGTATCACATATACCATTACGATTGTGGTGATGAAAAGGGTATTGGTAGGAAGGAATTAACTCTGACAAAATGATATGGTATCATGTTGGGATTTTGGTTTTATTTAGCTAAACTTAGGTAATAATTCTCTTGATGCCATTGCTTTCTATGATCATGCTGTAAACAGAGTGTAAGTTTCTTGGGTTGATTTATTCCTACCCTTATCTACTGTTGGTCAGAATGAAGTACGTTTTCCACATTATTTTATAATGTGTTTTCACACGAACTTAAATGACAAGGCTGAGAATGATGATGGTCTAGATATTTCAGGCATTGGATCGCAGGGATGTGTAGCTACAGTCGAGACCAACCACTTTTGCCCTTCCCATGTTGATTATGGTGGCCATAAGAAAAATCCTCAAATTCTTCAACTTGCAACATAGGTGAACAACAGTTACTTTTGCATGTTGACTAAACGTTATAGAATTGATGCTGAGGATAGAATGAGAAGACCCTGGAAGCACTGTCACTATGGTCTCTCCTCTCTCTATTGATGATGGAAGGGTGTTCCATCAGGATCATTCAGTGGGAGCTGTCTGTGAGTGCATGGCTGAAGGCAAGGTGGGCATGGCATGGGTACATGTTTGCCAGACACCCCAGGCTGTCCGAGAGGGGATGCATGATTTATCAGCTGGTGTGCAGCACCTGAAGAGTAGCAATAGCAGGAGAGAGATCATGCATTGGCCAAAAATACACAATAGCTGCAATGTGCTGAGAATGTCTTCATCGTGCTCATGGCTTGATTAGAAACAGAAAGAGGACCTAAGAAAGCCATTGTCGCTTCAGTTCCTTCCAACCAGAGAATGTCCTCAGGAAGGTGCTGAGGAGATTGAGGTGGACCTCCTGTCTACTGAGGAGACTGAGTGATTATCTCTAGGAACTAAAGAACAGGAGCCTCACTGGGAGAAATGTGTATGATTATAAGGAAATTACTTTCTGTACCATAAAAAGAAGGCATGGATTAGAATCTGCTCCCTGATCAGCACCCTTATTCATGTCATTTACTCTTACCCTCTCATTATCTCTTATTTTCTGGCCTGAATTATTGTGTAGTTACAACCTTTGTGTGTTTTTCCATATTTTTATACTCCAGGGTTTTCTCATTAAATCTGTGATGCTGTTCTCTTGTTTTGTAATTTATTCTTATAATTGAAATCTTGTCCTCTGTGTCCCTTGTGTGCTTGGGGAAGTTATGATCTGTCAGGAGAACCAACACATGAAATGTGGAAGCAGTCCATGTAGGCATCCAAGTTTCTGTATTTTGTGGTCGTTGTGACATACTGACAGGTAGACTGTCTTAGATGAGGGTGAGCCAGCAGTACATCTTAGCCTGTGTTTTCTAGGACACTGGATATGGTCAGGAACATCACTTCCAGTCCCAATATATTCATAAATTCATGACCAGATGTAGGTTCCAAAAAGAAGTGAAATTGGATAAGTCTATAACCAAGAGAACTGTCCTGTCACCAATATCACAGTCCGTTTCCTGTGCAAATTCTATTAACTTTATGTTTGATTAACATGTGGTGTTTAATGCTAAGGCAAGGTTGTCAAGGATGGATTTCGTTACTGCAGTTGCCTCAGCAACATAAAGAAGATCTTTTCCTGAATCAGCCTCCAAATGCCAAAATAAGGCTCTGACCTGCATCAAATTTACTACTAGAGCATCTGAGAGGAAACTATCCAAAGTTTCTTCATCCACTTGATCAAAAATAACTGTAATGAGTAATTTATCTTCATGGAATTCATGTTTTTGTTGGAAAGTCTTAACTTTGAAAAAAAAGCATGGAATGATTGTTTGTTATATCAACATTTGGGGGTATGTTCCCCCTGTGCCATTATCCTGTGTTATTCTGCCAGAAGGGCAACTGACATGTTTGAGGCATTGTTCTGTGTTGGGTAAGTGCTAAGCACCCAACAAATGTTGCTTCATTTAATATTTTCAAAGAGCCTCGAAGATATTTGTTTTAAGGTTGAGGACCCTCAACTCAAGGTTACTCCCCCGCCAACGCCATACTAAATAAGTAGTAGGGTCTGCCTTCAAAACATGTCTGACTTCAAAGATGAGTTTTCTTTCTATTCTGTTCTCTCCCTATCTTCAAATGTATTTCTCTTTTTTGTGAATGGGGAGGGACAGGGGAAAGGCAGCAGTGGGTAAGGCCCTAGGTGTGCAGGCAGAGGAAGAAGGAAACGGGAGGTGGGACTTGGCCTCTGCTCTGGGTGAACCCGCTGGCATCCACCCCCACCAGCAGGCACACCATGTCAACCAGCCTTCTCTTTCAGGGGAAAATATGCTCTCTCCTAATTAATTCACTTTCTTAACCCTCGCCAATATTTAAATAACTTAGAGGGGGGAAATGGACACATAACTTGTATTTGCTCATTAGAAAGATGCATTTGTAATTCTTTTTCACACACTTAAGGTGTCTGTGTGTTGGAGAGTGTGGAACTCTGACCATTGAATGAATTCTTGAGAAGCTGGTAGCTGTGTACTTGAAGGCAATCCATATGTTTTCTTTCATTAAATTGCAACCTTCTAGATTCTAATAGTGCCTTCCCCAACTTAGATAAATAATACCCACTGCACATCTTTGAACATACAGGCAGAATTCATAAGAAAAAATGACAACTAGTAGATAAACCCAGAGACAGTCTTAGTATCACCAAAATGTTTCTCTGAGAAAATGGTCTTGAATTTTGTTCAATAACAGTGGGTTACTTTTCTTATGATAATGTTGACTTGGCTAATAAAACTTAATCGTGGATTGTAAAATGCTTTAGTTTAACTCTAGGTGGGGGAAAGGCTTAAAAAATAATATGCAGTCACCGAAAATGTTTTAATCTCTTTTAATCACCGTGTGTTTCCATAAACAAGCCCAGATTGTATTTTTCACCTAATTGTCCTGATTTTCTTAACAATCAATTATTTCTTGATGTAGAAACTTTAGAGATTAGTTTGTTTACTGAACACTTACAATGAATTCTTTTTTAAAAGATTTATTTATTTGTCTGTATCGGGTCTTAGTTGTGGTGCGTGGGATCTTTCGTTGCAGCGCGCAGGCTTCTCACTAGTTGTGGCGCACGGGCTCCAGAGCATGCGGGCTTAGTAGCTGCGGTGCGTGGGCTTAGTTGCCCTGCAGCATGTAGGATGTAGTTCCCTGGCCAGGGATCAAACTTGCATCCCCCTGCATTGGAAGGTGGATTCTTAACCACTGGACCACCAGGGAAGTTTCACAATAAATTCTTATAAGAACCCTCTTAGGCAGGAGTTATTTTTACCCCAATTTAAAGATGAGGAACGTGTCTTGCAGAGGTGAGGTGACAACTTGCCCAATGGCCAAGAGGTCGTGAGAGACAGAGCTGGGATTTGCATCTGGACATCCGCACTCAAGTCTGAGCTCCTGAGTACTACGGGTGGGAGTGCTTTGAGTTCTGAGAAATCTTTATCTTTTCTCGAACAAATGCCCTAAATTGTTCTTCACTAATGGTTGTTACTGGCCTGTGTTGTAGGTGCACACAGCAGGGGTGATGATTGATGTACCTGCTTTCCATGGAGGGGGAAGGGTTGGAGGGAAGACAGCCTGTAGAGGTTCACAGTCGAGTTTTCTTCTCTCTTTGCTCCAGATATAATACTGATTTTATTTGTTTTTAATATTAGTGGAAGATTTACAACATCATAAAACTGGCAGAAATTTTTCTATAAAACCTACTAAATAAGTGAATGAATAGATTAATAAATATAAAATTTTCTCAAACATCACACGATATATTTGTGTCTCATTTCACTGATCTGAGTCCCTTCATGCTTAGTTTTAACTTTAATAGTACTTTTAAAAAAGTTCTTAGTAATTAAATGAATAAGGAAAGAAATGTCCATTTTACTTCGAAGGAAAAATAGACTGTATAGGTTTGCTAATTTTTCCTAGATTTTGCAAACAGATTTCATGATGCTTTGTGACTGAGTTTGCCTCTAAACAACTTCAATAGTCATTTTTAACTGTGTAAATTCTGTTTATTCAATTTCTGTTCTTTTTCATGATAAAATAGTAATTATCATTCATGAAACTTTAATCGCCTGCCGAGTTCTGTGGGCACTTGGCATATATCATGTTTTTAAACAATCCTTACAGTATCCTAAGATGAAAGTATTTGTTATTAACCCTATATTATAGATAAGCAAAGTTATCTAAATTAATTAATGTCAACACACATTGCAATGGTGATGCCAAAATTTAAATTAGTATCAAATACTTAATTGCTTGTTTATGTTTATTTTAGCTTTATATTTGTTATAGAATACTTAAGAAATTAACAGGTCATGAAACATAATAAGCAGTCATGTATCAAAATAAGTAAATCACAGCCAAACATTATCAATAGTGTTGAATTTCCTTGGGTACTCCTTCATTGCAATAGTCTCCTTCCTCTTACCCTCGAGACATCATCCATTTGCAGTTCACTTGGTCCAGGATCTTACTGCACGTGTGTTTTCCTGAGCAATAAATTAGTATGATTCTGCATGTTTTGTTGTATAAAATCTTCAAGAACTGGGCAGCGATAAGTGTAAAGGATTCATAGGTACTTCGATGCTTCAGCAGGTAGAAAATAGATGTAACTCTATGTTAGGATGAAGGAAAACAAGAGCAAAATCACAAAGAGGGTGATAAGTATGAGGGTTTATACAGCTCATTATAAAGGAGCACACTGTTCTGAATCACAGCTAACCTGGTAACCAGCTGAATGCGTGGTAATGCCAGCGCACCCCTGTCACAGGGCTCCCACGGCGCCATCACCAACCTGGCAGGGCACCTGGGTTGAATGGCACTGAGTTGTCACCCTGGGGTGACAGCTTCACCTCGTGCAGCCCTGTCTGCTCCATCAGCACCAATAACAGTGATGCAGACCTTCTTTCTACCTCATCACCTGAGGGCTTGCACAGTCACTACCAAACACCCAGTTAATCTCATGAAGCTGACCTCTTTCATCTTTCCTTTTTCCTCCTCCCACTCTCCCTCCCCACTTCTTTCCTTTCCTCTCTTTTCCCCCTCTCCTTCCTCCCTCTCTTTCATTTCTTCCTGCCCCACACCTCCTGGCCTCTGAGTAATCACCCTCTCCTGTAAAACGCAGATCTTCCTTTTTTACACTTCTATTGTAATGACAAATAGCACAGTACACATGAAAGAGCTAGCTCAGGACCAGACCAAGAGTGTCACTCACGGAACTATCTTTGTTGTTGTTGTTATTATTTCTTGGTCTTTTAGATTTCTCATTTTTGAGTCACAATGATGGCTTTTCTGATTGCACGTACTGGGGGGCCTGGCAGTGGGGTTAAATTCTTCCTTCTTCATGTGATCAAGCAACACCTACTTTTTTTCTTTCATCTTTAAATATCTGACACCTGCTGAGTACTTATCCAGAAAAGGCCCAATTGTGTAGGCTTTGAAAGTCATTTTAAATGCTCCATTTTACAGTTTTAAGTCATACAGACAGGCTCAACTACAAACCTTCCATCCCTGACATCTTTGATTAATTTTTCTTCACATGGAACAATTGTTTTGGAACAGAAGCCGTGTAATGGGGTCTCTATAACCATGGTGGCAATTAGAGCCCCCTGGGACCTGAGGGTGTGGACACACACCCTGTGTGGTCAGTGCAGAGCTGACTCAGTGCCATGTGGGAGAGGATGTACATGTCAGTTTAAGGCAGTTTCCCCACACTTCATTATGCAAAAGAATCACAGAGGGAGCACATTAAAATGCACCTTTCCTGGCCTCTATCCCCAAGAAATTCTGGTGTAGTGGGTTCTTGGCAATGTCTAAGAATCTGCATTTTTAATAATAATTACGAATTAATAATCACACAGAAGTTCTTGATGTCGGTGGTCTATGGACTGTGTTTTGAGAAACATGCTACAAGATAATTTAAACTTTATGGATATAGTAGAGAGATAGTGCAGATTTTCAAGAAAAGAACAGTGTGTTCAAATTTGTTTAAAGAAAAAATTATAATGGATTGTTAAGGATGCATATGATGGGTAAATTGAGTGAAAGGAGAGTGAACAATTAGCAGACTGTTGACAGAGCCCAACCCAAGGCATGTGTTTGAATTAGAAGAAATAACTGGCACTCACTGAATGTGTAGTGTGTGTCATGTGCTATTTTAGGTGTTCTATGCATAGTCATTCCTTTATTCCCTACAATAATCCTATAAGTGATATTATTCTGCCTGTCACACAAATGAGGAAAGGGAAACATATAGAATTGAATTTACTTATGCAAATCATACAGCTAGTAGATTGCAAAGCCAACATTCAAAGCCAGATGAGGTTCAAGACCTCCAGTGACCACCAGTGTGCCTCTTACTACATCATTTGCTATACCTAGAATACATATATTGTCAGAATCCCAATAAAATTACCATTCATGTATGACCACAGAAATAAACTTTATGGTTCTCAATTAGTGTCCTTTGGTATGGGTAGCTATAGGCCAAACAATGGGTAAGCATTGTGCAGAATATTTTCCGAAATAAATGTGTACAGATCCAGGATGTTTGAGTAGATTTTTCCCTGCATGTTTGGTAGCTAGAACAAACTGTTATCCAAGTTTTGCTCTAGCAAAAAATGTCAGAAGGAATCCTTGTGTATCAAGATTAAAAGGAGTCTTTATTCTACTAATTTAAAAAGTGACATAACAAGAACAATTCTTTTTTTTTTTTTTTTTTCAGTAAAACTAAGAAGTTGAACCACTGATGAAATCCTATGAGTTTAATGAATAAAAACTAATTCATGAATAAGTAGTTTACTAGTTAGCAGTTCTTAGGTCTGGAGTAGGTGAGGGTACGTATGCCCATAAAATAACTCACTCTTACCCAACTTCTAAAATCCTCTAGCATGCAGGAGTCTTACAAGATATTTGTGAGTAAAATTTTTATCCCTTATTCAGGAGGGCATCAACTTGGTTTTGCTTTGTACAACTTCAGTGCTATTTTGGTTTATGCTAATGTGAGGCCATCAATCTTTGACTAGCATAAGAGACTAAAGTTAAACACTGTATATATATGATAGTCCCAGGTTCTTTAGGTTAAATGGTACACAAGGGAAAGATAGGTTTATTGATTCAGCAAATATTTATGCAGCACTTAATACGTAGCACATACGGTACTGGACCCAGTAGTGAAAAAAAGAAAACAAAAATGACTCCTGTTTTCTTAGATTTTACATTCTAGTGAGAAAGACAGAAAATGGGCAGACACATGACAGATAGATAGATACATACATACATACATACATACATACATAGATACATAGATACAAAGATAGATGCATAGATACATAGATGGATACATAGATAGCTACATAGGCAGATGGTGATTGATTGATAGAAAAATCTCAGATAATGTTAAGAGACTTCGGGGGGAATGAAACTAGGTAATAAGCAGGACTGCTAGTGGATAGAGTAAGGATGATATTCACAGGGTCAAAGAAGACCCTTGAGAAAAAGGTACTCAAGTTGGGACCCAGTCGGAGGGGCAGCCATGCCCAGGACTCAAGAGAGAACTTTCTGCTGAGAGGCAAACTAAGTACAGTCCAGGGCTTAGAAGAGAACAATTCTGTCTTGTCCGCCAAGGCAAAAATTTGGGGTCAAATAATAGATTACTCCTAAAAATCATAGTTTGAAGCATTAATTAATATTCATCATTAGCTATTTCTACTTGATCTGTTTCTTTCTTGATGGAAATTTGGATATTTCTAGAGATTTCCTGCTAAAATGGGAGAGACTTATAGACAGAACTGAAGATGAATAAAAAATGAGTGAATGAACCATGTAAAATGTCTGTGTAACCGCCACTTTGTAGGGCGTGATCTGGAGCAGGTCTGTAGGTCTTTCATTCCCCCGTCCCATACACTGAGAGTGTCAGTATTTTCCTGTCCTGCGCCTTCTCCTGTCTACACAGGTGTAGACCCCTCCATCTCCTGTACACCTCTAGACCCCGAGCTCTCCTAAGCTCCCTTCTTCAGGAGGCAGAGGTGGGTGGCAGCTGTAGTGGAGGCACGTGAATGGCCTCACCAAAGCAGCTGTTGCTGGCATCCTTGACAGATAAGCTATCACATTAGAACCAGGTCCACTGATGTCCAGATGGCAGCATCTCCCTGCAGGCTTACCATGGGGTTCCGTGGCTGCCTCATTTCCACCTTTTGTATCATTACACATCACCCAACCGTGACCCTCAGGCCTGACTGCATTATCATTGCTTCACTGCAGGCTGTTACACAAGTCAAGACAGTAAATGTGTCAAAAAAGGTGATGGGGACCTCCAGGTCATGTGATTCTTTAGTCTGTTTATTCCTTCTTATGGGACCATGGACATTTATAAATCTTCCCATGAGAAAGACAAAAATTGAAATAAAACCATCCTCCGGTGCTGGGCTTCAGTTGCAATGTCGATACTGGTTTGCAGCAGTGATCAACCTCTACATAGATTGCTAAAATAATGTATTCAGACAAACACTGAAGTTTGAAAGAGTAGATTTTAAAAATAAATTATAATGGCTGTGTCACTAACGAGCCACCTTGGGAGGCCACCTCTGAGATCCAGGGCTCAATCCCAGAAGTAAATATGTTGCCTGATTCTTTGTTTAACTATATTACTTAATATGTAGAAGTAAATGTACATATTTTATTTTTATCAACTCAACCCTTTCCTTTCTAGTCTATATAACTTCCTTTAGATCATTCTTTTCATATTTAAACAAAATGCCATTTAGGTAACTCTTTAAAATGAATCCTGTTGTTTGAAGTATCTTTCAGCCAAGTTGGAGGTAAAGAGTGTGTTAGTAAAATACCAGAGACATTTAAAAATCTGCAAAATATTTTCTCTTCCCCTCCCACATAAAGTAACCTCTTCACTGAATAAACATGCTAAAAGGACATATTTTTTCTTTATATCTGAGACTCATAATCTTGTTGATTCATCATCTCTAAGGTTTTATTGTATCATAGAAAAACAAAACTAACTCTGATTTGCATTTCTTTAAATTCTTCTGTGTTTGTGTATGGAATCTTTTGGATTTCTTAGAATTAAACTGTTCTATGTGATGATGTATTCCTGTTTTTCTGTGGTTGCTTTATTTTGTTTAAGTGGGGCCATAATCAACCATTTTAAGGTCTGTTCTAAAAACTGTAATCAGCTGTAAAAAAAAAATGTGCCTTACATTATTTTTCTAATTATTAATTCTGCACCCTTCATTCCAATTATTTTTCACAAACTTCAATATCTTCTGCTTTTATCTATAAATCTATAATTTTCTCTTGCAATCCTTTCATCTTTTAGGCCTTCAGATTTCCAGCTAAGTTGCTCCACATATCCTAGGTTGATAGATTTCAGTGTTCTGTAAATGTTAATTCTGCATTTTACCCCATCTAATAGTGCTCTGATTTATTCTTTAGTGGTTATTGTATTGTGATTCTCAAATTCCCAGTCCCCCATTTTTAACAAATATGCTACTTTCTTTCATCCATCCGAGAATGTATTTCAATAATTTTCCAAACAATGCTTGTGACTGATTCTTTGGTTGCTTCATTTCAGGGATTAATGAAATTCTTTTGGAGAATTTCATTATTTATTTATTCTCTTATTTATTCTCTTATTTTACACGGTAAACCATTTTTAATGTTCCTCCATCACCGCCTTTGAGTTTGCTTACTTTCCCAGTGAGCTAGTTAGTCTTTGTTGTTCTATGTCCTTGACAGTTTTATTGGCATTTTGATGATTTTTGCTTGAGGGATTTTCTTTATAATGTTAGTCTCTGTTATCTTCACCCAACACCCCACTTGCTTCTTTCCTCAGATTTTTGTGGATCTTACTTTAATCCTTGAGAATCCATAGTATCATATCTAAGTATTTTGCCAAGACAAGCTTCTTACGAGAAGCACAATTCTACTGATATAAAGAAGGAGGTGTGTAGATGGAAAAGTTTATCTGGAAATTAAAGGATAAAAAAATTTTTTTTTAAATAATGGATAAAGGATTCCTTTCTGGATAAAATTGGAGTTAGGAATTGATGTGTCAGAAAGAAGAGAGACAGGATTTTCCTTGGTTTTAAAGATTTGTGAGGTTTGAAATAATAGAATCCCTCAAGTTGGTGACAGAATGTGGCCTGGCCTGGTAGCAGTGAAGAGTTTGCTGTGAAAGGTAGCGATAACGGTGGTGCTGAACACACCACCGCTAACCCAGTGCCTGCTGGACCCTTGCAAGATGCACACACTTGACCTGCATCCTCCCATTAATCCTCAACCCCTGTTGGGAAATGACGTCACTCTGGTTTTACAGATGAGGAGGCTGTAGGAGGGGGATGCAAGTCCTTCAGGCCCCCGCGGGGTGGGCAGCAGGGCCAGGATCCCCTCTCACTTTGGTGGGCTTGGACTTGCTCGCTCTGTGCTGCTTTCCAGCAGCAGTGTGGGCCTGGAGGAGGGAGCAGGAGAAGCAGATCTGGGTCCTTTCCGTGCCTTGCACATGGCACGCACCTGCATTCTTAGGAGTCTTGATCTCAGAGACAAAGGGTCCATGTAAGGGCAGCACAGAGAGAATTACGGTAATTTATGTTCCAGTTACTGTTGAGAGAAGGGACTTGGCAGAAGCCTTCAGGATGGACATCAGCAAAGTTCTAGAAAACCATGTGAGAGAGTCCACGATCCGGACACTAAGCTCCTCGTTTATTGTGATGTGGTAACATGACCAAACGGCTGCCGTTGGATAAATTACATGTTGTTCTGCCTGTTTGAGTGTTTTCTATTTTCTTCCACTGATTACCTGTTTAATTTGGCTCTTGGTAGCACAAGGTTAATAACATTGCAGCTACATTTGAAATAATATATGTCCCCTTTTTGTTAATGGTGCATTGAACTCTAGTTTTAAAAGACATTTAGAGTTTATATGGGGGGCTAAATATAAGTCAAGGCTACCCTAGAAATAATAATATATTTTTCCTAAATTGTTCCTTTCAAAGTACTGTTCTCTCTAGGTTGGAACCAAATCTTGGTAATTTCATATTACATATCATTGGCCGTTTGTATATGTAATTTACAGATATGAAACATTATATGTATTTTTCTGTGGGAAACACCGATGTGCATTACCCAGGCTGTGTGGTGCATGCATTTGGACAGAACATCTCTTTATAATTAATTATACTTTTTCAGTTGTTTCATGGTTGGTCCTTAGAACCTTAGGCTAAAACACTTAAAATTTATCAGAAATCATTTCATAATTTTTGGTTCATAGAAAGTGTGAATTTTCCTTTCAGATGTGAGGTATAGAGTTGTTATGTCCTTTTGGAGGAAATTCACAGTTTGAAAAGTCTTTATTCTGAAAAATAATGTGAAATTGAATGGATCAGGTTATTAAGGCTTCTTTTTATCAGTTTCTGTCCCCTTGTGTTTCAAGTCCTTATTCCCTACCCTGTTGATTTCAACGCTACCGTCATTCATTAAGGCATTTATGAGTTAGCTTTTTCCAAGATGTAGGGGCTTTTTACTTATTTATTTTGTGCTGTCAGTTCTACATCTTGGAAAATTGTAAAATCTTCCTCTTATTCTGTATCTCTTCCTACCATCACAATTTTGGGCAGAAACATGTCATCCAAAAGAACCCCAAATGTAGTTTAAAGATAACACTGAAACAAAAAGCATATTAGAAATAAAACTTTTGATGAGGAAGCCCAGTGATCCATATGGGGTGTCTGTGTGAGTGTGTGTGTGTGTGTGTGTGTGTGTGTGTGTGTGTGTGTGTGTGTGTATGAACTGATACATCTGGATTCCTCTAGCTTAATTGAGTCAGGTGAGATGGGCTCCTTATTTGAATGGGCCTATAGTGACTGGCTTTTTTTCCCCTAATGAATTGTGACTATGTAGTGTACTTCCATTTTGTTTTTCAGAGCAATGTTTTCATATTTGTTTTAAATTAATACTTAAAAATTCAGTATTATATCAATTCTACCACTCTGTCATCGTATATTTCTCTTTTCTCTATTTAGAAAATTGAGTGTCTCAAAACAAAAATTAAAAAAAAGCTCTTCTGACAATATAACATTCTTTTTTTAATTAATTAATTAATTAATTTTTGGCTGCATTGAGTCTCCGCTGCTGCGTGCGGGCTTTCTTTAGTTGTGGGAAGCTGGGGCTACTCTTTGTTGCGGTGCACAGGCTTCTTATTGCAGTGGCTTCTCTTGTTGTGGAGCAAGGGCTCTAGGCACCCAGGCTTTAGTAGTTGTGCCATGCGGGCTCAGTAGTTGTGGCTTGTGGGCTCTAGAGCACATTCTCAGTAGTTGTGGCTCATGGGCTTAGTTGCTCCGTGGCATGTGGGATCTTCCCGGTCCAGGGATCCAACCCATGTCCCCTGCATTGGCAGGCAGATTCTTAACCACTGTGCCACCAGGGAAGTCCCAATATAACATTCTTAATTGCCAAGTCTCTTGCAGTTTTTATGTAATCATAATTAAATAGCTAAATTCTGTTTTCTTTTTCATACTTACACCCCGCAAAATTGACCAATTTATTTTTCTCTCATTTAAGATTATTGTGTGCTTTTTCCCCTTAACCTTTCTGTCTGAAAGATTAGCATCTTTGCACCATTAAAAAAATAAACAAAAAACTGAGAAAGAATTCAACTAATTTGTATTACACTTACTTTGAGTACAATCAATTTTTTGGCTACTTTCTATTATGCAAGGATAATAGTCAACAGAATTTGGTTAGATGGTGAAGAAAAATAGTTGAATATCCACTGAAAATGTTTGTAAAGTGAACAAACCGATTTTTCACAAATTAGGGAGTGAAATTAGATGAGACATAGGATTGGGCTGTTGTTTTTCCAGGAATCTAGCGATTGGCATCACTCTTCGAGGTACTCCTGGGGCAGGTTTCAGGACCCCCAGCAGCTGGGTTCAGCCCACTGTTTGGATATTTTAGCTCCTAGATGCCACCTCCTCTGGAAGGTGTTCCTTATCTTCCGCATCTGAGGTTCCTTCCCTGAGCACCCGCTGCACCCTGAGAACGGCCTGTCCTGCACCTTCCTCTCGCTGGCCTGCAGTGTCTTTCACTGGACCACCTGTCATCACACAGCAGAGTCTTCCTAGAGATGCTTAATTACCAGAGACCAACTTGGCGTGTAGGAAATGACTGCCACATCGCTATAGTACTAAGGCATATTAGATTGGGATCAGAGAAAGAAAACAGGACTACAGTAGCTAAAACTTTCGAAGAAATACTTTAAAATGAGTAGTTTATAAGAAAGAAAGAAGTTTGAAAATAGAATTAAGTTTTATAACCTCTACTCTTATCTTCTTCATTTATATTTGAACGTGTGGGAAACAATCTAAAAACTACATCGAGACTCAGGATTTCCCAGTTTGAGATCTAAACCTCTCACTAATAACTGCAGAATAAGGCCCTCATCTTCCCTGGCTTTCATTTTCCTCCTGTGAAAACAGAGGTGTCAGAATATCAAGTAATTTTAAGCCTGCTTAGATTCTGTATTCCACATTTGGTCACACTAAACTGTTGATCCTCCTCATCCTCTAGTAAGAAAATATAAGCAAATGTAATTTAACTCCATTACTTCCCTGCCACCATATATACTTTATGTATAAAAGAATATTATTCAGCCATGAAAAGGGATGAATCCCGCCACAACATGGATGGAACTGGAGGGCATTATACTAAGTGAAATAAGTCAAAGACAGAGACAGACAAATACCGTCTCATCTCTCTTACATGTGGAATCTAAAAAACAACAAACAAGCTGTAGATACAGAGAATAGATTGGTGGTTGCCAGAAGCAGGAGGTAGGGAAAGGAGAAATGGTTCAAACTTTTCGAGTCTTTTTAGTTTAAATAGGAGAAAAGAACATATTACAAAATACCAAGAATGTATTTTAAAAATTACACCAGAGTCTAGACTGAACAGCATCTTTTTCTCACAGTTCTGAGATTCTGTTTGGAAGTTGAAAAAGTAAAGGATTTCATCAGTTGTCATTAAGAAACCTTAATCTGTGTTTAAATTCTATAATTGTTTTGTGTTTTGTGTTTATCAAACTACCCCCTGTGAGTCTTAAGCTTTTAGAATTCTAGAACTTTGTCCTTCTTTCATTTTCCTTCCTATTTGATTTGTTGTCATTAAGGAATATCTGTCTGGAAAAGTTAAAAATTCTATAATTACTTTGTGTTTATCATGATACCCCTGGTAACTCTAAGTTTTTTGAAGGCTAGAACTTGGTGCATCTTCTCTTTGGACCTGGGCAGAGTAGGTATTCAGTACGTCCTGAAAGATGAGTCAGTTGTCCTCAGCAGATGGAGGGCGTAGCGCCTGCCCTCAGGACACGTACCATGAAGGAGGTGAGGCAGAGAGTACAGGCAAACCAGCAAGAAATTTCAAAAAGTGCAACATCATGAAGGGAGTAGGCTGGATGTTGACAAAGAGACTGACGTCTTGGACAGAATGGGCAGGGGAGACACCACCAAGAACAGACTTCATGCAGAGACTTGAAGGATGTGGAGCAGCATGTACAAGGCCAGCTGCAGGGACCAGTCAAGACACAGAAGAGCACGTGTGTGTGTGTGTGTGTGTGTGTGCATGTGCGCATGCACATGTGGAGCTAAAGGGACCATTGAGACTAAATGCCACTGAATCATTCACACTTAAAAACATAAGGCAGAACTATTCACAATACCCATGACGTGGATGCACCCTAAGTGTCCATCAGTGGATGAATGGATAAAGAAGGTGTGATGTATATACATGTAATGGAATATCATTCAGCCTTAATAACAAAGGAGATCCTACCATTTGCAACAACATGGATGCACTGGGAAGGCATTATATTAAGTGAGACAAGACAGACACAGAAAGGAAAAAACTGCATGATCTCACTTATGTGTGGAATCTAAAAAAGTCAAATACACAGAAGCAGAGAGTCGAACAGTGGTGACCAGGGATGAGAAGGTGGGGAAATGGAGAGATATTGGTCAAAGGGCACAAAGTTACAATTATGAAGAATGGATACATCTGAAGATCTATGGTGTCACCATGGCAGCATGGTGACTATGGTTAATAATACTGTATTGATTACTAGAAATTTGCTAAGAGAATGGATTTAAGATGCTTTCACTATATACACAAAGGGTGACTGTGTGAGGAGACAGGTTAATTAGCTTGACTGTAGTAATCATTTCACTATGTATATGTACATCAAATCGTCATGCTCCTTATATACAGTTTTTATTAAAAAATGAATTCTCCAATCAACATCACTTGTCACTGAGAAATGACAGCAACTTTCATTCCAGATGTGTATTTCTGTTTTACTACCAGGTATATTTATAGAATGCCATATTTTCTGACAAACGAGAGGTTCTTTACACAAGATTGGATCCACCTTTTCTCTTTTTATGGGGCATTAATAGCATAAAGATCGTCCTATGACTATCAGCAGAGGCTGATTGTTGAGTCTGAACCCTGACAAAAACCTCTCCAACACCCTTTGCTTTGGCTTGAAAGAATTACAGAATGGTTATTTTTACACCCATAATGAAAACACATTTATGAAGTGAGACCCCCTATCTGTGACTCATTACAAATTTGCCAACCGTGACCCTCAGGCCTGAATGGATTATCATTGCTTCACTGCAGGCTGTTACCCAAGTCAAGACAGAGTAAATGTGTCAAAAAAGGTGATGGGAACCTCCAGGTTGCATGATTCTTTAGTCCTTTTATTCTTTCTTGTACCACCATGGACATTTATAAATCGGCCCATGGGAAAGACAAAAATTGAAATAAAACCATCCTCGGGTGTTGGGCTTCATATGCAATGTTGATACTGGTCTGCAACGTCATGAACCTCTACACCTGTTTCAAATTAGATTGCTAAAATAATGTATTCAGACAAACGCTGAAATTTGAAAGAGTAGATTTTTAAAATAAATCATAACAGCTATACCACTAATTTTAGTAAGAATTTCCAATAGCAGAATTAATGCATCCCATATTAGCACTGCTTGGGAAAGCACCTGGTTAGGGCCTGCTCAGTATTGTACACATCAAATTGGATATTAGTCAGAAGCCTGCCTTCCCCCTGGTACCACTTAAGTCTTTCTTTCAGGTTTAATGAACAGGCATTTAATGTTTTTTACAGGATTCCAGAGTTTCAGATTTACTCTGAAGTAGATCCCATTAAAATGTATTTCCAATATTATGGTTTCTGTACTTCCTGTTCTCTCTCTCTCCCCCTCTGTCATTTATCTACCTATCTCATCTATCCATCATATCTGTCTGTCCATCTATCCATCTGTCTCTTTCATCTGTCTGTGATAGCCTCTACCTCTCTCTCTTCTTCATGTTACAGATATCTATCTATTATCTGTATATATATTTCTCCTTGTCACCTAGGGTTCCAGCCTAACTTTGTGACAGACTGTCTTCCCCCTTTATCACAATATTGGTCAACAAAGGAAGCATTTCTTTTATGAGAAGAAAGAAGTTCATAGTATTCAAATATATCCATGTGTCAGACACAAACTGGTCTTGTCTAAATGGTGTTGAACACCTAGACAAACTGTTCTTTATTAAAAAAAAAAGACAAGGCTTTGCAAAGTTAAATGTAGAGGACAACTTTCTAGCCTCAGAAGGTCTTTTTCGTATGTTAATATTGGTACATACATGAAATCTGCAGACATCACACTAAAAATATCTATTCCTTGGTGTTCTAGGTATCCTCAAAATATATCTCATTAACTGCAGTCCCCATTTATTTTGCTTATACTGATTTACCTTTTGGTCATTCCAAACACTATGTGACAATAAATATTTGATAGATATTTGATTTAAAGTATCAATACAATATGGGTTAATTTCATTTTTAGAGCTGATGATAAATATCTTTGGAGTAATAGCAATTTTGAATTCCATAAAATTCTATAATCGAGGGCTCTCAAATATATACAATTATTATTTTTAAAAGCAACTTTAAATCATTTGAAATAACAGTGAAATGATGGAGCAAAATTAATACTACAACTGGATATTTGCATTATGTGAGGTCCCAGAAAGTTCCTGTTATGCTAAGTAATTCTCTCTTGTGTTTGATTTAGGTCATCAAGCTTGCCTTTGAGGAGTTTGAGCTGGAAAGAGGCTACGACACCCTAACCGTGGGCGATGCTGGGAAAGTGGGTGATACCAGAACCGTCTTGTATGTGTAAGTGTATCTTCCCTTGTTTCTTCTTTCCCAGAACAGGAAGTTATCTGTGCAAACACGGATGTGTCCTTGAGATCCTGGTGCAGACTTTCCATTCCCACTCAGAAGTTTAATAAATGCCATGTATGGCTAAATTAGTAGTTTCTAAATCTGATTTCAGATGAGGACTAATTCAGGATTGCATTCTATCTGTGGCAGTGTTTTTTATTTTAAATCATTGAAAAATAGGGCAAAAGATTAGACTATATGGAAAAGCAGAAAGTAGAAGTGATGAGTTTCTCAACTCAACTGCTCCTTGTCCGCCCCTCTCTTTCTACTTATTATGTTGTCAGTGTTCGGGGAAGTACAAGTATCTTCTAGAATAAGGCCATATGTCTTCTGAAAGCCTTGCGCTCTGTAGAGCTGCATACTAAAAGTAGCAGAGAGTGTGGGGAGAACAGTGTGGTAGCGCCCTTTATATCTGTGGACTTCCGTACCCAGAGTCCTGGCAAATACAGTAGCGGCCCCACCGTGAATGTCAGCACACAGATCCCTACACTGGTCCATTGGCAACTGGACTCATGGGAGAGTCTGCACCACTTCGCCCTGGACACCATCAGCCTTTTCCAGATGCAGGGCCATGAGGATAGTCTGGACAATTATTTTTTTTCTTTTTTTAAATATTTATTTACTTATTTATTTTGGCTTCTCCGGGTCTTAGTCGCGGCACGGGGAATCTTCGTTGTGGCGTGCAGGATCTTTAGTTGTGGCATGTGGACTTCTTAGTTGAGGCTGAGGAGTGAATATACCCCCGGGTCATGGTTTTAATATTGATAGGACAGTTTTTAGGAGACTTGTTCTAGCAATATTAAAACCATGACCCAGGGATATCTTCATTCCTCAGTGTTTTCAGTGCAGAAGGAAATGTCTTTGCAGCCTCTTCCTCTGCGTTCGCACCTTGCACAGCCAGCTTCCTGTAGGGGCTCCCGAAACTACTTTCACTAATGGAAGTCATTCTGCAGGATTTTCACCTTTTTTCTCTTAGTCTGCTTATACATGGCTGAGATTTTCTCTTTATTTGTGAGAAAGCTTGCCCTGGACAACTTCAAAGTATTATTCTGCTAGGGAAAAACAACAACAAGAAGAGGTGGCCGTTATACCCACTCATTCTCTTACTTAGCAGTTACTTATGAGGTAGTTCACATTGTAAAAAGTTCTGCAGTGAACATCTGTCTGTGCCTTTAAAATTAGTGGACCCGCACTCTGATGGCATTGGGGACATTCTCTTTTCCTTTATTGTATCTTGGATGTAGTTCCCTATCAGTATATATCTTTATCTCATGTTTTATAGCTGCTACTACTAATAATTAAAATCATGTTACTGGCCCATGACTTAGGATAATAATTATAATAGTAGCAGTAGTAATCTCATAGCATTTATTGAGTACCTCTTATATACCATGCACTGTGCTAGATGCCTAATACATATTATCTTGTTTGGTCTTCACCTAAATCCTGTGAGTTAGGGGTTAATACTGTCTTCATCATATAAATGATGAAACTGAGGCTTAGATAGATTTACCCCCATTCACAAACCTAGCGTTTGTTCTAGCAGGAGTTCAGACTCCGTGATCCTCCTCCAGTGTCTATATTCCTTATCATTACATGTGGATGTGCCATGTTTTTTAACTGATTCTCATTGATAGCCTTTGTCTTTTCTCCATCCCCCCGTAATCTTGCATTTCTAAGCAGCTACGCAGTAAACTACTTTGTACAAATTGTCGTACTTGTTTCATATGCCTTCAGGAAAATTTCCAGCAGAGGAATTTCAGGAGTTAGGAGCATCTTCATTTACATCATTAGGCTTTTCTAATAATCCCCCCAAAAGTTTATATCAATTTTCTTTTCCACCACAGTATGTAAAGGTCCCTGTTTCCCCACACTCTTACCAAATGGTTATTCTTTTTTTGCCCAATTACTAGCTTTAAATTGCATTTATTTATAAAAATACGGATTCCTGCAGGTTGGGGACAGATATCTGTATTGTTTGCAATCTTCCATGTCAGTTGTGTGCACACAGCCTGGCATTGGTCTGGAGCGGTACTTGTAGTCACTGATACAGTGGACAGCAGTGAGGCCAGGATGCCAGAGGTGGAATTTCTGGCTCTAGCTTTGCTCTTAACTATCTGTGACCCTCTCTGTACCTCTGTTTTTATGGCTATGAAATATGTATAATAAACTTTTCCTGCCTGTGGTAAGGAGCAAAATGAAATAGTGCATGTGAATGCACTGGAGAGCCAAGAAATACAAACCACACATGAAATAGCTTTATTATTACCATAACATCTAATTTAAGAAGGGATATCATTAAAACAAATGAGAGAAATTTTCAAATAAATGCAAAATGTAGAACATAAATGTAGAAAAGTAGTGCCATATAAAATCCCTTAGGTCACTATTAAAGATCTGAAGTCATACACGCATTTTTTAATGCTATTTGTTGTTAAGGGAGCAATAGCAAACTATGTATTACCTTGACATAAGTGTTATTAGAACCTCCTCTCAATAGCTCACATCTATAAAGGAAAAACTAAATAGTCAACTGAATCAAAGTGAGATGCCCTTTGGGAAACATAATGTAACAAAGATCAGTTGGGCATTTAATCATCTTCAGTAGAGAAAAGCAAAGCCACTGATATATTTCCTTAGTATACAAAACTACAGAAAAAGAAAAAACAAGAGAATCACAGTTGGTGTCTTTGGATAAACAGGCAATTTTAGAGAATACGGCAACAAATATTTTTGAGTACTTCCATGTCAGATGTGAGTCTCAGCATGGAGTTTAAAATCTAATTGGAGAAATGGCAGATGAGCTGAGATGGTTATATACTAGACAGTGTATAGAATCATTGACTATCATGATACATATTTCAGATAAAATTTGAGTTAAGAAACTTATTTATGGGCAGCTGATATTTACTACCTCGAGCTCAATATTTTATAGGTTCCCCTTTTTAGGGGGCCTGTGGAATTCTATTCAGATCTTAATTTTCAGGAGAAATTTAGAAAGTGAGATAGCCTAACTGGCTCATCCTAAATATGCTTTTAAAAATTCTAATTTCTGTTAATGGCTTTTTATTTTCTTAACTTTCTTGGCGCAAAAAGAGAACAACTGAATGTTAGGGGGACTCTTTCAATAGCCGAGTCTTCCCAAGAGATGGATGAATTTATTCAGGTTACTTTTACAGAATGACAGACTTAAAACAAAATTAAATAACTCACTTAGCAAATCTCTATTGAGATCTCTCCAAGAATATATGTTGGTAATTTTCTCAAGTTTAATTTTCAGAAAAACTGCATCCAGAGACATTGCTCTTCACGACTTTCCTCTGGCCTTTGCAGTTACTAGCAGTGGTGACCAGGACATGGCATTAATTTCAGGATGTCTTGGCGATTGCAGGCACCAGTGGCAGGTTTTAAGTGCCCATCTCTGTAAGGGATGAATAGTCAGTATCAGGGAAATCTGTGAGCGAGTAGTATTGCCTCTGCCTGACTACACTTGTCTATTAACCAATAAGGATACTAGTTGTTTCCTATGGCTGGTTGATCCACTGTTCTTAAATTGCTTCTTGGGCTTAGAAGTGGCTCCAGCCCTCATATGGTAGCCCTCCACCTACCTCTGCTATTGTCTGCGGGTGCTGTGAAGGGCATCATTCTTTTTTTATTAAAAGACTACACAACAGCCATAACAAAGCAGACACTGAAAACTGATGTGTGTGTCTATGTATTCTTTGGACATTATCAGAGGAGTTGATCACAGTACATCTCAGTGCTTTGGAGAAAGCTTGAGCAATTTATGTTAGGAATAAGCACGTAAAGGTAGCTACCTAGACGTTCTCTAGGCAAAAACCCATTTTTCAAAATTAGAAAGCAAGTACACTCCTTAGATTCTTAGAATTCTGGAGTCACATGATCAAAACTCTTTTTCCTCATATAATCATTCTCGTAATGACATTGCCTGTGAGCACGGACACATATGAGAGTGCAGATCAGACTCAAATCCTAAAAGCTCTATTCTTGAAGTGAAGTTCATCCATTGCTAGGTTTCTCTCCTTTGTCTCTTTATGGGGAAATGTTCTTCCTTGATTCTTTGAAGAAACATTTATTGAAATTCAAACATTGCAGGGCTCAGAGGTGGGTAACAGTAGGCTTTGAGGGGATGGTCCGCAAGTGGAGAAGGCAGAGGCTTCCTGACCTTCATTATGACGCTGGGGCGGGTTAGCAGAGGCTGCCACTCTCTGGACGCTCCATGGTGCCTAAGTTCTCTATTCCAGCAGCCCTGTCAGAGGAGAGATAGCCGGACCACTGGACACACGCATTTTAGGTTTGGGATTCCATCTGTTCTGGGGTGTCTGGGAAAGCAAACTGACCTGCGGCCTTGGGGGCCCATGGAAGTGGTCTCTGGGGAACCTTCCTGCAGAGGAGAAGAATGCATAGGTCCCAAGGAAGCGCAGCCCAACGGCAGCACCTGCGGGAGATGCGGGGAGACTAGTTCCAGCTAATTTGGAGTCCAGACAGCCTTAGTCATTTTCCAGCTGTTCTGCCACTTACAACCCCAGTGTTGACTCAGTGTGGCAGTTTTCTCTAAGGAGCCAGGAAATGCATGTCTTGCTTGCTACACTGTTACCCTGGAGAGCTAAGGATCTCTCGTCCACGATTCATCAGTCAAAAGCATTTAAAGTGTGTGTTCTGTGTTTTTGATATTGAATTAACCTCAAAGGCGCAGTCATTCTCTTTTGGGGGGCTTAGTGCATTTAAAACAGTAAGGGCTACGCAAGACCTCCAGGGCAGCAAGACCAGCTCCCCATCTCATGCCAACTTTGCAAGCCAGAAGCATTGTTGTAAGTGTAAAGTGAGACGGCTAATGAAACGTTGTTTGAAAAAGGTGAAAGGTATGATGCGAAGAGAAGATAGTATTGTATTACTGTAGTTATTATCTCTGCCTTAATATAATGAAATATGTGGTGCTCAGAATTGTCTTTGGAAATGGAATATACTAGAAAGGAAGAAGGAAGAGGAGTTGAACTGCCATTCACTGAATCTGTCTGGGCCCGCATTGTCTCCTGACAAACTTTTGACAAAGGTATTGCTTCCCTCTGCTAGAGGAAGACAGGGGGAACCTGACTTATGGCCGTGGAGACAGCAGGCTGCCTAACTGGTTTCTGGGCTGTTTTCAAGATTTTGTTCCTTGTCTTTAGTTTTCAAAAGTTTAATTAGGTGGATTTGTTTAATTAACATGGATTTGTTTGAGTTTATCCTGTTTGAGGTTCACTTGGTTTCTTAGAACTGTAGGTTATGTGTTTCCCCAAATTTGAGGAGTTTTCAGCAATTATTTCTTTAAACCCCCTTTCAGCCTCACTCTCTTTCTCTCCTTCTGGGATTTGAACGATAAGATGTTGGGCCTTTTGTTTTGACCCACAGGTCCCTGAGGTTTTGTTCACTTTTTTTCCATTGTGTTTTCTCTCTGCCGTTCAGTCTGGGCGAATTCTATAGACCTGTTCTCAAGTTAACATGTCATCGTGCATCTCCGCGCTACTTACTATAAGCCCATCTAGTTACTTTAAATTTCTATTATTGTATTTTTACTCCTGTAATTTCCATTTGGTTCTTTTTCGTAACTTCTCTTTCTTTGCTGGGATCATCTGTTTGTTTGTTTGTTTTTTTATTTGATTGCAGAGAATTTGTAAATGATTGAAACATTTACACAATGGCTGCTTTAAAATCCTTGTCAGGTAATTTCAACATCTGATTCATTTTAGGTATTGTCAGCTGGTTGTCTTTTCTTGTTGAAGTTGTGATTTTCTTGGTTCTTGGTATGATAATTGGACCCAGGCTGTTTTGTCTATCATGTTAGGATGTACTGGGAATTATATAAACCTCTTATTTTAGCAGACAGTCACCCTGGCTAGACTTAACACGCAGTTCTCGGCCAACTTGTGTCAGCTGGGGTTCCAGTGACAGGCTCACTGTCAGAGCATGTACGGCATTGTCTGGGTCTGCTTAGTTGATTGGTGCCTGTGGGACTCACACTTGTCCTTGCTGGTGGGGAGAGGTTGGTGGGAACCCCCATCACTGCTTCCCTCCTGCATCTCACCCCTTGTCCCCTCACCCCTCCCTCTGCCCCTATCTCTGGGAGGGAAGGGGCATCTCAGTCTCAGATTGGCAGAGACAGAGTCTTCCTGGATTGGGTCACTGGTGTGGCTGGTCTCTGTCACAGGTTCTGCTTTACTCAGAAAAGGGAGGCTCGGGCCCCGGGGAAGGTGAAGGCTTGCCCTGGACACCTGTGGTTACCAAGGTCCCTTCATCCATCCCCCATGCTGGTGGTGCTGGTCTTCCTTATGTTGTTTGAGGGATACCCCTTGCATCCCCGTGAGGATGGAGCTTACCTGGAGCCTTCTGTTGCCCGGTCAGGGTTCAGGAAACGCCAGGTCTGGTGGTCCTCTGTTTTTGGGGGGGCCACACAGACAGCCTGCACTGCGTTGGTTCTCTGACCCTGGAGTCTCAAACCAGCTTGCCTTCAGAGTCCTCTCCTGGTTGTGTCCCGTGCCATTTTGAGGGTTCATATCTGAGCTTATCAAGGAAGAGAATGGAAAAAAATGTGTCTGTGTCCATATACTTTTAAATCATCTGGGCTGCACTCAGTAACAGAAGTCTGTAAAATAACTTCATTATGGGCCTTAGTAAACTTTTTTTCTTTGAAGTGAAAGATAGAAGTTTGGATTAGATATTTTGTCTACAGCTCCACATAGAAAGGCTTAACAATTCTGATACTGTTTAGTGGATTTAACCTGGTGATGGCAGACCATTGATGTAACTAACGTCATCTTCTATGCCACCTGGCTAGAATGGATTCCAGCACGGTGAATAAAAGCTGTCGCATTTGAATGAAATGTGTGCAGGAGTCACACTCACTGAAAAGCTTGCTCTAATTTCATGTTGGTGCCAGTGGGGAAATTCTATCAGCTTCAGTGTATGTACTGTTGATCTCCAGGTTTATTTAACTTTATATATAATAGTATGATCATTTATTCTATAAAACCACTGCCTTGAGTGATTTTTCAAAGTCAGCTTGAGGTAAAAGAGTTCTGTTCCTCTCCACCTGTTCAGCATTCTGTTCTGGTACATGTCATGTAAATAGCCGTGTTGCCTGGAAGTCCCCTGCACGAGGAGCCAGCTGGATGCTGGTGGATCGAGAACCTTTAACTCTGATCAGGACTGCCTTCAGGCGGATTTGCTCTCAGGGTCTGGTCAATATTGCAAATAAAGATGTGCAAAACCTCAGATGACAAGCCTATCCTTCCAAGACCAGAATTTAAATCCCTTCTGCCTCGGTATGTTTAATGATGAAGTCCACTTATGACTCTGGCTCTGCCACCTTTTACCAAGGTTTGTATCAGGGCATCTCTGACTCTTCCTAAAGGTGTTTTACTCCATCCCTGGGGGGCATGGTTCTTGTCACGTGCTGCACAGATCACACACTGTGTCTTAACCTCTCCTTATTAGTCTCCGGCACACACTGTATTAACCCAATCAAGGCAAACAGTCAACTAACATTTATATTTTAAGTAACTCTGCATTTCCTATACTTTCTCAGAATTTATGAAATTTATTGATATTAAAAAATGCAAAGACTTCAAAATAGGTCAAATTTAGGTCAGGTTATTTTTAATTAATTTAATTTTTAATTTATTTTTACATCTTTATTGGAGTATAATTGCTTTACAATGGTGTGTTAGTTTCTGCTTTATAACAAAGTGAATCAGTTATACATATGTTCCCATATCTCTTCCCTCTTGCGTCACCCTCCCTCCCATCTTCCCTATCCCACCCCTCCAGGCGGTCACAAAGCTAGGTCAGGTTTTAACTTGTGAGTAACATTTACTTTCTAACTGCCCAATTTACAATTGAAAGGTGTGCTTTAAAGGTTCCCACACCACTTTCCTTTCAGGTACCTGCCAGTAGGATGCAGGTCTGATGTGCTCCAGGTGTTACTTTGCATCAGATTCATACTTTGTGGCATACTCAAGAGTTTTGTTTTTTTTTTAATCTCCAGGCTTGAACAAATTATTTCTTTAATGAATATGTAGTAAAATAGACTTTTTGGAGTACAGATCTATAAGTATTAATACATGTATAGATTTGTATAACGACCAGCAAAATCAGGATACAGAAGTTTGTCACCCCTCAAAACTGTGCTTTCTCTTTGTAGTGATACCCTCTCCCACCTTAAACCGTGAAGCACTGATCTATTATCCATCATTATAGTTTGTCTTTCTGAGAATATCACATAAATAGAATTGTACACTGTGTATTCTTTAAGACTGCAAGTGGAATGTAAAATGGTACAGCCATTCTGGAAAACAGTTAGGCAGTTTCATACGAAGTTAAGTACTTATTTATCATGTAATCTGGCAATCCCATTCCTAGGTATTTACCCTAAAGAAATAAAATTTGCCCTACATGAATAGAGTTAACTCTATTCATAATGGCCAAACAACTGGAAACAGCGTAAATGTCCTTGGACAGGTGAATAGATAGACACACCTTGGTATATTCATACAAGGAAGTTCTGTTCATCAGTACCAAGGAACAAACTACTGACACACACAGCAATGTGGGAATTGCATGGTGCTGTGCTGAGTGAAAGCACCCAGTTTGATTTCACAATCCCTTTCCAGCAGATGTATTTCATGTATGTGAGGATAGAACTGTTGAATCATTTAACAAGGGCCAAAAAGAAGACCTGTCCAGAAATGAGATGGCCTTCGCATACGATGTAATATTAGTAGCAACCAAAGCATCATGAAGTTACTGCCTCACCTGGGTGCAGTTAAGCTTTAAAGAACAATGACCATTTTCACGTGAAAGACTTTAGCTGTTCTCTCGATGCAGTATGCCCTGGTTGCAGGGAAGGAACAAACACATGATCAAAAGTCATTTCCTTCCTTTTGGGTTAATGATTCAATACGCTGGAACATACAAAGATACTGCTGATTTCAGTTGAACACTGATCCTGATTGCAAGGAGGCATATCAAACCACTGAGGTTAAGACAGCTTGACCATGGTTGAACTCTATCAAAAAGATAAGAGAATTTTAGGTCTGAATGATTCCTTGAAGGTAATTTAATACAGTTGTTTCCCAGATGAAGAACCTGACACAGATGTAAAATAATTTAGCTAAAACCACAGGGTAAATTAAAGGCAGAGCTTCAACAGAACCTCAAATACCAAGTCCTTGGTATGCTAAGATCAAACAAAAATTTAAATCATTAGTTGGAGATATTCCTATGAAATTTAAACATGTAGATATTTAATGAATTTTAATGGAGATTAATTTACATTTTCATTTATGCATTTGTTCAAAGAAATGGTGCATTTTATACGCAAGAGTCTGGGGATTAAAGGCCAAGTGATATCAGCTTGCACTCAAGAAGGTTTAGAATTTGGTAGGAGAAGGAGGAAGTAGATGCCTGTGAATGTTTGTCTTCGGTGAGGTGTATGCAGGGTCCTCCAGTGACCTAGAGAAAAAAGATACCTGCATCACCTAAGGGAGTTAAGAAATGCCAGGTGAGGGGCTTCCCTGGTGGCGCAGTGGTTGAGAGTCCGCCTGCCGATGCAGGGGACACGGGTTCATGCCCAGGTCCGGGAAGATCCCACATGCCGCGGAGCAGCTGGACCCGTGAGCCATGGCTGCTGAGCCTGCGCGTCCGGAGCCTGTGCTCCACAACAGGAGAGGCCACAACAGTGAGAGGCCCGCGTACCGCAAAAACAAAAACAAAAAAACAAAAAAAAAGAAATGCCAAGTGAGAATCCTCAAATACTGTAAGAACTCCTTATCCAGGGAGCATAGGCACTCCAGGCAGTGATTTCAGGATTTGCCAAAAACCTGGAGGCAGAGAGGTGCCAGTATTTTTGGAGAATGGTTAAAACACCAGCATGGTTGGAGCAACAGGTTGAGCAATGGGAGGGGAGGGCAGTGGGGAGCTGGCACCTCCAATATGATGGCTCTGTTTTCCAAAGGCAATTTTATTATCGTTTTTTAACAAGTCAAATTTCTTAGCAATTCATTGGAATAATTTTATTTTTAAGTTTAATTTAAAACACTATGTACTAGAAAGTCATTTTGGGAGAAAATAAAACTGCTTTAAAGAAAGCAATTATAGCTTATGTGTTATGATGGCTGTTAAAGTATTTTACCAAAACTAGCATTTATTTTATTTTTCAGTTATGGAAACAAAAAATCCTGTTTCCAACAGATAAACAGTTGCACAGGGTTAACAATATTTGCTTCATTATTTTAAACATCTTTTTTCCATTGGTGCTAGCAAACTAAAATACTTCTGGAAAAAAGAACTAAAAGGGAAATACTTTCTTTTCTTTTAAATAATTCTAAAATAATTTTGTAAAATATAAAAAAATTAACACAAAAATACTTTTTGAATGTTCAAGTAATTTTTTAAACATGTTAAATAATTAATTGTACCAAGCTGTCTTATAGTCATGTTCATAAATATATCAGTCACTTAAGTATCAGGCTTAAATTCTAAAACTTGAGTAATGCAAGTCATCTTTATTTTTATTATTTTCTTAATTAAAAAAAAATTGGCCACTCTGTGCAGTATGCAGGATCTTAGTTCGCAGGCCACTGTTCAAACCCGTACCCCCTGCAGTGGAAGCACAGAAATTTAATCACTGGACCACCAGGGAAGTCCCACAAATCATCTTAATTTGACTTCGATTGAAGGAACTTTGTAGTGTAGCCAAGTACCTGCTTATTTAGTTTTATGTGAATCAATAGACTAACATAAAACTGTATTAAAATGAAGTCCAGTGCAGAAATAAAATAAATTCAAATATTTATACTCAGAGGTATTTCTGAAATAGTTAACTTGACAGTATAAATCTTTTCAGTGTGCGAAAAATTTCTACATGATAAGTTTTTAACAACTTAAAATTAAATCAAAGGTGGGGGGAAGTGATATAAGAATCAGGAGGATAAATTAGGAGGCTAGTTCAGTGATGTTGCTATGAGACACTCAAACTGAGAAAGTGGAGACAGAAAGAAATGGTGAAAGGAATGTGGAAGAGGTAAAATTATATGGCTTGTTGATGAATGATGAAATGTATAAATGCATATATTTATAGTCTGTGGACTGTGACATAAGAAGGGGTAGGCACTGAGAAATCAACAACCTTGAAATGAAGTCTGGAATCCTTCTAAAGACTGACTGAATCAAGGTGATCACTCTCACTGCCAGAAGAAAATTAAATCCTCCAAGAAGGAAGATAACAACACACATAGCTTCTATGATGGCGTAACACAAAGTCTAGCATTCAACCAAAATGTCTAGAAATAACACCCAATGACCCAAAACCGAGAGACAGACAATACAAAAGGAAAAGGACATCTAGATATTATAGTTATCACTAAGGGACTTTGATAATTAACTATGATTTATATATTTAAGAATATAAATAAAATGATCAAGAATTTTGCCAGAAAACCGGAATTCATAACAAACCAAATGAAAGTTTTAAGAATTAAAAAATACAACATCTGAAATAAAGAACTCAATAGATGAGGCTTGAACTGGAAGATAGATTAGTAGAAAATATTCAACCTGAAGCAGAAAAAAAATGTACAGAAAACATGTGTGTAATTGGCATTGAAGAAGAGAAAGAGAGAGAAAATGGGACATAACTAATCTTTGAAGACATTATCACCAAGAATTTTCCAATATTGACAACAGACATCAGGATAGAGATTCAAGAAATTCTACAAGACAGTAGGCATAATAAGAAAAACCTCAGCCTGGCACATTATAATAAATCTTCTGAAAAACAGGACAAGGAAAGATCTTACAAGTAGTATAAACAAAGAAGTGTTATTTTCAAAACGGCAAATATAAGTTCAATGGAAGTTTTCTCAATATAAAGTAAAAAAAAAGTAAAAAGACAACAGAATGATATCTTTGAAGTCTTGGGGGAAAGAAACATGCTGTTAGCTTAAAGGGACAATTTTAAAAATTGACTAATCAAAAGAGAAAAAAAGAAAAATGAACTTTTATTAGTAATTATATTCTAAATAAAAGGATAAAATCTCTGATTAGATAAAAATAATATAAATAAAATAAGTAAATCAACAATAATGTAAAATAAGTATTTGATGCTTACATATACAAACATGAAATATTTATATACATAGAACAGTTGAAAGCAAAAGGCTAGAAAAAATACTCCTTCTAAGGACTAACCAACAGAAGAAAGAATGGTATAGCTTTATAATTATAAGTCAAAGAAGACATTAATGCCAGACATTCATGCTTTGTGCCCTTTTTGGTATGTTACACTTCAATAAAATCTATGCATAGGGAAAAAAAAATCTCTCTTCAAACAAACAAATAGAACAACCAAACATAAGGGAACAGTCTTTCCAATGAAGACAAATCTTCAGAAAGAAGTACATTTTCATATTTCATGAGTGCACATCACTCACTGAAATACTTCCTTTTTTTCAATTTGTATGTAATACTGTGTGAGTTCCTTAACGTGTATTAGGCGTTGTTCATCTTCCTCTGAAGAATCATGTACATTGTAGCGCCTCAGGTGAGAAGGTTGTGTTGATTCACAAATGATGTGATTGATAGGGCAAAGCATGTGCTCATATCCCTGAAACAACTTTGCTGAAAGCAAAGCTTCCTATTTGATTAGAGGCATTTGTTTTGGTTGAATTGATTTTTTTCTTACACTTTTTCTCTTTCAACATGCTTTTCTGTCAGCACATTGACTTCAGTCAATGAATTGAGTGTTTCTTCTCACTGGCTGACAGCAGCCGCTGTGTGACTGTTTTTTTTTATTTTTAAACATCTTTATTGGAGTATAATTGCTTTACAATGGTGTGTTAGTTTCTGCTGTATAACAAAGTGAATCAGCTATACATATACATATATCCCCATACCTCCTCCCTCTTGCATTTCCCTCCCACCCTCCATATCCCACCACTCTAGGTGGACACAAAGCACCGAGCTGATCTCCCTGTGCTATGCGGCTGCTTCCCACTAGCTATCTGTTTTACATTTGGTAGTGTATATATGTCCATGCCACTCTCTCACTTCATCCCAGCTTACCCTTCCCCCTCCCCGTGTCCTCAAGTCCATTCTCTACGTCTGTGTCTTTATTCCTGTCCTGCCCATAGGTTCTTCAGAGCCATTTTTTTTTCTTTAGATTCCATATATATGTGTTAGCATATGGTATTTGTTTTTCTCTTTCTGACTTATTTCACTCTCTATGACAGACTCTAGGTCCATCCATCTCACTACAAATAACTCAATTTCGTTTCTTTTTATGGCTGAGTAATATTCCATTGTATATATGTGTCACATCTTTATCCATTCATCTGTCAGTGGACACTTAGGTTGCTTCCATGTCCTGGCTACTGTAAATAGAGCTGCAATCAACATTGTGGTACATGACTCTTTTTGAATGATGGTTTTCTCAGGGTATATGCCCAGTAGTGGGATTGCTGGGTCATATGGTTGTTCTATTTTTAGTTTTTTAAGGAAACTCCACACTGTTTTCCATAGTGGCTGTATCCATTTACATTCTGATGAACAGTGCAAGAGGGTTCCCTTTTCTCTACACCCTCTCCAGCATTTATTATTTGTAGATTTTTTGATGATGGCCATTCTGACTGGTATGAGGTGATACTTCATTTTAGTTTTGATTTGCATTTCTCTAATGATTAGTTATGTTGAGCCTCTTTTCATGTGCCTCTTGGCCAGCTGTATATCTTCCTTGGTGAAATGTCTGTTTAGGTTTTTGCCCATTTTTTTAATTGAGTTGTTTTTTTTTTTTTTTCCTGATATTGAGCTGCATGAGCTGCTTGTATGTTTTGGAGATGAGTCCTTTGTCAGTTTCTTCATTTGCAAATATTTTCTCCCATTCTGAGGTTTGTCTTTTCGTCTTGTTTATGGTTTCCTTTGCTTTGCAAAAGCTTTTAAGTTTCATTAGCTCCCATTTGTTTATTTTTGTTTTTATTTCCATTTCTTTAGGAGGTGGGTAAAAAAGGATCTTGCTGTGATTTATGTCATAGAGTGTTCTGCCTATGTTTTCCTCTAAGAGTTTTATAGTGTCTGGCCTTACATTTAGGTCTCTAATCCATTTTGAATTTATTCTTGTTTATGGTGTGAGGGATTTTTCTAATTTCATTCTTTTACATGTAGCTGTCCAGTTTTCCCAGCACCACTTATTGAAGAGGCTGTCTTTTCTCCATTGTATATTCTTGCCTCCTTTATCAAAGATAAGGTGACCATATGTGTGTGGGTTTGTCTCTGGGCTTTCTATCCTGTTCCATTGATCTGTATTTCTTTTTTTGTGCCAGTACCATACTGTCTTGATTACTGTAGCTTTGTGGTATAGTCAGAAGTCAGGGAGCCTGATTCCTCCAGCTTTGTTTTTCTTTCTCAAGATGGCTTTGGCTATTCGGGGCCTTTTGTGTTTCCATACAAATTGTGAAATTTTTGTTCTAGTTCTGTGAAGAATGTTATTGGTAGTTTGATAGGGATTGCATTGAATCTGAGGACTGCTTTGAGTAGTATAGTCATTTTCACAATATTGATTCTTCCAATCCAAGTACATGGTATATCTCTCCAACTGTTTGTATCATGTTTAGTTTCTTTCATCAGTGTCTTATAGTTTTCTGCATACAGGTCTTTTGTCTCCCTAGGTAGGTTTATTCCTAGGTATTTTATTCTTTTTGTTGCAGTGGTAAATGGGAGTGTTTGTTTAATTTCTCTTTCAGATTTTTCATCATTAGTGTATAGGAATGCAAGAGATTTCTGTGCATTAATTTTGTATCCTGCTGCTTTACCAGATTCATTGATTAGCTCTAGTAGTTTTCTGGTGGCATCTTTAGGATCCTCTATGTGAAATATCATGTCATCTGCAAACAGTGACAGTTTTACTTCTTCTTTTCCAATTTGGATTCCTTTTATTTCTTTTTCTTCTCTGATTGCTGTGGCTAAAACTTCCAAAACTATGTTGAATAAGAGTGGTAAGAGTGGACAACCTTGTCTTGTTCCTGATCTTAGTGGAAATACTTTCAGTTTTTCACCAGTGAGAATGATGTTGGCTGTGGTTTGTCATACATGGCCTTTATTATGTTGAGGTAAGTTCCCTCTATGCCCACTTTCTGACGGGTTTTAATCATAAATGCATGCAGAATTTTGTCAAAAGCTTTTTCTGCATCTATTGAGATGATCATATTGTTTTTATCTTTCAATTTGTTAATATGGTTTATCACATTGATTGATTGCATATACCCCACTTGATCATGGTGTATGAACCTTTTAATGTGCTGTTGAATTCTGTTTGCTATTATTTTGTTCAGATTTTGCATCTATGTTCATCAGTAATATTGGCCTGTAGTTTTCGTTTTTTGTGACATCTTTGTCTGGTTTTGGTATCAGAGTGATGGTGGCCTCATAGAATGAGTTTGGGAGTGTTCCTCCCTCTGCATAATTTTGCAAATGTTTGAGAAGGATAGGTGTTAGCTCTTCTCTAAACTTTTTTTTTTTTTTTTGCGGTACGTGGGTGTCTCACTGCCGTGGCCTCTCCCGCTGCGGAGCACAGGCTCCGGACACTCAGGCCCAGCAACCATGGCTCATGGGCCCAGCCGCTCTGCGGCATGTGGGATCCCCCCGGACTGGGGCAGAAACCCACGTCCCATGCATCGGCAGGCAGACTCCCAACCACTGCACCGTCAGGGAAGCCCTTCTTCTCTAAACTTTTGATAGAATTCGCCTGTGAAGCCATCAGGTCCTGGGCTTTTGTTTGTTGGAAGATTTTAAATCACAGTTTCAATTTCAGTGCTTGTGGTTGGTCTGTTTATATTTTCTATTTCCTCTTGGTTCAGTCTTGGAAAATTGTGGTTTTCTAAGAATTTGTCCATTTCTTCCAGGTTGTCCATTTTATTGCCATATAGTTGCTTATAGTAATCGCTCATGATCCCTTGTATTTCTGCAGTGTAAGTTGCTACTTTTTCATTTCTAATTCTATTGATTTTAGTCTTCTCCCTTTTTTTCTTGATGAGTCTGGCTAATGGTTTATCAATTTTGTTTATCTTCTCAAATAACCAGCTTTTAATTTTATTGATCTCTGCTATCGTTTCCTTCATTTCTTTTTCATTTATTTCTGTTCTGATTTTATGATTTCTTTCCTTCTGCTAACCTTGGTTTCTTTTGTTCTTTCTCCAATTGCTTTAGTTGTAAGTTTAGGTTGTTTATTTGAGATGTTTCTTGTTTCCTGAGGTAGGATTGTATTGCTATAAACTTCCCTTTTAGAACTGCTTTTGCTACATCCCATAGGTTTTGGGTTGTCGTGTTTTCATTGTCATTTACTTGCAGGTATTTTTTGATTTCCTGTTTGATTTCTTCAGTGATCCCTCGGTTGTTTAGTAGTGTATTGTTTAGCCTCCACATGTTTGCATTTTTTACAGATTTTTTCCTGTAATTGATATCTAGTTTCATAGCGCTGTGGTTGGAAAAGATACTTGATACAATTTCAATATTCTTAAATTTACCAAAGCTTGATTTGTGACCCAAGATATGATCTATCCTGGAGAATGTTCCACGAGCACTTGAGAAGAAAGTGTATTCTGTTGTTTTTGGATGGAATGTCCTATAAATATCAACTAAGTCCATCTTGTTTAATGTCATTTAAATCTTGTGTTTCCTTATTTATTTTCATTTTGGATGATCTGTCCATTGATGAAAGTGGGGTGGTAAAGTCCCCTACTATTTTTGTGTTACTGTCGATTTCCCCTTTTATGGCTGTTAGCACTTGCCTTATGTATTGAGATGCTCCTATGTTGGATGCATAAATATTTACAATTGTTATATCTTTTTCTTTGATCAATCCCTTGATCATTATGTAGTGTCCTTCGTCTCTTGTAATAGTCTTTCTTTTAAAGTCTATTTTGTCTGATACAAGAATTGCTACTCCAGCCTTCTTTTGATTTCCATTTGCATGGAATATCTTTTTCCATCCTCTCGCTTTCAATCTGTATGTGTCCCTAGGTCTGAAGTGGGTCTCTTGTAGACAGCATATATACGGGTCTTGTTTTTGTATCCATTCAGCTATTCTATGTCTTTTGGTTGGAGCATTTAATCCATTTACATTTAAGGTAGTTATTGATATGTATGTTCCTATTACCATTTTCTTAGTTGTTTTGGGTTTGTTATTGTAGGTCTTTTCCTTCTCTTGTGTTTCGTGCCTAGAGAAGTCACTTTAGCATTTGTTGTAAAGCTGGTTTGGTGGCACTGAATTCCTTTAGCTTTTGCTTGCCTGTAAAGGTTTTAATTTCTCTGTCAAATCTGAATGAGATCCTTGCTGGGTAGAGTAATCTTGGTTGTAGGTTTTTCCCTTTCATCACTCTAAATATGTCCTGCCACTCCCTTCTGGCTTGCAACGTTTCTGCTGAAGGATCAGCTGTTACCTTATGGGGATTCTGTTGTATGTTATTTGTTGCTTTTCCCTTGCTGCTTTTAATATTTTTACTTTGTATTTAATTTTTGATAGTTTGATTAGTATGTGTCTTGGCATGTTTCTCCTTGGATTTATCCTGTATGGGACTCTCTGTGCTTCCTGGAGTTGATTGACTATTTCCTTTCCCATATTAGGGAAGTTTTCAAGTATAATCTCTTCAAATATTTTCTCAGTCCCTTTCTTTTTCTTTTCTTCTCTGGGACCCCTATAATACGAGTGTTGGTGCATTTAATGTTTTCCCAGAGGTCTCTGAGACTATCCTCAATTCTTTTCATTCTTTTTTGTTTATTCTGCTCTGTGGTAGTTATTTCCACTATTTTATCTTCCAGGTCACTTATCCGTTCTTCTGCCTCAGTTATTCTGCTATTGATTCCTTTAGAGTATTGCTAATTCGATTTATTGTGTTGTTCATCATTGTTTGTTTGCTCTTTAGTTCTTCTAGGTCCTTGTTAAACATTTCTTCTAACTTTTCCATTCTATTTCCAAGGTTTTGGATCATCTTTACTATCATTACTCTGAATTCTTTTTCATGTAGACTATTTCCTCTTCATTTCTTTGGTGTGGTGGGTTTTTACCTTGCTCCTTCATCTGCTGTGTGTTTCTCTGTCTTCTCATTTTGCTTAACTTACAGTGTTTAGGGCCTCCTTTTCGCAGGCTGCAGGTTCTTATTTTCCATTGCTTTTGGTGTCTGCCCCCAGTGGGTAAGTTTGGTTCAGTGGGCTGTGTAGGCTTCCTAGTGGAGGGGACTGATGCCTGGGTTCTGGTGGATGAGACTGGATCTTGTCTTTCTGGTGGACTGGACTGCATCCGGTGGTGTGTTTTGGGATGTCTGTATCTTATTATGATTTTAGCCAGCCTCTCTGCTAATGGGTAGGGTTGTGTTCCTGCCTTGCTAGTTGTTCGGCATAGGGTGTCCAGCAGTGTAGCTTGCTGTTCACTGAGTGGAACTGGGTCTTAGTGTTGAGATGGAGATCTCTGGATGAGCTTTCGCCGTTTGATAATATGTGGAGCTGTGAGGTCTCTGGTAGACCAATGTCCTGAACTGTGCTCTCCCATCTCAGAGGCTCAGGCCTGACACCCGACCGGAGCACCAAGACCCTGTCAGCCATGCGGCTTAGAAGAAAAGGGAGAAAATAAATAAATAAATAAATAAATTAGTTACTAAAATAAAACAATTATTAAAAATAGAAAAGTTTAAAAGTAATTTTAAAAAGAAAGAGGGAAAGAAGAGAGCAACCAAACCAAAAAAAGCAAATCCAATGATAACAAGCGCTAAAAACTATACATAAAACAAAACATGGACAGACCGAAACCTAGAACAAATGGTAAAAGTAAAGCTATACTGACAAAATCACACAAAGAAGCATCCACATACACACTCACAAAAAAGAGAAAAAAAGGAAAAAATAATATATATATAAAAAGGAAGAGAGCAACCAAATAAATAAACAAATCTGCCAATGATAATAAGCTCTAAATAGTAAACTAAGATAAGCATAAAACCAGAAACAAATTACATGCAGAAAGGAAACCCCAAGTCTGCAGTTGTTCCCAAAGTCCACCACCTCACTTTTGGGATGATTTGTTTTCTATTCAGGTATTCCACGGATGCAGGTACATCAAGTTGATTGTAGAGATTTAATCCACCGCTCCTGAGGCTTCTGGGAGAGATTTCCCTTTCTCTTCTTTGTTCGCGCAGCTCCTGGGGTTCAGCTTTGGGTTTGGCCCCGCCTCTGCGTGTAGGTCGCCGGAGGGCGTCTGTTCTTTGTCTAGACAGGACGGGGTTAAAGGAGCAGCTCATTAGAGGTCTCTGGCTCACTCAGGCTAGGGGGAGCGAGGGGTATGGGATGCGGGGTGAGCCTGCGGCTGCAGATCCTGGTGTGACATTGCACCAGCCTGAGGCACACCGTGTGTTCTCCCGGGGAAGTTGTCCCTGGATCACGGGACCGTGGCAGTGGCGGGCTGCACAAGCTCCCAGGAAAGGAGGTGTGTACAGTGACTTGTGCTCGCACACAGGCTACTTGGTGGCTGCAGCAGCAGCCTTAGTGTTTTGTGCCCGTCTCTGGGGTCCGTGCTGATAGCCGCGGCTCATGCCCGTCTCTTTAGCTCCTTTAAGCAGCACTCTTGATCCTCTCTCCTCGTGCACCCAAAACAATGGTTTCTTGCCTCTTCGGCAGCTCCATGCTTTTTCCAGGACCCCCTCCTGGCTAGCTGTGGGCACTAGCCCCCTTCAGGCTGTGTTCATGCTGCCAACCCCAGTCCTCTCCGTGGGATCTGACCCTCTGAAGCCCGATCCTCCGCTCCCAGCCCCGCCCCCCCCGGCGGGTGAGCAGACAAGCCTCTCGGGCTGGTGAGTGCTGGTCGGCACTGATCCTCTGTGCGGGAATCTCTCCGCTTTGCCCTCCGCACCCCTGTGGCTGCGCTCTCCTCTGCGGCTCCGAAGTTTCCCCCTCCGCCACCTGCGAAGGGGCTTCCTAGTGTGTAGAAAACTTTCCTCCTTCACAGCTCCCTCCCACTGGTGCAGGTCCTGTCCCTATTGTTTTGTCTCTGTTTATTCTTTTTTCTTTTGCCCTACCCAGGTACGTGGGGAGTTTCTTGCCTTTTGGGAGGTCTGAGGTCTTCTGCCAGTGTTCAGTAGGTGTTCTGTAGGAGTTGTTCCACATGTAGATGTATTTTTGATGTATTTGTGGGGAGGAAGGTGACCTCCATGTCTTAGTCCTCCGCCATCTTGAAGGCCCCGCTGACTGTTTTGTTAATACACAATGAATGCTTCACTGAAAATTCCATTCGCTGTGACCTGGACTTTAACATGCAGCTGGAAAGTTCCATACATTTGCCAAATCTGTCTCTGCTGTGCATGCAGTTCTCCTTGTCAATATTCTTGTAATGTGTGCTTAACTTTGTTTTCCTATGTGTGTGTGTGTGTGTGTGTGTGTGTATTTATATCCAAACTTTATTTAGAGTAGTTTTATATTCGGAGCAAAACTAAGAGGGAGATACAGAGATATACCCACTGCCTGCACACATGCACAGCCTCCCAATTAATATCCCCCACCAAATGGTGCAACTTTTTCCCAAGGATGAACCTGTGTGGACACCTCATCATCACCCAAAGTTCGTGGTTTACATTAGGGTTCACTCTTGATGTTGCAGTCTATGGGTTTGGACAAATGTATAATGACGTGTATCCATCATTACAGTATCATACAAAGTATTTTCATTGCCCTAAAAATCCTCTGTGCTCCACCTATTCATCCCTCCCACTTCCCAACCCATCAACCACTGATCTTTTTGCTGTTTACATAGTTTCACCTTTTCTGGAATGTCCTAGGGTTGGAATCATCCTGTAGTGGCCTTTTCAGATTGTTTTCTTTCACTTAGTGCATTTACATTTCCTCCATGTCATTTCATGGCCTGATAGCTCATTTCCTTTCAGTGCTAAAGAAGTTTCCATCCTATGATATAATTTTTGTGGTAAAGGGACATGATAATTCCAGAGTGTGTAACCCAAGCATTACGTGAATGAATCAGAACTTTTCTTAGCTTAGACATGCTTTCCTATTAATGATGTGACGTTATATCACCGCAGAGCAGTAAGGCACATAGGGTGACCAACCCTCCCAGTTTGTCCAGTGCTGCCCCAGTTTTAGCACTGACAGTCCTGCACCCAGAGAAGAACTTCAGTGTCAGATACATGGGAGGGTTGCTCACCCTAAGTCGATTTTTAAAATCAAAGATACAAATTCACAGCTATAATATAGAATAATTACTGTAAAAGACCAAGATATTGTGATTCAAATATGAATATGAATTACAAATGGCTATAGATTCTTTAAAGGACGGTCTTGCTATCTTTATATATCTATACCTATGGCTTGTCTGTTTAAGCAGCAGGATTCCCCCCACGCCTTGAAGGAAAAAGTGGAGATATTTGGTGCCTTAAACAATGGTTTTGACATTTCTTTTCTCTGCAGACTCACTGGATCCAGTGTTCCTGACCTTATTGTGAGTATGAGCAACCAGATGTGGCTACATCTACAGTCTGATGACAGCATCGCCTCGCCTGGATTTAAAGCTGTTTACCAAGGTATGGCCCGAACACACTTAGCAGCATTTAAAACCAGCTTTCCTGCAGATGGCCAGGACCATTTTCTATGTGTTAGGTGTAAATAAAACTGACAAGTCAGAACAATGTTTAAAAATAAGGACTAATTATTTGCAACTTCTGTAATTAAAGTTCTACTTATAGCTTGTTTTTGCAAGGGAGAAACGTTAACTTCTCGAAAGCTTGGCTCGCCGTTACTGTGGCAAAACGAAGATTGAGATCAAGTATAAAATGTAAGCCAGGAAATGTGTTCACACTTGTCAATCTTGGCATTTTAGCTCTTCCCGAGGGAAGTTGTTATGCTTATAACTAAGGGAAGCATTTTGAACAAAGTATGAATTTGAGTGGCATCAACTCGATGAAGTTTATTGTATACATCCTCAGGTACAAATGTGTGGGTTTCTAATGGAAGACAGGGAAATCTAGACAGAGTTGGAAAAAATCTACTAAGTACTTGTATAGGAGAAAAATAACCTTGCTTTGAGAGTTATGAGTTATGCTTGCTCTGGAGAAGAGAATGCTCCTTCAGGGAGGTTGGCTTCGTCTCTGAGTCATGAGATGATGAGGAGCCGCCACCGCAGTGAACGGTTTGCCGTGGTGAAGTAGCTGCTGTGCGGTGACCAGGGCCCCGGGCTCTGTGTCCTGCCTCTTTAAACAGCCTCACCGGACTGTTCCACCTATATTGTTTCCTCTGGAGCTCCTAGGAAACACATCTCTTAACCGGAGCATATTGATTGGTATTTCTTAAAACATTTTTTAATTATGAAAAACTTCAAAATGCAAACAGAAGTAGAAAGAATAATATAATGAACCTGAGATAACCTACATTTACAAACTTTTTTGCAAGACTCCCAGATAGTCTGCTGTTGACTCGAGTATTGACTGTACATGCGGGACACAGCTGCCCCATCCATGTGTTCCTCTAGATTGCCAGCCTCTGCTCAGCCTTGCCCTTCCTCAAGTGTCCTACATCTTTTGGGAAATCAATGATATTTCCTTCTATTAGACATTCCCAAAAGGTTCCAGGCTTACAGGCAAACCTTTATAAAATGACTACATCTTAAAAAAAATTAACTTCTCTCTTCCTATTCCCACCAAAAAAAAAGAAAACCCTGTCCCACTGCCACCCTCACAAAAACAAAATCAACAAACCGCTTACTGCTTCCACGTGTTCAGAGGTTTAGTTCACATAACCCCCTTCTTGTGCACTTTGGTTTTGAAGGTGACAGTGCAGCAGCCAGGCTAGCCCTCGCCTGTCTTTCGGGGCACACCATGATCCATGAGTCAGTGTCTCTTGATCGCTAGAAACGGTAAAGAACTGAGAATGAAACAAGGTAGAAGGGGAATCTGAGACTGGAATATGAAGAATAAAAATGACCTTCATGATCTTCCATCCTCAGGGCACCTAGAATAGCTGTCAGGAAGCACATCTGTTTTAACTGGCAAAAACACACACACATAAGAACACACAGACCATTTAACTTTCGATCTGTGCTTTCATGTTCTCTATGTCAGTAATTAAATAGTTTTGACTCAAGAAACATTTAAGAAGGCTTGTGAGCATGCTAAATTCTTCTTTTGGGGTTATGCAAAAGCAAAATGGTGATGGATCACTGCTTGTATTTTCAGCTTAGACCCTTCGTATATTTGACTAAAAGAAATAAATTGTTCTCCTGTGCCCAAAGATGAAATGTGTCCCCAGATATGATACAATGAACTTACTAACACTAACAATGTTTTATAAATTATTATATAAAACTACTTATATATGAAACTTAAAAAATATATTTAAGCTGCCATTTTACATATACTGGCATACTTTCATTAAACCACAACTAATTTGAAGTGAATTTCAGTAAGATTCAAAAGAACATATTCGCATCTTGAATTCAAGTTATAGTCATGAGAAGTCTTTTCAGAATCATTTTATACTATCTTACAAATACCTTTGCTCTGATAGTTGATCAGAATTACCAGTACAATTTTAAACAGACAATTTTTTTTTCACACACACACACTGTATTTTATTTTTACAAGAGATAAATAAACTGACACCAAGCATTGTAAATGGATGACCACAACAAAAGCAACAATGACTGCAATTACCACACACGAAACACACTCATACTATGTCATAATATTGACGTTCAGTCCAGTAATCCTCCACTGTAACAGCTCCTTTACTTTTCAGTGAAAATTGATTTGTATATTTTTTGCCTCTGAGTCCTTGTGGGATTTTTTTTTTAATTCAAACACAAAGTCATAAAAATTATAATCATCCTCATCAGTTCACTCTGTCCCATATAATTAATTTTTTTTATCTTGATCTTTTGTTAGCACTTTTATGAATTCATCAGTTTTCCATTAGTGTTTTGAAAATGCTTTTTCATTCAGTTCAGCAGTATAGTCAGTTACCAGAAAAATGTACTTGTCCGAGTCTATTCCATGAATTCCTTGAAGATGAAACCCTTTTATAGGAACATTTTTACAAAAGCATCAGAGTACACCCAGAACTGTCTGTAAATGACAAAAGACTTAAAAATGACCACGATTTTTAGATTGGATGAAAGTTCATAATAATGCAATTGACAAGGAAATTTAGTTATTTCTGAGATATACATTTTACGGTAATAGAATTATGACTTATAACGTTATACCAGAACGTATAAGATTTTTAGAAATTTCATATAATGTCTGAAACATTTATATTAACATATTTCCATACAAATAACCCAAAGAAAGTTTAGTATTAGTTGTTTTGTTTGTTTGTTTGTATACTGCAGGTTCTTATTAGTCATCAATTTTATACACATCAGTGTATACATGTCAATCCCAATCGCCCAATTCAGCACACCACCATCCCCACCCCCACCTCCAACCCCCACCCCCGTGGTTTTCTCCCCTTGGTGTCCATACGTTTGTTCTCTACATCTGTGTCTCAACTTCTACCCTGCAAACTGGTTCGTCTGTATGATTTTTCTAGGTTCCACATACATGCGTTAATATATGATATTTGTTTTTCTCTTTCTGACTTACTTCACTCTGTATGACAGTCTCTAGATCCATCCACGTCTCAACAAATGACCCAATTTCGTTCCTTTTTATGGCTGAGTAATATTCCATTGTATATACGTACCACATCTTCTTTATCCATTCATCTGTCGATGGGCATTTAGGTTGCTTCCATGACCTGGCTATTGTAAATAGTGCTGCAGTGAACATTGGGGTGCATGTGTCTATTTGAATTATGGTTTTCTCTGGGTATATGCCCAGTAGTGGGATTGCTGGATCATATGGTAATTCTATTTTTAGTTTTTTAAGGAACCTCCATACTGTTCCCCATTGTCGCTGTATCAATTTACAATCCCACCAACAGTGCAAGAGGGTTCCCTTTTCTCCACACCCTCTCCAACATTTGTTGTTTGTAGATATTCTGATGATGCCCATTCTAACTGGTGTGAGGTGATACCTCATTGAAGTTTTGATTTGCATTTCTCTCATAATTAGTGATATTGAGCAGCTTTTCATGTGCTTCTTGGCCATCTGTATGTCTTCTTTGGAGAAATGTGTATTTAGGTCTTCTGCCCATTTTTGGATTGGGTTTTTTTTTTTTTAATATTGAGCTGCATGAGCTGTTTATATATTTTGGAGATTAATCATTTGTCTGTTGATTCGCTTGCAAATATTTTCTCCCATTCTGAGGGTTGTTTTTCCGTCTTGTTAATGGTTTCCTTTGCTGTGCGAAAGCTTTGAAGTTTCATTAGGTCCCACTTGTTTATTTTTGTTTTTATTTCCATTACTCTAGGAGGTGGATCAAAAAAGATCTTGCTGTGATTTATGTCACACAGTGTTCTTCCTATGTTTTACTCTAAGAGTTTTATAGTGTTCGGTCTTACATTTAGGTCTCAAATACTTTTTGAGTTTATTTTTGTGTATGATGTTAGGGAGTGTTCTAATTTCATTCTTTTACATGTAGCTGTCCAGTTTTCCCAGCACCACTTATTGAAGAGACTGTCTTTTCTCCATTGTATATCTTTGCCTCCTTTGTCATAGATTAGCTGGCCATAGGTGCATAGGTTTATCTCTGGGCTTTCTATCTTGTTCCATTGATCTATGTTTCTGTTTTTGTGCCAGTACCATATTGTCTTGATTACTGTAGCTTTGTAGTATAGTCTGAAGTCAGGGAGTCTGATTCCTCCAGCTCTGTTTTTTTCCCTCAAGACTGTTTTGGCTATTCAGGGTCTTTTGTGTCTCCATACAAATTTTAAGATGATTTGTTCTAGTTCTGTAAAAAATGCCATTGGTAACTTGATAGGGATTGCATTGAATCTGTAGATTGCTTTGGGTAGTATAGTCATTTTCACAATATTGATTCTTCCAATCCAAGAACGTGGTATATCTCTCCATCTATTGGTATCATCTTTAATTTCTTTCATCAGTGTCTTATAGTTCTCTGCCTAAAGGTCTTTTGTCTCCCTAGGTAGATTTATTCCTAGATATTTTATTCTTTTTGTTGCAGTGGTAAATGGGAGTGTATCCATAATTTCTCTTTCAGATTTTTCATCATTAGTGTATAGGAATGCAAGAGATTTCTGTGCATTAACTTTGTATGCAGCTTTACCAAATTCATTGATTAGCTCTAGTAGTTTTCTGGTGGCATTTTTAGGATTCTCTATGTATAGTATCATGTCATCTGCAAACAGTGACAATTTTACTACTTCTTTTCCAATTTGGATTCCTTTTATTTCTTTTTCTTCTCTGATTGCCATGGCTAGGACTTCCAAAACTATGTTGAATAATACTGGTGAGAGTGGACATCCTTGTTTCGTTCCTGATCTTAGAGGAAATGCTTTCAGTTTTTCACCGTTGAGAATGATGTTTGCTGTGGGTTTGTCGTGTATGGCCTTTATTATGTTGAAGTAGGTTCCTTCTATGCCCACTTTCTGGAGAGTTTTCATCATAAATGGGTGTTGAATTTTGTCAAAAGCTTTTTCTGCATCTATTGAGATGATCATATGGTTTTTATCCTTCAGTTTGTTAATATGGTGTATCACATTGATTGATTTGCATATATTGAAGAATCCTTGCATCCCTGGGATAAATCCCACTTGATCATGGTGTACGATCCTTTTAATGTGTTGTTGGATTCTGTTTGCTAGTATTTTGTTGAGGATTTTTGCATCTGTATTCATCAGTGATATTGGTCTGTAATTTTTTTTTTTGTAGTATCTTTGTCTGGTTTTGGCATCAGGGTGATGGTGGCCTCATAGAATGAGTTTGGGAGTGTTCCTTCCCCTGCAATATTTTGGAAGAGTTTGAGAAGGATGGGTGTTAGCTCTACTCTAAATGTTTGAGAGAATTCACCTGTGAAGCCATCTGGCCCTGGGCTTTTGTTTGTTGGAAGACTTTTAATCACAGTTTCAATTTCATTACTTGTGATTGGTCTGTTCATATTTTCTGTTTCTTCCTGGTTCAGTCTTGGAAGGTTATACCTTTCTAAGAATTTGTCCATTTCTTCCAGGTTGTCCATTTTATTGGCATAGAGTTTCTTGTAGTAGTCTCTTAGGATGCTTTCTATTTCTGCGGTGTCTGTTGTAACTTCTCCTTTTTCATTTCTAATTTTATTGATTTGAGTCCTCTCCCTCTTTTTCTGGATGAGTCTGGCTAATGGTTTATCAATTTTGTTTATCTTCTCAAAGAACCAGCTTTTAGTTTTATTGATCTTTGCTATTGTTTTCTTTGTTTCTATTTCATTTATTTCTGCTCTGATCTTTATGATTTCTTTCCTTTTTCTAACTTTGGGTTTCATTTGTTCTTCTTTCTCTAGTTCCTTTAGGTTAAGTTTAGATTGTTTACTTGAGATTTTTCTTGTTTCTTGAGGTAGGCTTGTATAGCTATAAGCTTCCCTCTTAGAACTGCTTTTGCTGCATCCCATAGGTTTTGGATTGTCGTGTTCTCATTGTAATTTGGTTGTAGGTATTTTTTGATTTCCTCTTTGATTTCTTCAGTGATCTGTTGGTTATTTAGTAACGTATTGTTTAGCCTCCATGTGTTTGTGTTTTTTATGGTTTTTTTCCCTGTAATTCATTTCTAATTTCATAGCGTTGTGGTCAGAAAAGATGCTTGATATGATTTCAGTTTTCTTAAATTTACTGAGGCTTGATTTGTAACCCAAGATGTGATCTATCCTGGAGAATATTCCATGTGCTCTTGAGAAGAAAGTGTAATCTGCTGTTTTGGATGGAATGTCCTATAAGTATCAATTAAATCTTTCTGGTCTATTGTGTCATTTAAAGCTTGTGTTTCCTTATTTATTTTCATTTTGGATGATCTGTCTAGTGGTGTAAGTGAGGTGTTAACGTCCCCCACTATTATTGTGTTACTGTTGATTTCCTCTTTTATAGCTGTTAGCAGTTGTCTTATGTATTGAGGTGCTCCTATGTTGGGTGCATATGTATTTATAATTGTTATATCTTCTTCTTGGATTGATCCCTTGATCATTATGTAGTGTCCTTCCTTGTCTCTTGTAACATTCTTTATTTTAAAGTCTATTTTATCTGATATGAGTATAGCTACTTTTGATTTCCATTTGCATGGAATATCTTTTTCCATCCCCTCATTTTCAGTCTATATATGTCCCTAGGTCTGAAGTGGGTCTCTTGTAGACAGCATATATATGGGTCTTGTTTTTGTATCCATTCAGCAAGCCTGTGTCTTTTGGTTGGAGCATTTAATCTATTCATGTTTAAGGTAATTATTGATATGTATGTTCCTGTGACAATTTTCTTAATTTTTTGGGTTTGTTTTTGTAGGTCCTTTTCTTCTCTTGTGTTTTCCACTTAGAGAAGTTCCTTTAGCATTTGTTGTAGAGCTGGTTTGGTGGTGCTGAATTCTCTTAGCTTTTGCTTGTCTTTAAAGCTTTTGATTTCTCCATCGAATCTGAATGAGATCCTTGCCTGGTAGAGGAATCTTGGTTGTAGATTCTTCCCTTTGATCAATTTCAGTATATCATGCCACTCCTTTCTGGCTTGTAGAGTTTCTGCTGAGAAATCAGCTGTTAACCTTATGGGAGTTCCCTTGCATGTTATTTTTCGTTTTTTCCTTGCTGCTTTCAATAATTTTTCTTTGTGTTTAATTTTTTCCAATTTGATTACTATGTGTCTTAGTGTGTTTCTCCTTGGGTTTATCCTGTATGGGACTCACTGCACTTCCTGGACTTGGGTGGCTAGTTCCTTTCTCATGTTAGGGAAGTTTTTGACTATAATGTCTTAAAGTATTTTCTCGGGTCCTTTGTCTCTCTTTTCTCCTTCTGGGACCCCTATAATGCGAATGTTGTTGGGTTTAATGTTGTCCCAGAGGTCTCTTAGGCTGTGTTCATTTCTTTTCATTCTTTTTTCTTTATACCTTTCCGCAGCAGTGAATTCCACCATTCTGTCTTCCAGGTCACTTATCCATTCTTCTGTCTCAGTTATTCTGTCTTCACTATCATTATTCTGAATTCTTTTTCTGAAAGGTTCCCTGTATCCACTTCATTTAGTTGTTTTTCTGGGGTTTTGTGTTGTTCCTTCATCTGGTACATAGTCCTCTGCCTTTTCATCTTGTCTATCTTTCTGTGAATGTGGTTTTTGTTCCACAGCCTGCAGGACTGTAGTTCTTCTTGCTTCTGCTGTCTGCCCTCTGGTGGATGAGGCTATCTAAGAGGCTTGTGTAAATTTCCTGATGGGAGGGACTGGTAAACAGACAATTTTTAAACAGAGAATTTTTACTGACACACACAAGATCTATTATTTGAAAGAAATGGCTCATGATAAACTACAATCTAAGAAAATATACAATAAGAATTCAGAATAAAACATTAATATATGTTCCACATAACTTTTTTTAAATTAATTAATTCATTTTAATTTTTGGCTGCTTTGGGTCTTTGTTGCTGTGCGCAGGCTTTCTCTAGTTGTGGTGAATGGTGGCTACTCTTTGTTGTGGTGCACAACATTGAGGTGGCGTTTCTTGTTGCGGAGCATGGACCCTAGGCGCACAGGCTTCATTAGTTGTGGCATGCAGGCTCAGTAGTTGTGCCTCGCGGACTCTAGAGTGCAGGCTCAGTAGTTGTGGCGCATGGGCTTCATTGCTCTGTGGCAAGTGGGATCTTCCCGGACCAGGGATCGAACCCATGTCCCCTGCATTGGCAGGTGGATTCTTAACCACTGTACCACTAGGGAAGTCCCCACATAACTACTTAAATTGTCAAAACTTTAGATACTTTCCTTAAGTTTCAAAATTCTAAGGAAGTAACAAATTTAAAAGAACAGTAATACAATAAAATTGGTGGTTATTTTTTTTTGGATTATTTTACTGTAGGGGAACTGTTACTAAGAAAGAAATAATTTGTAAGTTATTGTTGGGAAAAATTAGGAAAGTGACATGGGAGGAGATGCAGTTGATTATTACCCTGTGGATATTGAAGACTTCTGCATCTATTAGCAATTTTGTTTCCGTGTTGCTAACGGTCTATATATGCATTTTCTTTGAATTCTCCTTCAGAGCAGTTTGTTAAATATCTTACTGATTTCTTCATTAATTACAGAGTTCATTGAAATCTTTGACATGACAAATGTGTGCATACATAAGTGAAAATGAAAGAAATATTAATCTGGAGAGCTGGGATTTTATTTTCTTCAGTTTTACTTTGTGAATTTGAATAAAGAAACAGTATGCTCTTGTCTTCCAAGTGTCCACTGTAGGGTAGTCAGGAGCTGGAAAAAAAGCAGCTAGTGGTTACTGCATACCAAGCCAATGAGGCAGGTAATTAAAAGCGTCTCCCAATGTCAAAACAATAAAGATGGTAGGTGATGGTGTCATGAGTCCAACAGTGAAGACAGCATAACAGGGCTACACCCTTGCCTTGTGGGATGAAGGATAATAGTCACAGCGTTGAAAAGTCATGTGGTGACGAGGGGGCTCCACAGGAGTGTCCTTATATACAAAGTGTGAAAGACTCCTCCTTGCTGGAGACATGGGCTGCGATGGGGACTTCATGACTCTTTTTTAATAAGAAATGCTACGAGAAAAAATGGTATTTACATCCCATGCAAAGGTTAGGACTTGAATGCACAGATAATTGCTGAATACTTCTGACATTTGGGTTTTTAGAGTTGACCTTTAATTGAACTTCTACATGACTGTGCCTTATTTAAGAAAGCACAGCAGAGATATAATCCTTTCCACAGGACCTGCACTGGCTACTGCTTTTGGTAGAATCTAAATGCATCTGTGAAATACCAGACACTTCCCATCAGGGCAAATGACAGTAAATTAAGTCATGCAGTTTGAAGATACATATCATACAGACTAGGATAAAGACTCGAGAGAGGAGCATCTCTCCTGGACTGAGGATCCTTAACTACTAAGGGATGTCAGTCTTCTCAGTTACAATACAAATGTTCTTCCAACTGTCCTGTTTCAGTTTGAATGACCATACAGTATTCATTATAATCACATTTACTTCTAATTAGTAGTCTGTTAACAGTCTCGATAGCCTATTAGTGGCTACAACCTAAAATGTCATGGAAATGTGGATGGCTGTCAGTCCTTGAGAAACTGCCAGTTCAAAGCCATTTATTATTTTTGACAGAACAATATTCTGTAGTTAAAAAGATAATTAAAATGAGGACTAATATAAGATTTGAGAACTTTAAAAATTGAGAGAATATATCAAAAGAAGACATCCTATGGACCTAGAGATTATCATACTAAGTGAAGTAAGCCAGAGAAAGACAAATATCATATGATATCACTTATATGTGGAATCTAAAAGGAAAAGATACAAATAAACTTATTTATAAAACAGAAGTAGAGTCACAGATGTGGAAAACAAACTTATGGTTACCCAAAGGGAAAGGGGGGGGGAGAGATAAATTAGGAGATTGAGATTAACATATACACAATACTATGTACAAAATAGATAAACAACAAAGACCTACTGCATAGCACATGGAACTATACTCAATATTTTATATATTATATACATACATATAACTGAGTCACTGTACTGTACACCTGAAACTAACATGACATTGTAAATCAACTATATGTCAATAAAGAAATAAAGTATAATAAATAAATTAATTAATTTAAAAAAAGAAGACATTCTCGAAACTCTTATTTCCAGAGTGCTATATTAGCTATCAATTGGAGATAAAATAAAAACCATTTGTGAAGGTGAGCATCAAATACATAAATAATTACACTATTTGTTTGAAAATATTGTTGTGTATTGTATTATCAGAAAATATATACAGCTGATACTTACACACGGTTTCACTTTCTAGGTTTTGATATTGCGTGATTTTAACTAACACCACTGTGATAGTTTAGCATACAGGGTCTGAAGCCAGAGTACCCAGGGTCCTCACTGGGCCACTTAGCTGGGCAAGCTGTTTAAACTCTCTGTGTGTCAGACTCCTCATTTTTTTAAAAAGGGAGAAAATAATAATGACACCAATTTCATTAGTATGTTGTAAAAATCAATTGACCTAAAATGTGAAAAGCACGTAGAGTGAGAAATGCTAACTATTATTTGCATATGCATTTTCCTCTTTTAATTTTGAGTTTATTCTACAAGTAAGAATTTTTTATTGCTTATAGTAAAATATGTAAGAATTGTAAGTGCCCTTTCCAGGTTACTTCCTCCAGGCAACAGCTCTCAATATTTCCTTGTGTGTCCTTCCAGAATTTTCAATACATACAACACCAAGCCTGAAGTCATGCTTTGTCTCTTGGCTTATAAACTCTAGATGAACTTTGATGGACAAGAAATGTCACACCATCTTATTTTAAAATCAGTTTGAATTTCTTTCAGAGAAAGAACCACGAGGCAGTAAATTTAATCTTGGTTGTGACCAGAGGGGCCCCACGTCAGCCCTTTCCTTCCTGTCCACCCCTATCTCACCAAGATGTTGAAAATCCCTGAGCATTGTGGGGATACAGAACGTTTGGGGGTCCCCAAAGCTTTGAGTCATGCTTGTTACTCTGACACTTTGGGCACGGTCGTCTCTCACAGAAGCTCCCCAGTGAGCCTTGCACTGGCAGCCTCCCCTCCCCAAGGGCACAGTGGTGTTGAAGCAGCCTCTTGGGGAAGATGGGTCAGGAGAACTCTGGGTCCACGCCACCCACCTGTGGACCTGCATCACCAGGCTCTCAGTCTTGGGTGCCTCTGGGTTTCTCCATTTGCTCCCACCTCTGTCACCTCCCCCCAGGTTGCCTAGGGAGCATATGTACTCACTCAGCTTAGTCTTTTAAGGAAGAGTTTGTGATAGAGTAGCTGGGGCAAAGAAGCACAGAGGAAGGCTTGGCTGCGCTTGGTAATCGCAGGGTGTGGAAGGGTGAGCAGAGAAAAACTCAGAAACTAAAATACAAATGTAATCACTGTGGAGAGCTCAAGGCCAGCGGAAGGAAAATAAACTATCTTGCTAGACTTGTGTTTGTATGTGTATATGTAATTTATATATGTTTACATATACATATATCCATACATCTGTGTATATAAATATATGGAGGGAGAGAATATGCTGATAATTAAGAAAATTATTGGCAAATATTATGTAAAGTTTAAAAAATGAGAATTCTTTAGGGAGATATGTCATACGTCTAAGAAAGCGATCAAAGAGAGGTGGGTTTTGGGCTTCCCTGGTGGCGCAGTGGTTGAGAGTCCGCCTGCCAATGCAGGGGACACGGGTTCGTGCCCCGGTCCGGGAAGATCCCACATGCCTCGGAGCGGCTGGGCCCGTGAACCATGGCTGCTGAGCTTGCGCGTCCGGAGCCTATGCTCCGCAACGGGAGAGGCCACAACAGTGAGAGGCCTGCGTACCGCAAAAAAAAAAAAAAAAAAGAGAGGTGGGTTTTATTTGTTTAAAACCTTTTTACATATGAAAATATTTAATTCCAAATAATCTACTCAAAAACCCAAAAGGTAAAAAATATGATGTAAATAATTATGATATAGCTGTATAAGCAATACTACTCATCTATTAAATAAACTGTGTAAAACCTAAGGTGTATATAATATACAATTGTTATATACTATATAATTGCATATAATATATATAATTCATAAATACATAAATCATATATAATTCATACGTATATAAGTCATATATATGTAACTCACATATATGTATAATTAATATATATATGTAATAGAATGATATATATAGAAAGCTATCCCGCTTAGTGCATAGTTTTTCTACTTTATATTTCAAAATTCCTATCGTATATAAGGTAAACACTGAGGATCAAAAACAAATTTTATAAACCAATCTTACATTTAGTAATACAGAAGGATTCTTGTTAAAATATTATAATAATGTAATAGAGCTTGAGATTATATACTTTTTTTTTTTTTTTTTTTGCGGTACGCCGGCCTCTCACTGTTGTGGCCTCTCCCGTTGCGGAGCACAGGCTCCGGATGCACAGGCTCAGCGGCCATGGCTCACGGGCCCAGCCGCTCCGCGGCATGTGGGATCTTCCCGGACCGGGGCACGAACCCGTGTCCCCTGCATTGGCAGGCGGACTCTCAACCACTGCGCCACCAGGGAAGCCCAAAACCCACCTCTCTTTGATCGCTTTCTTAGACGTATGACATATCTCCCTAAAGAATTCTCATTTTTTAAACTTTACATAATATTTGCCAATAATTTTCTTAATTATCAGCATATTCTCTCCCTCCATATATTTATATACACAGATGTATGGATATATGTATATGTAAACATATATAAATTACATATACACATACATTGGCTGGCGGACCCTCAACCACTGTGCCACCAAGGAAGCCCGAGATTATATAAATTTAAAATAACATACATTATATATTACAGCAGATTGTTTTTATTCAATAGAAGAGAAAGGAAAACAAAATCTCAATTCAGGGGTGGGCTTTCCACGACCACTGTCTCTTCTAGCACTGAGGAAGGTTGACAAGAAGCAAGCACATAACGTCTGGATATTCAAACAAATACGAGTTTGCAATGCTGGCGGCCCTGCATTTTTATGGCTTCACTCTCTATAGTTAAGTGGGTTAACTTTGGATCATTTTTCATCACAAAAATAATGTTCAGTTAGAGTTCATTACACATGTGGATGAACTGATTTCCACAAATCATGTTTTATATAATTTACCATAGCTATTTAAATTTTAGCAGGGGGTAAATTAAAGGAAATGTTCCCTGTGATGTGCTGCTGTGTGGTAAAACAAGACCTATTTTAGGCTCATGCTAAGAATTGTTTCAATAAAAGTTGAGCTCAACAATACCGTTTGATACCAGAAACAGAATTGTCTCCTAGGTCCTGTGAACACACTGATAAAGGAGTGGTAAAGATCAGTTTAGGTGTCTCAGTCTGTCATCTGTGATCCCAGGTGTTCGTGATGCACTGAAGAGGGGGAAATATTATCTAGTTCAGAGAACAGGATCTCTTCTCCATTCTTTTTTTTTTTTTTTTTTTTTTTTTGCGGTACGCGGGCCTCTCACTGCTGAGGCCTCTCCCGTTGCGGAGCACAGGCTCCAGACGCACAGGCTCAGCAGCCATGGCTCACGGGCCCAGCCGCTCCACGGCATGAGGGATCTTCCCAGACCGGGGCACGAACCCGTGTCCCCTGCATCGGCAGGCGGACTCTCAACCACTTCACCGCCAGGGAAGCCCTCTTCATCCTTGGTGGACAGCATTGCTGTTACAGTATCAAGGTTGTTTAATCTTTGAGATACTCGTGATGGTTTAATTTTATGGGTCAGCTTGACTGGCCACAGGGTGCCCAAACATTTTGTCAAACATTATTCTGGGTGTGTCTGCAGGGCTGTTTCTGGATGAGGTTAACATTTGAAAGGGCGGACTGAGTAAAACAGATCAGCCTCCCCAGTGTGGGTAGGCCTCATCCAATCAGTTGAAGGTCTGAATAGAACCACAGGCTGAATGAAGAAAAATTGCTCTCTCTGCCTGTCTTTGAGCTAGAACATTGGGCATCTCCTGCCTTTGATCTCAGATTTGGACTGGAACTTATACCACTGGCTCTCTTGGGTCTGGACACCTCACTTGCCATAATCATATAAGCCAATTCCTTATAATAAATTAATTTCAATAGCTAAGTAGATAGATAGATAGATAGAGTTGGAGGTGGATGTGGGGATAGAGACAGAGGTAAAGATAGAAATATCCTATTCATTCTGTTTCTCTGAAGAACCGTGACCAACACACTATTTCTCTACTTGAATGGTTGGATTTGCTCCAGCTGCTAGGCACAGACCCTTCCTGGCCCTCTGTGTGAGTAATTGCACATTTAAAAGGGGTCCAAGTGGAGTTGAAGGTGCAGTCTGTGTGTGACCACTGAACATAGGAAATCCCGCTGGTCCACACAGAAAGTGAGCCCATGGCCCTGGCCTTGTAGCCTGAAGCTGATACTCAGACAAGGTCAGGCAGGAACATGCCTGCCAATAACAGAGTGATGCCTAAAACCCTAAAGACAAAGTAAAGTCATGTGAAATAGCTTCATGTAAACTTTTATTTTAATTTTGAGCAAAATCCAAGTTGAACCCACCAAGGATTTATAATGTGTATTTCCTTTTTCACAACGAATATGGTCTTGTATCTAAAGTGTATTTAAAAATGTTTTCAAAGACCTGATTTAAATCTATGACAAATTAACCTTTGTGCTGGATGCTGACTCTGAGCTGGATTTGTTTGGGAGGGTGTATGAGGGGAGCACTTTGAAATACCTGCAAGGAAGAGAAGGAAACAGAATGGGGCAGAGGGAGAAGCTGAGCAGTGCTCAGGTACGCCTGGTACCCTGGCCGAACCCAGGGAAACCTTGGGAGCTGGGACGGCCCTTCAGAGTTCCCAAACTGAAGCAAGAGGGCGGGGCTGGTGCCATTAGCCATTGATGAGGGCTGCCCCCAGGGAGCGGGCACAACCCTGTTTGACTTGATTCCTGGAGAGGGATGCAGCTGTGAGCTCCAGCAGCTGAGAGGCTGAGTGCCTTGATTCTGAAGCAGGGACGTGGGTGGTACCCAGAGATCCACTGCCCCACACACCGTCACTTCTCCCAACCTGGGCACGACTTCTCTAGGATTCTAACTGGCCTCTCCTAGAAAAACGTACAATACATACTCATGGCCATTTTTTGGCTTCCACCTCTGCTGGTCTAGGTGGCTCCCCTAATGCCAGAAGGATGATTTCTGCACAAATTCCCAAGGTGCCTGCGGTTAGACCTTTCATGGGTGTCGTCTGCTTCTCACTCTGCATGTGGGTTCAGGTCAGCTGGGGCCCTTGGTAGGGTACAAGACAGTGGGGTGTGTAAGGTCTGTGGGTCTGTGACGCTGAGGCTGCATCGCAGGGACGTTTCTGTGAGAAGGAGCGGGTATACAAATCCTGGAATGTCCGTCACAGGATCTGTGCCCCACCAGTGCCAGCAGACGGAGTGTGTTAACACCTCTCTCCTGTCTTCCCATTCCGTTCTCTGCCTGGTGACTGAATGGCCTTCCGTACCTGCACCTGGCCTGCCCGCCACATGGCCCAAGCACAGCAGATGAGGCAAAATCCTCATCCTCTCCCGGCGGCTGCCTCTGCGCTGAGCTGAGGCCACACTTGTATCTTGCACGTCTTGCCCTTTCTCCCATCAGTGCTTGTGTGATTCTCTCCCTTGAGGGTCCCCAAACACTCTCTCCACCCAGGAATGACCTCGCTGTCCATTAAGACCCATCTTGAGTGTGGTCCATGGGCAGAGGCTTTTCCCTGGACATTAGTTTGTTTTCATTTTTACTATTGCAAAAGGAGTCATGTGTAAGTGGGTATTTGGGGAATGGTTAATTTTGAACATTTACTGTGTGATGTTTATATATGTTATATATATACATTATATATGTAATATTTATGTTTGTATATGTGTATACAATATCTGAAAATTTGAGACTAAACTATTATTTGCTAGGAATAAGTAGTGATTCATTGAATTTTTTCTAGTAGGTATTTTTTTCTCCAGGAATATGAATTAGAGCGTGACTGGGTTTATGTTGAGCATATAAGTGAACTTCTCGATCAGAGGCTTACTAGACGGCTGACAGTGGAATCAGCAGTCAGTTTGCGTGGAGCTGGCCCTGTTGAGAATTGCCCAGTTTTATTAGAACTATGCAGTATTTTAGTGTGTGTGCTAAAAACGGGAGTTACAAGAGAAATTCTTATGGTTTGTAGAAACTACTCCATGGATGCGTGCTGCTTCTAACAACCCTGGTTGCCTCCTTTGGGTTGTTAATTCTGTAGTTTATACATTTAACTGCAAAAAACCAAAACCTCATTTTAAGACATTATTTTATAGACAGTGAGAGTCATATAAAGATCTTAGAACAGAGTGGGTTTAGAGAAGGAAAAGAAAACCATGACTATATTGTGACTTTACCTTTGCAAAGCTCTTCTAGAGAATATTTATATATTATTCTTACAAATGAGCAGCAAAGTAATGTGAGTAAAAACTAATGTAGCAAAATTAGAAAAATGGCATCTCAGCTAAAAGAGCTCTCATTTCAGCATTATTAGAAGCCTCTTCATCAGACGGCTCTCTTTCATTTTACCAAGATTACTAGTAGGGGTGAATATAAAAATTACATCTGTATAATAACTCTTGGGTATGAATTTTCTCAGAGCTGTGGTTAATGAAATTAAAAAATTATATAAGCTGTATTATAATAGAGAAGTTATGTTTAGAAAGCAAAACATACTGATAATTTGGTTAGACATTTAAATTTAAACCATTTAATAGCCTGACATATTAATAATTGAGTGTTTGAGGCTGAAATCATCTGGTTCTGTTTGTTTGCTGTTTTCTTCCATTTGCTTCTGAATCTTCCAAACTGACCCAACCCACGTTCAGTTGTTCTACCTACAGACTAATAGTATTAACATAGGATATTATTAACACAAAATAAAAAAAAGCAAACACATGACAGCAACAAAACTACCTACTAGAATAGTGTTGAGTTTAAGATAATTCCTCGTTCTTTTGTTGGATGGGTTAGTGTTGTTAAGATATGCGAACACTCACGACCGGCCGTGTTGTATCAGGAGCACCATTTACTCCAAAATTCTATTTTTTTTCCTGAGTTCCATGTCATAAGTGAATTATAAATACTGTCTCCTTTTCATACCGTGGGATCAGCCATTATTAAATATTTAAATACATCCGCATGGAGGAGCTGGTAGAGCAGGTGGTGCAGCGTGAGCGCATGAAAGGCTAATGTAGAAATTTGACTTGTAAATTCTAGGTTTAGGGGCCCCTCAGCTGCGGCTGCATCCCACTCTCCCTTCTTAACATTGATCCTCACAGATTAGGCTTCACTCTCACAGTAACCTGAGTTAGGGCATCGTGGAAGTGATCTGGGGTTCAGGGCTCTCTGAGGCCATTACTGCAGACTTGCTGGGAGACAGTTCCTATCTGTGTCTTCATGTTGGGAGAATGACATGCTGTGAGTGGTATTTCTCATGGACAAAAGAGGGTGAGGAGTAACCGAAACTAAGGGGGACCTCTAGGTGACATGTTTAGCTCTCTAGGTAAAATGAAGTGGCTATATTTTTTTTCTAGCCACCTTTGCTGCCTTCCTGCTTCTCCTGTGTCCTGAATGTTTGACTGACAACATACCCTGACCTCCCCACCACTTGGATTCTAGAGTCAGATACAATGGAACTTCCCTGGCAGTCCAGTGGTTAAGACTTTGCGTTTCCACTGCAGAGGGTACGGGTTCAATCCCTGGTCCGGGAACTAAGATCCCACATGCTGTGTGGTGAGGCCAAAAGACAAAAAAAAATTTTTTTTAATTAAAAAAAAAAGATACAATGGGATCCATGGGCCACAAAGTCATATATCCCTTTGTTCTTCAATTTCCCCACAATCTGTGTTTTTTTTTTTTCTTCCATATTCCTGCTTCCTTTAGAATTTTAATGACCTCAGAAAGTCTACTTTTGGAGTCCTAGGTGGAATTACTAAAGTGTGTTGATTTGAAAATGGGTCACATTTTGCATGACTGATTTAAAATTAGCAATGGACCCACTCTTTTCTCTCCGTACATCCTGCATTGTTTAATCCACATACATTTGCTCATGTTTCTAAGCCAGGCTGGGCCTTTCATCACAGAAGGGTTTTTATGATTCAGCTCAAACGTATTTTCTTTTAGATGTATTTCTTAACCTGGCAGCATGTATAGCTCCATGTTTTTTGGCCTTTTCTATTGGGAATTCAGAGTGAGCAGAAAGGAAGTTAGTGCAAAGAGAGACTGATGAAGAGAAAAACTAGCCGAGGAGCCAGGCCGCTCTATACTTGGGCCAGAAAGGTCTGGAAGGAGTGGCAGGACCACATATGGAACAAGCTAGTGGATGGAGCTGTAGCCAAGAGACCTGGGCTTCAGTTTTAGTCTTGCTAGACTTTCCTTGACTTTCCCTGGCCTTTAAGACCCTCCTCTATGATGAGTGGTAGGAACAGAGCATTTGCGGGCTTTTCTCCCAGCTCTGAAAAAGATATAAGGCAACAGTTCTATGAATATTTGGTTTCTATAGGAAACTGACTCCAGGAACAATTAGCAAGACAAACGGCATGTGAGCATTGCCTTCTTGAATTAAAATCCTCCACTGGGAATATTTCAATGCTAAGGTGGAAATAAGGAGAGAACATAGCTGCATTTTCAATATAGTAGAGGACAATTCAGTAGCGCCTAGTATAAAATTGAACCAAACTAGATCACACAAAAGCTTGTGGTGAAGCTTCTCAGACACCCTTAAATGCTGAGCAGTCCCTACATTTATCAGAGCATAGGAGAGGCGTGTTTGTAACCATATACTCAGGTGGGAAGAAAATTGTTCTGAAGGATCACAGTTAGGTCATGATGGAGGTTGATCACGAGGCCAGGCAGGCAGTGGAGGGCTGAGCCGCGTGGTCTCCCCAGAGCTGGAGGGGGGCTGATGGGCACACGCCTGCAGTTACTTTCTGTCATTGGAGTAAGTGCTGACATGCAGGACGTGTGGAGGAAAATGAAAATCAGATGGTTTTCTGAAGGTCATATACTCACAGCAAGGTTAGGCTCCTGACCACTGCGTAGACGATGAAGAACTGATTCCCCGGCCAGCCAGCACCGGGCGCCTCCTCTCCGTTAGAAGCATTCCTAGGGGCCACAGCAGTCCTAGACCAGGGCAATGGGGATTTCATAAAGTTCTGAATATTGGAGATAATTTGAAACTTTCCAACTTAAAATATGATTTGCTCTGTTCTCACATGAATCCTTTTGCTTATTTATTCTTTGCTATAGAGAAAAGATAGAATAAAAAATAAAAGTTTCACTTTCCCAACCCTTTATATACTTAGGTTGAAGAATCTTGGGGTGGTGTGTGACTTGGGTAAAACCAACCAATTGTACATGAGAGCATAATATAAAAGTATAGAAACAAGAAAATGGGAGAAAGGTAAAAATATAGAGCTTGCTGATTAGAATTCAGTGTTTTAAAAGCGAAGGCACTGAACTCAGTCTCTCAAGTTATTTCTCAAAATAAGCCCATTTAATTTCAACTTTCCTCTAAAATTATTCATATTTATACCATTTCAATGCAAATAATCTAAAAACTGATTCACTTTCCTAATTTCATGAAGCAATCCCAAAGGCTAATTCCATTATGAGTTCTTCCAACACTGCCTCATGCTGTGTAGCCCTTGAGTGTTGGGAGGGGGAGACGAGGAGGAGAAAGCAAATGTGTCTGTGACCCTTTCCCGTTTCAGTTGAAGGAAACTCTTCCACTCTTCTCCTAACATGTCTTTGATTTCTGTTTACATACAGTTGTTCAAGTTCATTGTGATTGGTTCTCATCCCATTTCCTGCATTTTCTCTTTGGGGAAGGTGGTTTATTAATGTTAGCAGAGGATCTTCTTTTGGAATAAAAATTCTGTCTGAATGATGTTTCCAAAGTTAGTGGACAGTTGAGAAAGTCATCCCCCAAACTCTATTTTGTAAAAATAAGACTCAGGAGGTTGGTAATTATTGCCTGAAGCATCTACGTATAATCTCCACCATGGCTCCCTTTGCTGTGGGTGTGCAACTGGGGCTCTGCCTGGGAGAGGTGCTTTGGGCACTAAGGTCCTGACCACCCTCTGGTCCTCTTGCCGCTACCCCACCTGACTCACCATCTCTAGGGCATGAAGTCCTTCTACTTAGAACCTATGGACTCAGAGCAGCTACTGCAAAGCTTTGCTTTCCTTCAAACCTTCACTAATGAGATCTACAGCAACCCCTTTCTCCTACATGTCAGGGGGGAAGTCTCCTGTTTTAAGAAATTTTTCAGCTTTCCTCCTCCACAGACATCTTCATCTGCTCCAACCTTTCCTCCTTCCTGTCGGCCTCAGGGAAAGGTGAGTGGACAACTCTCGTCCCAGGAGAGTCTCACGTTCAATCTACTTATCCCTCTTGAGAGGCAGCTCCATCAACAGACACTAATATGTTTTTCTTGTTTTTTTCTGTCCTTACGATCTACCTTTCCAATTCAGGTTCCCATAACCTCTCACGTAGACTAAGACGGTGTCATTCTGATTGCTCTCTTAGCCTTCAGTCTTATTTTTTGAAATTATTCCATCTCTATTATTTTAAAAAAAAGAAACAAACTCTGTTGGTTACAATGGAGAGACTCATCCCTAACCTACTTCAGGATTATCCAAGGGCATCATCAGGACCTTTTCGGTTTCTTAGCTCTGCTTTGCTTGCATATGGCTTCATTCTCAGGAAGCTCAGGCTTCATGTCTCTGTATGTGACAGAAAAAAATAAAACAAACATGGCTTTCAGCTCCTCTGAGCTTGTATTGTTCTTACAATTCATGGTCTCAGAAAACCAAGAGTGAAGATTCTTTCTATGGCATCCATCTCAATCCCCAAAATAATGGAGTGGTGCTGCCTGGGTTATGTGTCCAAAGGCATGAAGCATCTGATTGTCCGTTCTGAGCTGCCTGTGGTCACTGACTTGGGGATGGTAGGTGAGGCTGCACAGTTGGTGGTGCTGGTGAGTCAGGGATGGTAGGTGAAGATACACAGTTGATGGTACCACCAAAATCACAGGAACTGAGCAAAGAGCAGTTTCCAAAGGAGAACCTGAGCAGCAAAGAAAAAACACATTTTAAAAAGAGGCCAAAAGATAAGATATTCAGTATATGATCCCACAGAAACCGCTGACCTTTTCACTCCTCCGTTATAGATGTCTGTTCTCCATTGCCTACAGTGCTACAAACAAACCCTTTACCATGGATTTCCAAGCCCTCCTGACATGAACCCCTCTTACAAGAATACCTTGTTTACCACTTCTTCCTCAAATACCAGCTAATGTAGTTTATCTTTGCATGAAACCTAAGCCATCCTCCTCTTTTTTTTCCTCTTTGGTTCACTCATTTTTTTTTTTCTGGGACTCAACTATTCATCTACAGTGCTAAAATTAGCATTCTTCTTTCATTGAAATATTTAATTCTATTGAAATTGTGTCATGAGAAAAAAATCATGCTACGGTTTTTCACTAATTTGTGTTTGATAGACTCAGAGTGACTTTTGTCCATCATTTTTTTTCTCCTCCATGGAGATCCTTTCATTTTTTCTGTCACTGCCTGCGGTTCTTTGATCATTTCTATTGCTCTTTTGATGTTTTCTAAATCCTTTTAGTAATGAGGTACTCAAAATATAACAGCTGATGTAATGCAGCATTTTAACTTTATTAAGAATATTCTACCTTCCTGAAAATGAGCTCACATTTCATCAATTTTTTTATTCTTTACATCTTCAACTGTTTTACTAACAAGTCATTATGTGCAGACAGCAGACTAATTATTTCCTTGTTTCCTTCACCGCAGTTGGTGCTGTGATTTTTCCACATGTTCTTAAAGTTAGAAGAAGGATCATTAAGGATACCAGCTAGAATTCAAAATTCATAACTTGAGCACAACTGACACAGGTTTGTTTTTTTTTTTGCTGTACGTGGGCCTCTCACTGTTGTGACCTCTCCCGTTGCGGAGCACAGGCTCCGGATGCGCAGGCTCAGCAGCCATGGCTCATGGGCCCAGCCGCTCCGTGGCATGTGGGATCTTCCCGGACCGGGGCACGAACCCATGTCCCCTGCATCGGCAGGCGGACTCTCAACCACCGCGCCACCAGGGAAGCCCTAACACAGTTTTATATTTCCAGCAAGTTCTATCTAATAGATATCAGAATTCCAAAGTCTAGATTCATCACATGTATTTTTGTACATTATAAGTAAAACAGTTTCAAAAATGGCATATCTTCCTGTTTCTTTTTTTTTTTTTAACTTTTTACAATATATATATTTTTCTAACTAGGTTTCCTAAACAGCTTTCCTTGTATCTATACAGTGTGAAACCTTCATTAGAACACTTGGTTTGCATGTGCAGTTTAAACTACGACTACCAGCATTTTAACCTAGACGTTGCTTTTCGTTTCCAGCATGGCCGTGAGCTAATCACTAATCATCTGAATAACAGTTTGATTATCTGTGAAGTGGGGATAATCATAACTGGGATTTTGTCTGGATAAATTGCATAAATAGATATGAAAGCACATGAAAGTCTATAAAAGGGTCCTCAGTTGGAAGCTGTGTTTTACAAACAGCCTAGTTAAATAAACAGTTTACCTCAAGGGGTATTCTCTAGAAAGGAAAGGAGAACTAATTTTATAATAGCTCGTGTAACATGATTTATAAGTGTTTTTTATTTCAGGTAGTCTCTCTTTTTTCTGTGGTTTAATAATGCTTTAAAATTCACATTGACAGTTTTCTCCCCCCTCCTCCTCTTTTCTTTGCCTCCCTAAGGCTGTGGCTGTTCCCTTTCTTGAAGTCAATTCTATTACCACAAACTTTTCAAAGTAGTTTTTTTAGTCCATTTCAACTTTACTGTTATCTTTCCAAACTGTTCGCTTCTTGTCAAAAATGTAATTATCAATCCCGGTCTGGGACAGTATTTCTGACTTTCCATTACATTGCTTGTTCCTACTGGAGTGCTCAGAACAAGAAGTGATTTCATTGTTTCCTCCACCTGCAATCTCCTTTAGAGGCAAAATGATGGATCTAAATTTTATGCTTTTTCTTTTTCTATAGCATACCCAGTTGAATACTCTTTTGTTCAAGGATATGATCCCTCAGTTGCCACGGGTGTTATTTTTTTGGTGTTTCCTCAAAGTTTATTCCTTTACTATTTACATTGCTTTGCTCTTATTCTCGCGGATTTTATTAAAATAAATTAGAAACCCTCCCTTGCTACACGGCCTTGTTTCTCCCGTCCTCACCATTTGCCATGTATTTCCACCTAGGTAATGGCAACTGTCTCCCAACTGGTATTCTTTTCTCCAGGCTTTCTCTTTTATTGTCTGTGATGAACAGATTCATCATCCTTGTTTCATGAAGTCTCTGCTCTGTTGAAAAAAAAGAAAAATTGTGTATAAAAAAGCTATGAACACGGGAGCTACAGAGACTTGGCTGCATCTGCTTTGAACTATGTGTTTTTACTCTCTGTGGTAACTTACTTCCTCTTTCCGAGAAATTTCTGTGAAATTGTTACGGAACCAAACTGAGGTCAGCTCACTCGTACCCAGTAAAGTGCATCTACTGTCTCCAGGTTGTGGTGAAGGAAAGTGTGGCCAAGCAAGGAGAATGGGCAGCTTGTGTTCAAAAGACCCACCAGGGAAGGATTTTTAAAATCAGGGTGAGGGAGAGGTTGCAGGGTGTGTGACCAGCTTGTGCACAGTTCTCTGCTTGGTTGGTGGTGAGGTAATAGGGTGGTATTTCTGGAGTAAACATCACCAACCTTTTGGTTCCAACTGGTCTGGGGTCTCTGTGCTTTTGGTTAGCAAATTCTATTTGATGAGAGTCTGCTTTCTTTAAAAGCACTTAGGAATATGCATCAGACACTATTATCTATGTCCTTCCGGGGGAACTAACGATTCTGTGACTCATGCCCCTTATATAGTGAAAGAACACACACAAACACACCATTTACAATCACTCAAAACAATGAAATACTTAGGTGTAATCTAACCAAACATGTATAGGATTGTATGCTGAAAATCACACAATGCTGCTGAAAGCAAGCAAAGATCAAAATAATGGCGAGAAATTGTGTTCAAGAATTGGAAGACTCAGACTAAAGATGCCAGTTGTCCCCAAATTGATATACAGGTTTAACACAATTGCTATCAAAATATCAGCAAGATTTTTCGTAAGTCCAGGCAAAATTATTTTAAAATTTATATGGAAAGGCAGAGGAACTAGAATAGCTAAAAAAGTTTTGGAAGAGAATAAAGCAGGAGAAACAGTCCCCCCAGTTTGAAGGCTTAGTATGAAGCTACAGTAATGCAGACTCTGTGGTGTTGATGGAAGGGTAGACACGTAAATGAAATGGAATGGAAAGCCCAGAAATAGACCCTTTGAATGTTGACAAAGGTGCAGATGCAGTTCAGTAGAGGAAGAACAGTCCTTCAGCAAATAGCACTGGAACAACTGTATGTAAATACACATGTAAAAGGACATTCACCTATGCCTTATACGTTATACAAAAATTAACTCAAGTGGATAAAACAGTTAAATATAAAATGTAAAGCTATAAAACTATCAGAGAAAGATTAGAGGTAGTTTTTACAATTTGAGACTAGGCAAGTTATTAAACTTGGCACCAAAATGCAATCCATAAATGGAAAAATTGATTAAATAGATCTCATCAAAATTAAAAACTTTTGTTTTGCGAAAGAACATATGAGGGAGATGGAAAGACAAGCTACAGAGTGGAAGATAATATTTTCAAGCCATATATCTGGTAAAGGACGAGTGTCTAGAATATATAAAATGTCTAGAATACGTGAAGAGCTTTCAAAACTCAACAATAAAACACACACAATTAACAAATGGACGAAATATATGAACAGACCTTTCACCAAAGGAGGTATATAGATGGCAGATAAGCCCATGAAAAGATGACCAACATCAGTAGCCATCAGGAGAATGCAAATTAAAACAAAAATGAGATAGTACACACCTATCAGAATATCTGTGATTAAAAAGAAATCGTGACACCACCAGTGCTGTCAAGGATGTGGAGAAACTAGATCATTCAAACATTGCTGGTGGGAACGTAAAACGGTGCAGCCACTCTGGAAAACAGTTCGGCAATTTCTTTTAAAAAGCTAAACACACAACTAACATATGACAACAGTTGCACACCTTGGCATTTATCCCAGAGAAATGAAAACTTATGTTTATACAACATAATAATATAATAATAAAAACAGGAATATTTATAAAAGCTTCATTCATAATAGTGAAAAACTGGAAATTACTTAGAAGTCCTTAAACATGCAAATGATCAAACACATTATGGTACATCCACGTCTTGGAATACTACTCAGCAATAAAAAAGGAATAAACTATTGATACAACCAGTAGATGAATCTCCAGAAGACTATGCTGACTAGAAAAGAAAACAACCCCCAAAGATAACATACTATAGCATGTCTATGACATTCTTAAATGACAAAATCATAGGAAAAGAGAACAAATTAGTAGTAGTCAGGGTTTAAGGAGGGGTCGGGGCTGGGGAGAAGTGAGTGCAGCCATAAAAGGTCAACGGTGGGGATCCTTGTGTTGATGAAAATGTTCCGCGTCTTGCCAGTTTCAATATCAAAGGATAGTTTGGCAAGAGGTTACCATGGGGGAGACTGGATAAAGTTTACACGGGATCTTTCTGTATTACTTCTTACAGCTGGATGTGAATCCTAAAATACGAAGTTTAGTTTTAAAATAATGGAATCCCACAGTAATTTTTTACCAAATCACAGGTGGAAAAACTATTCACACATTTTCCATTTTCACCTCTCTAACCTTTCTATTTAATAAGTTCTACTGATACTTAATTCTTATGTGTATATAAGCCTTACTTTGTTTTGGAAATAAGTATCAGTTAGCTGGTGGCAGAAAGTGGCGGTTTTGGAAGATATTCTTTCCTTGTTTTCCTTTTTACTGTTATTATAAAAGGAAAACATTAATGCTGTCAATAAAATTTAATTATTGTAATAGCATATGTAATAGGATACATTATATTCTGAATATAATCATGTAAGAACTATGTAATCTTGGTAAATTATGTAAGAACGTAATCTATGCTGAAGGATAAATAACTTTCATGAGGACCAGTTGCTTCAGTCCAGCCTTTTACTGGGATTTTTTTGAGCAGGGCTTTAGAATCTGCTAGGCTGTTATTATTACTCCATTGTGCCATGGAAATAAATGTTTGTTAACCCTTTTTACAAGTCATACAGCCTATCTAATTCAGCCCTAGGAAAAGTCAGAACTGTATAAATTGTCAAAGAGTATGTTTTCTGTGAAAGCAAACTGCCTCACAGATGAAATTTCCTGAGTTGAGACCAGCAATAACGCAACGAGGCTGACACGTGAGGACCGGCTCTGTCATCCGGGATGCTTATCTTGTCTTCAGTAAATGATGGTATTAGACAAGGATACTTCAGACCAAGAGAGCAACCGATAGGATTTTTGTGAGTTTTCTCCTTGAACAATATGATGATAAATTCATACAGTAGCATTTGATTTTTTTCCCCCTCCCTACCAGGAGGATCAAGCAAAGCAAAGGAGTTTGCATTTCAGTCTTAGAAGCTTTTTGATGCATGACAGCATAATAAGAATTAAGCTCTACACTTTAAATGAGGAACAAGCCAGTTTTTCAAGCTGTCTCCTTCAGTGTTCCTGTCTGCTTCTCCTGTTATTTTTTTTCCTTCTCATTTTTAGCTTCACGTTATTTTTTTGAGGCACAATAGAAAAAGTGGCTAATAAAATAGTAATAGGCATAACCTCCGAGTTTCCATTTATAACCGTCCCTTCATCGTAACATGTGAGCATACTGGAAAAATTCTAAAGCCACTGACAATCCTTCTTTTGAGAAGGAAAGGAAGCACCTTTTAGACTTATTCCTAAAAATGCTTACCGTCATTGTATTGAAAACAAAATCTTATACTCTGAAACCATTTCTAAGGCATCATGTGTATAGAACTATACACAGCATCACAGTTTTTTTGCTTTGAAAAATATAAAATCAATGCTTCTATAATTTTGTTGTTATCAATAATAAAACATATAGAAGATACAGAAAAGTAAAAAAAGGAAATGAGACAACCACAGCTAAAACCACTAAATGTTAGACTAAATTTAAATAGTTAATTTTATTAATATTCACTGAGTATTTGTTTTGTGCCAGGCACTGTCTTGTCTATGGATATAGAAGTTACAAATGGACGAGTGCTCAGAGATTTTACATTCTAATCAACCAGGAGGGTAGGGGTGCTCTCCCCAACTTTGTCCAAAGCTCCACTTCGTGTTAGGGTCTGGCATAGAGGCAAGGTTTCCTTCCTGCCTTGTTAATAATAATGAATTATTTCACATTCTAATGATAATAACATAACATAATTCATTGCTCCCAAGGCATGGATTTTTTTCACATTCATGTTTTAATACCTCTGATTTGGGATGTGTCTTACAGTCACTAACAAGAGGACCTTATGCCACTTTTTCATTTTCTTTTTCAGTGTTGCAGGAAATAGTGCATCTTATAATCGAGGGTATCTGAGACTTGCTGTTCTTCCAGGTTGCATTGAGGACAATGAGGAAAGGGTCAGCAGTGGGCAGAGGGCTGGGTGTGTTGGGGCTTCAAGGTGGAGTGACAGGACCTGTCTCCACGGAGAGCAGAGCTGGGTGACATGAGGACAAGCCCTGGGCTGTCTGGGAGCTCCTCCAACGGGCAGTAGCAGCCAGAGCACCGTTGCTGAGCAGGGTGGTGCAGGTGAACGGCCGGAAGACCAGGGTGCGCTCGGGAGGGAGCCATGGCGGATGAGTTCTGCTGAACAGGCAGGAGTGAGATCAGGACTGTTGAACATGTGAGTGCTGTGCTTCGTCGCGGTGCCCTGAGGAACAGCTGGAGGTTCTGTGCAGGCTATGGCCTGAGCTGACACACATCTTAAAGGACAGTGTGAGTGGTGTGTGGAGTGTAGACTGTTGGATGGGTTGGAGACCGGTGTGAAGGCAGGGGTGGGACCAGGAGGAGAGAGGAGCTTCCACTAGATCAGTGAGGACTCGTCAGATCTGAGTATATACTTTGAAGGTAGAGCTGACCAGGTATGTTGACTGGACATCTCCACGCAGGTGAGATGGACAGACTGCTGCTTTAGGAAGAGTGACTGAACGGATGCCACAGAACTGGGTGGTCTGAGGGTGGGACGCTTTAAGTCAAGTATCTGCTGCTGGTGGGCTTCTCGTGCACACGAGGCTTCAAATAACTGGGAGCAGGCGGCTGAGTTGGGAGAGGAACTGGGCCTGGAATCACCTGTTGGCCACTCGGACCCACTTTCCGTCCCTCTCCCCTGACTCCGAGTCTGTGCCCTGAGGACCAGGCCCATCAACAGGCGCCTTCACCCTCTGACCTCGTGTGGTTTCACCACTGAGGGAGCTGGAGAGACAGGGCAGAGTGAGGAAGGGGTGTTGAATCCCTGCTCCCCCTCCTACGGGGTCGAAGCAGGGGCTTCTCCCGGGTGACCTTTCCTCTCTGGGAACAGCCCTCGCCCAGCGGTGGTAAGCTGGCCCCCGGACACTGGACTCACTGATCCTTGTGGTTCACTTCAACCCAATCACAAGTGCACCCAGTATTCCTGCCAAGAAACTGCCCTTCACTGATACTTTCGAGTGTGTGGCTTCCTCCCAGGACCCTGGCTGATACAGGGGAGGTGAGAAAGTTAAGAAACCAGTGTCCAGGGAGTGAATAGAGTATGAGAGCAAATTTGTCTGCAGACGTTAAGTTAGGTATTTTATTCGGCAGCAAGATAAGGGCAACTGGCTAGGGATGCAGGGGATACAGGTAAAAAGTTCAGAGACCAGATCAAACAGTTACATAGAGAATTTACATGAATGAAAAGAAATTGTTTTTCTCATTTTTTTAGGCTTAGAGAAATGATATAATCCCATTATAAATATTCACCACTTAAAAGACATATTTGTACTTCATATTCAAGGAAGGAAAAATTTTGAAATGTCTACACCACAGTGTGGTGAAATCACAATTCAACTGTCAGGGAATATTATTTTCTTTGATATAGGCTTATTTGGAATAAGCAATATTGAAATAACTAGATCTCTTTCTAAACACTGTGAAGACGTTAAACAGAACGATCATCAACTCATTTTGATATTTAACTTTGCCAGTAAGTATATGAACTTCTACAAGTAATTCGATGAATTTTGCATTAGGGATTATATCGACCTGAAATGAAATGAAGCCTTTAAAAAAATCTGTTTAATCATACCCTATAGATGTAACATTCTGAAAGTATATTGCACGTAAATTGGAAAGGCTCTGAGGAATATTTCCTGACATGATTTTGTCTTAAAATTTACCACCAAAAACCTCAAAGGCATTCTTAAATATTTCTAAGGTGATTCTGAAAACATCAGCATGCTATTCAGACCTCAGATCCTGTCACCAGTATTCTCCTAGGGGCGCCAAGAGTGACTTTCAGATTCTTTTAGTTTATGGGAAAACAGAGGAACAGCTCAGTGTTCTGCTACCTAAAGAGGAATAATTTAGCTCTCCAGAGGGAATGTTTTACCTGGGAATATTTAGATCTCCAGTGGGAATGTTTTACCTGGGAATATTTAGCTCTCCAGAGGGAATGTTTTACCTGGGAATATTTAGATCTCCAGTGGGAATGTTTTACCTGGGAATATTCAGATCTCCAGAGGGAATGTTTTAGCTGGGAATATTTAGGTCTCCAGGGGGAGTGTTTTACCTGGGAATATTTAGGTCTCCGGAGGGAATGTTTAGCCTGGGAAGCACGTGAAGTGGTGAAGAGCCCTAGTGCACAGGGAATCTAAATAGTTGATGTAACCAGGAAACAGAGCATGAAGGAATTCGCAGTCCAAGAGGGACTGACTGAGCCACCACCAGCAGCCCTCTTTTTTTTTCCGGGCAATTGGACAGTGAAGAATTTGCTCTTATCTCTTTTAAGTGGGAGAATTAAAAGCTAATGCAAACTTGAATTTAGCTTCAGATCAGAAGAAAAGAAAAGCAGGGAGGCAGACGTTCTGTCATTCCTACTGAAAGAAAAAAACCTTAACGACTTGGATGCTAACTGGCCGGTTGATAGGCTGGCAGAGCAGGAGGATGCCCCGTCAGTGTGAGATCCCGGGGCCCATGCCTGGCTTTGTGAGACGGTGATTAGGGTGCTCAACAAGAGTTCCCACCAAGGAGGCACAGGACACGTACTAATTATGTAACAGGGAGACCTTGAGAAATGAAGCCCGAAGAAAACCGCGCACACCACGTGCCACCACCACCAACAGAACAGAAAATCTTCAATATAGGAACAGAGGGAAAATTAAGAAAACACGTTGTTTACTTAATTCCCAACTTGAAAAGCAGAAGCAATTCTCATAGGAAATGGTTGTAGGAAAAATGTTGTACAATGGAAGGCCCTATGGAGGAAACCAAAATAAAGCTAAAAGGAGGGAAAACAGAGAAACAAAGAAGAAGAATTTTGAGGAAATAGAAAAGTAACAGCACTGTTATCAGCACTGTTATATCAGAAGTCATCAACTTAAGTTTCTTCCTGTCTTTCATTGTTTCTTTAATTCTTTCATATTTTATCAGAATGACTTCTAACCTTCTAAACTACAGATAAAATGTATTTTTTAGATTACAGTTTAAAAAAAAACAAGGTTACTCTTGTAGCATTTTTAAATAAACTTATTTTTTAGCCATTTGTTCCCACATCTTAAAATGAATCTTAGAGGCCAATATGCTTTTGGGAGAGGCTGACAACACCTGTTCTTTATTGATAATGTATATTCTTCAGTTATTAACTGGACTAACTGGTATGCTCTGTGCGTATGTGTGTGTTTAGTCGTTACGCTGAGAAATAAATTTATTTCACATAAACAGTGTAGAATACACATAGAATTTCATTTTGAAAATGATTACTAACTTTCAATAATAAAACTTTATATACTTGCAATAATACTAACTTTCAATAATAAAGAAGTACTGACAGTCTTTCTAAAGGTTTCCATTCATATATCTGTGCCAAAGGACCTGGCAATAACTCTCTACAAAAGTGACTTCCAGTGCTGTAAACATATTTTCATTACTTGACATTCCTTAAGAATAAATTCTTGACTTGGTTGTTCCTGTAACCATCTATATTCAATTTGCATACATTCTCTACCTCAAATATTATATTTAAAATTTTTTCTTAAAATTGATTCCATTTTTGTACAGTCATAGTCATATTTCTCCTTATGCCTCTTCACTACCACAATATCTATAATAAAAAGATAGAAACAATCTAATACGTTAGTTTTCTGGTGATTTGTTGATTGATAACTACTGGTTGGGCACTGAAACTCTTTCTTAACCACAGAATAGGCAATGGCAAGAATCAAACAGAAAAAGGAATTCACCTAAAGAGCTTTGATATAATCACATTAGTCTTTGATAGCATTGAGCATCTATTTACATATGGAAAATGATTACATAACAATGTGCATTACAGTAACTAACAGACAGCGCCAAAACAACAGTGGATATTTTCTCTCTCTCCTTAGGCATGCTCATCACCAGACTGGTAGGAAAAGCCAGTTATACGCTACAAAAAATTATTTTTCCAATATTATAGATAAACGGGAAGAAACTCTAGAAAAGTCATCGAACATGTTATCATTTTGCACAGAGGAAAGGTAGAGTGAGAGATGCAGTGTGTTTATCTTAATTTCAGCAGGCCTCTGGGTATCATTCTACCTGAAACGCAAAGGGAGAAGCTCAGTAAGCAAGTCTGGACAGTAGTTTAGTGGTGGCAATGAAGTAAATCAAATAAAAACAGGAGAAAGTTCATGCAAATGCAGTTTAACCCTCATACTGGGGAGGGGTCCATGCCCTAATGAAAAACGGCATGGAATTGGGGTGGGCAGAGAGGGGACAAGATGAGTACAGGTTAAATAACTTCTTTAAAACTCAGAGTGCTAGCCTGACTAGCAGATAAAGACAGATGCGATTTTCTGATAAAAGTAATGGGCACACAGACTGGAATATAAAAGTGGTGCATTTCAGAAACTGACTAGTGGAACAGGGGATGGGGAAATTCTGAGTATCCAAGGTTACTGCATTTCTGTAGGGCGAAGAATGGTCATCAGGGTCCTGCAGGGTCGGCAGCAGCCCAGATATTACATCTGTAAATAGATGTGGAAACTGAGGGGCACTGATTTTTAGCTGTTATAACAAACTGGGGGATTATGAAATATCTAGAGCTCCTCTGTCCTGTGGGGAGGGCCAGAGAGGCAGCTCCATTGGCATCTCAACACCATTCCCATACTTTTATCATCTCTATCCTGTATCATCAGGTCCAAAAGCCTGGAACCTAATTCCCAGGACCCCTCGCCAGCAGGAGGAACTAAAACAAGAAGAGAGGATTAAAAGTTCCAATCATGCAGTCAGAAAACCCTGAATTTAAACCTTATCTTCACCCTTTATGATTGAGACCGTTCAATGTTTGGAATATTACTTAATTTTCTTCAAGTTTCAGTTCTTTTATCTGTAAAGTGAGTTAAATGATAGAATCTATCTCATGTATTTGCAAAAATTCTGTCAACTGGTACAAAGATGAAAGAAGCTGCATAAACAGTATCCCCATGATAAATACTAATTAAATAGTTGCTATGTGCCAGCCACTGTGCTCAGCATTAAAAAAAAAGGAAAAGTAAGGAAAAACAAAGCAGATACAGCCTCTGCTTATAAACTAGTTTAAAATTTATATAACATGTATTGAGTAATTTACATGGTTCTCAGCACATAGTAAGCAGTTACTAAATATTATCTGTTGTTATTAACATTGGTAATAATAATGCTATAACATCTTCCTTACAGCAGATATACCTAGATCTCCATAGAAGGTGTATCATGGAGGAAATATGAAACATATATCTGTGTGTATTTTTATGTATATGTATGTATATATGTATACATATATATTTTATATATATATTTAGTAACTATATTTTATCTCAGATTTCTCCTTTATAATTCCAGTATATAAATACATATACATGCATACCCACACAGATATCAGTTGGTGGATACAGATATAGACAAATAAGAAATAGTCAGTGACCACCACCCCTGGAGCACTTCATTGCACAGCCTGTGGGACCAGACACAGCAGCTCTGGCCATGGGCGTGAATGTTTTGGGGCAGTAGGGGATGGGGCGCTATTGGTTACTCATTATAGGTAAGATAAAAATTATAAACTATAGAGGAACGGGGCTTCCTTGGTGGCGCAGTGGTTAAGAATCCGCCTGCCAATGCAGGGGACATGGGTTCGAGCTCTGGTCCAGGAAGATCCCACATGCCGCGGAGCAACTAAGCCCATGGGCCACAACTACTGAAGCCCATGCGCCTAGAGCCTGTGCTCCGCAACAAGAGAAGCCACCGCAGTGAGAAACCCGCACACCGCAACGAAGAGTAGCCCCCGCTCGCCACAGCTAGAGAAAGCCCGCGTGCAGCAACCAAGACCCAATGCAGGCAAAAATAAATACATTCATAAAATAAATCTAAAAAAAAAATAAATTAGAGGAACGAATAATTAACACCCAGCATACTTTATTTCATATCAAATTTCATACTGAATAGCCATTTTAACAACTTTATGAAGGTATATTGTATGTGCATTTTAAAAATGTATAATTTGATGAGCTTCGAGCAATGTAGCCACTTGTTTTCAAGGCTCCCACAGTCAGGATAATAGCCCTGAAAGTTTCCTTTTGCTTCTGTGCCCTCGTTGGGGCTGTTACGGAGACAGTTCCTATCAAGACCTGTGTACAAGTCTTTGTATGTATGTTTTCATTTCTCCAGAGTACCTGCCTGCATGTGGATGGTCAAGTAGCACTGTTTATCTTTTTAAGAAGCTACCAAACTGTCTCCCCACGTGGTTGTAGCATTTGTATTCCCACAAGCCATTCATGAGGGTTTCAGTTTCTTTAAATTCTTGCCAGCATTGGTGTGGTCAGTCTTTTAAAGTTTAGCCTCTCTACTGAGTGTATGTGAAAATCTTTTCTCCCCCATCATTTGAATTTGAATAGTTTCTTTGGGAACCTCACTCAGTATACACATTTTGGAGGGATATTTAAGATCCTCTATGTTGTTTGCTTTCTGGTGTCATGTTTTTTGAAGCCCAGCTTCTGTCAGGATCTTTGCTACAGTCTGAAAGTTTGCAGAAGCTCCAGGAGGTCTGCTTCTCTGTGCTTCTCCAGGACGCTCTTCCCCTTGGAAGTTCCATCCGGAATCGGTTCTGGCTGCAGAGCTCTTTCTTTGTTTGCTTTGAATGCTGATTGAGCATTCCTTGTGTGTGGTGTGAATGTTGCTTTTAGTCCCCCAAACTGTCCAGCAGAAATTGTTTGGGACTTTTGAAAACTATGTAGTATTTAAAAAATCTACTTAATGTTAAACGTCAGGCTCTGGGAGAAGAATACCTGTTTACTCATGGAGTTCAGGGATAAGAAACAGTGGAGGCTGTTATGAGATAATGTGATTTGACAAAGAAGGCTTGGTTCTTGACTGAGTTAACCTTAATTTCACTTCTAGGTGTTACAGCTCATTTACTTTCTTACTTCAGACCTCTCCAAGGGCACTTGCCAGCCCTGGGGTTTCCCAGCTCAACTCATCAACAGATGCTAACAGATGCTAACAGATGCAATCCCTGACAGCAATTGATTTGACATGAAAACACCTCCTCTGAGGCAATTGGTCCCCTAGAGAGGGTTTTGAAAGAGCTCTTGTTTTATTTCTGAATTTGATTAAAATAGCTTATTAGTTGATTGAGAAAATTAGATACTTGCCTTTACATTACCATGGAATTTGGAGAAAACCTTATAAAAGAGATCAATGTAGTGCACAGAAGTTTTATGAACACTATTATTTTGCAGGACTTGTTATGAATATTGGATTTGCAGACTCTGGCCTAATAAATTGTTCTGTACCTAATGGATCTGAAATATGAATATCTTCTCATAAATAGTATTGATGGGAAAAGGCTCCCATGGAGTGTAAAATAATCTCCATATTCAGGAGTCAATTAGTACAAAGTCATTTCTTTTCCTTTCATCTTTATTAAACATTTTGACCATTTGACTACGGAAGTCTTCATTTTAAGTTTTTCAAAAATATATCTGTAGGAGTTGATGAATAGTTAAATATTATTAGCAATACTTAATTTTTATGATTGCTTCTAATTATTACTAAATAGGGCACGGGGTCATCTACTTATTAGTAACTTTGGCTTTAAAGAAAGCGAGACTGTTTCTGTCTTCATTTTTGGGTGTCTGTCCAATTTTATTTGTGGCATTTTATGATTTGGAATGAAGTACGGTGGCCTTAAATTTTCAAAGCACAGTAAAGTCTGAGCATATTTTGTTAAGTTTACCGAGTGTTTCCAAAGTAACATAACTAGTAACAGACCAGTAAATGCAGCTTCACACCAACTACCGGGTACCCTGTTTATGTGAACTGCAAAGCTTAGTGCGGGCAGCTGAGGGAGTGTTTCTACCATTTAAAAAAGAATGTAAGTTTATACATTAAAAAAAAAAACTGATTAGAGTGTCTCACCTTGAAATAGGCAGAGACAAGGAAAAAAAACAGTGTATTTTTGCCTTGTGTCATCATCTGTCCTGTTGTTTAATAAGGAGAAGTCACTTCAAGTGACATTGAAGAATGAGATGCAGGAATCGTCTGGGAGAGCCAGTAGGGATGCATGCCAAGCTTACCTCTCCATTGATTGACTTTAAACGTGATCGTCCTCATTAAAATGAGTCAGAGCAGTCAAGGGATGTTCTCAAATATCTACGAGTCTGCTGTTGACCATGTGATGTTTAATCTACAGGACAGAATAGCTTCTTATATTAAAAAAGATGATGATGAAGAAATCATTTAAGTCTTGTGACTTGTGGGATGGAATTCTTGGGAGCAGTGTGAACCTCACAGAGAATAAAATCCTAGGTATTCTAGAGGCATCAACTTTCTAGAAGCAGCAAATGCCCTTCCCTTGTATTCACTGTTATTTAATGGAAACTGTGAGAGACAGGAAAATACAAAATTTGAAAATGTCAATTAGTTTTAGTTTCATGCAATAACCTGCTTTGATTCTTTATTTTTTCACAAATTATTAGAGATATTTTCAGAGCAGTTCCAGTTCACTGTTTCTTATCCTATATAGACCCAAGTGTGAGGTTGGTAGTGACTCAGTTCTACTGGAGATAAAATTCCTTTTGTTCTGAGTGGCCAGCACAATGCAGATTCCATTACTCAGCGCTGTTGGTCTCTACATGCTAAATCTTCTGGGTTTTCTTTGACCAGTTCAATATTAATAGATCATAGTGATCCAAACTCGTCACAAGTGCACATATGCAGGTGCTGTGGTCTTACCTTGGTTACATGTACATCTTTTAGACAGAAAGACAGAAAGAGAGCAGCTGAATCTAGTCAGTTTTTCTTCAGTGTTTTGAGGGCAGAAGTGCTGAACAACTACAGGCACAACAGGAAAATGGAAGCTCGCTGCTCCCCCATGCAGGACAGGGCATTTTCAACACGTAACTGTAATTACCACCAAAGGCATTTATGACGCAGGAAGTCTACCCTTGTCACCATCAGGGCAGCACATCTTCCTGGGAGTTTACAGCAACAGGCACCTTCCTTTAAGCTACTGTTATTTGAATGGCAGATGACATATTTTTTTAATGTATTTATTTTATATTTTTTGACTAATATGAACCCTTCTGTCCTAATAGGAATGGCAAAGGAAGTGATGTCATTTTATATCACAAGAACACATAAATTTTTCTTTTTATCAGTGATGAGAATCATTTTGTGTCCAAATTATGATATTCGTGTGGTATTTTAGGTATCATCTTTATTACATCACTAAGTATAATTATAAAAACTATAAGAATAACAGCAAAAGAATCTTTTTACTTTTTTTCCACTCTGCATGACCTATGGCAGAATCACAAAGCTACACATATTCATATACAACTGTGAATGTGAACACAAACTAGGTATGTGACTTTTTGATACGTTTTTCCTTGATGTACTCTCAGTGAATGCAGTAATAGGCACCGTGGCCAACTATTCAGCAGTTTCCCAAACTTTTAATCTCAGCAAATTGCATTCTGCATAAATAGACTGAAGTAGGCAATATCTGCCTTTTTAAAACAAACAAAATAAACTTTATGTAAATTGTGATATATTTACAATTTGCCCTTGCATGAAAATTAGCTCCCTATATTGATAAAAATGTGTACGTCCCTATTTGTAGTTGAAGAATGAGTATATTAAAAACAGAAGTTACTTTTTAAAAAGAAGCAAATTATAATTTTATTTTCTCAAAGACCATTGGAGAGTCTGCCTTTTTAAGTGATAGCATGAGAAGATTTTCCTGATTTTGTAAGTATCTGAAAATAGTTAAGTAATTTAGGTGTTTGTTTCTTTCCGGGTCTGAATCAGTTGATTTAAACAAAAGGGCTGGTCCGTGGGGCTAGTGGAGATGATCCTCTGTTATCTAAGTGGTAAGGAGAGACAAGGAGTCTGGGAGAAGCATATGTTTATTACATGACCTACCAGTTTCACTCCTAGGTATCCCCTCAGGAGAAAGGAAAACACATGTCCACACAAGATTTGTGCTTCAGTGTTCATAACACTTGATTCATAGGAAATGGGGACAGCTCAAACTGGAAGCAACGCAAAGGTCCGTCGGCTGTTAATCAGATAAACACATGTGGTATATCCATACAATGGAGTACTATTCAGCAATAAAAAATTGTAACTACTGATATCCAAGACAGCATGAATGAATCCCAAAATCATTATGCTAAGTGAAAGAAGCCAGACACAAAAATGTAGGTAATGCATGATTCTATTTATGTGAATCTCTAGAAGAGGAAGAACTGTGGTGACAGAAATCACATTACTTGTGTGACTTCCTCAGGAGCCCTCCAGAGAGGCCTTCCTACCATGTATCCACCCATCACCCTCTGGGAAGTTCCTGGCCAGTCACTGGGTCCAGTCTGTAAAGACCATTGATGCATTTTCCTCTAGAGTTAGCTTTTCAGTATCTTGCATTATCACTTTAACAACAACAACCAAAAAACCCTACTCATTCCGTAAATTCTTAAAAATATGTTTCATTATTCCACCCTGAAAGTCAGCATAGAACCAACCAAATACAGTTTTACTGTTTTCAAATACTGTAGTAAAAAGACCACCACCACAATAAAAGTTCACACAGGTTTTTAAATGAACAGCCCAGAAGAACACTATCAATATGCAGTGTCAGTCTTTTTAATGTAACATAAAACCTGATTATTAGACAATGGGACAACAAGAATCAGGAAATATCAGCGATTATTCTCAATCACGGAAAGCATTTTACTTATCAATTATATATCGGTGTGCAAATGTGTAATATCTTTAGATGTTTTTAAAGAATCCTTTCAACCCATGAACATGATGGTGGCTGTAATAGAAAGTTTAAACTGTTAATACTCTATGACCTATGCCTAAAAGTATAATTGAAAGCATGACAACGGGATAGAGGGAGGCCCCAAATTTCAGCCTTTGGCTAGCTTTTCAACTAAAATAGTAGGGGCACATTTTTAATAATGCTTATATGTGTTTGCTTCAAAATATGTATTTTAAAATTTTAGAACAGTTTTAGATGTAGTGAAAAGTTTCAAGGATAGTAGAGTTCCCATATACCCCACACACAATTTCTCCTCTCGTTAGAGTCTTATATTGTAGTATGCTGCATTTGTCACGTTGAGACGTTATTAACTGAAGTCTGCACTTCATTCAGATTTCCGTAGTTTTTACCTAGCGGCCTCTTTCTGTTCCAGGAGCCCATTCAAGATCCAAGGTTACATTTACTCAACGTGCCTCCTTAGGCTATAACCGTTTCTCAGACTTTCTTTGTTTCTGATAACCTTGACAGTTTTGTGGAGAACCTGCTGGTGCCCGGTGATTTTGATGCATGTTTCTCTTGCTCCCATGAAGTAGCATCAGAAGACAGGACCCCATGATGTTGCAGGCTGCAGGGCCAACCCTCTGCACTGAGACAGGTAGCACTACTGGGTCTCAATCTTCAGCTCAAAGTCAGCTTTTAGGTCTCAAATCAGGTTCCTGGGTCAGCAGGGAGATCAGAGAATTTGGCCAAGTAAATGTGGCTCTCCTAGAGTCCCTGATCAGTATCTTGAATAAAATCGTCATTTTGTGCGTAAGTGCTCTCTGAGGCCCTGTCCCTTAGTTTGGACAGTACTGACCCTGAGTTTGGGAACTGATAGTCCAGTAGCTTCTGTGAGACGAGAGAGGAAGAGCTAGAAGAGTTTATGTCTGTGGTTATGTGTCTTCTGGATTTCTAGGATCCTGTAATTCAGGATGGGGGCCCCGAGGGGAAAGAGAAACAGAGCAACATCATTCCTGACTCATCTTAGCTGTTGATAACATCTTTGAGAGCGTCTCATTTTTGTTTTAGCCAAACAAAGCACATTTTCCTGAAAAGCAAATACAGTATTTTATGCACACAACAGAATTTCCCCTGAACACCCTAATTAAGCATGATTACACATAATTTTAACAAGCACAGGCCACTGTAGTAGCAATCTGCTATGTTTTGGGGTCATGTTGTTGATTGTGATGGAGAGGAGATAGTCATGGGAGACCTCAGTTCTCTCCAGGTGCCTGGTTATGCTGTGTCCACACGGTTGTCTGAAATGCAGGGAGCCTACGCCTACCCACCAGTGGGGAGAAGCCCAGGCACCATCTGCAAAGGGCATGATTGGTTGATGGCCATTCATATGCTGCAGTCTTGTTTTTTAAAGGTGATGCAAGGAAATCAATTATTTTAGAGATTCCTGCATCAAAGCCCCAGAAAAATGAGAATTAATCTAAGAGCAGGTGCTGTGTGGACATTTGCACAAAAAAAACTATACTTCCAGCAGCTCTTCGCTCAGCCAGAAATAGGAACATTTACTGATCTTGAGAGCTGTCCTTGGGTTAATAACTCCCACTGCACAACAGTCATCTGGTAGCCATCGATTATCTATTCTGGTTTCTGTTTTTTTAATCCCAAATTCAGATTAGAGATGACAGTCAAGTAGCAAATGAGAAAAAGGTGAACATACAAGCTCTGCAGAATTTCTTTTATCACAAGCGTCAAAGTCTAAGAAGCTGTGTTCAGACCTCACGTAATCTGTAAAAGGTTTGACCTGAGCTTATGAGAGAGAACAGCTTTAGTTTTCTAAAATCTAAATGTTTCTAACACATTTAAAGAGATATTACCTGAATAGCTGGAGCAATGTGTGTTCTGAAGAAATTAATTAATTTTAATCCTGTGAGAAACCATATGGAGTTTAAAGGAATATTTTATCTTATTTGTATAAGTTTCTTATATTTTTTGGATATTAACTCCTTATCAGATAGATGATTTGCAAATATTTTCTCTCTTTTCATGGGTTACCTTTTCATTTTCTTAATCGTTTCTTTTGCTGTGGAGAAGTCATCCCACTTGTTGATTTTTGCTTTTGTTGCTTGTGTTTTGGGTATCACACCAAAAAAATCATTGCCAAGACCAATGGCAAGGAGCTTTTTCCCTGTGTTTTCTTCTAGGAATTTTATGCCTTCAGGTCTTATGTTTAAGATGTTAACACATTTGAAGTTAGTTTTTGTGGGTGGTGTAAGGGGTCCAGTTGCCTTCTTTTGAATGTAGATATCTGGTTTTCCCAGCACCGTTTATTGAAGAGACTATCATTTTCTCATTGAGTATTCTTGGCTCCTTTGTCAAATATTAGTTGACTGTATGAGTGGGTTTCTTTCTGGACTCTTCCCTCTCTTCCATGGGTCTGTATTTCTGCTTTTATGATAGTGCCTTCCTGTTTTGTTTGCTGTAACTTTGTAGTATAGTTTGAAATCAGGAAGTGTGATGCCTCCAACATTGTTCATCTTCAAGATTGCTTTGGCTAGGGGTCTTTTGTGGCTCCATTCAAGTTTTAGGATTTTTTTTTTCTATTTCTGTGAAAAAATGAAGTTCCTCTCAGTCTGGGGGTGGTCCAGGGGCTGCTTCCACCTCACCCCTGTGTTCTGGGATTTTCACAGTGGTGTCTTGTCTGTGGATGGTTGCTAGCTGGTCTTCTTGTGGGAGGGGGGAGTAAGTCAGGAAGGACCTATGTCACTGTCTTGATGACATCACTCTCAGTCAATTTTGTGATAATTTGGAAGATCAAATAATACAAGTAATACATTATTAGTGTATTTCACATGTCAAACAGAACTGGTATCACTTTGTCGGGAATAGTTTAGTGAGACAATGCACAGCAACTGGTCCAGAACATGGTATGTTTTAAAAGTTTAATAAATCATTCTCACTAAAAGGGATATTAGCTCATGTAATCCAATATTATCTACTGAAATTTATAGAAATGCTGTCTGTATGTATGACTGTGAGTGAATATAATTTTAGGATTCAGTTTTAATCACTGAGTACTTTTTTATAAAGAACTTCCCTGAGTACCTTTGGAATGGAAGAGAAGGAGCCTGCTAAAGCTGTTGGTGAGTCTCCGTCTGTGTGCGGACACAGATCCCAGAGACCAAAGGATGGTCAGCGATGCCTGTCCTGCATTTCCAGCTGCCCCACACACAGCCTTGCCCATACTTGCTGCTGACAGTGGAAACGGGCAGTCTCCCCGGGCACTTTCCAGCATATCAATTGCGACAACCCACGGTTGGTTATACAAAGCCAACCAAACAATCATGCTGATGTTTCTGATAGGATAATTATATTTTGTCTCATCCTGCCTTCTTTTCGGACTTTTTGAAATTCAAGTGGGCAACAAATACTTCTGTCAATGGAAATGGATGTGTGGAAATCCACCATAGTTCTACACTGACCGATTTATAATTTAAGAGTTGCTTTCTCTGTTTCTCTGGTAATAGTTTACCCTCTGTTATTTAAAAAAAAAATACTGATTTCCTGAAGTACAGCTAAAGAACATTTATATTAAAAAAGAGTTCACAAGTATAATAAGTCCTTGATGCTAGTGGCCAGTCATTTTTAGGGCTGAGAATTAAATATTATATCCAACCCAAATTCTTATTTGGCAAAATATTATTTTATCTAACTCATTATCATGAAAACATTTTCAAACAAAATAGACGCATTTTATCAGTAAAGAAAATGTATTTTCATTGATTACTTCTATATTTTTCAGTTTCCCTAGATCTCAGCCTACAACAAGAGCTAAGAAGTGATTGGGCTTCATTAAATTCTCCAGAGTAATTCAAACATTTTTTATAAACACAGTTTTTACTTATTCATAAAATACACCATTATTATATTTAATAGAATTTTTTTTCTTTTCAGATAATAAAAGATACACCTTTTTCCTAAATTCATCTACCCCACCTTGGATCCTAGGTGAATTAGGAGTTGGATAAACATTTCAAGAATGAGTCAGTGCATCATAAGTGTGATGGGTAGCAAACAATAGTAAAGCATGAAAGATAAATAAAATGCACAGTGACAAGTCTTACAACAGAGAAGAGACAGGTGAAGGCAGAGCATGGGATCAAGGCTATCCCAGAGCAAGTGCAGTTGAAGTTAGAATATGGACAGTGGATTGAATGGATCAGATGAAAGACAAGAGTAGACAAAATGTTTACAGCAGGCTTGAAGGCTGAAAGGAGGAGATACTGTCAGGTACTAAAGGAAGTTGCAGCAGCTGGACTGTGGTCGCAAGGACAGGGTGGTGAAAGATGACCCAGGGGAGTTAGTGATGGCGGGCTTTCTGAATCAGGCGAAAGCACTTGGATTAGGAAGGAAGGGGCTCACCAGAGGCATTTCAAGCAAGGTAGGGCCATAATGAGATCTGGGGCTCAGAAAGAGTATTTTGGCTGCAGCCTCAAAAGTGGAATGAGGAGGCAAAATGGGGAGCAGAGAAATAAAATTCAAATGACAGCAGTGACGATGAAAGACTGTGGACAGCGAACAGCAAAACCCTGGGGCAGTGCAGAATATTCGGGAATTCAGCCAAAACTATAAACATGTTTGTGTGCGGTGTATCTTGGGGTTTAGGAGGCTGGGTGACAGTAACCATCATAAATGGACTGTGTCAGTTCTTTGGGATAGTCCTAAAACAGTATTTTTAGTAAAAATTATGAATCATGGGAAAATGAAGATTGATGATTCATAGTTTTGTTGGTAGGTTCTACACCTAAGATTTCAGGATGTCATAAAAATACAAAACTGGAAGAGATATCAGCAGTTATCTAGTCCCATCCCATTTTGTTTATTAATAAGGTAAAATAAAGTGGTTTGGGTTTTAGAGCCTGTTGGTGCCAAAACTGAAATGAGAATCTTCGTCAGTAAAAAATAGCGTATTTAAAAGTAGTTGTAGAATTCCCTTTAATTCAAAACAGGAGAAGAAATCTTGCAGATACTTTTAAATATTCATCAACATCTTTGAGAAATATAAAGTAATATGGGGAAATGTGGAAGGAAATGGCATTAGAGATAGTTCTGAGAAATAAACTGAACTTCTGGAATGCTTATTATAAATGTTTTGAGCACAGTATACCCTTGATAAAAACAATGAGAAAATTATAATAATGTGGCCTTCACCTAAACCTCTCAATATAAAATCATGCCAAAGTGAATTCTTCCAAATCTATGAAAAGAATAGAGCAGGCTTCTGACTAAAGGTAGAGGAATAACATTACTCTGCTCACAATTCATCTCTGAACCGAACTAAGTAACAAGGAAAATGAGAAATGTGAAGAAAAAGGAGTTATTCCATCTTTGATGGAACCATCTATAACCTGAAAGAGCAGTATCAGCTGAGGATGGAAACACTCAGTGAAGAGGAGGACCAGGTCAGGGAGACCAGCAGGAAGGTGTAGGGAGGGCTCTGTGCTTCTCTCCAAAGGAGTTTGTGCAGTTGACCCTCAGTATCCTCAGGGGACTGGTTCCAGGACTCCCTCACCTTGAGGATGCCAAAATCGGAGGATGCTCAAGTCCCTTATATGAAGTGGCGTAGTATTTACATATAATGCACATCTGCACATCCTTCTGCATATTTTAATTGTCTCTAGAATACTTATAATGCTATCTAATAGTTGCTGGTGTGCAGCAAATTCAAGTTTTTCTTTTTGGAACTTTCTGGAATTTCTTTTACTGAATATTTTTCATCTGTGGTTGGTTGAATCTGCAGATATGAGGGCAAATCGATAACAGCTGATTAGAGCTGAAGGGTCAAGATATATGGGCGGGCTGCAGGACCTTCTCTAAGTGGCATCACAGGGTAGAGAACCGGGAATTCTGAGCAGGGAAACATACACGTATGTCATCCTCATCAACTACATACTTTTAGTGTGAGAGCCTAGAGGAGAAATTGGGGGGAAAGTAGCCCCTTCGTAGCTGTGACAAACCCCCAGGCTTCACGATGCTTCGCAGGAAAACAGATGCACTTCTGCTTCTCAACATGGAGTTGACCATTTGAGCAACAGGACTGTGAACCATCATCTTCACTTTCTCATGATTAATGGCCTGTGACCCTCTAGGCTGAATGTTGGTGAAAGTGTTATAAACAACAGACCAAATGCAGGTTCCTTTTATCCAACTTAAGCACCAGCACCTCTTCCTTTTAGCAAATTGCTCATCCAGGAAAAGCTTCCCACTTAAAAGATGAGAAAGTTAAAGACCAAGCATGAGCCCTTCACAGAGCAGAAAGGACCAGAGATACTACAGCCTCCAGATAGCTAGCATCTTGGTCAGTCACTCCTGTGGTCCTGTAGAAGATCTCATCATCACCATGAACTTTGATGCTCTAGATACTCAATTCCCACCCTCTTGTGTGCTCACTATTGTTCCTTCTGGTCCCCCAACACCAACAATTCTCACCCCGAGACCTTCACGCCATTATCCCTACCATCTTTCCTCATCAGTGTCTTTTCTTCACATGATCATAAAGTTGATAGAATAAAAATAAACCAGTTTCCCAATAATTAGTCTACTAACATCAGAGAATAATGTTTCCCTTTGGGCTTCATAGAAATAATATTTCAGTAAAATGTAAACAATATTCTCAGTAGTATTTTAAAGAAGTATTTATCAACAGGAATAAAGAGCAACAGACTCTTTCAACAACTCTCGATATATGCCAGTGACATGATTCTGAAGTTTAAGTCAGTAAGCAAAAGTATGTCAAGGGAATGTAAAAGTGGCCCTGTCTTGACCTAATGAAAGACTTAACCTATTCTAGAAGAGTAAACTGACTGCATGGGCATAGCTTCATGCAGTTTTCCATAAGTAGTGTGTCTTTCATTTAAATTGAATTAGTTTGCTGGAGTTGGCAGAACAAAGTACCACAGACTGGGTGGCTGAAACAACAATTTATTTGCTCACATTTCTGGAGACCGGATGTCCAAGATCCAAATGTTGCCAGTTTGATTTCTCCTGAGACCTCTCTTCTTGGCTTGTGTGTAACTGTCTTCTGGCTGTGTGCAAATCCCTGGTGCCTCTTCTTAAAGGAACATCAGTCCTATTGGATTAGAGCCCAGTCATTATGACCTCATTTAACCTTAGTTACCTCCCTAAAGACCCTACCTCCGAATGTAGCCATGTTGGGGCTTAGAGTTTCAGGGTATGAATTATGAGGTGACAAAATTCTGTCCATAGCATCTCTGAATAATAATTGATTAGCAGTTAATTCAATATTGTATTCCCAGATAAGTACTTGCGATGCAGATATCCCGGTTTGCCAAATTAGGACAGAGCCATATGCCTGGATAAAATGACATTATCATATAAGATGAAATGCTTAACAAGAACACATGACTGAGTAGATGTGATGCCAACTCTTTAGAAGTGACCTAATGAAGTACTGTGGGCAAAGCCAAGATGCTTTTCCAGAAGCAATTTTGGGCTCGCTCTAATGCACAGATAATTGGATAATCAAGTGCCCAAATGTTGTGCCTAATTGTAGAGCAAAGTTGACAAAATTAGTCTAGAAAAATGTTTAAATTATGCATAGCTAAATGCCCATTTCAGTCCAAAAATAATCTCTGTAAAGTAGGCACAAGACATCTGTCTTAGCAGATACAGTAAATCCAGAATGTTTATCTTTAGTTTTATATAGTAAATGTTATTTAGTAACACTTAGTAGAGAAAGTAAACATGCAATATCTGTCCCAGTAAAGCAGATATAGGATAGTCATCTCTAAGCAGTGTGACTTCCTGTCTGTGAGAAAAACTGGCTGTAAAACACTTGGAGGAAACAGTGAGTTGATGTTCCAGGGCTGCTAACTAAAAGCGTGTGAAATGCTAGCAAAAGTAGCTTCATTTTGGTACAGTCAATGCCTCCTTAGGAAAAAAAAAAAAAAACTAATGGAGCAGATAATTTATTAACAGGCTCCCTAGTTTCTAAAATTAAAATTCACTTCTTTTTTTCTTGATTATGCACCTCTTTCTCTTCTTTATGACTGGCCATCCAAATGTGGTTTCCAACCATGACAGTACAAATCAATCGGAAGTCAGCAAATTGAAGAGTCCTCTAGTCCAGTAAAAGATACCTCACACCTACCTGATCTTTATGGCAGAATTAAGAAAGAATAACGAATCACAAAACGGCTTTGATTCATGATACTCTCAGGCATTTTCTTATTTTTTACCTAATCTGTTATTTTTCTACCTCTGTGACAATTGTTCGGGTAATACATTTTTTCTAGAATGACATTTCCTTTTTTTTAACCTTTAACTCCCAACTTATTCCCAAAAGAATTTACAGAAACGTATTTATACTCTTTTCCTGAACACAAAATAACAAGATTTTTAAACACTGTACCAGCTAACATTGCCAAACATATTAAAAAGGATTGTATGTTTGAGAGGGGCTTTCCTTTCCATTGACATGGTATTTTTGGCAGGAGTTAAATTCAATTTCTAATTTTTGTAGCATTTTGTGGCAGATATCGTGGATGGGCTATGCAGATGCCACTTTAGAAAACACTATTTTCCTTGTCTTCCTCCATGAGAGAGTCTGGGAGGTGCTAGTATTACATTTCCAGGATCCTTCAGAGGTAGAAATGGTCAGATGAGCAGCAAGACACAAAGAGATGCAGCAGAAGTCACTAGATAGGGCCTCTGGAAAAGTTTTTTGTTTTTTTTTTTAAAGAAAGAACCCCACTGGCTGCCCTTGTGTGGGACTTTGACTCTCTGCTTTCTTCCTACCTTGAGACCCAGCAGCCACTTTGGGCCATGAGACCACAACCCTCAAGATGTCAGCCAGCACATTCAGGGTGATGGAAAATAAAAATGAAGAGCCTGGGTTCTTACTGACCTGACCCACTGGTCTGTTTTGCATTCCCTACATCCATTATTCTTGTTATATGAGGAAAATAAAATGCTCATTAATTTAGGCCTAAGTTCCTTGAACTTTTTGGTTACTAGCAGCCAAATGCAATCCTGACACCATATGAAACACAATTCATACTATTTAATGACACTCATACTGTGCCCTGTGAAAAAGAGGACAGTTTAGCTTGTGAGATTACTTAGCTGTTTTTGCACTACTTTAATTTATTGGTGGATTTATTGCACACATTGAACCATTTCTATGTGATTATTTTAAAGTAGGCATGTACAATAAATCCACTTTGCGGTCTCTCTTTATACACAAAGCTTTGTTTTAGTCCAAATTAGGGACCGTAATTGGGAAACTACTCCAATTTTCCCTTTGATAGCACACATGGTTACATATTTACTTATGGAATATTTATTACCAGAGGTTATGAATGGTCTAAATCAGTAATTTTTTTTGAGGGGGGATGTTATCTCTATATCTGCATTCCAGTGATGACACAGCCTAGGAAAATGTGTGTTTGTTGGGAGAAGAGGGGGTTAAATTCTGGATGTTCTTTTGTTCAAACCCTTGTCGTCCACTAGAAAGTAGCCCTTGCCAGGCTCTGCACCTAAGTGGGTTCAAGGTTCCTCATCATGAAAGCTACAGCTTCTCATGCCTTCCCCCCACGACCAGGGAATGCCTCAAGTCCTGAGTTACATACTGTCCTGTTTGACATCTGTTTCTTCCCTTCTCTCCCAATCAGTGTAGCTAAATGGCCCATGGGGAAATACTAGAATTTGTGATTGGTAGGGGTGGGGCTCCCGGGGTGACTCTGATGTGTAGGCAAGTTTGGGAACCACTGATGGAGACAGAAGACAGAGGCCCAGGCAAAAGAGGGGTCTGTTTAACTTTACTTGAATCAGGGATGCCTTATTCTCCACAAGCACAGTAGTTAATCTCTCAGTCTCAAAACTTCCGATCAACAGGAAGGACAAAAATAAGACAGAGGCATCTCAGACATTCTCAGGTCTTGCATTCTGTCATGCTAATGCTTGAAGGGCCAACTTCAATTGAATTTCTAAAGTTGAAGGGCTTCTTCCTTTCCTTTTTGACTTGTTTCCTCCTGAAATCAGGGGACCAGGAATGCTGGGTCTTTGTTAAGAGGATGGAAATTAAAGTGGAAAAGAAGTAGAGGAGCCCGGAGAAGACCACCGCATGAAGGAGCAGGGGTGGGGCGCAGGGTGGGCGACGGCAGCCACCGGCCTCTGGAGCCAGTCTAGCTGCCGTGTGACCATAACTCCTACAGCGCCAGAGCAAACCACTTCTACATGGCCTACGGGGTAAGAGCTCTGGGCTGGACAGCAAGGATGTCAAAGTTCAGAGTCTGTTTTCCCTTTGACTGTTTATTTTTATTTTAAGGACATTTGATGTTTAATATTCACTTCCGAGTATCTTTGATGAGACAGGTGTCTCACCAAGTGCCCTGTGATGGTCAGCCATCACAGTCTCTTCGAATCACTAGACTGTAGACTTCCTGAAGATAATAAATCATTCCTGGTCCTAGTACCCTAGCACATAAGGCATGTTCCACAATTTTTTAAAAAATCAAAGGGAATAATAAAGTTCCCTTGGTTATTACGTGAAAGATCTGTGAATTGAACCTATATTCTCAGTCTGATACCCCTTCCTGTAGTCCATGCTACCCACCAAGCATATATAAATGGGTCAATAGAAGGTAAATCTTCATAATAACTTAGGATTGGTGTTCCTGGCAGCAGAGAAGCTAAAATCAATACAGCTGATAACCCTAAGGTAAGTCTTGTCTTACGGTGGCATTTAGGTGTCTTCTCTCCAATCTTTATTATGGGACGATATTTCACAATAATTTAGGAAACAGTTTGATAGATTATCCAGTTTCTGTAGCTCTTACAGCATGATTGTAATAAAGCACAACGGAAGAATACAATCCGCATAAAAGTCTAGAGACTGTGCATAGCCTGGTCCTCAGTCAGTCCTGTGTTTTCGTGTCCTCCCCATCTCTGCCTTTATCCCCAGAACATGATCACTCGTGGCCTTCTTGCTCTTCGGCCTGCCTGCCAGGAGCATCCCTCCCTCAGCCGTGAGCGCTACCTGTTCCTCACTGCCTGTGGGACAGCCTTCTCCCTTACCCATCTGACTGTCCCCCACTTCAAGTCTCTGCTCACAGGTTCACTTTTCAGAGACCTTCTCTGACTGTCCCACCTGAAAAGACCCTCTCACTACCCTCTACTTCCTCCTAACTGCTTTCTTTCTCCAGTGCATTTGTCCCTGTCTGGCATACTTTAGACTATTTGTGTATTTTCTGCTGACTGCCCTAAGCCACACGCTCCACAAGACCAGCTGCTTGGTCTGCTCACTTGTTTGTTAGACCTACAGCTAGAACAGTGAATGGTGCTCAAAAGTATCTGTCACAGACTAAGCAATTAGGCAACGGTGAGTAACTCTTCATAGAGAGAAAAAAATTAAAACCTACGCAGGCTGTGTTACAGCTAAAAACTACCCAAGCCTGGGCAGACATTTCAGAAGTTCCTTTTAAATAACAATACAATGCCAAGTGTCCACTTTTTTCGGGCACTATTTAAGTACTAGGAAGTCCAGAGAGAGATAAGGCTTATCATTCTGGAAAAATTAACAGCGTAATGGTATAGAAAGACAGGTCCACATCTCAATCAGTCTAGATGTGACTATTTCTTAAACCTCTACAGGAGAGCTACCTGTAAACCCTAGAGTAGGGAGCAGAAGTAATCTGGATTATAGGGCTTTGAAGGGACTTTAACCAAGAGGGATATTATAAAAAGGGAGAGGGTAGTATCTTTGACGGGAGGACCAGCGTGGAAGCATGAAGTGTCCTGGAACACTCAGGATGCCTCTGCCGCTGGAATGAGAGAGCCCTGGATGGGTTGGGAGACCCTGAGGTCAAAGAGGTGTCAAGTGTGTGGAAAATGTACCCTGATTGACCTGAATGGTCTCTACAATTCACAGACCTGGCAGGTGGGTCCACCTGCAGGTGTGCTCCTGTGGGCGGGTTTGGAGAAGGCAGGGCAATTCCTTGGAGTGTGGAGGAGAAGATGAAGAAGTGAGAGCCAGAAACAGGGAGTCCCCGATGCATGGAAAAGTCACGTGGAGAGAGTCAGATAAGGGACACCAAGCCAGGATATTTAGCTGTGCAGAGGAGTCCAGGGGAACTTGGTTATTACTCAAACCAGCGTTCATTCATCTGCGCCAGTTCTACTGTGTGTTGGGGTCATGGCAGGTGCAAAGCTGGTACAAAAAGAGGCGCAATAATGGTTCTCAATTAGCAGGCAGCCTTACAGGGAAGCTGTGTACTGTACCATGAGGTAAATATAAGAGAGCAGCTATGGCATTTTGGATTAAGGATTGGATTTAATTAAATGACTTTTGTAGATCAAAAATTGTCAAATAATTGGCAAGTGGATATGGCTCACCTTAATAGTTTTAATATCCTTTCTCAGAAATGCGGCTGATAAGTTCTCTGCCATAGCAGACTCAATTGTCAGTCTCAGTATTTTGGTTTACATGTCAATGAATACTGATACGCCAGGAAAAAAGAAAGAGCTCAGATACATTACAAAGTAGTGAATCCAATTATGTATTATATAAACATAGGCATAGTATAAACTATCAAATAAAAATCAAATGTATTAGAGATGAATGTTAAATATGTAATGTCAATGTAACATAAATGTTTAAGTCAATTATAAAAATAATATTCAAAGAACCTAGGGGTAAGGCAGGAATAAAGACGCAGACTTCCTAGAGAACGGACTTGAGGTTATGGGGAGGGGGAAGGGTGAGCTGTGACAGGGCGAGAGAGAGTCATGGACATATACACACTAACAAACATAGTAAGGTAGATAGCTAGTGGGAAGCAGCCGCATGGCACAGGGATATTGGCTCGGTGCTTTGTGACAGCCTGGAGGGGTGGGATAGGGAGGGTGGGAGGGAGGGAGACGCAAGAGGGAAGAGATATGGGGATATATGTTTATGTATGACTGATTCACTTTGTTATAAAGCAGAAACTAACACACCATTGTAAAGCAATTATACCCCAATAAAGATGTTAAAAAAAAAAAAGAGGTCATGTATCAAAAAAAAAAAAAAATAATATTCAAAAATAAATACTTCATAAAATTTAGAAAAATTAATCAACATGAAAAAGTGAAAATGAATAACATTAATTTGTACTTTTAAAGGTCATTGTCAAAGAACACATCGGTAGGAACTCCATTGAGTCCCCAGTAGACTTTTGTACAAATATCCCCAACTGCTAAAAAAGCAGCATCAGAGAAGGAGTGAGGAAATAATTACAACCTAATATTTTCTTTAGGCTCCTCGTTACCAAATCCCATTTCTAGTGATAATTTAGATATTTGACCAGCTTTTTTTTTTCCTCTAGGGGCTTCAATCTTTTCACTGATAACAAACAATGGTGTTTGTTTCCAGGAAAGCACGTCAAGGTCATCTTTGACATTTTGCATTTTGTTGCGCATAGAAAGGAGGTTTGATGCAGTTACTGTATCAACATCAACCCAGTCTTATTCTTACTTTACTTGTTCTGCTTGTTCAGAAAACACATGAGGTAGATGCAGATTCTCAAGTGTAGGCAGTGTGACCTCCAAGGGAAATATCCGAATCTGTGTGGATTTTGTCACAATTACTTAGGGCTCGTGTGTAGGGGTCACGAATGCAGAATGTCCAAAAAAGCTGCCCGAATGAAGCTTCACTGGCCTAATTGTGGGACACGTTCATATTCTCTGGGTGATGAGTAGGTCCGGCTCACACACGTGGACCTACTGATACTGATACATCTCTCACTAGTCCATGCCGAACTCCTAATAACAGACGTGCCAGACAACAGGTTCTGCTCAGCCAGCCCTGGCCTTGCATCAGGGAAAACCAGCATCTTTAGTGGAGATGAAGGACCACTGGATGCTCTAGACCCTCAGCATGGGAAGCGGAAAGACCCTCATCCACATCCACCCTGTGTGTCTACAACCAGTTTATTTCAGAGCACTCTGCAAAGTCAGGAGTTCCCTGACTCAATTAATGTAGGAAACCGTATTCCCCAAAATGCCGTAATGTATTTCATTATAAAAAGTTACGAACTTTAGCATCACAGAGGCAAAAAGAAACTTCTAGAAGTCTAAGGTTTGCTAATAATCATAGTAGTGGCTAATATTTTGAGCCCTATATGCCAGGGACTAATGTGAATTATACAGTTTAGCTCTCATAGTCGCCCTGTGAGGTAGAAAACAGTAAACTGAGGGAGGGAAAATGGAAACTTTTCAAGACTGAATTGCACCTGGTGGTCCAGCAGAGCCTGGGAATCTCAAAACCAAGTCTGGTGTTCCCATTCCTGCCCTCAAAGCTGTGTCCTTGGTCAGGACCCCGGACTCCTGCCCCCCTACCCAACTGACGGGCCACACCAAATGCAAGGTCTTTTCTGTTATAAGCCATTGGTCTGAATTGCCTTTGTTTATTTCAGTCAAAGAAATTTGGTTCAAGGCATCCCAAGTGTTAAATTCAAGTAGATACATTCCCAGCTCTGTTCAACTCAAGTTCAACAACTTGAACTCCAAGGCCCGTCCTTAAGGAAGAGTGTTCTCTGAGGCTTTCTTGGGCCTGTGTTGCATCTGGGAACATTTTAGCTCCTGTATAAATGTTACTATTAGGGTTGTCTTCTTTATTTGATACCTGAGCCATCAGGAGAGTGCGATGAACCTGTCTGTACACAGTACCTGGTTTGGTTTTGTTTTGTGTTTCATTTGCTAGTTTGCTAAGAAAACAGAAGTGGTAATATCCTACCTGTTGAAGGTTCAGCACCATTATATTACAAGCTGATTTCACTTTGAAATTCCTGAACACTCGAAAGTAAAGTTTCTCCTCTTGAGGAGAATAAGCTATCTCTGGGTCAATCTCTGGGCTGGTATAGGTTCCCCACATGGCAGGCACGTGCCTGAAAACCACCCGGAAATTCAGCTCATAGTCACTTCCACAGACATTCCAAAAAATGAGAACTTGATCAGAAAACGTTTAGGTTGCTAATAAAACCGACCTTTGAATTTGCTCTTGGTCGCGGCAAATGATGAGGTGCAAACCTGTGAAGAATCTGGGAAGGATGACCGAGACACACCTCTGTGAGCCGTACCCAGAGAAACCGTCCTGAACTGTGGACACTCACTCTTCTGCGTCTGCTCCCCAGCCCTGCGGAGGGTCTTCTGAACTTGTATCACATCATGTATCGGATCACATCATGTATCACCTGAAATCCCTGCAACATCTGCTTCCCAAAAAAAAACCCCACAGGCTGCTCTGGACCAGTCCCTCCCTTCCTCTGCAAGCCACCTCTTCCCTCCCATCTCCCTGCAGGTCCTGAGCACAGCGGCCATGTTTCCTTCTCCACCCAACCCTTCAGCCTCCTGCATTTCACTTCAAACTACCCTTCATCATCTCAAAAATTGTTACTGTTTCCGTCCATATAATGTAAGCCCCATGCCTGCAGGAATTTAGTCTTGTTTGTCCACTAACCTCCTTACGTAGAACAGAGCCTGACTCACAGTTGGCCCTCAAAGAATATTTTTTGTATGAATAAATGAATAACATATTTTAGTTAATACATTCTGTGTCGTTAACATGACAGAGCAAAGTTGAAATGTATCTATAATTTTGGTGTATTTGTATCCACATTTCATTACAATGTTATAATGAAAAGAGGCTTGATGCTGCATATTTTCTTTTCATCTGAAGACCATGAATATACTTGTTTTGTTTCATAAATGAGTTTTAACATCAATTGAAGGGAAAGAATATTCAAATGGTTATATAGACTTAAATATTCAGTAGGAAATGAACTAACTTATATGGCTTACATTAAAAAACACATCAATTAAAGCAAAATTGGTGTTTACATTTTAATGGTAGCAATTGTAGATAATATGCAGGAAGGGTGTAGACCAGGAAGAAACATCTATTAATTGTAACATTTGCATTGTCAACACATCTGTGTAGCCTTGTGTATCCCTTAAAAGACAATAAGTTAAATACCTTTCTCTTAAATTTAAAGTACACATTTTTCTCGCTTTTGTAAATAAATGTTAGATGAATTGAGTATCCTTTTGAAACTGTTTACAGAAACAATGCAAAAATAAACCACTGTTCATTTTCAAAATTGTTAAAAAATGTTAATTGTGTACCTTTTTGATGGTTCATTTGTCTTTCCCATTTTCAGAAATTGAGAAGGGAGGATGCGGGGACCCAGGTATCCCTGCCTATGGGAAGCGGACAGGCAGCAGTTTTCTCCACGGAGACTTGCTCACCTTCGAATGCCAGGCAGCCTTCGAGCTGGTGGGGGAGAGAGTTATCACGTGTCAGCAGAACAACCAGTGGTCTGGCAACAAGCCCAGCTGTGTATGTGAGTACTGAGCCTAGTCCTGGGTCTATTCCGAGGCTGCCTTGAGAGGGGGAGAGAAGCAGGGCGGGTGCTGAGGGCGGGCAGCTCTCAGCATCGCTTGGGAGCATGACATTGACCAGAAACAGCCAGGGCTTCTCAGACACTAGCTCTCATGCCTTCTTCACTTACTTAAAACCAATCAGTGATGTTCTTACTACTAGATAGATTAACTCACTGAGAGCTTTCCACTAGAAAGATCCTAACAGAGCATCACTTCCATCCAGAAGGGCTGATGCCAGACTGTTTGAGCCATCAGTAGAGCCCGGGGTCTTTACAACCCAATAATGTCCTGTGACACTTAAGACAAGTTGTGAGCATGGGCCATGCTGTCACTTTGCATTTCAATGGAAGAACTGCCTGCTTCCTCATAAGTGTTTTAACAAGTAGAAAAGAAGGACTTAATAGCCAATTGAAAAGCAGGATTGTTTTGTAACTAAATATAGCAATGACTGAGAACACATATGAAATTATGTGGAATAGTAAGCATATCCACACCCTAGAAATAAGTCCAATAGATGTTCCCTCCAAAAACTGAAGAATATGTATTCATATATGTGTAAAATATACATATATATAAATGCTTTATATATATATATTCACATATATAATGTATATATGTGAATATATATTACTGACTTTTGAGTACGCATTAAGTATTCCAACAGATTTTTATATTATCCACCCAGGACACGGTCTGATTTTCCAAGTTATTGTTTAATCATTGTTACCCTATAAATAATTTAAAAATTAATTTGAAAAAATGCACTTTAAAGGCAAACACAAAATTTAAAATGAAAAGTTATCGTAGAAAACTGACTAGAACCAATACTGTTTTCTGGAAATTGTTCTTATGACACAGGCATACTTTTTCATATTAATGTTTGCTCTTCTGAAGGCAGAAAGTTGCAACTAGAAATTTTAATATTTGCCCCAAATTTCAGTCAACTTGATAGGATCATTTTTGAATCAAGCTTGCACTTCATTATGTATAGACTCTAGTTGTTCTATATATTGAACGTATTCTATTGACAACTTGGGAAAGAGAAAATGTTATGGTCCAGGATCACCATTTAAAAACAGTTGGACGATCCTAGGTAACTGTAGGTATGGATTTTCCCCAAGTCCTTCGCATGTAGCCAGTCCTTTGGATGTGGGCAAAATTGTTTGAAAATTTATCTGTGTCTTCACAGTTTCCTGTTTCTTCAACTTTACGGCATCATCAGGAATTATCCTCTCACCAAATTATCCAGAGGAGTATGGTAACAACATGAACTGTGTCTGGTTGATCATCTCTGAGCCTGGCAGCAGAATTCACCTCATCTTTAATGACTTCGATGTGGAGCCTCAGTTCGACTTCCTTGCAGTCAAAGATGACGGGATTTCGGATATAACCGTGCTGGGCACTTTCTCTGGCAACGAGGTGCCCTCCCAGCTGGCCAGCAGTGGGCACGTCGTTCGCCTAGAGTTCCAGTCGGATCACTCTACCACCGGCAGAGGCTTCAACATCACCTACACCAGTAAGTGCGCCCGCACCTGCCCCATGTCCACTTCTCCCCTGGTTCTCACATGTGTGAAGCCCAATGTCAAGGCTGATGCTCCAGGGGTTTTATAATTACAGTTTGTAAAATTATATAGCATTATCCTGAGAACTTAGAAAATACCTCACTCCGTTTAGGTTAGTGTCCTGCTCACCCCTATAGTGAGGACTGGATCACAGGTCTTCTCTCTCTCTGGTTTTCCATCCATCCATCCATCCATCCACCCATGTGTCCTCCATGCAACAAAATAGAATAGTAAAAAGGACTGAGGCATTTGGGGTCAGGAGCCATGGATTAGAACACCTGCACTTGGATATACTTAGTTAATTTTGATAAGGTGGCTAACTTTTCTTTGCCTCAGATTTCTCATTTGCATTAGAGATTATATTTAAGAACATCTGCTTAAATTGCATTGTTGAGGGAATAAAGTAAGATAATAATGTTAAATAGGAGTTATAAGTTATAATTTACTGACTGCCTACTTCTCTTAGGTGCTGTGCTTATGATTTGACAGGAATTATTTCATTTAACATTGCTGGAACTCTGGAATAGAAGCTTCATATTCCTCATTCTGTAAATAAAGATAACTAGGCTCAGATCACGAGAGTAATCTGCCCAGGGGCAGGTAGTAAACACAAGACCCAGGATGCTAATCTAGAAATGTCAGAACCGAAAACCTTTTTTATCACCTACGTATCTCATCTCTGTTTTTCTTAGTGAAAAAGTGCTTTCAAACTGTGAAATGCTGTGTAGATGATAGTGATATCTCTCTATACATCTCTTTCTGTCTCTCTAGTCATCAATATTCTGTTTATTGAATATGTTTATTTATCTATGAAGATATAACTGAAATTTAGGAAAATAAATTGCTTTATAAGTGGTTTTGTTTTCTTCTGTTTTAATACTCATAATTAACATGGAAGTATTTTTTATTCTAGTCTTTTTTCTTTTTCTTTTCAGCATTTGGTCAAAACGAGTGCCACGATCCGGGCATTCCCATAAATGGACGGCGTTTTGGTGACAGGTTCCTGCTTGGGAGTTCGGTCTCTTTCCACTGTGATGATGGCTTTGTCAAAACCCAGGGGTCGGAGTCCATCACCTGCATCCTGCAGGATGGGAATGTAGTCTGGAGCTCCACTGTCCCCCGCTGTGAAGGTGCGGGTCCTCTATTGTTTGCCAGTTATTTTCCTTTGAAATGGTACATCTAATTTAAAAAACAGACAAGCAAACAAACAATCAACAGTATTGGTTTCCTAGGGCTGCCGTACCAAGTACCACAAACTGGTGGCTTTAACAACAGAAATTTATTCTATCCCAGCTCTAGAGGCCGGAAGTCCAAGATCGAGGTGTCGGAAGGACTGGTTCCTTCTGAGGCTGTAAGGGAGAGCTGTGTTCCAGGCCCCTCTCCCAGCTTCTGGTGGGTTTGCTGGCAGTCTTCAGAGTTTCTTGGCTTATAGAATCATCATCCCCGTTTTCTTCATGTGAGAATGTGTCTGTGTCCAAATTTCGCCTCTTTCTAAGGGCACCAGTCATATTGGACTAGGGCCCAGTCTAATGATCTCATCTTAACTAATTATGTCTGCAGTACCCTTATTTCCAAATAAGGTCACATTCTGAGGTGCTGGGATTAGGAATCCAGAATATCGTGGGGGAGTGCATAGTTCAACCTATAACAACAACGTAGTTTTTAGTTAACTATTTTGTTGCCCTTAGTGTAGCTGACATAAATACTGCCTAACTAATTTTCTTCTTGACATTTCCACTCTGGTTACGTATGTAAGAAAACCAAAAGGGAAAAAATTAAGGAGGATATTACCTTTGATGTTTACTCAGGTAAAAAAAAAAAATTTACTTAGAATGTAAACTCATACCCTGCCTATCAGAATGGTCCAAGTGCAATGAGCTAAGAAAGGCCTTTTTAAAAAGTATCTCTAGTAAGTGCCAAAGAAATACAGATACTTTTTAAAAAGCAGACATTTTTTAGAGCAGTTTTAGGTTTACAACAAAATTGAGTGGAAGGTACAGAGATTTCCCACACACCCCCGCCCCCCATATATGCACAGCTGCCCCCATTATCAAACATCCCACGCCAGATGGTACACTTGTTACAACTGATAGACATATAGTGACACGTCACCATTACCCTGAGTCCGCAGTTTACATTAGGGCTCCCTCTTGGGATTGGCCGTTCTTTGGGCTTGGGCAAATGTACGTGACATGTATCCACCATTACAGTGTCACACTGGGTGTTTTCACGGCCCTAAAATCCCCTATGCTCCACCTATTCATCCCTCCCTCCTCCTTCCCTGCTTGCTAACCCACACGGGCAGTGGGGCTCTGCCTCACCTCCTTGTTCTGCCCTCAGCTCTACCTCCAAAGTTATTCCTCATTAGTTCAAGGATCAGCATTATTTTAAATCATCATTGGCTGATGCTGCTAAGTTTACAGAACGATGTTTCTCATTTCCACAGTTTCATAAATTGTTAAAAATGATTTGCTGGACTGTGGGCACCACCCGGGAGTGGAACCTTGATAAATTGAAGGGCAAGAGCACAGCAGTAGGACTTTCCTTTTTTAATTTATTTTCATCACATTCTAAATGTATGCTTCTGTATATTTTACATTTTATCAATGTTAATAAATGGCTAGGTTATTATCCTTTATAAATAAGTAAACAATACAATCAGGGTTCTCAGATAAATGGTACTAATAACAGGGCAGGAATAAATATGTTTGCAGATACTGCTTCAGCCAAGCGTTTCGCTTCTGACTTTGAAGCGTGAATAATTTTACAAGAAAGAAGCTCAAAACAAGCAATACTGTCTAGTCTCTGTTCTGCCACGGTTTTCGCTGCCACTGGTGTGCTTACCTGCAGTGGGCTGTGTGCAGATAGGTGTAAACTGCAGGGCAGGTAGGTTTCTCCATGCAGTTGGGGAAAGAAAGGGCACCGGGAGGTGGCAGGTGAGGGTTCCCATAGAGTCAGACAAAAGGAGAAAGTACCACATTAAATGGGAGCAGGCAGTTCTCTCACTGTTTGGAAGAGACCTTCAGATGAATTTCAAGGCAAACCACAGCTATGGGTTGTTAACAGCAAAACAAACCCTTAGCACAAGGACTAGTTAATGGTGAATTAGATTGTTAAAGTTTACTTGTACTTAGAAAATCAATTACTAAGGGAAAGATTTTTCTCTTTTTATTTGTTCTACATTTAACCTGCCTCTATGCTTCAGCATAGATCAGTGTCATTAAAAAACACAAGTTATCTTGAGGGAAAAATTACTGTACAAGAACACATCTCTATGGCAACAAATTTTAAAGTTCAAAGAAAATTGGTGATTTCCTAGCAAAATATAAATTACCCAAAGTGATGCAATAAAAAGTACAAAATGTGAATAAACAAAGTACCATAAAAAGAAATTAGAAAGAAGATTAAAGACTGAAAAAGACACAGGCACCAGAGGCATGCACAAGGAAGTTGTCTGTCTTTCAAGTTCAGAGAATTTTAGCATTGGGAATATTGTCCCAGATAATGGAAAAGAGGCACTAACTCCTATATCACATTTTATAAAGCCAGTTTCAGTGTGATATACCCAAGCCAGATAATTTCATTAAAAATAAAGCTATAGACAAAATGTATATTCAAGAAGGACTTATTTTAGGGCTTCCCTGGTGGCTCAGTGGTTAAGAATCCGCCTGCCAATGCAGGGGACACGTGTTCGAGCCCTGGTCCGGGAAGATCCCACATGCCGCGGAGCAGCTGGGCCCGTGACCCATGGCCGCTGAGCCTGCGCGTCCGGAGCCTGTGCTCCGCAACGGGAGAGGCCACTGCGGTGAGAGGCCCGCATACCGCCAAAAAAAAAAAAAAAAAAAAATTCTCCACAACTACTGAGCCTGTGCTCTAGAGCCAGCGACCCACAGCTACTGAGCCCGCATGCCACAACTACTGAAGCCCGTGTGCCTAGAGTCCGTGCTCCACAAGAGAAGCTGCCGCAGTGAGAAGCCCACGCACCACAACGAAGAGTAGCCCTCGCTTGCCGCAACTAGGGAAGGCATGCGTGCAGCAACAAAGACCCAACACAGCCAAAAATAATAATAAATAAATAAATAATAAATAAATTTAACAACAACAAAAAAAGAAGAACTTATTTTAGAAATGCAGTGTCAGGTAACTCACCGAAGTAAATGGTCAAAACATCAAAGGAGAATCTGCCTTCTAAAGACCTCATTCCCATACTTTTTTTTTTTTAAATCACCCAAGCGAATTTGAAGGTCATCAGTGCTGTTCACCAGATATTCTGGATCTCTACTGAGTCTGGCTTATCTTCTTGGCCCCTGTGGTTTGATGAAACTTTGTGAGGGGTCTGAGGTGCGGGTGGAAGTGACATAACCACCTTCTGGCTCAGAGGCTGTAATTGCCACTGCAGGACCCATGTCCAGGTGCCATAGCTCAGCTCGTGGAAGAAAGGAATTGGGGGCAGAGACCTAGACAAGCACTGTGTGGGAAATACACCTCCCTTATTATAGCTGCTATTGCATAACCTAATCTAAGTTGACCAGTACAGCAAACTTGAGATCATCATGTAACATTTTACTGTTCAATGTGGTTAATCTGCAGTATAAAGATTAGCATGTCTATTTCATCAGGATAAAGGGATAAAGGGATACAAGTTCTAATACACTCAGTTATAAAGTGATATGTAAAAGACAATATATTAAGAAAATAATAGTAATGTGTGACAATTCAGGTATATTCCAGGAAATATGACAACTCAAAATTTAGGAACAAAGCTTTACTAAACTAAAGGGAACATATGTTTGTTTTTATATGGAAAATAAGACTTTTAGGAAATAATCAGATTTATAAATGTCTTACATATCATAATTTTTGAAAAATCTGTATTTGCTATATGTCTTTCTATATAGTAGCTTTGTATAGTTAGTTAAACATAAAATAAGTAAAATTAACATCCTGTGTTTTGCTTATGCTATACTCTAAAAAGGATTTGCTGTATCACGTCAATAAGCATAGGAATTAAATTCTATGTGATACTGATCTAAATGGATATATGATTTCATAGGATGTAAATGTGAACGTAAGGACTTAGCTAGGAAAAAACCCTAGTGTTAATTAGTAAAAATAACTTGTTTTTAAAGTTACGATTACATGAAGTAGTGAAAGTTTTCTTCAGGAACTCACGTTCATAAAAACGGCTCTGATTTCTTATTATGTACTTTGAACTATGGAAATAGCACATATTTATTGCAGCTTACTTGGAAAAGAAGCTATATCAAGAAAAACATGTGATCTACACAGCAATCACTTGGTCGTATCCACTGTTAACATATTGATATTTTTGAATTTCCATCTCCTGTTTTCTCTGAATAAAATTTTTCTTTTGTGAAATTTAGATTATACTATAGGTACGGTTTTGTATCCTGCTTTAAAAAATATAATATTCGGGCTTCCCTGGTGGCACAGTGGTTGAGAGTCCGCCTGCCGATGCAGGGGACATGGGTTTGTGCCCTGGTCCGGGAAGATCCCACATGGCGCGGAGCAGCTGGGCCCGTGAGCCATGGCGGCTGAGCCTGCGCGTCCGGAGCCTGTGCTCCGCAACGGGAGAGGCCACAGCAGTGAGAGGCCCGCATACCGCCAAAAAAAAAAAAAAAAAAAAATTCTATTGCAAAGATTTTATCATTTTAACAACATTTCAAAATATCACTTCAAACGTATGTGTGACATTCTAAATATGTAGTCATGTTCTTTTCATAAATTTTTTACTTTTCTTTTTTCGTTTCTTTTTTTCTATTACGAATAAAGCTACTATAATTATTTCTATAGATTCCTGTGTCAGTTTTTTTCTAACATCAAAATTTGTATAAAATTTTATAAATTTTTCCAGCATTTTAATGCATATTGCTATTTTTTCCATAAAAGGATATTTTTCCAAAAATATTTTTTTAACTAGGAACATTTTCATGTTTTATTTGATATCTGTAGATTCACAAAAGTGATTACAAAGATGGCAAAGAACTTTAAGAAAAAAATAAATAAAATCTGAAAAATGTATGTGGCTAGGCAGAAACATGTTAAAGATGTTATTATTTTAAATTTTCTATAGATTTTACAGAAATGCATACTCACTTTTACTGAGCGCCAGGCACATACTTTCCTCAAACTCCCTTTTGTCTATATAATTATGGATGACTGTTACCCAACACTTCAAAAGGATTGATGCACACTCGTTCACGTTTATCGAATTTTATTTATTTATTTTTTTGTTTTCTAACAATCACCAGCAATTTAGTAAGATGTATGTGGCAAATTATTTTAATAAAATGAACACAGCCCAAAGTGAATAAACATGTACACATATTTTAAAACATACCCACAATCACACACCACAGAGTATTTTAATTTTAGATGTGAGGTAATTTTAAGTTTGTGTATCAATAGACGTTTGTTGACATCTGAATACATGTAAAATGTGGGTATTAGTGGAATTCGCGCCTCGTGACTTCGTTGTGATGATTGAACGTGATAATTCCTGGAAGTCGTCTGGCAGACACCACTCACTTAGACTGTGCCATTATTACCATTATTAGATGGGAAGAACTTTGCTGCAGGTTGATGATAAATGCCCAGGTGTGGAATATATGTGCTCTGCTTTCAATATTGTTAATTTACTTGGGAATAACTTTTGCTTGAATACTAGAAACCATTAAGTCCATGAACACAGAAGCGAATTCCTGAAGTAACTGAGGTGCTGCCATGGTCCATATACATAATTTGACCTGTTTATACCCTGCATCATCTTTCAGCCCCATGTGGTGGACATCTGACAGCTTCAAGTGGAGTCATTTTGCCCCCGGGATGGCCAGGGTATTACAAAGATTCCTTAAATTGTGAATGGATAATTGAAGCAAAACCAGGGCACTCTATCAAAATAACTTTTGATAGGTAAGAAAAAACTTTGTTTTCCTTAATTTGAACCTGATGACCCATGCATGCCCAATGTTTTTATTTAAATGGATCTTAAATCTTAGAAAGATGACAGTTTTTCATTGGTTCCCCCAAAGGAGTTCACTTAAAAGGAAATAGCGCTTGCTTGATGAATTCTGTTCTTCTGGAATTTTATCTTCTAAGCCCACAGCTACAGCCCCTCTGCAGACATGGTTGAGGGCATGGTGGCCCAGACAAGCATTTCCAGAACTCACAGTCACCGGCCCTTGAGTCCACCTCTGGATTTTGGACCTGAGGCTAGAATAAATTCTGCTTGGTGTTTGATTGCAAATAGAGCCTTTTGATCCCTTACGTATTTCTAGAAAGCACAGGAAAAGAGTTCTCCCACTCTGGGGATGGCTCTGGGGACTGAAGGGCGGTTTGGGGTTGCAGAGCTGGCAACAGCCTGTGTACAGCAGATTCATTACCTGTTAATTAGCTACGAGTGGTTCCGTCACTGCAATGGGATTTGGCTTAGCTGTTTGATAATGTATTTGATAATCTAAGAAAAAAGAAGCATGCTATTTGAATTCTCCATGATCAAATATTGTCCAGATTGCCTCAACAATCAGTTTGAAGATTAAGAACCAAAAGTACTTTGGAAGGGACCCACATGCTTTAAACTCCAAGGAAGCATCTTTGTTTAGTGTTTCAAGGTTAATTAATATCTGAGCAAACTGGGCTTTCTCTAACAATGACCTTCTTAACTAGACTGAGTTTGGGGTTCTAGTATTCAGAATACTATAATGTCTCAAGACAGATGTACATTATTATATTATTTTTTAACTAATTTTCTAATTCTCAATAACAACATCCATACAGGAAAGGTTTTTAGCAGGAATTATGTTATCACTTAGTGATTATTTGTATTTGAAGTTATTATTGATATTATTATATCTGATAGGATAATTATAACTCCAGTAGGATAATCTCTCAGAAGAAAAGAAAAAATTGCTTTATGTGTTCATTATATTGGAGAATGGATTCTTGCATATAATCTTAGTCACTGGGAAAAAAAACCTTTATAAATATTAAGTAAATTGTTTGATTTCTTATTAATTTTTACACTTTCTAGTATTGAGAGGGAAAGAAGAAACACATCCTGATTTCCAGCAGCACAACAAATTTAAATCATTTAGTAAAAATAGTGATTTTACATTCTGGTTTGGCAGAAGTTATTAGCATTCCATTTTCAGTTGCCTGAACAAAAATACTCAATTTTTCTCAATCTTGTCTTTTCGATACTATTGAACTGCGGTATTTGCTAAATTCCATTTGTAAGTACCAACATTTCTGATATTTTCAGACACTAGTGATTATTACCCTGGACATAGTACACCACCCTTCAATAGTGTATTGGTTTATACCTTGAGCTGTGAGCTGACATCCTAATAAAGGATGTGTTTGCACAAACAAATTTTAAATTCCATACTGATGTTATTGTTACACATTGTGTGCTAGGTTGCCAAATGATGAAAAGCATTTATATTTTTCTTTCTGAGGTTACCCTGGAAATCATCCAGCTCTTGAGGCATGCCCTCTGTCAGTCCTGGCTGTCTCTAAAGATGAAAGATGTGAAAACTTCAGTGCAGATACTTCAAATGAGATTTATTCCATGCTTATCTAGACTTCTTGAATGTGCACTGAGATAACTGTGAAGTCATAGCATCTTTAGAGAACATTTTTAATAGTAAAAGACAAAGCTGCCCTATCCCACCCCAAATGTCCAGCCTGTGGCTGTATTCTGACCTAGCCACACGCTACACCAGTTGTTTGAATTCCCCTTTACGGAAGATAGAGAGTCAGGGACCATTCTAAGTTAGTTGCAAGAATATATCATTATTGTGCATTTGCACTAAGAGGAGTATGTGATTTAATGATAAACAGGGCAGGGCCCTTTGATTTTAGCATCTTTTTTCATTGCTCTGTGCCGGGAATCTCAGACAGCCGCTCTGTCCCTTCCTCTTCCTCCCCATCAGCAGCATACGTTGCAGACCCTGGAGACCCACAGCACAGGCTACCTTGGAATTCTCTGTCTGAGAGTCACTGATGGATCAGAGGCTCCAGTCAGCTGAGCTGCTGCCTGAAAGCCACGCCAGACACTTGGAAACTGGGTTAGCTCTTTGAGGACGAGATGGGCCTATTTACAAAGTTATCTCAGTGCCTGGAATGGTACCTCCATTTCATCAAAGAGCACCCAAGTAACTGCAACTGTATATAAATATAATATCAGACCAGATGATCTGGAAGCATAAGTCCTTCTTGGAAGAAAAGTTAAGCACTTTTTGGAAGCTGTTCTAACCTTTTCAGATCATTGAAGTAGTATTTGGTTTCTGAAGCAGTAATGTGCCCAGTGCTCTCCCACTGTCACACAAGAGTTAATGGAGCTTGAAAAGGCACAGAATTTTTTGTTTCAGGAAAGGTATTTAAAGTATTGTCATGTATTTTGATTTACCCTTTTCCTTTAGGAGATCATGTCACTTCAATATGCTCATTTTAAGAAATCCGTAATCATGTTACACTTGGGATCATGAAAAACAGTTTGAAAATGTGCCGTGATTGACTTACACTAACTGGCGCTTCTCTATCTACTGGCTCACAGTATTTTTATTTTAGAGCTGAGTCACTACCCCCGTTTCTGTCTGTGATGCTACTGGATGGAGTATTGAGTCAGAGGGAGGGTTGTGGGGGGTGACTCTTCCCCCCAGAAATAAGTACTGTCCTCAAATACTACACGTGCTCAAGTCTTCAAAACATATGTACGTGTCTCTGTATCTATTTTATGTCCCTTGCTGTACGTGGGTTTTTAGTAAGTGAATGATATTACAGGATGTCTGTATGTTAATGCAGCTCTGCATCTCTCTTCTGACTGGATACGCTTGCCCACAGATTCCAGACAGAAGTTAATTATGACACCCTGGAGGTCAGAGACGGGCCAGCCAGCTCGTCCCCGCTGATCGGGGAGTACCACGGCACACAGGCGCCTCAGTTCCTCATCAGCACAGGGAACTTCATGTACCTCCTCTTCACCACAGACAATAGCCGGTCCAGCGTGGGCTTCCTCATCCGCTACGAGAGTAAGTGGTCCTCCCTCGCCAGGGCTGTGCCCGATTGTCGGGTTGAGTTCCACACACGTGGTCTCATTGTGTCACGTAGCAGGAGATGTGCTGGGAATGCATTTCTAATGCTAGTCAATGTGAAAAACAGCAGTTCTTCCCGCCTCTGTGCACACTGCACTGTGCCATCGTCAAGACTTTCTCTTATTAAGGACAGAGAGCCTTGGGAATTTCTACTTTACGACTCAAAAAGAAGACATATTCGTTTATTATAAAGTAAAATAATAAACTAATTAAAACAGTGAAACGTGTTCATTTACTGCACGATGTAATAATAAATTTCTACTATTAGAAAATATACCTGTTGGCCAAAGAGCTACAGGGCATGTCACTAAAATTATATCTCCTGAGCAATATATTTTGTTAGAAAAATGGTTAGGGCAGTTGTGGTACTTATTTGTGAGTATACATGTGCTTGTTTCAGTCAGCAGAGGGACTGTAACTAAGAGAGAAGGACTTAAAACTCGGTTGAACTTTTACTAAATGACAAATACCTGTTGTTATTATTAACAACTGTTAAAAATGTTTAAGAACAATTATTAGACATATTTAAACACAATTGCTAAAATATCATAATGCAGTGTATTTTGCAAAGCAATCCCAATTCCTTCCCATTTTTGTTTCCATCCGTCCAAATTTGGCTCTTAGCTTTAGCTTCTGAAATTAGGAGATCGAGGGATTATATCATTTGATAGTAATATTTATGCAAGGGTGCTTCTGGAATGGAGTAGAGTGCAGTTCAGCCTGGGAATGCATTTCTAATGCTAGTCAATTTAAAAAACAGTAATTCTTCCGTTCACTGAAAATTCTTCCCTTCCAGAGTGGAATGAAAGAAGATGCATCAGAGTAGCTCAATATGGAATCTGAAGGAATAAATCCTTTATTTTTTTAGGATTTTTAAGGTTGTTCTTTTTCAGAATCTTTCCTAAAATAAACTAAACAAAGTTTTAATGTTGTTGTAAAAATACATATAATCTTATAAATGCATGAATGGGGCCATATCTAACATGCTGAATTTTTCATCTTTTTTTCTTTTTCTTTCCTTCCTTTCCCCACATTGCCCGCTGCTACTCATGTTAATCTTACCCAAACCCTATCCAACAACTAAAATTAATAACCTGTTGTGTATATTTCTCTTTTTTACATGCTTATCTATATAATTATATGCAAACATATATATGCAAATACACATATAAGGTTATGTGTACTTTTTGATTAAAAATGGAATTATATTAGACTTGTATTCTTATAACAAGAAAATTGATTATTAATGATTTAAAGATTAATTTCAGATTTAATTCAAAGTTATTATGCTTCGTATATATACATCATTTATTTCAAAGTTACATATTTTTAAACTTGTACATTTTAAGAAGCAGAAACTTCTGTATTTCATTCCTTTCTTAACATTCCTTTAAGTTATCACTTCTCTTTGGAGTGAAGATGTGTACACATTACAGTCATCTGAATTTGTACAACTCCTCAGCATTGATCTGCTAAGATGTATTCTCTCCACCCCATCCTGCACATTTTTCTTAAAGCTACATACAATAGGTTGGCCTTTGGATATAGAGTTGGGTGAAACTTAAGAGAATAGATAGTTTTAGGTGCTAACAAACGCTAGAACAGAGTATTCTATGTTCTCTCTCTCTTATTTGCATACCATAGATTATTTTGCCTATTTCTAGTCCCTTTTGAAGAAACAAGTTCTAAAGCCCATATGTAGGTAGTAGAAACTAATGTCATTTGCTTCTCTGCCTCATTTATATAAGTGGGTTGTTCTTATTCATGATTTCTGGAAAATCAGGGGGAGTCAGTCACAAGTTCCTATTTAGATTGTCAGCATTATATAATATAATATAATATAAATTTATTGAGTAGACAATTCTAACAATAATCATTATAAGCTGAAAAGACTGACTGCATTATGTTTCAGGGTTCTTTTTATTTATCCTATATTTGAAAATGGACATGAGTCTGAGTAAGACATGGTATAACCCAGTGATCCTCAGAGGATAGTGCTTTTTGCCATTTTCCCTTCTTTTCATCAGTAAAAGGAGGCAAAAACAAACCCCCAGCTGGTGTGTTTGGAGGATAACTGTGCGAGTGTCTTAAATGTCTGATCCCTTGGAGCCTGGAATTCTTCTCCCTCCTTCTTTCCTGGAAAAGCTGGGGCTGGCTCTGTAGTTCTGGATGAGGGCAGAGGACAAGATGGGCAAGGTTCCTACAGCATCAGACTGTCCACAGCTCTGCCTTAGAGGGGACCTTGTTCTGGATATTCACCCACTCTCATTTGTGGACACCCGGTGACCCTTCCAGAAGACCCAGGCCCCAGACATTCCTGATGCAGTCTGTGGGTGAGAGCATTGACAGGATATTGGGGAACGATCACCAGGAAGGAAGTCACACTGAAGCTTGACTTGTTATCACCTCAATTTACTTATCTCTGGTGAAGATTTCGAGGAGAAACGGGAAGTGAGCAGAAGCCAGTGCGATGCAGGACCTGGCACTTTAATGGGAAGCAGAGCCAGGAAAGGCCTCGCCTTCAGCGCAATGGCTGTCGGGGCTGTTGCCACAGGCACCTGCGGGCTTTGCAGATGACCAGGGCCCAGGCTGCCAGCCCGGCATCCTAGGGCGTGCCTGCCGCTGCTGGGGCAGGCACTTTACGGGAGCCCCGTGCCCAACTCACACCCACGTCCTGGGTACGAAGCCTGCCGAAGGAGCAGTTTTTCTCAAACACTGCTGTGCGCTAGTCTTCACCTGTGGGTCCTAGTGAAATGGAGATTCCTAAGCTCGAATTCCAGGTATTAAAGTTGAGCACGTCAGAATTCTGGACCTTTGAGTGAGTCCTCAAGGTGATCCTGAGGGCGGTGGCGTGTAGGTGGCAGTGGGTGTCTGAGGCAGCCCAGGCAGGCCATGGCAGGTGCTGCCTGCCGCACGGGCTCCAGGTGGAGGGGACCTGCAGGTAGGTGCAGAGGGACAACAGAGGTAATGGAAGAGTAAAGGACCAGGAGAGAAGCACAGAGAGAGACAGAGAGAGAGAGAGAGAGGAGAAAAACATGGGGATGACACACCTTACCAACCCCTTTGTCATTTTGACCATTTCTAGTACCCTTTGAGGAAACGTGTTCAGAACCCAATATGCAGACACTAGAAAAATAATTACACCTGCTCATCTGACACATTTTTAAAGAGTGGGTTGCCCATGACCTAAGAATGGTTTACATCAAATTTTTATGCCATTTAAAAATCATAAAATAGCCCATCTCCCTTTTGTCTTTCATCAAGAATGGCTGACACTGTAAACCTTTCTTGCTTTAAAAAAATGGTAATGACCCCACCTCATGCCCAGATGGGCACATGGCAATCTACTGTACAGACAGAGAGCCTTGCAGGGGTGACCACACTCTACTCAAGTTTTGCTTATTTTTGTAGTGGTTCCATAAAATAATGTGAGCCGCTGTAAACGACATTCATTTCAGCTCTTTCTGAACTGTAGGGCAGAAGGGTTGAGCCAGTTTTTCAAGGTTTATTCCTAAAAGCATACCCAGGGTTGTAGTTCTACTCTTGTACTAAGTGTTAGGAATCGTTGCTCTCGTAAATATAATGTCCATTTACAGTCTGTGCTTTCATTACTTTATTCCTTATAAGGAATGTGGCACAGTTTATTCATATAATAGTAATTGCATTATCCCCCAGAATAATCATTTGTTCTGTTTGTTTGTAGAGACAGCTTTGAACCACACTTTAAAATCATCATAATTGTATAGGGAATTGAAAAATAAAATGCTAAAAAATGAAAAATAAATGGATATCTCAAGTATATGGAGATTTTCCATTTAATTTTAGCACACTTCTTAGAAATGCTTTTTAATAATGTTTCTAGAAAGAAGCAAGATTTACTAAATGTAAATATATATATCCTACTATGCAATTCATATACTGTGCAATTTTTAAAAAAATTTGTGATAAGCAGTGTGTGTTTTGTGGTGTGTGTGTGTAGATTAGTTTTCTTTGATTCAGTGACCTTTCTTATAACCAGAAAGGGAGACTGGTCAAGATGTAATGGTAATAAATGCAATACAACTGCAAATTAGATACAGCACACACACAGACACACACATGCACATACACACACAGGAGACAGAGGAAGAGAGGAAAACAGTCAAGGACTTAGGTTTGAATTTCAGTCAATAATTAACTTGACAAATTTACTTAATTTCTTAGCCAGTTTCTTCATCTGTAAAGTAGGGAGTGTAACCACTATTTCAAAGCCTTCAGCAGGCTGTGAAAAGTGCCTGCACTAAAGCGTGGCAGGTAAAAGATACCCAGAGACTACACATTCTCTTCCTTGGACTCGGACTTTGAGGAAACAGAGAGCTGAGCGGCACTTTACCGACATCAAATGTGTAAATGTGATCTGACATGGACAGTTTCACAGCAGCCGTCTTCCTTCATTCAGCGAGCAGCAAATTTGTTCAGTCACTTATTTGACAAAAGCCAAATGAAAGGAAGTATATTTATATCGTGTATGTCAAAAAATTCAGAGCTGCGTTAAGTTTCAAGAAAGAAACAGTTGGTACAGAGTGTAAATATATTCACAGCTCCAGTAGGATCCACTGACCCAAATGTTCCTTTGTGTTGTCTGGGCTGGAGACCAGAAGGGCAAACACGCTCTGAGCGAAAGTCCGGAACGCATTGTTTACTTTTCCTTCAGAGCAACCTGTCCGCCTGTCCTCACCCCTGGATGTAAGTTTATTTAAAGTTCCCATCCCCTGAGTCACATCACCTCCTTTGCTGTTTCACTCATTCTTCCCCAGCATCGTCTTGTTTTGGAATTCCTGTACATGACAGGTTCCAAGTGAACTAGTAGTCCAGTCTATGGCAAGTCCACACTCAGGAGTCATCCCCACGGGGACTTTCCTGTCTAATAAATGGGAGGGCCAAGGATCACAGTATCTGCTTGTTTCCAAACTCAATATTTGCACCCATTATATTGTAAAAATAAATGAATGAATAAATAATGGCGTGTAGTTGGTATGAACAAGCGGTTATGACTTTAATGATTTTACTTATTTATTAGTTCAGTTTTACATGTAAAGAATTCTAAATTTAAATTTGTACGCTTTGGTTTCCTCTGATATGTTTCTCTATTTTCCCTACACATTTTGTATTTCCTTACAATTTATGAATTTCATTATGGACACTAATTAGTACAGCATTCGCACATTGTCTAAAATAGTAATTTCTTTTATTGTTATTCACTGCAGTGCAGCGACTGTACCGTCTAGTGATCACAGGACGTCATTTGATGAAATGGAATAATTTAGTTGGCTGGTTTTTCAGGACCCTGGATACCAATTCATTTCTTTGTCAGAGATTCTTCTTTTTAGGAAATTCTGCTATTGATCTTGAGGCTACAAAACCAATCAGCCTGTTATTATGTACCGCTGTGTTCAGGGCATTGCTGTGTACAAGCTCTGGGCGTGTTGTGAAAACTCATAAACACTCCCTTAGAAGGTGAATGTGTGGTGTGTGTGTGTGTGTGTGTGTGTGCAGAGAGGGAGGAGCAGGGTAGGTGTTGGATCTTGGGGCAAACGATGGCCATGCTGCTTTTGGTATATCTGCAGCTCAGGAAGGGGTGTAAGGCATGCATGCATTTGTTGGCATACTTTGCAAGAAGTCAGGACAGTTATATCCTGTTGTTAAGGTAATAGGTGTGTGTTAGTTTTACGATATTAGAATAACTAATTTTTAAGAAAAAATTCTTGGGAAAAATGATGGTATATTTTTTATTCACTTTGCCTCTTTCTCTTTTCATTGTTTTATTTATTTTTTCCTTTGGAAAACTTCACTATGATAGTCTTTTCTGCTGTCTGTTAACCTGTGAGGTGCAAAGTTTGCTCTTTCTGCCAATTCTGAAACCAGATGCAAGTTCTAGGAGTTCCCAAAATGACCCTCAGGTTTGATAACTCGACAGAAGGACTCAGTGAGCTCACTGAAAGCTGCTATACTCACAGTCACATTTGTCACTGGAAAGGATACAAATGAGAACCAGCTGAAGGAAGAGGCACAGAGGGGAGACCCCGAGATTGGTCCGAACTCAGAGCTTCCAGGCGTCTTGTCCTCATTGAGTCATGGACAGTGTCACCTCCTCCCACCCATGACTTCTGACATATGCACAGCTTACTGCCAACCTGGGAAGCTCATCTGAGCCTCTGTGTCCAGAGATTTTATCGACATTTCATTACATAAGCATCATGGATTGAATCATTGCCCCATATGGTTGAACTAAGTCTTTACCTGCCCCTGTCCCTGTAGGTTAGACTGAAACCATGTTGCCTCAAGGCACCCCACTTGAGCAATCTGCTGAATATAAACGATTAGGTGTGGTCCCAGGGGCCCACGGTGAATAACAGACACTCCCACCACTCAGCAAATCCCAAGAGTTTAAAGGTCATCTCCTAGGAGCTAGACTAGTCTTGGAAATCACATTTCTTACTGAATATTTTTGAATGTGGCTCAGCCATCCTACTTGTGTTTCTGTCCTATTGGATCACATGTTGCTGCACTAAAGAAGAAATCACATCACTTCTTATTTAAGAAACTCACCCCTCCGCCTGCCGATGCAGGGGACACGGGTTCGTGCCCCGGTCCGGGAAGATCCCACATGCCGCGGAGCGGCTAGGCCTGTGAGCCATGGCCACTGAGCCTGCGCGTCCAGAGCCTGTGCTCCGCAACGGGAGAGGCCACAACAGTAAGCGGCCCGCGTACCGCAAAAAAAAAAAAGAAACTCACCCCTTAGTTGTACTTCATGTATTTGACTTAATGAGGGAAGGTATATTCATAAGATACATCACTCAAACTTTGGTAAAACATATATAGTGATCAGAAATATTATCCCAAATATCATTTTAGGGGAGTAAACAGTCTGAATATTGGTAATACTTTAATATTTTTGCTTAATACTTCAAGTCATAATTGCAGTGTTTTGAATCTTACTGAGAGAGTTATGTATAGCAACAGCAAGTCTTTTTTTTAATGTTTGCATTCCTAAACATCACAATATTCTCTTCCCTTATTCCCATTTTTACTCATCTTTTAAAATATATATTATTCTAAAAATAAAGAGAAATGTTAGAGACAGAGAAAAGAAACTCTTGCAATGACATGATCATCATTACTTAACTTTATATAGCACGTTACTTTTTAACATCTTTTAGCAAAGGCTAATTGTAGCCATCTTGAAAGTGGCTGACTTAAGTACAAATCTAAAAGAAAAAAGAAATGTGGAAATGCAATTTTAGAAAATTAACTCCAGTGTAGTTTTAATTTGCATTATGTGTATGGGCTTGGGTGGATGTATGCAAATATATGAAAGTTGAAGTATGACTGCCAAAATCTATTTGGTATATCAAATATAAAAGGAAAGGGGAGGGGGAGGGGTGGAGATAGAAAACAGAAAAACTTCGACTTTATTTAGTACAGTTCATTGCTTTTCAAATGAAAAAAGGTAAAATTCAGGGAGGTCAGCAAATTATTCAAGATTGGCACTACTTAGCTATCATCTGTAGCTAAGTGTAATGATATACATCTTTCTACAAAAAAAAACAGGGCCCAGTACTTGAAAATGTATTGGTTTTCACATGAATGGATTACCGATTCACTTGCATGATTTTCCAGGTCTGATGATGTCTGGGGATATTTTGTATGTATTATGGCCCAAATATTTTTTTTCTATAACCCAGGAAGATCCGTGTCTGATGGTTTTTTCTGTGCATCCAGGTGTGACTCTGGAGTCGGACTCTTGCCTTGACCCGGGGATCCCTGTGAATGGGCATCGGCACGGCAGTCACTTTGGCATCCAGTCCACAGTGACCTTCAGCTGCAATCCAGGCTATACACTGAGTGACGACGAGCCCCTGGTCTGTGAGCGGAACCACCAGTGGAGCCATGCATTGCCCAGCTGTGACGGTAGGTGGAGCTCAGCACAGCAGCAAACCCGGAAGACGTGCATAGCAATTCTTTAAACAGTCTGGGTGGCATGTGTTTCGTGGGGTGTTAGGATATGACTGAAATGGGCCTTCTATTTGAAAGCTTGTACACCTTAAAAATATGGCCATTTAGCATGTGAAGTTTACCTGGCAAATCTTCTCTATGAAGCAGAGCTTCTGTTTAGAAATGAAGAACATAAATTATGGGCTGGCCTTCAGTTTCATCCCCAGACACTCAAGCTTGTAGAGCTTAGTGATGCACACATCTTACCCACGGTGTTTATTGAAGACCACGTGAGACAGCATCATGAGTATGCATGTTCCACCCTGTCAGACCTGATTTTCCTGTGAACCGGTCCAGGCATCAGACAACTTGCTGCAGCTCTGCACACCTAGACTGTGTTGCCTCTGACTCTTCCCTATGGCAGAGCTCTTCCCCAGGGGTGTGGGAAGTCTTTCCTCTGAAGATCCCCCCGAGTGGTTTTGTGTGTGTGTGTGTGTGTGTATGTGTGTGTGTGAGATACCACCCACTTCCCCTGTCTGCACAGATCTGCTTTTGGAAATCTCAAAATGAATAACATTCTTGTTGATTGTGTGTTACTGTATTATGCAGCTTTACACTATGCAGTTTATAGTTATAATAGCAAGATGGACGAATATGTTACTTGTGATCATTTGCGACAGTGTCAGGGATTTTGCCTTTGGCCATGAAGAATATACATATATAAATATATATAAAATATATCTGTTTTATATATATAATAGATATACATTCTTATATATATTTCCATATAAATATTATATATATTTCCATTTCCATTACTTTTTATAGACTTTAGGCATTTCCACTCAAAGATGATATATTGATATATTCATGAAAAACCTTGACTTCTTCAAAATGATTCACCAAAAATAACAGGGTTTAATGGGACAATTATGCTTGGCTACAGACCACTCAAGACCTTTGACCTTTGTCACCAGAGTATTAACCCAAACAATAACTGGTACTTTGGGAGAAAGACTGCAAAGTGCAGGTGGAGAGCACACGGTGGTTGGAGGGTGTCTCAAGAAGAATGAAGAATCCACAAAACCAGTAGAGTAGAACACTGTCCTCTGGGCAGAAGCAGATGCAGGTTGAGCTCTCCATCTATGGGGCCAGCATATCAGAAGCCACAGAAGGAGATGCAACCTGACGTGAAGCATTAGCTATGCGAGGCAAGGGGTGAGCCCTGCTGGGGAGGGACCCCTAGGTGCCATGTGCCTGCTTTTACTTTCCTTAATAGAGATCTGAAAGAGTTCCAGTTTTGTGCAGAAGATAAGCTGAGACATTTTTCTTTTCCTGCCATTGGTTATAACTCTACTGTATCAACTCCAGTATTTGCCTAGGGAGAATGTTGTAAGAACCCAAATAATTGTCATATTATGTTGACACCACTTTTCTATTTACCAATCTCAAATGAGCTGTTAATATAGAAATATGTATTGTAGCAGGGCAGCCTGTAGAAATGTAGAGGATTGTCAAAAGGTATATTCCTTACTACTCAGCCATAAAAAAGAGTGCAATATTGCCATTTGCAGCAACATCGGTGGATCTAGAGACTGTCATACTAAATGAAGTAAGTCAGGCAGAGAAAGAAAATATCATATCACTTATATGTGGAATCTTAAAAATTGATACAAATCAACTTTACAAAACAGAAACAGACTCACAGACATAGAAAACAAACTTATAGTTACCAAAGGGAAAAGGGGAGGGGAAGGGATAAATTAGGAGTATGGGATTAACAGATACACACCACTATATATAAAATAGATAAAAAACAAGGGGAAGGATTTACTGTATAGCATAGAGAACTATATTCAATATCTTGCAATAAATCATAATGGAAAAAGAATCTGAAGCTATACACCTGAAACTAACACAGTATTGTAAATCAACTATAGTTAAATCAAAACATATTTTAAAAGGTATATTCCTAATTCCCCTTATATTCAATTCAATATTTCAATGAAAGAAAGTGGCAGAAATTGCCCAGGTGTACATAGGTGCATAACTACAACATGGACCACAAGCACCTTGGCCCCACGTTTGCCGTACATGAGGATGTATCAGAGCCAACTGCTTCCTTCAAAGCAGGTGAAAAGGGATGAAGACTTGGAGACAGTAGTTATGAGTAAATTATTCTAGGAAGATGTGTCTCCTTATTTGCATTCTTTTTTATATTAGACCTTAAATAAACTCTAAAATAATATATCACCTTAACAAATATATAGAGAACCATAATATAAATGAATCTGCCTATAGAAAATATCATACTTAATAGTAAACTATTACAAAAAGTCCCATGAAATTCAAGAACAGAACAACTTTCTCAGTATCAGAAATGTTATTTGACATTGCCCAGAAGATCTTAACTAAGACAATAATTTAAGAAAATTATATGAATGATAAATGTTAGAAAGAGAATATAACCATTAGCAATAATAAGGGTTCAGTATGTGACTACATTCAGGATAAACATAAATCAGTAGATTTCCACAAAGAACATAACATATTAGAAGTATAATAAAATACATATATAGAAAATAAAACCCTAAAAACTGCCAGGAATATATCTAACAAGAAATATGAAGGCTTATATTTTTTAAAAATTAGAAAGTTACAATATAATACAAAAGAATAACCTAGAAATGGAAATACATATTATGTTTCTACATGGGAAGAATGAAATTTAAATGTACAGATTTTCTACAAATAGAGTTTAAAGTTCAATCAAATCTAATTAAAATTAATTTGGGTTTTTTGTAGAAATTTATAGACATTTAAAAATTAATCCAGAAGGGTAAAGGCTGCAAACAGCTAAGAAATACATATTTTTAAGAAAGATAAGGAAGGGCTACACCACCTAGTATCAAAGAATACTGAAAATTAATGATTGATTAAAACAATATGAAATCAGTGCAGAAATACAGAAACAGATTAATGATACAGCATAGGGATCCTAGTAACATATCTGTGCCCATATAGAAACTTAATTTATGAAAATTATTCCAAATCAGTGAGAGGGGATGACATATTTAATAAATAATGTTGGTCAAATGGGATATCTGAGTGGGGTTTAAAATGTTAAAAAAGTAAATCAAAGTTACACATTAAAGATAGAAACAAAGATTCAAAACTTCAAATCATTATGTGACAATTAGTCAAATATTATTAAGACAACCTTTTATTGAATATTTATTTATTTACACAAATATAAGCTCAGTGAGTTTTCCCACAAGAAACACATCTGTATAAGATCAAGACCACACAGATCAGTAGATGAACGTGACCAGCACCCCAGGAGTCCCCTCCCAGTCACTGCCCTACAAAGGCTACTGCTCCCTTGATCCTCTAAAGATTCTATGTAAAGGAAATCATACAGGATGTGTACTTTGCTGTGTCCCGCTTCTTCCACTCAGTCATGCACTTGTGACATCATCCAAGTCATGACATTTAGCTGCACTTCCTTCATTCTCGTCATCTATGTTTTATTGTATAAATATACCACCATGTTTTTTTATTCCATGATACTCTGTATGAAATTTGAGTTATTTTGAGCACCCTTTCATGCTTTTTTGGCCAAGGGTATATCCTCCTCCGCGAAACACTTGTTTTTTCCTCCTATTTATACTGGGTCACATACCTTTTTCTTATTGAATTGTAACATTGTTTGTATATTTGGAGACCACTCCTTTGTTGGATCGACGCATTGTGAATGTTTTCTCTCACTCTGTCTCTGTCTTCCTCCTCTTCTCGATCTCTGTTTTTAAATTTTTAAAATCTTTTTATTGGGGTGTAGTTGCTTTACAATGTTGTGTTAGTTTCTGCTGTACAGCAAAGTGAATCAGTTATATGTATACACGTATCCCCTCTTTTTTGGATTTCCTTCCCATTTAGGTCACCACAGAGCATTAAGTAGAGTTCCCTGTGCTATATATAGCAGGTTCTCATTAGTTATCTATTTTATACATATTACTGTATATATGTCAATCCCTATCTCCCAATTTATCCCACCTCCCCTTTCCCCCCTTGGTGTCCATACATTTGTTCCCTATGTCTGTGTCTCTATTTCTGCCTTGCAAACAGGTTCATCTGTACCGTTTTTCTAGATTACACATATATGCATTAATATACGATATTTGTTTTTCTCTCTCTGACTTACTTCCCTCTGTATGACAGTCTCTAAGTTATGACCCAGCAATCCCACTACTGGGCATATAACCTGAGAAAACCATAATTCAAAAAGACACATGTGCCCGAATGTTCATTGCAACACTATTTACAGTATAGCCAGGTCATGGAAGCAACCTAAATGTCCATTGACAGATGAATAGATAAAGAAGATATGGTACATATATACAGTGGAATATTAGCCATAAAAAGGAATGAAATTGGGTCATTGGTAGAGACGTAGATGGATCTTGGTCTCTTTTTGATGAATAGAATGTTTTCATTTTAAAATAGTCTAATTGTTCAGTGAATTCATTGGTGGTTGGTGCTTTACAGGTAGTGTTTAAGAAGCCTTGCTACCTGCAGCGTCATAATGATATTCTATTGTTTTCTTTCAGAAAACTTTAAAACTTTTAAAGCTTTGTTGAGATATAATTAAAATTCTATAAACTGCCTGTTTAATGTTAAAAATTTAATATGTTCTGAGGTATGTATACATCAATGAAACCATCACTGTGATTACGAACGTTTTCATTACCCCTGAAAGCAAACACTAATTTATTTTAAATTTCAAATATATACTTTAAATCCATCTAATTTTTTGTTAAGTTAATACATAGTGTCTAGATCCATTTTTTTTCCCCAGTAGGGCTTTCCAATTGAGACAGTGTTATTTATTGGAAAGATCATACTGTCTCTTCTCTGATGTACTATTTTGTCACACGAGTGACTATATAAGCATGAGTCATTGGTTTTGTCCTTTTGTTTGTTCCTTGAGAAATTTTACTTTTTAATTCTTGGAAAACCTTCTAAAGAAATATAGAAATAATAAAAAACATTTACACTTCACTATATACAAATTAAAAGTTCCATTAAAATTTTTAAAAGGTAAAAGAAAAGGGTCAGATTACGGAAAATAATTGCACTGTCCATGTAATATGATTCTAAATAACTGTGTCCTGTAAATGAATGGGAGAAGAACAACAACACAAACAAAGCAAGAGGTCTATGGGGGAAACACACACATAGGCGATTCACAGAAGTACACAAAAGGTCAAAAAATGGTTTAAAATATGCCCATTCTGACTAGGAATCAGGAAAATGCAAATAAAACACAATAGTTTTCCTCCCTTGTTGCATCTGCAAAAAAAGTAGAAAGGTCATATTACTCTATTACTATATCATTGTGGGATTAGGGATCTGCATGTTCATTATACACTATTACTAGGAAACTTAAACAATAACACTCTTTGAAGGAAAGAAAAAGCAAGTCACAGAACAATGTGTGTCATGTATATGAGCATGTACACATAGGTAATTACAGACACACTCACAGTATATGCATAGAAAGTGACTGGAAATAGATATTCTAAAGTTATAACTGTAATGCTTTCCTTTGGGGAGATTAGTAGGCTATCGGGGAGAATGAAGAGAGACTTCTTTAGCTCTCCATTTTATGGTGTTATTTGAATTCTTATTACCTGTTTTATTTTTGTATTAGAACTCTAATAATAAAAAAGTAAATACAGTTCATGCTTATGACTACTAGAGAGTGTCAGAAGGCTACTAGCTACTGGACTAATGAAAAATTTGTAAAACTCGAGAATGTCATAAATATCAGTACTATACCAAAATATTTACTCCTTATTTAGACTTCTTTATTAACAACAGTTGTACTAAGAACACTAAGTATGGTAAGGGCCTAACCCTTAAAATACTTCAGTGTTATTCACACATAACTGAACATAAATCAATATATCACTTAATCCAAAATTTGTGATAAGTTAATCATATGACTAATTCTATTGAAATATTTACATTATATACAAACGCATGGCTTCGTTGGATGTTATTGTGCAGTTTTAATTGTTCTTTTTGGACTAGAGCTAAAAATGGAATTTAGAAGTAGAGCACATATCAGCTGCTCTCTTTTTTACAACTTGAATTTGAGGTAGGCCAGTTGAGCATCTACTAAAATGAGGCTTCTCCAGTGATTTTCATTGCAAACTCTTCAGCCTGAGCTGGAGAGATTGAAAATGTAAAGTCCTCTGATCATGACTCCACCACTCTACAGAGGTGGGAAATGGCACCTAGTTCATCACAGAAGACACACCAGTCATCAAATTAGGTAGATTCTTGATTTGGTGAAGAAAACTGACAGGTAAAGTGAGAGTCTTATCCTGACCCATCTGAGATTTTTCATTTTGACTTTGAATGGATTCTTCTCAAACGAGAACAACATATACATGTTAAAATACTCTGTGTGTATTCTTGATTTAACACTGGCAACTTACTTCGTTTAAATATTTTAATAGCTATCCAAGATTATTTTCTACTTCCGTCTAGCCAGCAACCTGGGTGTTTCATTACCTGAGTCATCCTCATCCGCCGAGGCCAGGTTGCCCTCAGCCTTCACCAGAATTCTTCTGGAATTGCTCCAAGTCGCCAGCACTACTAACTTTCCTGACATCCATTTCTCCTTATTTGCAGTTCCATAAAGTTTAACTTTAAAATGTATAATATAATCTAATCATATATAGTCGTAGTTCATTTGGACTGCTGTAACCACATGCTACAGACTGAGACGCTTATAAACAACAGAATTTATCTCTCACTGTTGTGGATGGTGGTACTCCAAGTTCAGGGTGCCAGCATGATTGACTTTTTGGAGGGCCCTTCTTGGGTTGCAGACAGCCATCTTCTCAGTGAGTCATCTCATGGTGGAAGGGGCAGGGAAGCTCTGTGGGGCCTCTTTTATCAGGGTACTGATCCCATTAATGAGAGTTCAGCCCTCATGACCTGATCACATCAGAGGCCCCACCCCTGATACCATCACATCAGACTTTTTGATTTCAATGTGAGTTTCGAGGATACAAGCATTCAGACCATAGTATATACATATATACACATGCACATTTAATCATTTGATACAGTCTTCTCAGTTTAAATTCAAGCTCCTAGAGAATAGGAATTGAAGAACTCATCTAAAATACAAGCCTTGGGCTGGGATTCCAGTGATGAGTAGAAGTTCCCAAAGTAGCCAACATGCAAAGAAGCATTCTAGGCAGAGGAAATGAGCAAACTCACCTGAGTTGATTGACATGGAACATTCTGCAAACTCCTGCAGGGTTAGTGAAGGAGAGTGAATGGAAATGAAAAGAATGATCAAAAGGAAATTATCTAGGAGAAATGGTGTGGCAACAGACTGCAAAGGGCCTTCTGTGCTTTGCAGATATCTGAGATGCTGTTTGTTTTCCATAGAAAATGCATTTTATCTTGTGCATTTTATCTATTGTTGTCTCCCAGTTTAAATTTATGTAAATTTGGAGTTTAACCTCTCTAATGAGATTGGTAACATAAACTATTTGCTTTGCTTATGCTTCATTGGAACCTATCTCAGCTAATAATAAATGTTTGATAAAAAGCTATTAATAAATCTGCAAACTTTGGGAGATTTTAGAGTTTGATACGAGAGTTTTAGTCAGTCACGGTTGACTGTTTTCATTTCACCTTAAGAACTGTTATTGTTGCCTTTGCAAATCGTAAGCAATCTCTTAAACTCCATGGGTTTTTATTGTGACAAATGATACATCAATAGCATATTTAAACCTTTAAAAATTCATAGCTCTCAGAAAGGAAAGAAGAAAGCAGAATTATAATATTTCATATTACCCTGGAAAAAGGTAAACTCTATCAATATCTCTTACATCATAGCATTGCTGCATTTTTTTCTATTTATGCTTTAGATACTCAGGGTTTGAAGAAGCAAAGTGAACATTGCAATAAATTGACCTCCTTTTATTTGGTGAAAAACAAATGCAAGGAAAACTTTGGAAAAATTTCTTCATTAAATAAATATTTTTGTAAACTCTTTACCCTTTCCACAAGTATTTATTGGAAAACTACTGTATTTGTAGGCACACAGTTGACAAGTTCATAATCTATTAGAATAGACAGAAGAAAGACTTATTTTTTAAGTCATCCAATGAAGTAAATGCTTTATTAGACTCAGGAAAAATGATTGAGAATAAAGAGATAAAAAATTTGGAATCTTGAAAGGCTTTGAAGGCAGCTTTCCTGATGCATCTTTAATAGTAAGGTTGAAAGGAAAGAAAAGATTGAAAGTGAAGAAATAGTAAGAATCAGGCATAAAGGCATAAAGAGGGCCTGGAGGATTTGGAGGATAGAAATGTATTTGCTGAGAGTAGATGCTGATCAAAGGTAGTTCAGAGGCCTTTCATGCTAGTCCTGTGAGCACGGCCCCAATTCTGTGGGTGAGAGATTTGAGACTGCCCTGTTCTGTGTTCCTACAGGGGGGCCCCAGGGGTTTCTTTGAGGTGGAACTGAGGACAGTGGCAGGGCTGAACAGCTCTGATTATCCCCGTCTGTTATTGTAGGGTTCCCTGTAAGAGTTCTTTTGAGGAAAGGATTCCAGTATAAATGAATGAATGAATAAAATCAATGACTTCTGTAGGGCATGGGGAGTCCACGAATAATTTGAAATGGAAAGTAACCCCATTAAGTTTTTGCTTTAAGTAGAACTTTATAGTAGTTTAAGGAAGTAATGGGGAAAGAGAAAAGAAACAAATCCGACAGTGTACCGACTGTATGCTTTCTCGTGTTAATCTCTTCAAGGAAGAGACAAGAGTAAGGGAGCAGGAAATCAGACAAAAATGACCCGAAACACGCCAGTTACAGGGCGTTCCACAAGTGGGGAGCGGTTGGAGGCGTCATCGTGGAGATGCGGCTGGTGGCGGGGGGAAGGGACCCAAGGGTGTCATTCTGAGATACTTAGCCAGCTGTCTGTAATTCCGCTGCGTTTGAGAAGGAAGTCAGGGCCGGAAACGTGAGTCTGCAAGCCGCCAGGTGTCCGGTTAGAGCAGGTGGCGCAGGGCAGCCAGTGTTTTCCAGGGAGAGAAGAGTCCGCCACGCCTGGGCCGTCCGCCACGCCTGGGCCCTCCGTCCGCACCGCCGCCTCCGCGTGCAGGAGCCTCAGCTCCTGCCTCCTCCAGTCCAGGCGACGCGGACGCTTACAAACAAGCATTAAAGCCACGTTGTTGGTTCTTTGAAGCAATGACTGCCCTGTTTGCAGACTTGAATTCATTGGAAGACTTTGTGCAGGATCCGAGACGGTGCCGGGGCAGGATGGGAATGATAGAAGTTGATAACTACAGAATCCATAGTGCGAGGGCTGTACTTAACAGACCACTAGGAACCCAAGGACCTTACAGTAAATTGGCAGCCACTGCCCTGTCACAGAGCAAACTGTTAACACTGGGCTGACTCTGACCGTCTACCTTCCCTCCATCCTTTCATGGCTTACTCAGTGTTCATCATCCTGGGAGTGAACAACTGCGGGGCCGTGTGTCCATCACTTTGCTGCTTCGCCAGCCTCACCGTACTCTCATCACCTAGACTGCCTTTGAGTTTAGAGAACAAGATTTTGTTCTTAGAATAAGTCATTCTTCGCTATATTTTTATAAATTATTTGCCTTGCCCACTAGAAAGTAAACTTTTGCAAAACAGGACTTGTCTGTCTTTCATAAGAATATCCCAGGTTTTAGTCTTTTTATCTACACCTGCATTCACAGTGTTGAGATGATGTCATCTTTCTACCCCTCGGTCAGACCTCTCTCATGGGATTGAGACTTGTGTATCCAATTGCAACACCAACCATTCTACATGGATGTCTAGTAGGCCTCGAGCTCGTGTATCCAAAACTGAACTGATATACTTTCAAAACCTGATTCTCCCAAAGTTGTTCTGCATCTTCAGTTTTTCACACTTAGCCTTAAAACTTCACATTCATCCCCAAATCTTCCTTTTTCTTCATGGCACCCACATCTCACTGACAAGAAAATCCTATTGGCTCTACCTTCCAAATATGGCCAGGTTCTGACCACTTCCCACCACCTCTGCTGCTGACGTTCTGGTCCAGAATCTTGTCTGTTTCACTCTCTGCCGCCCAACCACATCCTCACACAGCAGCCTAGCGCTCAGGCTGAAGTCCGAGTTGGCCCGAGTCATCCTCTGTGCAGGAGCCTCGGGTGGTCCTTCATCTCACTGAGACACATGCCAAGGCCTGGACGGGATCTGCCCCTTTAAACCTGGCTCCCCTGAGCCCTCCATCCTTCCCCTCCCAGACCCGTCGCCATCCCCCCAACCCAGCAGCCCACTCTAGCTCTGGGCCTTTGTCTTTGCTGTTTCCTCTCCCCCCAAGTTTTTTCCCAGATTATCAAGTACTTCCTTCTTCTGTCTCAAGTCCTTCTTCGCAGGCCACTTCCTCAGTAAGGCTTCCCCCCGACCCCATTTATGCTGCCCCCAACTCCACACCCATCTTAGAATATCCCATTCTTCTTTCCTTCTTAGATTTCTCCTCTGGCATGCATCATCTTCCAACATGGTATAGACTCAGCTCTTCATATTATATTCTCTCTTCTTCAACTGGAATGTATACTCTGCCAGGGCAGAGACTTTTGTCCATTTTGCTCATAAATGGTGCTCAGTAACTATTTGTGAATAAACTAATTTTAAATGCTATGTTAATGTTACCATTTCCATAAGAAGATGAATCAATGTAATTTTAAGATGTGAACACTTTAAACTGTTAAATTATTCTAGAACTCATTTTGAAAGTTTCTATTTTGCTAATTTTTACCTAGCTCTTTCCATTTGGTTTGCATATTCAAAGATATTATCTGTTTCCTTAAAATTACACACTGACTGAGGATGATGAGAAAAATCACGTCTTCTACAAATTAGCTAATTCTTTTGCAAGTATTATTCGTGGACCTAGCTTTTATGACACACGGTTCAGGATGTTCATATTGCAACAGACCCTTGAACGATGCAGGGGTTAGGGGCCCAGAGGACCTGGAGACTGAATCACAGCTGAACCTGAGTCACCTTTCCTACCCCCAGCCTCCCCCTGTACTGATTCCATCAGCTTTGATTCCTTTTTCAGTTCAGCTCTAACATTCTGAAAAGCTTGATAGGACTTAAGATATGAAAGAAAAGACAAACATCCACTATTCAAATGTTTGCAAAATTAAGGCATATAGAATTTATTCAAATTTTAAATTATTGATATATTAAAGCTCTAATAATAATTATCATTAGCTAACGCCTTGGGTATTTGTTACATATGGGGCCCTGTAAATTGTGTTCTACAAAGGCAATCATTATAAACACCTACCGTAAGAGATGGCTTTTAACACTATTTTCACTTTCAAGATAAGACACCTGTAAAGGAGGGAGGGCAAACCACTTGCCAAAGATCACAGAGCCAGAGACGCATCAGCATCTGAACACATTGCTTTCTGACATCAGGGTCTGAGCACTTAAACCTCCATATTGCACTGATTCCCTAAATATCGTGACTTTCCCCTTCGAGTGATTATGTATAACTTTCTTTTTCTTCCTTCAAAAATGAGTCTCTGAGGCATATTGAAAAGGGCATATATTGATGTGAAGGATTTAAACTTAATGAAATGCTACTGAGAAGACCAGCAGCTCTAGAGAAATGGAATCAATAAGGTATAGATAGAGATGCAGATATAGATATAGGTATATAGATAGATTTATTATAAGGAAGTGACTCACGTGATTATAGAGGCTTTCAAGTCCCAGATCTGTAGTTAGCCAGTTGGGTCCCAGGGAGGCCAATGGTGTAAATTCCAGTTTGAAGTTCAGCAGCCTTAAAACTCAGAATGAGCTGATGCTTCAATTCTAGTCTGAAGATAGGAATGAAGATGATGTCCCAGTTTGAAAGCCATCAGGCAAGATGTGTTCCATCTTAGTTTTGAGATGTTCAGCCTTTCTGACCTCTTCAGGCCTTCAGCCTGTTGGACGAGGCCCACCCCCACTGGGGAGGGCAACCTGCTCTACTCAGTCCACCTGTTCCAGTGTTCATCTCATCCAGGAGCATCCTCACAGACATACCCAGAATAATGTCGGATCAAACGTCTGGGCATCCTGTGGCCCAGTCAGGTTGACACATAAAATTAACTGCCACAGGAGGGTTCTTCTTCAGCTGTTTTACCTTAGCCTGTCTGATTTTTCCAGGTTTTGTACTGTTTAGGACACTGTATATCAACTGGCATATTTCACGTAAAATAAAGTTGTTGTTCCATTTTATTTTACATGGAGGTGATCTTAAATATTCTTTTAGTCTTTGTGTAAATTAAATGGCACTTTAAAAGTATTTTATATAGCAATCATTGTGAAACTTTAATACTACAATGATATTTCCTTATTATTTTAAGCCCTCTGTGGAGGATACATCCATGGAAAGAGTGGAACAGTTCTTTCTCCTGGGTTTCCAGATTTTTACCCAAACTCTCTAAACTGTACATGGACCATTGAGGTATCTCATGGAAAGGGTAAGGATATTACATAGATTTCAAATATACAAAATAACTAGATACAAACATGGGAAGAAAGAAAGAAATATTCATGTGTGAACAAATAAGATAACTAATTTCCTCATGTATATTTTGATTGCTAATTTTGATTTTTAATAAGATTTTAGAAGAAAAATGGTCTTTAAATTATTGGTGCTTTCAAGCAGAAGTAGATTTCTTGTTTTATTCTGTATTGGTCAGATGACTTGAATTTATGCTTGTGAACATAAGCTTGAAAATTAGGTGTAATGGTAAGGAAAAGAGGCATGCATTAAATAAAATATGACTAGTGCTTAAATAAAGGGAAATAAGAAATTATCTAAGCTTCTCATTTCTATGATAAATCTAGGATACATTTTTATACTTGGCTTGTGTTCTAAGTGTACCCAGTATTAGTACATATAATGAATAATTTATCTTCACATAATCCAGTGTTGATTTATGGAGTAGATTTCATTATCCTCATTTTATAAACAAGTGGAGTGAAAACCAGAAACATTTGAATTTTGTGTAAGAAATACAGTTTATAGACATTGGATTTGGGACTATAGTCTGAGTCTTTTTCGTATGAGTAAACTTGTCATTTTCAAGAAGATAATTTGGAATTTTTCTCACATAAACATTATGTAGATTTTGTCTTTCCACTTAAATTTGAGCTCAACTTAATGTTAGATTGACATGTTTTATTATATACACTGTCTTACACTCCACCATCATGAATACATGTTAAGAAAAACTTGGCCTTGAAGGAAATTAAGAATAAACAAATAATGAGCAACCAAGGTTTTGTCATCATGAAAATATTTGTATTAAAAAGGACCTAGTCATGGTTAAATTTATTCATTATGTATAGGAATTCAGAAATAATACTTTGTGGGTATAGTTACAATGAGAACACATGCACAAGGGATCACATAAAACTATCATTTCAAAATGGTCTTTGCTCACTTGTGTAAGTTTCAGTATTAGACCTCCAAGCCTAGATTTTCTAAAGGACACGTGTTTACTATAAATGGGAAAGTGATCTCATCCTTCGCTCCTCAGGGGCAAATGCTTTCCCTAAGTGTGTGCAAACAGTGCATTATGACCCTCCTGCCGAGTTTTATTATGCATTTATATCTGGACCTGTTGATACAGCTGTCTCTGTATCCCTGTGTATAACCTTTATCTGTATCTGTACTTACATATGCTGAAGCATTTGTTTTTTCTGTTTATTCCTTCTTCTACCCATTCTCTGTATTTTTCTTTTAAACTTCAAAATTAAGGTTGCATTTTAAGATTTTCTTTTGATTCAAGACTTTTATGTCTCTAAGCCCAGAAGGAATTCTTTTCCCCAACTGTTAACTCTGCCAATGCCCCCCTTTACCCCCCTCTCTCCCTCTCTCTGTCTCTCTCTCAGCTCTCTCTTTCTGTCTCTCTCTCTGTGTCTTTCTCACTACCTCCATCTCTCTGTCTCTCAGGGGTTCAGATGATCTTCCACACCTTCCACCTGGAGAGCTCCCATGACTACTTACTCATCACAGAGGACGGGAGTTTCTCGGAGCCAGTGGCCAGGCTCACAGGGTCGGTGCTGCCCCACACCATTAAGGCAGGTTTGTTTGGAAACTTCACCGCCCAGCTTCGGTTTATATCAGACTTTTCCATTTCCTACGAGGGCTTCAATATCACGTTTTCAGGTATGTTGGGGTCTTCTCTGGCAATACTTGTACTGTTTGTGTGAGCGAGTGTGTGTGTGTGTGTGTGTGTGTGTGTGTGTGTGTGTGTGTATGTTTACACGTAAACGGCCGACCATTGAGAAGCTCTAGTTGGGTGGAGGAGGAGTTGAGATGCAAGGGCAGCAGCCTGGCGTCCACAAGACACCATGCCTCACATTGACTGTAAATTCTCATCCCCCCAAATTTGCTAATATCACTATTTCTTCAGTCTCTCTTGTTATCAGTTCTATCAAAATCTCTGAGGAAGCTGTCCTTGTTGGGAGACATACTCAGAATCAGCTGTGGTCTGATTATTTTGAATCCTACCTTCCAGGAGATGCCATACTTGTACTGAGAACCACCTTTAGAGTGAAAAAGAGTATGAACAATGCAGTCGAGGATGAGCTTCTTGTTGACTTTAATGCCATCATACATGGCAGCAAAATGATACTCCAAAATTAAGAAACATTTTCACTTTTAATTATAAAACATAGATAATATTTGTGAGGGATTTATGTTGTTTCAGGCATTATTTGTATGGGTTAAATTGTTTAATTTGAATGATGCTAAGAATGGTATTAAGATATTTCTTTCTTAATTCCATGACTCCCAGCACACAGCTACAAGCTACAAGGAGTCTTTTGATTACAAAAGTCAGAGTGCAACTCTGAAGCTGACTCCTTTCGTAAACTCCCTAAAAAACAAGCAAGCAAACAACAGAAACAACAAAACACACTTTTCTGGGTCTTTGTAGCTCTTTGGGGCAGTTTTAAAATATTTTTAAATATTAAGACTAAACTGGCATCACTTTTTGAACATGCAGAACAATTCATTTGGTCACAGCCAGTAGAAGACAATCTATAAAGCTTACACAAGGAATCACTTTCATCAAGATTGTGTCACACACATGCTCAGTCTTTTTAAAGACAAAATACACCTTTGATTGCAAAGCTGATTCCAAAGGAAACGTATTCTTTAGATATGCTAAAGGAATCATTTCATCTGAAGGCACGTTGCCTTGAAATGGGCTGTGAACAATTGCCAGTGACGCTAACACAATGGAGTTTATTCTTTGTGCCCAAATAAGTAACCACTTTATTATGCAATTGAAGCATTTACCCTTTTGGAGACTGTTCTGATATCTGTACAAAATCAGTATGCTGCTATATCCGGATTTTTTTCCTTGTTAGTCCTGTTTATTTCTGTCTTTTCTAGAAGGTTTATTAAAGGGTCATTTCTCAGTTATGTCTCCCAGTCAGTGTCGCCGTAGACACTAATGGAAATATGGGGGGAAAGGGCTCCTTATTCAAGTATGTTTAGGTCGAGCCGTCCACCCTCCCTGGTCTATCTTGAGTGTCCGCTACTGACAACTCTCTGTGTACACTTACTATTCCAGCCTTTCTTCTCCATGCCTCCTATGATACTACTTTTTGGAGTTTTTTTGTTTTGTTTTTTGTTTTTGCGGTACGCGGGCCTCTCACTGTTGTGGCCTCTCCTGTGTGGAGCACAGGCTCCGGACGCGCAGGCTCAGCGGCCATGGCTCACGGGCCCAGCCGCTCCATGGCATGTGGGATCTTCCCGGACCGGGGCACGAACCCGTGTGCCCTGCATCGGCAGGCGGACTCTCAACCACTGCGCCGCCAGGGAAGCCCTGATACTACTTTTTGAATGCCAACTTTCTGTGAATTCACATAGTTTCCTGGTCATTCTCTTCAAAAGATGAGAATCTGGACAACTTAGTGCCTTTACAGATGTGGTTTCCTCTTCATTCAAAACCCTTCTTCAGGGACTTCCCTGGTGGCATAGTGGATAAGACTCCACACTCCCAATGCAGGGGGCTCAAGTTTGATCCCTGGTCAGGGAACTAGATCCCACATGCGTGCTGCAACTAAGAGTTCACATGCCACAACTAAGGAGCCCGCCTGCCGCAACTAAGACCCCACGCAACCAAATAAATAAATAAAATATTAAGAAAACGAACCCTTTTTCATTCCTCACCCGGCAAAGCTGCATGCAGATCAAGCACTGCCTGTTGCTCACAGTCGTCTCCTCTTCCTTGAGCAGAATTGTGTTCCTCCTGCCTTCCCGTAACACTGTTTATATACCAAAATTGTGTGTCTTCCAACTTTATCTTTCCATATTTGTATCCTTCCTGTGTCTTCTCCCGTTGTTGCACCATCAGTGCCTGGGAAAGAGTACAGAGTGCTCATTCTTTTATTTAGTTATTTATTTTTAATTCAGTGAGTGTTTGCTGAGCACCTACAAGGTACCAAGAATTATTCTAGGCCCTGGAGACACAGTAGGGAATAAAACAAAGGGCCTGCCTTCATAGAGCCTGTAATCCAGTAGGGGAGATAGTAACAGGGGATGCTATCAGAAAGAATAAAACAGTGAAGGAGTTAAAAGATGCTGACGTGTAGAGAATTGCCACGGTAGGTCTATCTGATAAGCTGACGCTTGATTTCAAAGAAGTCAAAGAGCAGGCCAGGCTGCTATAGGGGACGTGGTCCTCAGAAGACGCAAGAGCAGCAGTGGGAGTGTGCGGGCAAGTTTAGGGTTAAAGAATGAGGTCGCTGTGGTCAGAGCCCGGTAATTGAGAAGGTCATATAAGTACCTTGGCCGTGAATTGTGTTATGCAAAGCCATTGGAGGGATTTGAACAGGGATGGACATGATCTGACCGTTTTCAAAACTCATTCTAAGTAACATCCAACGTTAACACAGGATCTTAGGTAAGATGCTGTTACACAGTAAGCCCCACAGGAGACAGCAGAAGCTGAGGCTGCGGGGTTGGTGCTGGAGTGAAGTGGACCAGGTCAGCTGGGATTGAATGTGTCTGAAATACAGACAGGGGTCAAGGTCTTCGTCTCTGTGAATGAGGATGCCACACTTCACGTGGCAAACACGGGGACTGAAGCAGGTTTGGGAGGAAAAATATAAAATTTTGCTTTGGGAAATTGTAGGTATATATCCAAGAGGGGTTGTCAAGAGTCTTGAGTTCACAGAGAGGGTCAAGTCAGGAAAAAAATAATTGAAGTTCATCAATAAATAGACAAAATTTAAAGACGTGGGGCTGGGTAAGCTGGGAAATGAGTGTAGCTGCACAGAAAGAAGGTACTAGGTTTTGGCTGGGGCAGGACATTTTGGTGCAAAGATGAGGACTATTCAAATCATGGACTGAGAAGGTGGGACCCTGAGCTAGGAGGAGAGAAGGGATTACCCTCCAAGGAGGAAGAGGGCTTCCACTGTGTAAGTAGGAGGCAAGGCTTGGTGAGCGGGCTCACAGGGGGAGGCCGCGGTGGCTCTGGTCTGGAAGCGAGCCCGCTGGCAGGTGGAGAGGGACTGGGAAGAGGTGCCGTGGAAATAGAACGTGGAGCGCCTCTGAGGAGCTGGTGCCGGAGTTGCCCCACCAGGCGTGGCGGCTGTGGTCGTCGTGAGGTCATGAGAGTGGTTTTTATTCGGTGGATTGCTGTGTCGCATTCTTATAATGGGCCCTGGAACACATGTCTGTGTGCTCATGGGAATGAGACTAGAGAATTGATGAAGAAAAATAGAGTAAGTTCTAAGAACAAAATCTTTGAGTCAGGGAACTTGGAATCCTGAGGGCAATACATTTTTCTTCTGCTGGATGCCTAACTGGAAACGTATGCTGTGCAAATACACACTGTGTAATAGCCCATAAGTGACAATTGACACAAGAGGACCTTTATGTGACCTTGTGTGGGAGGGTGGAACTAATCCACACCTCTAATCTCACGGTGTTGGATCAGGCTTCCTATTTCAGTAGGTATTTTTCAGAGGACATCAGTCAAAATATGAAATAAAAATATACACAAAGAACCATACGATTACAGTGTTTTTCTCTATAATACAATAGATCTAGCACAAATAATAGCAAACTGTTCTCTTATTTGGCAAGAGTTTTCAATTGCTTTTAAAGAAATGACAGCAAAGATGTGATTCGAGTTGAGAGTATACAGTCTATCAGGAGGAGAATGACTTCTGTCAGATGAAGATAAAGTTCCCTGGATTGTGACAGCTTTATTTTACTATTTCCTAGAAAGTCTACCATTATGTTTTGGTATGACAAATAAATATTTGTTGAGTTGAATTGAATGATATTACCTTTTTTTTTTCCTTGCTGGGTCATACTAAAAATAGGTCAAATTAATGAGTATATCTCCAGAGTGGTGAGAGTAGTTTGAATATGTTAGGGATCCAGAATAGAGTTTTTACCTAAATGAAAAACGGGAGAAAGACAATGTAGAAAGCGTGGAGCTCAGATGTTGACCAATAAGTTGGGTGAGATGAGGGAAAAACTGGAGCAGAGATTTCCTCTTCATACAGGGTTGGGATGCCAGTGATGAAACTTGTGGATGATGGGAATAGAAAAGATGGATTAAAATTGAGAAATATTGGGGGAGATGATGGTTTGGATTTAATATGTTCCTTGAGAATACAGAATCCACACTTTAGAGTCAGAACTTGAAAGATAGTAGTTGGAAATCAGAAAGCAAAGGCAGTATCTTTTCAGATGAACTAGCACAGTTTCCCCACCACCATAGGAAAAACTTTCGTCTCCCACTCATTGCAATAATGCTCATCCTTTAATTGACGCTTTAACCTCTTTGAAGCTCTTTCCACCATTCAAACCCCTAATGGTGGCCCACTGTTTGATCCTGTTTGACTAAACACTGGGCATTACACGCTGAGAACACAGCAAGAAGGATCAGCAACACACTGAATGATGACCCATGAGACCCATGACAACCAGAGTGCAGTTGTACCCATATATAGAGATTTGAAAGAGTTGGTACTAAAGAATGAGACAAATACAAAATGCTGTTATTAGTACTGTTATTTTGGACATTTAATCCCCAAATGCAGCAATACACCAGACATTATTCTTTTTTTTCTTTTAAACTAAATTTAGCACTTTCTTCCTGGGTAGTTTACAGAAATTTCTAGCAGGATCCAGAATATTTTTCATTACGCATCAATAAAACATGGTTTATAAATTGAAAAATAGACGGGAAAAGGTTTTGCTGTTCCATGCTGAGGTGTATTTTAGGGGTGAAATTGGTTATGATAATCTCTCCGCCCTGTGAAAAAACCCTGTGATACTGCTTTTAGTTTGTCCTCCATTGGGTCTTGTTTATCCAAAGCACCGTTAAGAGGACAGTAACTGATTTTAGCAATTAGGCGTATCACTAAAATAATTTCATACTGTTAAAGTGACAGTTTTGAGTGGATCATGTTATTATAATGTTATACATTTATTTTAAAAAATACTATATTCCATTTGTCATGAGAAAACTCACAGTACAAAGGAAGACAACCCATATGACAGTTACAGCAGAGCCTGGGGGGGGGAATATATATATATGTTTATTTTTTGAGTAATAGCACCTTTTTATTCTTGCTAAATAATTTTTGAGTGTTTAGCCGGGTTCCCACGAGTGCACTCTGTCTCTTCATGTCTCAGAATATGATCTCGAGCCTTGTGACGATCCTGGCGTCCCTGCCTTCAGCAGGAGAATCGGTTTTCACTTCGGAGTTGGAGACTCTCTGACGTTTTCGTGCTTCCCAGGTTATCGCTTAGAAGGCGCAACCAGGCTCACGTGCCTGGGCGGGGGTCGTCGTGTATGGAGCGCATCTCTGCCAAGGTGTGTGGGTAGGTGGTCACGTGCTTTCATTTCATTCCCCCGGGGGGCAGGGCGGTGCGGTCAGCGGTCAGCGTGCAGGAACCTGCCGGGAAGGGAGGACAGGAGGCCTGCACGGGGCGGGCGCTCCGCTCCCCGGGGAAGCGGAGGAGGGGCCTCTCTGGGCGCGCGCGCGCGCGCACACACACACACACACACACACACACACACACACACACACACACACACACACACACACACACACACACACACACACACACACACACACACACACACACACACACACACACTATACCTGGGACAAAAGACAAAATAAAAGCTAGAAGCCATGCTGTATTAACATAACCTTTGACAATTCTGTTGCTTAAAAGCAGTGGTATCACCTGGTATAATGATGGGGACAATTTAAAATACTCGTTTTGTTGTTTTTTTACACTTTAACTCTGATTAGATGATCGTGCATACTCTCGCAAAGTGGGCATTGTAGACATTTTAATGCTGAATTGGCTTTTTCACAGTATTCTTGAAGAATTCAAGAGGTCATTCCAGAGAGTAATAGGAATCTTTATTTAGGTACTTGAAACTAGGCACTGTGCTAAGACGGAATTAAGATGCCCATTCAGTGGGGTATATTTATTGTTAATCTGAACCTGTGCTGCTGTAGGGAGTTCCTCAAATCTTGGTGGCTCAGTTTAACTATGGAATCTTGGCCACAGGTCTAGAGGGTCTGGTCATCAGCCCCAGAGGCAATATCTGGTAACTGTCACTTGGCCACATTGCTCATCATGTAAAGGGCGTACAAGCTGTCCTTTAAAGTCACAGAAACTGGCTAATGTAGCATTATGACATTTGTCTAGTGATGAACCATGGACCCCCTTAATTGTGAGCCTTCTGAGTCCTTGAGGCACCTGTGATCTTACCAGCTGATAAACTAGAGGCAGGTGGGAAAGTTGTGAAAATAAGATTTCATAACCCATAGAAATGCTAAGTTGTTAACTTAGTAAACCAGATTTTTCTAATGCACAGAATATCTTCAATTATTTAGGAATATTATGTGGTTCAAAAGTTAATATACTGTCTTTTTGTGTTCCAGTGTGCCATAGATAGTAGGATAGTGAGGACTTCATTATAGAAAAATTACACAAGTGAACACAAATCAAATCATCTTTATCTCTTGCCAGGGCACATATCTGATCTTTCTATGATGTGGTTTTCTCCTAAAACAGTAGTTCTCACTTTTTTTTTTTTTAGTTATGATTTTTATTTGAGATTTGGATGCCAATTTTGAACACTATCTCAAGAAAAAAAGATACAATATTTTCTAGATGATCCTAGATGTTCCCAGAGTTGCCTAGAATCCATATGCCCCAAATTGGAAATTACTGAGCAAGATAGTGTGAAATCTGGGGGAAAAACTCCCAACTCAATGAAGTCAAAGCCTTAATCCACGTATGTAACATTGTCTATTGATTATAATATTCCATTTGCATTATTCTATTATTTTGTCTAGATTCATTATCTTTACACTCTTAGTCTTGTTATTTGGGGTTTTACACTGTTGCCTAAAGTATAAAATGAGGAGTAACTGGGGTTGAAATAATGTTTATTGAGCACTGATTCTAGACCAGCACTGCTCTGAGCTCTCTCCATGTGTTTTCTTATTTAATCCCCCAGACACCTCTATGAAGTAAGCACTATTATTGTCAGTTCCATTCTACAGATGGGAACACTGAGGCACAAAGAACTTAAGGTCTTTGCCCACCGGCACACAGCCGGCAAGATTCCAACACAGGGCACCTAAAACCAGGCCTTTCAGCCCTGCTTTGCACTGAGAGAATGGCCTGGCGGGGCCGTTCTGTATTTCACCTCTTTTATTTCACCTCTTGTATTTTACCTACTGCTTCCTGACTTTCCTTCCAGCCATCTGGCCACAAGAGACCTTTAAATAAACATGTTAGTAGGGCACTAAAATCCACCAGGTGACCCACGTGGCACCTGGGAGTTCTCATTTCTCCCTTTCTCTCATTCTCCACATCGGATTAGTTGCTAGTTCTGAAGATTCTGCCTCTCCCCAGCTCTCCAGGGAGGCTCCCCGCCCATCCTCTCTGCCCAGCCTTGCAAAGGCTCTCAGCTTCACATCCCGAAGATGCTCCCCACCTCCAGGACAGCGCCAACCACTGTTGCCGCAGCCCCCAGAGGGATCTGTCCGAATTCAGAACCTCACAAATTCATCCCCCTTAACAGAACCCATGAATCAGCTCCCATAATGTGCAGAACAAACCCTCCACTCGCCGGGGACGCAGGCCCCTTATTCACTGGCCAGACTCTCCGACGTCTTGCCCAGCTCACTCGACCTGAAACTGCCCTGGTTCTCTCTTACGCTCAAGCCTCTCCCTACACTGCTCCCTCATTTGCAACGTGCACCCCCTTTTCTGCCAGGCTGACTTTCTCATTTTGGAACTCACCTCCCATGTAAACTCTTTCTACCCGCTTACCCACCGGCTGGAGAGGGACCCTCCAGGATAACCACTGTACTCCAGTAAACTTGTCTTCCTATTTCTGTCTCTCCTGTTAGGCTGACCTTTCCTTACAGTGGAGGCTGCCTTAGCCCTAAATCCAGCTCTGTGCCTTATTCAATACATGTTTGTCAAACAAATAAACATTATTTCTGTTGGAAGCTCCTATCTTGATCTCAAAGTTTGATTCATTAGGACGCTGTGTCTGTCTTTCTTCCTGTAAAACCATAGAAATAAGAATAATCTATCCCTAGACCAAAGTTGCAAATCCAATCCAAAGATCACAGGTGACCCTGGAGGAGTGCCAAGTGGATTATGAGAATGCTCCTTTCCCTTTTTCTAATAAACATCTGGTGGTAAATAGAAGTTCTAGTGAACACCTGGGCTGAGAAGCGGCCCTGTGAGATGAGGGGCATTGCAAAGCCTCGGTAGTATTTAGGGGGGTAAGTTCTTCAGCAACAGAATTGGAATCCAGATTAGCATGATGAGTAGGCAGATTAAGAGAGTATAGATTTTCATCTACTGTGTTACTATCAAATAGTAAATTAATATCCCCAATAAAATATTTATTGATACTGAATATTTATTATTGCTTACAAATAATATGGTTAGTGCTATGGATGTGGACTTCCAGCTTCCAGAGCTGTGAGAAATAAATGTTATTCTTTTTTTTTTTTTTTTTTTGTGGTACGCGGGCCTCTCACTGTTGTGGCCTCTCCTGTTGCGGAGCACAGGTTCCGGGCGCGCAGGCTCAGCAGCCATGGCTCATGGGCCCAGCCCCTCCGCGGCATGTGGGATCTTCCCGGACTGGGGCACGAACCCGTGTCCCCTGCATCGGCAGGCGGACTCTCAACCACTGCGCCACCAGGGAAGCCCTAAATGTTATTCTTTACGCCTCTTGTCTGTGTTCTGTTACATCACCCAGAGCTGCTAAGACCATCTCATGGGTTGATGCTTTTGTACAGAAGAATTAACTGAAAAATCAATTGACTCCTTTCTATTTTGTTCATTTAATTTTAATAAGTTTAGTTCCATTACAAAACTCTCAATGACAATTCAATTTTAATTACAGTTTCAGGAGGTTCTTTATAAAAAAGAGCAAATGATTCGTTTTAAGGGAAATTATATTCATTCATCTTAAAATCACTTTAAATGGATTATGGGAAGAACTGAAAATTGATCCATTTAATTGCTCTAGGCATGGAGATTTGCAATGGATGTCTGAAATCAAGTTCAAAGAATTTCTGAAATTCTGATGATTTACATTTTGTAATCTTCTGAGCACCTGCTTTTTACCATTTGTTGTATTTCACTTAGTTTTCTCCTGTGGGACAGCGTCTCAGGCTTTAGTGCACCTTCCTCAGTCTTCTTGACACGTTTCAGTTCTTGCATTTGGAAATGTGTTGCATTCGTCTTTGTGCACTAGTTGATTTAATTCGAAATAAATTTAAGTCAGTGGCCTGCCTCAGAAACAGGATCCCAATGCAGGCATTCCTGTTCCACGGCAGGACATTCTGTGAGACATTGAATTAAGACGTTCGGAAGGTGTGTTTCCCACAACAGCCTCATGTTCCTCCTCTTTTGGAGTCATACATTCATACATGTTCCTCGTGGGTTACTTAACATCTATAAATGTAATTAATTATCACTATTGTATTTTGACAAACATAGTGTGGTTATTACCAGACCAGCTGGAGTTCAGATCACAGCTCCACCAACGCCCCACTCCATGTGATCTTGAGCAAGTTAATTATTAACCTAACACTATCTCAGTTTCTTCATCTGTAAAATGGATTTAGTGTTGATAATGACCTCATGGAATTGTTATATTTATTCAATGATATAGTAGTTATAAAAATGCACTCTGTGCAAGTGACAAATAGACCAAAAGAAAAACAGATGGCTGTACCCAGCTGGGCAAAGTGTTAGTACATTTTATAGGCTCTACAATTACTTGTTTGATGATCTTCCAGTGTGTTCCTCTGGACTGGGAAATCTAGAATTTGTTGACATGTCCATTTTCACACTACAACACTCTGTGTTTTCCTTTAGAGTGTTTAGGATTCACTGTTTTCTTTTAGTGCATCTCCTCTTTTCCAAACAGATGTTTATCAGGACACCTCTGTGCTCCAAACCCTCCAGGGACCCTGGTTCAGTGACACCCATACACCCACTGCCATCTGGTTCAGTCTCTCTTTACAGCCAGATCCCCTAAGTCCTTTCAAATGTTCCCCTGCTTTGTCGCGTAAGGCCACCTGAACACCCACGTGTCTCACACCTGAGACTTTGCCATATGCCATAGCTCCAGGTCCCCGACCCGCGTTTCTCACCAGACCTTTGATGTTGCCAGCCTGCTATGGAACCAAGTCAGAATGAACCAAGACCCTCAAGACCAAATGGCTGATCACGTTCAGCCTGTAAGAGGTCATATTTTCTTATTGGTCTTCACATAAAATCAGAAAACAACTCCAGCAGCAGCCACCCATGTTCATCGGAATAGTGTCAAACACAAATAATTGCCTAAAACCGAGGAAAGTAACAATTTAAAAAAATAAAAGTAATTACATGATGATCTACATGAAAATCTTTGAAGAATATAAAGTGATACAGATATAAATCAAATAGTAATAATGCATATTATATGTCTATATTAAATAAAACACTATAGTAAAATAGGCTTTTTAAATTGATGTTTGTATACCAGGTTTGTATACTCTACAAGCAATTTCATATTCTTGGAGAAAAATTTGAATAAATACTATCTTTTAAGTCCTGTACTGTACACTCTAGAATAATGAATTCTGACCTTCTACTTCTAAGTGCACGTGCCATGTATGTGTAGGTTCACTCACAGATGTTTCATGAGTAAATTAATTGTTATTGCTTATTCACTTAGGAACTTTACTTGCATCTCAGGTTATGAGCACTAGTTGCCCTGACGCTAGTGGAGGTTTTGTGTTCAGGAGGCGAGTATGAAGTGAGCGGAGACGTGCCGGCGAGGCGGCTGGCCCTTTTCCGCGTCTTTCTACCAGTTACAGCAACGGCCTTGTTCCTCTGCCAAGAATTACTGGTTACGACCGGCCAGTTAATCTCCCACACTCATTACTTCGATGTAGTGTAGACTTGCACTTAATCAGCACCACTTATTATATATCTGCTTTAGAAAAAAATCCCAGAATCCAAATCTTCACAAAAAGACATGTAAAATTACATCTTTAGATTTGATGAATTTTTTCTCCCTGGCTACCCAAATGCTAAAGCCTTCTTTCTAGTCCTACCTTTTCGTTGTATTATGAGAAATAAATTGTTAATATCCTAAATGCCAATGTGAAAACAAATATAACCTCAGTTAATTGGTAACTTAACTTTTATCCTATCTGGATAAAATCTTTAAAAGTATACTGTCTTCTACAATAAAATTTTGCTCTGCTAGTTTCATTACCAATAATTACGAATAATATTATGAACTTTTAACTATAAAGTATATCCATCATTAATTAGCATTTTTTAAAAGTCCACAATTCTTTTCCTAAGCTAAGCACTTAGAGGTTATATCAAATCAATAATGAGTCTGTACTAGTGGTGTGACCTTGGGAAAAACGACTTTTGAGCTAGTCTGTGCTTCAGTTTCCTTATCTGTGAAACAGGGTTTATTACCTCATCACATAAGGTTATTGTGAGGGTTAAATGATTTAATGTAACTGAAGAACTTAGAAAAATGTGTGACATACACCATTTACACATCCGCCTTATTGTGATAGACTGAGTCTACATTTAAAAAAGGATACTCCTGAGCCTGGAAAATTCTCTGTGTGGCAAGTCTGTCAAGGAGAAGAAGGGAATAGAAACAAAGTGGTGTGAAGACCCAAAGAAAGGAATTCCATCCATAAGAAGAACAAGAGAACACACCTGCCGGACGTAGGAGCAGAGCCTCCAGACAACAGAGAGAGAGGTGTAGGCTCCCCTGCCTCAGGGAGGGGAAAGCACGCCCTTCCCAGGATCACAGGGCTGGAGCCCATCGGAGTGGGTCTCCTTGGCTTTGCCTTCCTCATGGGACAGCCCCCTGAAGACACACAGGGACTTCTTGCAGGCAGTTTTCACAGTTACCTCAGAGTGGCAAAGCTCTCATGCCACATTTTGGGTTCAAGGTGTGTGGACTCAGCACTGTGTTGAGCTAATTACCCCGGGTGTCCTTCAACCCTCCCTCCGGCCCCTTGACCTCATTCAGTCAAGAAAGAAGACCACTCATCTCCTGATGGCCAGAGGGGGGCCCAGGGCCCTTATTAGCCCTTTTACCTCCTGCCCACCTCAAAGCATGTTTGACGCAAGGCTGCCCACACCTCACAGTGGATGTCCAGTGAACACAGTGCACGATGGACCTCATGCAGTCATATATGCAGTAAACCCAAACCCACACAACCAGTTACAGTAGCCATAAAAAGTACCCCTTCCAAAGTATCCCTTAGACTAAAAATGGTCTAGTTGCCACTCTATCAGTATTTATTACGTCTTCAATTGCAAGAGATGTTTTTTCAAACTTACAAAGTAATAGATAAAAGGACGTAAATTTGATTTTTGAATGATTTCCTTTATTGATCACTGTCCAATTCAATTCTAAATAAAAATTCTTAGTGCTTGTGATAGGTTCCATATTCTGGTTATCAGAATTCTATGAGTTTCTTCGTTTATTCTCTTTGCGTCCAATATCTTTAACGAGTTTGAACCCCTTGCTGTTTGATACACAGAGCAGCCAAAGGGGGACCTTCTGATTTGCTGTTTCAGTGTTCTTTTCACTTATTTTGGCTTTTATGTTAAAATCACCATTTCTTCAGGAAAGAAAAATGGTATAAGAATATGCAACAAAGCCCATGAATGATTATCATTTCTCAAAGAGATTACTTGCCCAAAATGCTTGTTGAATTTAAGAGATGAAGCCATACATCGTCAGTCTCAGAATTGCTGAGAATCACCAGATTCTTGACATGAAAGGACATCCACGTCCCAGCCTGAGCAAAAATGAAAGTCCAAACACAGCCTGAGAGACACACCACTTGCCTTTCTCACCATAAAAATGTTTCTTTAAAAGTATTAAAATTACACAAATATATGAATATATAATAATAGTAACTATAGCTATAATTTTAAAGTTATTCTTATAAAATCCCATTGCCATGTTTTGGGGTCACCACTTCCCTGTGCTTCTTTCTCAACACTGTTTCCCATGAAACCCTCCTTCAGGTCCTTATGGGGAAAGATCAGGGGCAGGTGAGCCAAGTTCTCCTGTGTTTCTCTCCCTGATTTTCTCCCCGACCCTTGTACGTGGGGACATCATGAGATTCAAGGGCGCAAGTCATCATGAGCTGATCCTGAATCTCCAGCTTATTCCTTCCATCACTCAGGCCAGGGAAGGCGCATGGTGCAGCTGATTTCAGTGATTGTCAGAGAAGACGGGGATGTCAGAGACTTGGAATTATGAAAACGGGCGTGCACAGGACATCTGCCACAGTTGTGTGATACCTCAAGCAGTCCCCTTAGACTGAACCCTGTCTCCCTTTCTCTCACCCCCGTTACATGTAGGCATTTTACTGATTTTCAGTTTCCAAGTTGATCATTATTCTTCACACTCAGACTTACTTTGTTGAAATTTTAAAAATCACTGTGCTTTTCACATAGTGTGGCCAATAAGTTATTTCATGCAGACTCACACGGAGTGCTCTTGTCACACAGACACACACAGGCATACACACAGAGATGCACACGCACATGCATACACAGATGCACACACATCATACATATGCAAACATACACAGAGCAATTTTATTATTTTATGATTGTTTTGGACGAATAGAATTTTAGGAGTTAGCCTAACTCTCACTTTCATAGGTGAGGAAACAGGTGCTGAGAGTTTAGGTGACTTTCTCCAAGTTGGCAGAAAGTGGAGAGCTATATTTATTTTCATTTTTACTCTGATTAAAGTTCTTTATGCAAATTTGGATGTAGAGGTGAATTGCCCTCTCCTTTCGTCAAGGGGAGAAGAACGTATTTTCTGCCGCCGAAAGGGCTTCCGTCCCAAGACAGGCAGATGGGCTCAGTGCTGTGAGACAGTAGCAGGGGACTCAGTGGTTTGGTCCACGGCTAGAATCCCCTCTAAATGCATCCAGGTTGAGGCCACAGAATACCAGCGTGGGAAAACTGCATGGACATAACTGTCGAGTCAGCACATTGGAATTGGCGGGGATGCTTCATGAAGCAGAGATGGGGCACAGAGAGGTGACTGCCAGTGATACAGCCAAAGTGCTCGGGCATACCTATTTTATTCTAGAATTCTTTGTAAGTTAGGAGTAAGATGCATTCTATTAAAAGAAATAAAATCTTGAAAATAGGATGAATGGGGGTATCTTTCCTGTCCAGTGGATAAAACAGTAGAAGGAAGTCGCTAATCTATAAAAACAATATGGTGCTAGCAGATACATTGAGAGAAAAGAGGACTGTCATGATTTAAAAGTTTTTATTTATTAAAATCAATAATTCCACTTTTGAATCCTCTTTCTTTTTTTTATGTCCTATTTATTTTAGCTGAATGTGGAGCAAGTGTCAAAGGAAATGAAGGAACATTACTGTCTCCAAATTTCCCATCAAATTATGATAATAACCATGAGTGTATCTATAAAATTGAAACAGAAGCTGGCAAGGGGATCCATCTCAGAGCACGAAGCTTCCAGCTGTTTGAAGGAGATATTCTAAAGGTAAAAAAAATCTGTTTTAATAGGACTCCATCTTTCCTTCTCAAGGAATAAATATAATGATCCATCTATATACGTAGATATATACATAAATAACGTATCTTTATATATACACATATTTTCCCAATTTGTTTATCCAGCTGGTTTGAGAAGGTGGCCGATAGTATCATGTGTATGTGGACTTTGAAATACCTAAGTCTATAATCCTGGATCTAAAATTTATTAGTCGTGTATTTTAGGGGATATTGTTTAACATTTTTAAGCCTTATTTTTCTTATATGTAAAAACATGCAATGGTACCTACCTTTTTGTGATGTTCTGAGGATTAAATAATATAGATACATATTTCTAGTATTGTTCCTAGCACATACTAATAATTGTAAAAAAATTGTAAATAATTGTAAAAAAAAAAAATTGTAAAAAAACCTTGACAGAGCATCCTTCAGAGCTAGAAGGATTTTGATGTGAGAGTAAACTCAAGCCCTGCCACTGTTGCTGGACCACAAAGCAGGGTTGATGTGGAGAAGCCAAGCCAGGATGAGGCAGAATCTCACTCAACCAGTCAGAGCTGTGTTCACAGGACTCCGAGGTGTGCTAGGCATGGGACCAGCATCAAGGGTCAGTGCAGTAGATGACTCAAAGCATCAGAGCCTCGGGGAACTGCTCCAGGTGGAGCACACCACTCATATTCCAGATGGACTCCAGGGAAACAGGCAGGGGGACGGATTCAAGGGGCACCCAGGTCTTGCCTTGAGCTCCAACTGCAAATGCCCCCAAACTTCTAAGACTTCTGAAATAGTTTCCACCTCTCCTGTGACTATTTCAGAAACCTGGGGACCTCCCTGGCTCTAGGGGCTGAGTAGTTGGCACTTGTAGCCCGAGCCTCAGGGCCTTGAAAGAGAGTGGCTTTGAGCAACAAAGACCAACACTGGCCGTCATCCAGCCCGTCCACCTGCTCGTTCCACTGGGAAGTAAGCGATTTGTCCAGGCCACACGGTTTGTTTATGGCAAGAGAGGGACACATCTCATCCCGTTTCTAAAGTTCTAGGGTTTTTCAGTCATATATGCATCTACATGGACACACACAATGCTCCATCTCAGACGCAGGAGATGTGACTCACTTGAAGCTGTGAGCATTAAGAAGCTGTGCAAAGAGCCTGCTAAGAGGGAAACTTAGTGCCCTCCAGGTGTGTCCTCTGTTTGCACAGTGGATAAAGTGGAGTCGCTGGTAGGTTCCGTTAGGTGCACAGGTCAATAGAAGCTTCCAGACTCAAGTGCTCATCACTTCCTCCAAGTCCACCTTTGACTATGCTTCAAGGTCACAATTTAGGAGAGAGGTTTTATTCTAGTCGTTCTTTCATTGTAATAGTCTTTTGAAAGTTCATGCTGGCAGTATGAGTCGCTGTAATTAAGAAGTGATTTTCAGGTATGAAGCTAGTACATCCTCACTGATCTGAAAAAAGTTAAATTTGCATCAAAGAACTGTTTTCTGAATTCTTTGATAACCTCAAATTTAGACATCCTTTAAGGCAAACTTTTATGGAACAATTAACCATACTTTGGTGCAGGCGAGTGATTAGAGACACTGGACTAAATATACACTGATACATATTACTGGAATGGAAGGAAGCAAATCATTTTCATTTGTGATTGCGTGCTGTTTAAACTTGTTGATTATAACAAAAAATCAAAAAAATCTTGCTTACCACCTTTACTTGCAGAGAAACTGTCAATCATCTGAAAAACCTAGATGCTGTGCAGACGTACCTTTTATTGAGTATGCTAATAAATATCAGAAGGTTAAAAACATTTCAAGTGGGACTACCTCGAATTTTGAGCATAATCCCGCACACGTAGTGTGATCCATTAACGAAGACCAGAGTTTATGTACACACCCTCCCCCGCGTAAACGTGATGCTTGCTTGTTTCATGTGGAAACACCGTGTAAGAGAAATACAGCTCTAAGGAGAGTGTCATGATAGGGATACGTAATGGAAAGCGAGGTTAGTTCTGGAAACAGAGCCCTCAGGTATAACTCCTGTGAAAGTGGGGACGATTTCCCCAGTCCTTTCAGCATTGTCATTCCAGGATTCCTTGTGATGTTTTCTAATCTGTGCTTTTCTGCTCTCTTGGCTATTCCACTGGGAGCATATGGCATTTATTATGTGCCAGGCTCCAAGGAGGGTCTGTAGTGCAAATAGTCATAGCCTTGTATTAACATATGGCCCAAGGAACCTTTTCCTAATGACTGAAAGGGACACTTTGATCCCAGCTGCTTGTAGATGAGGATATACAACTAGGAGGTTTTGTGCTGAACTAAAATCGCTTGTTACTAATTTAATTGGAAGTAAACATCAAGTCTTTTGCCTTCCAGTACTGTCTGGGTTGTCATTTGTGATACATGAGAAGCATGAATCCAGATTTTCACCTTGCGAGAGCTGACAACATAATATCCCCACTAGTCAGTTACTTTTTCGTTCAGAGATTTCTGCTGTCAAGCCCAGTGCTAACTGCTGGTGATGCAGATAAACAAGACAGAATTACTCTTCCAGAGATGCTTAATAATTCAGTGTGGCAATGGTTCACTTTTAGTGGTCTAGCTATGAGGATCGTGGAGCTAGACGCTGTCCATGTAAGCTATTAAATCTTGGAGAAGCACTCAAACAAGCTAAGACCAGTGGAGGTGACAGTGGAAGATGCTTCAGAGCTTTGAGGACCGAGCCTAAGTGTGTGTTTATTTCCTTTAATGCCCCCTCATCTCCATGGATTTCTATGAATCACAGAGAATTACGTGACATGTGGAGTAACGTAAGACCTTGCTGGAGAGGCCTGGACACTATTTTTGAGCCAGCATGCTCTGGATTTTAAAACTCCTTATAATCTGGGTGCCAGCGACCTCACTATCGAGTGAATCTGTGTTAAGCCAAACAATGATTTTTCCTGCACTAGCCTGTTGCTAGCTTGCATGAGAAGTTACAGGGTATTTGATTTTCCTACTCGAGCATATGCATATTTAATTAAAATGAAATCAAATAATGATCCATAAAATTAATTCTTCTAAATGTGTTTTCTCCATTTAGGAGTATGAATTTGTAAGTCTGTCAAGCAGCATTCATGGTTTACATATGCATTAGAGAAGAGCAGGAGAAGAAAAGTAAGAATCTGTGTGAGAAGGAAAAGAAGTGAGAGAAATAGGCAGATATGGGGGAGGCTACCAGGGGCTTTGATATACTTTATTTAGATAAGATATCTTTTATCAAAAAGAACTGGATGTTCTCCAGTGTGATGTGATACATTTTCATTCTTTCTTCTAAAAAGCCCTTATCCATACCAGCAGTTCCTTGCCATGAACCATTGCAATGGTTTCAAGAGGCAAATGGATGAACCTTTGCCACGAAGCATTATAGTCTTGACCACTTAGCAGGGGTGTGAGGGGCTCAAAACTAAATTCTCCTAGAACGTGAATGCTGTTTGCTCTGGCATTAGGAACATGTACTGTGGGACGCCCCCCAATGCCCACGCCTTAAAACTGTCTGACGCAGTCTCCACTGGGGGAATGTGATTGGCAACCCTGCACTCCCAGTGTGCACCTGGGAAGTCATCACTTCGTGTCCCTTACCCGTGATGTTTGCTCAGAACCAAGCCCGGTCCACTTGTCTTCCAAATGTTCGGGGTATCCACCCAGGCTGTACAACCACCTGTGAAAATGGAGTCAGTCACAAAATGCTTCAGAGGAAGATGACCTCTCTCTCTGATATCGGACATGACAGGATTCCTTTGCTACAACAAATTCAAAACTAAAGTCACTGCAGGCTCAGGGGCTACAAAATGTGACAAGGTTTCAGCACCTCGACTTGTAACACATTTGGATGGAGGAGGAGACATTCACACTGAACTATGACACATCCTTCCAACCTTTGTAAGTGCCAGGCTTACAAAGGTGGACCATGCAACCTGGAAATGCAAATACATGATGATTTCATTTTAAATAAACACAGAATGTTCAGCTTGATGCAGATAAAATGATCTGGGCACAAATGGAATCTTTTGTCTTTAATGTTAACGGTAAAGATAAAACTTAAAGAAAAAAGATTGTTTGCCAGTGTCTTCCATCCACTCAGCTTTCTATAAACTGTGTCACTTTAAATTACTGTATAAAATCATATCTTTGAAAATTTGGATTTCTTGTTAAAATTGCTAACATACAAACAATTAATTGATAAGGGGATTCGTGCTGTGAATTCTCCTCAGGTCTACGATGGAAGAGATAGTTCATCACGTCCGCTGGGGGCCTTCACTAAAAATGAGCTGACGGGGCTCATCCTGAACAGCACCTCCAACCACCTGTGGCTGGAGTTCAACTCCAATGGGTCTGACACTGACCAGGGTTTTCAGCTCACCTATACTAGTAAGTGCCATACGACTTAATCGTTTCATTTTACTTTTATTTTCTCAGGATACATCTGTTACTTTGCTGATATGATACATTTTAAATATCGATTTTTTTTTCCTGGCCCCCGTCCTGTGTTTTGGATTGCTGTTTAATTCTGTGCACTGTTGAGTGGGCAGTAAATTTAAACACGTTATCAGAAGTAAGAGTTTGAAACGTGTTTATTTAGAAGTATTAGTATTTTCATAACATGACTGTACCTGAAAAGAAAATATTATGACATTTAAGAGATATTAGGGTTGGACTTCCCTGGTGGCGCAGTGGTTGAGAGTCCGCCAGCTGATGCAGGGGACGCAGGTTCGTGCCCTGGTCCGGGAAGATCCCACGTGCCGCGGAGCGGCTGGGCCCGTGAGCCATGGCCGCTGAGCCTGCGCGTCCGGAGCCTGTGCTCCGCAACGGGAGAGGCCACAGCAGTGAGAGGCCCGTGTACCGCAAAAAAAAAAAAAGCTTGACTTAAAGAGATATTAGGGTTAAAATTATTGTGTGATTTAATGCACATTGACAAAAATTCATAGACAATATATGAAATATTTAAAATGAATGATATAATTAATAGTAATAGTCTTTGAATGCCTGCAACACATCAATACTTTTCTATTATATCTATCTATACATACACATATTAGATTCCATACATTATGTAAAATAGATTACATGTGTGTAAAATATAATAATTTATACATATAGATACACACACGCACACATATAGGGGTGTGTGTGTGTATATATACCCTATGTTGTAAGTGCTTTCTCATCACAACTCATTTCCTCCTAAGAAAACTAAACACAAGTAATTGGAGTGTGTGTCCAGGATACCAGCTGTCTGAGTCAGTGGAACCAGGATTCGGTCTGTAGCTCACAGTTTTAAGCCGTGTTCTTAGTGCCCCCTCCATTAATATAATTAATATAAATCAATATGGAAAATGCCTTTTTTTAAAAAAAAGATGAATGTGAAGAAGACAGAGGAGGGTAAAACAAAGGAGGAGAAGGAATTGTTCTTTCACAAAGAGAAGTTGGACGTGTGATAACTGTCATTTTCAACATTTTTAGTTCCAGAAAAATAAAGTAAAAAATATAGTTATTTGGTATAGGTTATTAATTAAAATTAAGTAATAAATTAGCTAAAATGCTTAAAATATACAAGACAGTCCAATCCTTCACCAACCCGATGATTAAAAATCTTTGTGATACCAAATACCATGACATAAGAAATTAAAAATTTCAGATTTTTGAGCATGAAAGTCTATTAGTGATTATCAAGACTGATTCCTTTATTTGACAGATAAACAAATGAAGGCCTGAAAAATACAATAACTATCCCAGACATAAAGCTAACCCAGGTGCCTTAAAGGAGGATTAATTGCCTCAAATCCCCCTTGGTAGGTGAAATTACAGTTGAAGAATTATAATCCTTTTGACAAAAATAGAATTATAGTCCCATGGACAGGATGAGAAAACCCACATTTCACTTTCATGAATATAACCATTTAAAAGACTCCGCGAATTGAAAGCATACTAATTATATCATGTACAAATAAATTACTAGCAGTTATATTACCAAATAAATTTATAATTACAACTTTTGTTTACTAGAATTCTACTTTAGAGAATTTCATCCTCAAAAAAGTTTCAGAGAGTTCTTGTCAAACCAGTTTGCTTTGATTACAGATAAAATGTAAACCGCCATGATCTCTTTTTCTTCTACTGCGGTTTTCCATCAAATGCTCATCAATTTTTAATTTATTACTCGGATGTGTCAACACACGCCTCCCAGGTTTTATACTGGTCTTACAGCCTTAGAGGAACATGGGCACATGAGAAGGAAGACAATGTGAAAGCTCTAGGCGCCTTTCTGAGTTTCCTGTGATGCACACCTGGGTCCCCCTCCATTGTTGCTTTGGCCTATCTGACAAATCGTGCTTCTTCCAATGGCTTGTAAGCAAAGAGCTAAAACCTTGGCCCGAGAGCTGTCCTCTCTCCTCTGTGCATCTTCACAACCTTATCCTCAGGGCCGCCCAAGTGTGGAGGTTGCTAAGCTCACAGCTACTTCCTAGGAAAGGTATCATGTTAGACTTCTACGATACATTGCAGGACTTTTTCAGCCGTAGTTACCGCGTCCTGTTTTCCCTCTGACGATTTCCAAGGAGAGTAATTCTTGATTTATGAGCACTCATTCCTCTCCTCTCGTGGCAGTGCAAATTCAAGCCTGCTGGAATTTATAGTCGCTTTATTTATTTATCAGTGAGATGGGGGTTACAGGACTGTTTCCAGAATTCTTACATCCCCTTTATTTTCCAAATGGCAGTGAAGAAAGTCCATATGCCCTAAAAACGTGTGATGGGATTGAAATTAGAGGTTGTAGCTTCCTTTGTGTATCATGCCCACCTTCCCTCGTCAAGAAGAGTTGCTTCCACATATATACAATGGAATATTACTCAGGCATAAAAAGAAACAAAATTGAGTTATTTGTAGTGAGGTGGATGGGCCTAGAGTCTGTCATACAGAGTGAAGTAAGTCAGAAAGAGAAAAACAAATACCGTATGCTAACACATATAAATGGAATCTAAAAAAATTTTAAAAAAAGGTTCTAATGAACCTAGGGGGCAGGACAGGAATAAAGACACAAACACAGAGAATGGACTAGAGGACACGGGCAGGGGGAAGGGTAAGCTGGGATGAAGTGAGACAGTGGCATGGACTTATATATACTACCAAATGTAAACTAGATAGCTAGTGGGAAGCAGCCACATAGCACAAGGAGATCAGCTCTGTGCTTTGTGACCACCTAGAGGGGTGGGATAGGGAGGGTGGGAGGGAGACGCAAGAGGGAGGAGATATGGGGATATATGTATACATAGAGCTGACTCACTTTGTTATACAGCAGAAACTAGCACAACACCGTAAAGCAATTATATTCCAATAAAGATTTTTTTCTTTTTAAAAAAAGAGTTGCTTCCATGCGCTATTCTCAGCCCCTACTAGACAGCATGTGATGGTTGTCACTGTTTCTCCATGGCACCCTCCAGACTGTGAGGACCTTTACTGCTCCTCGCATTTCTCTGAGTAACTTTGAGAAACCTTGAAGCTGTGGATGTGTTTATGGGCACTTTCCAATTATTTGGATTTTATTTTTATAACATAGCAGCACAGACTTTCTAAAAGAAGAAGAAAGAAATGTTGGTGACGGTTTCCAGTTATTTAGCTCTTAGTATAATCAATTTGATGGGAGTAACTATCTTTTCTGCCTGTTTTTCCTCTTTCCTCCACCTGCAATAACACAGATGCTACCCAGGTGCAAGTCTTGTTTCCAGGATTGTCCTGGAGCTGGAACACACTGCCAGATGGAAAAAGATATTTGTAATATAGCACTGATGGTGCTGATGGCTATAATCAAAATATTATTGACTTCACATTAAATTCTTAGGTTTAAACACTCGGTAATTAAGTTTAAGAAATCCCACGCTCCCACGATGTGGTTGAATACCTGAATCAAATCTTCATCTCTAAAAGATGGTTTGGAAATAATGAATGGCTGTAAAATTTTTTCAGCCAATTATTAAAGCTTAAGCCTATTTGAAGGCACTTTCAACTATTTTCAGAAGACTTTTGTAATTGCCTCTTGCTCGTTAATTGCATTACTGAAGGAAACATTCATATTTAAATGTTTCAAATCCGTAATTAATCTACACACAAGTGGATTAGAAAAAGTCAACAGAGTAAATATATAGCTTAATAAACATCTTGAAGTTTTTCAAATGAGTACAAATCATTTTGTATATCCTCTAATATTTAGAGCGTACTACCCAATACCTTCTAATTTTACCATCTTGGCAATTCTGGGTCTCGGTAAATAGCTCCTTTTTCTCTTCTTTGTAAGTTAGAAACTCAGTCTCCAAATCTGTAAGTGGTTTGCTGAGGCTTTTACCTATGGGGTGTTATAGCTGGGAGCCAATCCAGGTCTTCTAAACAAGGGCCAGAACTGTTGATGACCTTATTTTCAAATATTTTAGGTGATCCCAGTTTGATGAGTTCCATATTTATTGACTGATATTTATATATGTAAAGGCATTGGCAAGGAAGAAAAGCCAGGCATCTTTGGGACAAGTAGGAATAAACATATTAGTAAACATTTATTAAGCAACTGCTGATTTCTGAGTAGTAGGTTAGAGCAACATACAACTGGAAAAGTTTACCTCTATTGGAAAACACTGCTTTTTACTACAGATTTGTCCATTTTCATAACAGTTGGTAGTCTTCTGAGCCTACAATTATGTCAAGTGGAAACATAACCCATCAGCTCTTTTAGATCAGGGACAATGGGTGTTCATTTTTTATTCCCCTCTGTACCTCGCACAGATGTCGGATCTATAATATTAAAAGCTTAGATTGGATCATTGTTATTCAAGCTGTATTCCATGGAGCACTAAGATTCTGCAGAGCTGTCTCAGGCCAATAAGAGTTTCACCTTATTTAACATAAGCCTTTCTTTTCTTTTTTTTTTTGTCATCCCAGTGATTCTAAAGCTCTTAAATACCAGGAAAAATCATATTGACAGTGGATTGCTATGTCTTCTAAATATTTCAGCAAATATTTTTACAGAAAAGTAGTTCTGGCAATTAAAAAAAAAATTCCCTGTTGAATTCAGAATTCTTTAAAAAATATACTGACCCCTTTCGAGTTCCACAGGGATGTTCCCAGAACAGTCACTCTTCAGAAACAGTTTCCCACAGGACTTTCTGGTTGTCACTCTTACTGATTTAAGTAGGGAGGAGCAAGCAAAACACCAGTCACACCTGAACAAAAATTCTTGCCGTTCGGGGGTGTCGTAAAGGAACTGTATTCACCTCCTCTGCGCCATCTCGGTGTGTCTGTGTGCTGCTCGATCAATGACTGTACCGTGTGTCATTTGTGTACTGAATGCTTAGCACTATATTGAAACAGAGAAGGCAAAAGCCACGGTTCCCGTCCACAGACAAATGACTTAGGGTAGTCGCGTGCAGCACTTGTGAAACACTGGTCCGTGGAAATGTGGCTGCACCTTCATGCTCTCAACTGTGGGATGGGTCAGCAGGGGGTTCAGGGCCCAAGCTGATACGTGTGACCGTAATGTATCCATCTCCTGATGCACTACGTTGATGCAAAGATGAAAATCTTTTGATTCTGACCCTTAAGGTATTGTATTTGACCCCTAATACATTTCATTTTAATATGAGTTTGCTCTTTTTCTCCAAAGAAACTATAGCTCCTCGATGATAGTATGTGATCCTAGTACCCCAAGAGTTAGAAATACATATGACACATATTATATTTATTTATTTGTGATGATGGCAAATATAATTTTCCAGAGCAATGAGAGATCATTGAAAGCTGGAATCACCCTAGAGGCCTCCAGAATTTTCTTTCCTTCCTGCTAGATGCCTTTGACTCATCCCTTAAGATTGCAGTTAAATGCCAGTTTCTGTATAAAGGCTGCTCTGCTCCAGATTTCTGGAGCAGAATCACCTGCCTCTCCCATGCTCCCTACCCCATGCATTTTGTCTCTAATCCTTCGTTTTTACTAACAGAAGGGGTGAGGTTTTCAAGAGGAGTAATCTTAACTTGCTCACTTCTGTATCACCTCCATAGTCACTTAACAAATGATAATTGAGTTGACCTAGATTTGCCTGGAAGGAGGCAGATTTGAGTAAAGATGCATGCGGAGAGTAGAGTATGATCTTGGAACTCATGAGATAATGAATATGAAAGTCTGAATAGAGTGGAAGATGCATGATGAGGAGAAAAAGGAAGACAGATGAGCTGCGGGAACCTGATTATGGAAGCCACTGAAAGCTGATCAGGGGTATTGCTCAACATTAAGGCAGAGCCATTAATAATATTGGAGGAATGAAATTAATGCAAGTGTGAGATTGAAAGGAGAGGATGATAACAGCCCCAAACAGCTCTGTCTGTGCTCTTGCCACCCACGAGTGACCTGAGAGTAAAGGAGAAAAGCTACTTGCTGACTTTTACAATAACACACATAATGGGACAGAGCAGAAATATGAACTTATTTTTACGTATAAATGGAGCGGTCAGATTGAAATACTAAATATCTTTTAAAAACAAAAAGAAAAAGAAGGGATGCCTTGGGAGGGTGGTGTGGGGTAGTCAGTAGTCACAGAAGAACAGATAGACGGACCTTAAAAATGGAAATTGTTTGGTAACCCCTCAAGATGTATTTGGCACAGAAGACTAAGCAAGTAGATGCTGGAGTCTTATCCCCCTGGGAAACCTGTGCTGTGGTGGAGGTGGACTAATTAGGCTGCCCTCCCTTCAGGTCCACTGGCTTTATTTAACTAAAGTCCCTTGCTCTGATTCTGTGGTTATCAGGCAATATTCTCAGTGTGACTGGGGTGTCAGTGTGGCTCTGCCAGTAGGAAGAGAGTGACTTATTTGTGTTGACATAGGGATTCCAGTACATGGACTGAATCCATTTATTGTTTTCAATTAGGGAATTGGAATTCTGGCGTTGTGCTTAAGTCACTGGAGTCCCCCATGAGATGAATCTCTTTTGGGTACAGAACTAGGTGTCTGATCCTACAAAGTCATCCTTCAGGAGGCAGACTGCTAGCTTTCCTGGGGTGACTTAACGCCCCTGGCTGTTGCAAGCCTCATTTTTCTGTTTCAGACTCTTATAATATAGACTGTAGAGTGGGGAACCCACGGTCAGGGACATCTCTAAAACGCTGAAGGAAAAGAAGCTTGAGGGGATAGACAAGGAAGAACGTTTCAAAGAACTAAGAGGCTGGAGGTGAGCATGCAGACCTGAAGGACAGAGCCACCACTGGTCCATAAGGCCCCTTTGTGCGTATTATTGTTTACAAAGGAGGGGAAGTGCTTATCCTGGAAAGTCAGGACCTCGGGGCACGCCCTCCGCAGCTGCACTAGGCAGCTCTGCGAACAGCAAAGCACACAGCCTGGAGTCCAGAGACCTGCCCAGCGCCTGGGCTGCATAATTTGCAGATGATGGTGTTCTGTTTGGGGACAGGAAAACTAGGACTTCGCTTTCCCCACAGCCAAATCTCTCATGGCTGGTTAATTCCATTTTTCAGTGTCTTGAAATGGTCACCCTGCACCCAACCCTGAATTATCTAAGATAAGCACCTAGACTAGAGAAACCTCCAAGTCCCCTACAACTGGAATCTGGGAGAAAAGAATGTGTCCGTTTCCCAGGATGGCCCCTCATTTCCAGCTTCAGGGATCCCCGCCCCCCGTTCGCACTGTTTTCTCCAGCTGATAAGGGGCGGAGGTGGGTGATTTGGCACTGACTGATTTGGGACCACCCACAACATATTCTGGGAAGCGGAAATAAGTGCCCGGAGCCACAGTTATGCAGCTGTCATCTCGATTTTATTAACATGCTGATAGAATTAAAATGACACCAGCATTAAACACGCTATTATAAATGAGTGAACGACTCTGGATATGAATATATCCTCAAGGCCAATAATGAAATACTAAGCACTGTCACCTTCGTGCTTCAAAACAAGTCACAAATATTGCAAGCATGAAGTATACACGGGCAGGGTGAGCCATCAATTACGGGAAACAGAGTTGCTGACGGTAAAGAATAGAGTTAAGTCAGAAGCTGAAATTGGAAGACCTTGAAATCATGGCTTGATAACGAGCTAGTTATCTACGGGCTTGGTTGACATCCTAAGTGGGTGGATGTAATTTGGGGGGTGTCCCTCCTCCCGCCCATCACCACCCAGTTACATCAGGAGTCGCCATATTTCTTTGGGGTTTTTTTCCCCAGCTTTACTGAAATATAAATGGCACATAATAAGTTTTAGGTGTACAGCGTGATGATCTGCTACACGTATAAATTGTGAAATGATTACCGTAAGGTTTGTTTAATGCCACCGTCGCCTCACATAATTACTTTTTTGTGTGTGTGGTGAGAGCTGCCTATTTCTGATAGAGATTCTTCTGATACCTTTTCCTCCCCGACTATGAAGGAGGTTTAAGTGCACAATGATGTGTTCATTTCATAACTGCTTTTTTTTTTTGACAACTAGATTTTGGAAATTCTGTACAAGCTAGGTGGCAGTTATAAAAGCAAGTTCTTGAATCCAGGTTTATAAATAGCAAAGACATACACTAATTTCTCAGAAAGTCGTGGTTGTAATATGTGCAAGCATTGCTGTTTATCTAATAAAACCTACCATGTTATTCCAAGAATAGCATTTATCACATTTTCAGTCTTTATGTTCTAGAAAATCATGTCAAAACAATGTTTGGTTCAATGAGTAGTTTTAAAACTTACTTAAAGTCGTGCTACAAATCAGGGGAAAGTATGGAATAGGGTCCAGAAAATAACCGGCTTGCACGTGAGTCCACACAACAGATTTTTATTTCATTTCAATGAAGATGAAAATTGTGACAAACATATCTTGCTGCTCTGGTGTCTGCTTGTGTGATACTAGAGTATTAATGTGTAATTTGTAAATAAAGGTTTATGGAGCAAGAAATTGTTTTTAAATTCAGCAGATAAAACTGCTGGGAAAATGTGATTCGTATTATTTGTTTTTCCACAGTTAACTAGTAGATAATTTTATAAAAGTGTTACAAAATAATAGGCAGTTATTTTGTGAATAAGTCTATTCCCAGAAAAAAATGAGTTGTGTACTTCTAACTTTATTATACCTAGGTTAGATTTATTTTAGTTTGGGGGTTATCACCGGAACACTTCTCCCATGAATCAAGTACTACATAGCAACTGTCACCCGTGAAGAAAAAAAAAGATAACTTTTAATTTTTTTTTTTTTTTTTTTTTTTTTTGCGGTACATGGGCCTCTCACTGTTGTGGCCTCTCCCATTGCAGAGCACAGGCTCTGGATGCTCAGGCTCAGCGGCCATGGCTCACAGGCCCAGCTGCTCCGCTGCATGTGGGATCCTCCCAGACCGGGGCACGAACCCGTGTCCCCTGCATCGGCAGGCAGACTCTCAACCACTGCGCCACCAGGGAAGCCCCAAACTGATATTTTTAAAAGGTGTATATATTAAGTGAAAATTAAACTGGATACTCAGAATTTATTGTGCTATGAAAAGGATGGTATAATAAAGAGAGAAAACGGTTTAAAGTCAGTTATGTGACTGGCATATGACCATATGCTTATGTGATTGCATTATTGGAAAGCTCCCCTATCAAAATATCAAGCCATCTCCATACATTTTTTATAAGCTTACACCTTCTTGTAAGAATTCTGAAAATTGCATTTTTACTCTGCTTTTACAAGAAAAGAAAGCCTATAGAATCATGTTGTATGTAATACACTTTTCAAAATAGAATGGCTTTCAGTGGAAATATCACAGTGGAAAAGGCAGTCCAATAGAGAGAGAGGCAGTCTGTTAGTCCCTACAAAGAACTCTGTATTTACTGTAAAACAGAGTGGACATTTTAGAAAGAGGAAAGCATCTCAGGGAATGGCGAATAAAAAACCAGTGCCCAGTTCCCAATCCAAGCGTACAATTCATGGTTTGCCTTAGAAAGTTTTATTTTTATGGATACATTTTTAGATAAACATCCAAATAAATGTTTAATTCTTGTAAAACATCATTAAGAAAATACTTGAGGCCAAACTTGATAGCATTTTTAAGAAGTGAGGCTTAGGGTTGAGTCATTGCTTTACCTGGAGACTGAAACCCCTCCTACCTGTGGCTACCCCATGGGGAGGCTGCCGTAAACACAGGACATGAATCTGCATCCATTTTTCACAGGGAGGAAAAGGCAAAATATTATTATGAATATTTTAACAAAGGAAAGTGACACAGGTGATGCTTAATCGACTTACTCAGTGTCAAAAGCAAATTCGAGGTAGAGATGGGCATACAGCCTGGGCTGCTTGCCTTCTAACTGGGTGTTTTATCATCTTGCTCCCTTCTTAGCATGTATAACATCACAAAGACTAAAATATAAGTGTTTACAGTGTTTTAAAAAAATTCCAGTGAAACCATGAGATGCTTTGCTTCTGTGTCAATGTGAGAGTTGCCTAATTGGTATCACAGGTCACCCTGGTGACCCATGTCATGGTCCTCCGAGCCCTGTGAAAGCCCCTGCATGCCAGTGGGTCTAGGAACCGCTTCTACGTAGCTTTTCATCATTTTCTATGAAGTTTAGTTTTGTGGGCTTTTTTTAAAATTTTGTAATTCATAATTCTTTATATTTTGTGACAATTTAACAGTTGATACACACTGCTATCTATTTTGCTCTGTCAGAGTTAAATATATTGTTGGTCACCAATTCTTTGAGAAAGACAAAAGGATTCAGAGAAGAGTGACATAAATGATTTATTACAGGGATTAAACTAAAAGCATATGACTTGAGTGTGAAATAAGATGAAGGCTGACAGATGATATCACCAAATACTATAAAATCTTAACATTTTATGGGAAGAGTGATGACAGAATTTTTTCCCTTCTTCTTTAGGGGAAATAAAAAGCAATAATTATTGTCTTAGTCAAAGTCATAGATACATTGTTTTTGCAAAGAGTCATTCATGGGAAGATAGGAATCTCAGAGAGACTTCAATGTCTTGTCAGAAGGGAAGTGCTGGGTAATGGATCATGGGTCACTTTATGTCTGATTTTGATTTTTCTTGCATGCATTATAGCATCCTTAATGACTCTTTAAAAGGAAAAGACGCATGAAATCGATTCAGATTCAAAATTCTTGTTTTCTCAACTTCATGAATTTTGACATAAGGACATTTGAGTGCTATTCAGATTTCCACAGCATCATCAAATGAGAGGTTATTTTGTTGTTGTTTTTGTTTTTTACTAAGTAAACATTCCAAAAAATACTGTTATGAAAGAATTATGTCTGTCAAATTCCAACACTAGGCAGTTAGCCTGGGGGATATGAAAAAGGCATCTGGAATATTCAGCTTCACATTTGCGAAGACTTGAGAGTGATACACTTAACACCATTCAGTAACAAACTCCAGGAATGTGCATGCACTGTCAAGTATTTTAACCTGATAGTGAGATGTGAGGTGAAACATACACTTTCCTGAGTCTCTGGAGACCAGGAGCACGAGTCCCGACTCTGTCACCAGCCAGCTGTTGGATTTGTCATACCACAGACCATATTTGTCTTTTGTAAATAAGTAGTTGTTTTTGGACACTCAGTTCTGAAATTCTATGAAAAAAATCAAAGGATATTTTAACTGTTGGAAGTGGTGTGAAAGTTTTCTTGTGATTATTTTAAGAACATTTACCCTTTAATGCCCTTTCACAATTGGGTAACTGAGGGCTCTGGCATGAAGTGTAAGAGGACCAGAGAGCCACGCCAACATTCCTGGACCCGGTGGCTACTGTTTAATGAGCCGGGGTAATGGGGAAGGGGGGATTTCATAGTAGGAGAGAGGCAGACTTTATTTATGGATAATGGCACTTTGATGTCACTTGATATTTGGTGTTAGGGTTTTAATCTTGCTACAATATATAGCACTGATTGTAGATGCAAGTGAAGTTAGAATTTACTTATTGGACATTGTGTGATCTAATTCTGATGTAATGACTGTAAGAACAAGGTGGTAAAGGTAAAAATATAAATGACAGATGTTTTTTAAAACCCTCAGTTTCCAGGACTCAGTGATGAAGTGGATTGTAAATGAGATGAAGAAAGGCATGAGGATGGCTCTGAGGGTTGAGTTTGAACAGATGAGGGAGGTTTCACTGCTGTTGCAATTGGTAATAAAAACAGTTCGGGACTTAGCTGGAAATTCTAGCATTTCCTAAGAGAGGGTAATAATGTATAATGAGAACTGATGGGATTCCCTCTTTGGAAAAAACGTTTATGGAGAAATGTGTCTGTCTACCCTCCATTCTAAGTTTGTTCAGTAATACTGAATGCATTCTGAAATTTTCCTAACTGCATATTTTTTATTGAAAGCTATTTTTAAATCCTCCCAAATTTTGTAAAAATCAGAAAAGTATTAAAATTCGAAAGGCATGCATTTATATTCATGATTTTGAAAGCCAGTTCACCTATTTTTTTATATGTGGACAAGCAGTGAATTTTGTATTTTCATAACACTTGGAAATCATTAGAAGCCTAATGGTTTATTTGAATCAAAGGCACTTACTAACAAATTAGAATTAAAATAAGCATCAATGGATCATAGTAAATAAATATATTCACTGTTTCTATTTTAACTTGTGTGCTTACTTAGGTGATACAGTAAACAGAATTCACTATTCTATCCCTGTCTTCAAGGAGGTGAGGTTTTAAATGGAAAAATAAACTATATGCACAAGAAAATATCGAAGACCAGAAGTTTAGTGGTAGGATTCACAGCAGATCCAGGGAGGAAGAAGAGAACTCAGGAGGAATAGCTAGAAGCCCCAGCAGGAATGCTCTGAACTTGACCCTCGAGGATGAGCATGGTTTGGAGGATGAGCAGTACTTGGGCACAGTTGGGCAGTCAGCCTGCATGCTGAGGCAGTGGTGGGTGACAGGACATGACAAGAACGATCTTGTCATGGGTGTGACAAGATGGGTATTGATGGGTATTTCCTGGGTCTTGTAGGCGATCCCGCCAGGAAGTCTCTTAGAAGGCCAGGCAGACCCTCAGCAGGAGGTGAGGAAGATGGGCACCAGCAGGTGAGGGTCAGGGGGGAGGTTTTTTACAAGACATGGGTGAGTGGTTTGGGAGCAGTGGAAAGATGGAGTCAGAGATTATCTCCAGGAGTGGGGAGTGTGAGCATCTTTGAGAAGAGTGAGGAGGTCAGAAAGTGATGCCGATTGGGAAGATAGTGCATCCATGGGCTTTGTGGGCTCACAGAATCATCTGGCTGCACATTTGGCTTTCTTATGCATCTGGGCTTTGCTCCTGAACTCTCTGTGATGCTTAGCGCAGGTGAAGCTTCACAGCCCCTGTGGCGAAGTCCCAAGGAGCCCGTTCTGTCTCAGCCGGCCTCGGGGCTGCCCTGGAGCTAAGTTAGGTAGCTCGTGTTACTAGTGTCCCAGGAGAGAGCTGGGTGAGCGCATGGGCTGGCAATGACAAGTCACAGTTAGGCTGATGGACGGCAGTCACGCACACAGACAGTCCTTGAAAGAATGAGCTGTAGAAAACGAGGAACAGCATTCTTACCTCCTTCTGCTGTGATGGGCCAGCAGTTGTCTTGTTTTGGCTGTCACGTATTAGGAATTGATGCCCTCACCACGTTGTTTGAGGTGGAACATTCTAGCATGTGGTTTGACAATTACATTGCATTTGTTATAGAATAATAAAAGTAACAACGTGTGAGTAATAACAGCAGCAATAAGTCCAAGTACTATTGGTAATCCTTTATATTTATAGAGTGTACTTATGAAGGGCTCCAAGTGTTTTCGTAAATCTTTTACTTTTTCTTTTAAAAATCTCCACAATATGGGGGCAGAAAGAAAGAAGCGTCACTCTGTATAGTGAGCACTTGGAAACTGAAAAGGACAGGCTAAGGGACGTGAATCCGAGGATGGACTGAGTCTAGGACGGTATTTTGCAAGTATTTCCCCTGATCCTCCATCCTCTCCAACTGGTCCTCACGTCCCGGGCCCCTGGCCATCTGATTACGATGTTCTCAGCCTCTCTCCAGTGGGGATCCTTTCATTCATCACTCACTCACCTTCTTCCCCTTGGGGTCTTTAGACATCAGCCAGTAGGGGTGACTTTGCCTTCCTCCCAGACTTTTTTTTTTGTGCCATGAGTAGAAACACAAACTAAAGAGAGGAAAGAACAGTCCTTGGGGAATCAGGACTCTTGTCAAATGTTGCCTCCAGTATAATCTCTTGGGGATTAGCGTGAGGTTCATTTGGTGTGGGTAAACTTGACATGTTTCTTGATCCAATGTGGAAAATTTTCTGCGGAAAATAAAATGTAACAGTTATTTTATGAGTGAAGAATCATGAAGCCCCCCCATGGGACTTTTCAAAATGATTTTCATTCCTTTTTCGGCTAAATCAAGTGACCCTTCCTTTGCAGATGAGAAGAGACTAGGTACCTCGTCTTCTATAGTTTGTCAGGATGTGTCTTAGTTCCCCCATTCCTGTCTCAGTGAGAACGGCTGGAGGACCCCGGGGTGGGCACATCCAGTGCTGGGGGGAGTTCCTCCTGGAACGGAGACCGAGTAGCGGGAGAGGGAGGGACCGCTTCAAAAGCTGCAGAGGGAACACCCTCTGTAGCGGGAATCGTCATCTTGATTCTGTGCTTATTCCACTGCTTGACGTGTGTGCTTGACTTTCTCTGTGCTGCCACCATTTATTTCGGTTGTGACAAACTCTCCAGTCTGTCTTGCTTAGGATCTTGTGATTTTCTAAGATTATTTCCAGGATTAAGAGAGAGAGTGTAGATGAAAGTGCCTGACATACTGAGTGGTGCAGAGCAGGTGTTCTGTACGTGCTGCTTCCCTCCCCTTCAGGTTCATGTCCATCTTCATGGAGACACACATCTGAAGTCAGGGCCCAGTCCGTTCATTTGGTTCCTAAGCAAATAGTAGATGCTGAGATCCACGGGCGAAAATAGTAAACGAGCATCAGCTTGTATTTCTCTATTAAAGTAAAAAAAAGTATGATGTCGATCTGGATATTGCCATATAAAAACAAATAAATGCAAACATAGACATCGTAGAGTTTGAGACACTGGACATTAAAATTATATGTTATACTACTAGTAAATGACTGTTTTAAAAATAACTTATTGATGTGTTCCTAATTGTCCTCCTCCAATTTTCCCATCGTTTCATTTAATGGATTTAGTTTTTCTTAAGCGATATGGAAAAAAATCTGGAAGTTTTTCTATGGGTAAAATAATAATATAAATCAATTTGACAGGAATGCTCAAGTTTCTTTTAAAAAATCATCATTGAAAGTGTCTTATTGTTAAAAATATGCAAATATATTACAATATATTTCAATTATGGTATTTATGATAGATACACATAGAAGTTTCTCATTTCCCACCTTGTTCTAGTTATTGGCTCTACTTATATTGATATTTAATTTCATAAGCTATCAAAACCTATATTCAATCTGGTTTTAATTTCTACCCTGTTTTGCTATCAGGTTACATCAAATTATATAATTATATATTGTAAAGGATTTCAGTTCTTCTTAACTTTGCATTTGGCCCTGAAGATCCTTCAGGACTATAAACTAAAATTTAAAGAATCAACAATAGTTAATCAAATGCTTAAAATAGTTAAGGTACTTTAAGCAATTTGTGATTTTCAAAGTTTAGAGTAAAAACATGTTGAGTTTTATTTTTTAGACATATTATCCCTGTACAAAAACAAACAAAGAACACAGACCTTTAAAGAGAAGTTACTTTTTAAATTCTGCTGCAAAAAAGAAAAATGAAAAACTACCACTCTGTCTTGCAATATGTTCCGACAATAATTGAATTACATTCTTTGTAATTAAATGTGACGTACAGTTGGCCAAACTCATTTCATTGTACTTCAGGGTGTCCCTTTATGTAAATGGTTGTCTGTATGCATGTCTATCTGTTTTTGTCAGTAAAACTGAAAGAAGTGTCCACCTTTGAGTGTGACATGTTGTTTGTGGTCACCTGGTGTCCCTTGGAGAGTACAGGTGGCTCATTTAGAAGCAGCCATATGTTATGTGGGTGGCTGCCTGTGAATGGGCTGCCCTGTACTGGCATCCTGCTTTCACAGAAACCTCAGGAAGCACAGGAGTCTCCAGCTCTGTGAGCAGTTCCGCACCCGAAACGTCGATGTTTGTCCATTCCGTTCTCCTTAAGCACTTGTTGGTGTGAGAGTATCGCTGCCGATGGAGCTCTGAGCCCTGAGGGCCAGGCTCTGCCTGCACATGCAACCACAGTGCAGTGTCGTGTGAGACTTACCACATAGTAAGTGCTTAACAAGCGTGTGTTCAATTAATGACTGGGTGTCCCTTTAAGATGTATGATATTAACTGTTGTTTTTCTTCCTGTACAGATTGTGAGCTCCTGGTGGGGCAGGACTGAGGTTAATTAATTTTTTATCTTCAGCACCTAGTAGAATGCATGACACACAGTAGGCACTTTATATATGCATGTCAACTAGGTGATTTAAGTAATGAATTAAGGTTGTAGGTCAGAAGACAAGACGCTCCAGATTTATGTTCCTAACTATATTAGTGAAATTATCTCATTTTTTTCACTTTGTGCCTATTAACATAGTGGGTTAAAAATTATATTGAGAAATTATACTCTCCAACACATTTTATCCGTAAAAAAGTAATATTACTAGACTAAGCTACTGTTTATAATTTACTACCTTCATCATCAGGTAGGAATCATGATTAAAAATACATTTTAGGAGAAGAGTATTAATAGCTTACATTTACAATCAGAGTAGCGGTATTTATGTCAACATGAAAACATTTTTGCTTAAAACTAAAATGTGTAAAGGACATGGATCATCTGAACAGATTAAGTAGTTGTGCCAGACAAACATTAGTATTTATCAGATAACTTGAGGCTCATTCTGTTTGGTGAAAGGAGCCATCCTTATAAAACTTTACAGATGTTCCTGTTAAAAAATATTCTGTGCATGTCCTACTATTATTAACCTCCAATATAAAAAGAAGTGAACACAACAGAACAGAAATAATTAAGAAAAAGTAGAAAAACTAATAAAGAATAGGGGCCCAGGACAACAGAGAACAGAAATATGCATTTGTTAGGATTATGTCCATGTTGACTCATATTTTATGTATTTCTATTGCTTGGATACTCATCATAATCTGTTGTTATTTGTTATTATATCTGATTCCTGTGTTGGACAGTAAACTCTCTAAGGCCTGGTACCTTCTTGTTCTTGTCTCAAAATTTTGCAAATCTTGTTTGGTTTTAATTATTTCATGGAAGAAGTTGTTGATGAAGGATTTTCTTGTTTTCCTGGATAAATTCACTGGATCTGTAATGAGACGACACCAATGTTACAAGTTGATGATGTTGATTCTTCTGTTTTCTGCCTGACATGCAAGCCCTACCTCTCTCGTACCAGCTCGTTCCCTCTCTTGTCTTCTCTCTTCACAGACCATCTCTCTGCAGCCTCCAGTCACCTCTCAAGCTCCCTCCACCTGATAAAATGTTTGCAAGCTTCACACACACACATAATCTTACCTCATCCACTACCATGTATCCCCTGCTACAACCTACCTTTCAGCACTAAATATCTTTTTGTTTTCCTGCCTTTTTTTCTCACTCCAATCCATACTCTATAGGACTACTGATTATCTCTCTGAAGTGCAGATATATTTGCGTGACTTTCTGTGCAGCTGCCCTGGCTTCTCCACGACCCTGTTACATACTGACTCGGTCTCAACTCCCTGGGCTCCAATCCAGCCCTTTCCCTTCTCGCCCATATCCACTCTGTCTTCTCTTCAGTCCTATTCCCACTCCACCTCCACATGCTTAAAACGAAGCTTCAGCAAATACAGATGCTCCCAGAAATTGTTCTGCACTCCAAGATACACCACATTCTTCCGAACTCCCATGCGTCTGTGAAGACTTTACCTGGAGTTTCTCCCTCTAGTTTTATCACTCCCGACACCGACTAGGCTTCTGGACCAGCTCAGGTCTTATCCCAACACTCCTGCTTCCTTTGGTGCCCCTCTCAACCTTCACAGGAACCTCTACTGTAACATCTATTCTTTTTAAAATACTTATTTTCCTATCTGTGTAATTAACTAGACTATGGAAGATAAGGGGCCATGTTTCATTCAGTACTTCTCACAACATCTAATAAAGCCCCAGAAGTGATACTAAATGTGTCTGGAAATTTGGACAATGCTCTGATTATATGTTCTTACCATAGTGTGTGTTAGAATAATATTCACCCTTTGGATGTGTTTAAAAACTGATTCAGAGTAAAATGCCTTCATCCATCCATTTTCGTGCAGATGCCTCATCCTGATCTTGCCCCAAGTTCCCTGAACCATCAGCTTTAAATGTCCTCTACACGGACCAATAGGTGTGTATAGTGTTAAAGATCTGTGAGAAGGTGAATACTACGAATTCTTCCAGGAAGCCTTCTCAGAACTGGTGTTAACAATTGGAACCACTGGGTAGCTCTACTCAAACTCAGAGTATAGTCAACCTTAAAGATGTGTTTTGGAATTATATAATATATTCAGAATTACACAACATTTCAAGATGGACTCCTGGAATTCCTAGCTGTGATTACCTTGCTTTATGATATCTTAGTGACATGTGTGATAAAAACCAACATGGTTCCAGAAAAAATAGGTAATTTCTTTGGTTATATGATTCTCATTCTGGACTTTTACAGGGTTTTGTTTTGTCTAGTTTTGTGTTTCACTCTGAAACTCAGAAGTTCTGAGCTCTTTTAAGCTTTTCCGTTTAAAAATTACCACCATCCTTATGATTAATGCTATTTGGGTAAAATTCAGAGTGTCTTTCCACAGGGGTGGCTGACGTAATCACAAAATAATAGCAGCAGTAATAAAACTTAGCACGTGGGGAAAAGAAATGGGTTAAATGAAAAAAAAAAGCTGAACAAAAAAACCCAATTTGAAATCAATAACAGACATGGCTAAACAAACAGCACAGATATATAATTTAATAGATAATAATTTAAAAATCAAACACACACACACACACAAATACTTCACCCAGAATTTCATTCTTAAATAATGAGAGTTGCATTTAAAAACATGAATTAATCAAATACTTCATGAAATTCCCTGTTAATGAACTTCTCACGTGAACCACAAAAATTAGTTTTAGCAGTGCTCTCCTCCTGAATACAATTTTTTCTAGGTAACTGCAAATAAAGGAAGTTAATAAAAAGGAATTTTTAACAGTTCTTCTTTTACTGAATGAAAATGAGCTGTTGTTGCTGTTTTTGCATATGGCAACCTTTCTTAGATTACTAACTTTTAATTTTTTTACAAAGAAGTACATTATTCAAGTTGAATTAAGTCTTAGGTAAAGTTATGAGATAATGTTTCTATAAGCATGCAAGGCTTTATCAGTGGTTCATAGGAGAAGATATCAGAGATTCTTAAATGATAAGGATTCTTTGTCAGTTGTGTACTCAAAGCTCACCTGAGCATGAAGGTAATTTCTCAAGAGTCCCTCGGATGGAGGACGAAGAGTTCACATGACTGCGACCCTCACGGTTCATCTTGGGTGTATGAAGTGGATTAAATCTACAGCAGCTTCTTTTCAAACATAAGTGCTTGATTTTGAAGATAAGAACTAGTCCAAACACTTGAGAGTTAAGTGGAAGTCTCTTATAAAACTAATATTTTGTTAGACTTTAAAGAGATATAGGATTTAATCCTTAAAAACATTAAGACTGGGTAATTACCGCAAAAGAGATGGAGTAATAATTTTCATCTGCCTGATGTTGGGAGCTTGTTTTGACTAGAACATTTTGTTCAGAGCATCTTTGCTGCTTATGTGACTACGAAGAAATCAGTGGAAAACAGAAAGAACTAGAATTACTAAATCGTTTCAAGTAACAATTGCAATTCTTAATAGGTAATGTTTTGAAACAAATAACTTGATTTAATCTTAACGTTTCTATGGCTTAAAGAAAATACAGAAAATCGGTATTTATACACTGATTTATGGCAGGCTACTGGCTTCAAGATAAAAAAGGATAACTTCTCTATATTTTTAAACCATTATTCTATAGCAGGCTTAAGAGTGATCATTTTAAAGTCTTTTAGATTCAGGGACTTCCCTGGTGGCGCTGTGGTTTAGAATCCGCCTGCCAACGCAGGGGAAATGGTTTCAATCCCTGGTCCGGGAAGATCCCACATGCTGCGGAGCAACTAAGCCCATGTGCCACAACTACTGAGCCTGTGCTCTAGAGCCCATGAGCCACAGCTACTGAAGCCCACATGCCACAACTACTGAAGCCCACCCACGTAGAGCCGTGCTCTGCAACAAGAGAAGCCACTGCAATGAGAAGCCTGCGCACCACAACGAAGAGTAGCCCCCGCTTGCTACAACTAGAGTAAAGCCTGCACTCAGCAACGAAGACCCAATGCAATCAAAAATAAATAAATTAAATAAATAAATTACAAAAAATTTGTTTTTAATTTAAAGTCTTTTAGATTCAAGTTAAAATGGAAGTATCTCTTCTTTGGAGGACTATCTTTGTAGATCTAAATATAAATCTAAGAAAATAATTTTTGAGATTTTTTAATAACTACAGAAAAATATTTTTCCTGAAAGGGACACAAAATCAACAGCACAAAACTTTATATTGTCATTGAAGAACTCTGCTGTTATACATCGATTCAACTTATTTCACCAATGTTTAAAAGCAGCGTTGAAATTTTTAAGAGACAATGATAATATTACACCCTAACCACATAGCAAGCAGAGCTCAACTGAAATGACTGTCATTCAGTTTGTGAAGAGAGAGGCTGCAGAGGGGCTGTGTATCTACTGTGTGTGGACAGACTGAGTCCAAGCATCAAACTGGTTCACTGCACAAGCAACAAGAAACAAATTTGGGGTTTCTAGAGCTCCTCTCTAATCCTTTCAAGATGTTGATTGAATGCTTCCTCTAGGAATAAATTTCTATGATACTGCCTGTAACTGTGCATGAATTATTAAACCCTGTCAGAAGTTTTGAACAAACAAAGCTCCCTTCACTGAGTTGGAAAACTAAACTTGGGAATATCAAAATAATAAATAAAGATAATAAACACTTTTCAAGTTTCTGACAAGAAGAGGAATATATTGGGCTTCCCTGGTGGCGCAGTTGTTGAGAATCCACCTGCCGATGCAGGGGACACGGGTTTGTGCCCCAGTCCGGGAAGATCCCACATGCCGCAGAGCGGCTGGGCCCGTGAGCCACGGCCACTGAGCCTGTGCGTCCGGAGCCTGTGCTCCGCAACGGGAGAGGCCACAACAGTGAGAGGCCCACATACCGCAAAAAAAAAAAAAAAAAAAAGAACAGGAATATATTGCATATAATGCCTTTAGGTAGGTCTAGAAGCTTCAGGCACTTAGAATCAAGTGTAGGACTTTTTACAAAATAACATATTTCACGATATTGTCAAGGACTTAACTGATCTTTTGAAAAAACAATAAATGGAATCATAAGAAAAACAGGACAGCTGGTAGTGGGAAGAGTAACTGCCCTTTCAAAAATAGCTTGGCTCATAGCTCAGGGAGATCAGCTCAGTGCTTTATGACCACCTAGAGGGGTGGGTTAGGGAGGGTGGGAGGGAGATGCAAGAAAGAGGAGATATGGGGGGATATATGTATATGTATAGCTGATTCATTTTACTGTAAAGCAGAAACTAACACACCATTGTAAAGCAATTATACTCCAGTAAAGATGTTAAAAAAAAAAATAGCTTGGCTCAACTCTGCATGATGAGGTGTGGTTTAGAAAACAAAATCTTTCAAGACTGAGTGATAGAAAAAGCAATAAAACAGACATTTTTATAATAATTCAACACAAAGTTTAGCAGTCACTTTTATTGGTACATCTGTGTTTACTTGTTCGTTTTTCAATGTTCCTTCCTTCCTTCCTCCAAAAAGGTTTAAATGCAGGTTTTGGGGCAGAGGAAAACGGTTCTTCAAGCTAATTTTAATATAAGATTTGGGGGTTTTAGAACTTTGATAACTTGTTTGTTGGAAAACTTTAAAAGCCATGCTCTCTGAACTTAGAGGGAAAGTCTGGATAACCTTTAAGCATGAGTGTTTATCTGTGAAGTGGATGGCTAATGAGACAGCACGTAAATCGCCAGGAAAGTCAATGTCATTACTTTATCTTTTATAGGCATCAATCTCCAGGGAGGACAGTCTTTCATAACAAACTCTTCTGTGTAACCAGGAAATAATTCACTGTCAGAATAAAAGGTCTCTGGAAAGTCAGCTGGACCATTTCTTTGTCCACCCCTTAATCATCCTCAGAAGTTCTGTGTGTTTCAAAGTTTAGTCTTAAAAAATTAGATGGAATATTGCTGACTTTTCAGAAGTGAGTCGCAGCCTTCACCAAAAACTGAGAAATTATCAATATCTTTTAAAGTTATTTACGTCTAGCTTTCACAATCTAATCCTGGATTTTAAACATCTCCATTTCCAAAATAGGTATTTATTCAACAAGCATTTTATAAACTTAAAAAATCCAGGTTTCAGGTGCTCCTAGAAAAATCAGAAGCTTGGGTCAGAGGGAGTGTGAATTTCAGCAGGACAGCAGGTCGTCACTGTCTCCTGGGCTGCTGTCCTGCACGGGCTCGCTCTGCGTTGGTAAGACCTGCATGGCCCCATTAGCACTTGAGCTTGGCACCTCTCATGTAGGTTTTACTTCACCCAGGTTTCTGTCACAGGGGTACAAACAAAAGGGATAGATGTTTGACTCTTTCTGTTCATAATTTTGAGACATGGATTTTGTCTCCTGCATATGTCCAATTTTATGCACCACTGACACTTGATACTCAGATACCTAATTTGACTTCCAAATGGTGAAACAGTTTGAAACATTGGTTATTATTACCATTGTTAGTGGAGCCCTACTCCAGCCATCACTCCAGCTTGTCATTCTGCTCCAGCCAGCGGTGGCTTCTGGTCCTTGTCACCATGGGCAGTGGTGCTTTCAAAAGTACTGCTCTGATGCTGTCTCTTCCAAGCCCCAAACCAAGTAAAGCAGTAACAACAAAGACTTGCTTCCTCTTTCCATTCTGTACAAAGAAAAGCTAGGGCTAAATAACCTGCAGTCTGCAGCACGTGAGCAAGGGTCGTTGTTTGTCCTAAGCGAGTTCAGAAGCTCGCTTCCTTTCCTGGTGGTGCTGGGACTATGCATCAGACTAGCCTTGTCAGATATTTGCATGAGCCCTGAAACCCTATGTGACTGGGGCCCTTCCCCTTAATTCCGATCCCCTTCGTGGTAATTTAAAATATCCTTGTTTCGTGCTGAAATTGACATACTGTTACGCACTTTCCTTCTGGGCATCTTTTTTTAAAAAATATATTTAAAAATTATTTTAAAATTAATTTTATTTATTTTTGGCTGCATTGGGTCTTTGTTGCTGTGTGCTGGCTTTCTCTAGTTGCGGCGAGCAGGGCCTGCTCTTCATAGCGGTGCGAGGGCTTCTCATTGCGGTGGCATCTCTTGTTGTGGAGCATGTGCTCTAGGCACATGGGCTTCAGTAGTTGTGGCATGTGGGCTCAGTAATTGTGGCTCGCAGGCTCTAGAGTGCAGGCTCAGTAGTTGTGGCTCACGGGCTTAGCTGGTCTGCGGCATGTGGGATCTTCCCAGACCAGAGATCGAACCCGTGTCCGCTGCATTGGCAGGCGGATTCTTAACCACTGCGCCACCAGGGAAATCCCTCCTTCTGGGCATCTTGAATTACAACTATTTGCATTTCTTAAATAGATAAACAGAGAGTTCTTGTAAAGGCACAGTAGGTAAAGACTGACATTTTATAGAAGGAAACTGTAAAGAGGGAAACTTTTCTTGGCAACTGTATGTAAATTACCAAATGTGTACTCATTTCCCTCCCATATACAAACCTGAAGAACTCAATCTTGATTATGTAGATATTATGAGGGTAGATGATAGTGTGAATTTAAAGGTATATCTTCCTCAATGGAAAGCACTCAGAATGCAAATTTGACAGGCAGACTTAGCAAAATCACACGTTCATTTTTTAAAATTTTATTTATTTATTTTTGTGAAAAGGAAAATGTCAAAGTTAGGTGGAAATAGATGTGATCCCATGTGGTCCCTCAAGTTTCCAGCTCTACTTTTTTAAATGGTCAAAATTTGCATCATGATGTGAGGAGAGAGATTTGTTAGTGTAGAGCTGTCTTCACAGATGGCCTTAAATTATTGCCTCATGCAAAAGCAATGTACGGTTCTCAGTAACGCAGAGGCTAAATCTTCATTTCTATCATCTGTTTCTTTGAGTCTCAGAGCTTAGCTTGATGAAGTCATTACCATGATTTATTCTGGGGTTTCTGCTGTACACGGAGGGACTTAGGAGTCTCTCACCCTGGCCCTTGGGACCACAGCAGGTGGGACAGAGAGCCCGGCTCCCATGAGCAGAAAGGACTTGTTAACTTCCCAAGAAGCTTGAGATCTGGGAGTTTTAGAGGAAGTGGGCCTGGGGGCGGAGGCTCAAGTGAGCACAGGCAGTAAAGACCCTGATGAGCACCAGGTGGCAGTGAGGGGTGGCCCTGCTGGAAGGTCCCAGGTGTGACAAAGAGGGGATGTGGACACAGGAAAGGCATACATGAAGCTCACTGGAGAATCCAGAAGGCTGGCTGGACATATGGATTACCTGATGACAGTTTGGAACTCTTTAGAATCTCCTTGTGTTACTCAAAGTGGGGTCTAGCTGCTCGCCACTTGAAGGCTAATCCTCGAGAGGCAAGATTGGTGGAAAGGAAAGTTTGCTTTATTCCAGAGGCTGGTAACTGGGGGAGAAGGTGGACTTGTATCCAAAGGCTGACTGCCCCGTGACAACCAGCGGGCAAGAGCTTTTATAGGTGGAGGGAGGGAGCTATGTGCAGAAACAGCACAGTCAGCTCCGACTGCCATCTTGAAATTGGTCATGATCAGCGTCATCTTGACTGTTTTAAGTAGTTAGTCTTCAGTTCCAGGGTCAGTTTGTTAACATTTCTTTGAGGCCAGTTCTCAGAATTGTGGCAGCTTGTGTCATGGCTGCAGTCTGGTCATGATGTAGTTAACTTCTTCCACCTGGTAGGGGTTTCAGTATCTACATAACAGCTCAAAGGATATGACTCTGAATATTATCTATAGCCCTTGAGGAGGAACTAAAGGTCCTTGACTTTGCTTAATGACTAAACTGTTATTATTTTGTCCTGTTTGAATGCTTTCCTTTCTTTCTGCATTTTCTCACTTCTCCGATTAAACTTTTTCTTTGGCTAAAGTTTTCTACAGACAAAAGGCAGGTGGAGGCCATGGTCCTGCTCAGTTTCACTTGTAAGTATATCAATAGATAGGAACAAATAAAGTGATCGAACCCCAAGAAACAACCAATGGTTAACAGATAAACCCAATCAAGACTCACATGTATTTCCCCATTTTTAAATTCAGAGTCTTCTCTTTCTTTCTACACTTCAAGGGACATTTGACAACCTGGTCTATTTCATCGATATTTTAACGCCAATATAGACGCCACTGTTACATTTTTCTACTAATTCCTTCCTTCTTTTCTCATAGGTTTTGACCTAGTAAAATGTGAGGATCCGGGGATCCCTAACTATGGCTACAGGATCCGGGATGAAGGCCACTTCACGGACACGGTGGTTCTGTACAGCTGTAACCCAGGCTACGCCATGCACGGCGGCAACACTCTGACCTGTCTGAGTGGTGACCGGAGAGTATGGGACAGACCGCTGCCCTCCTGTGTAGGTGAGTTACTTACAAGTGCACAATGAGAGCTGGAGGCCCACGCATGTGCTCTGACTTAGTTCTTACAGCGGAAGGGGGAAGGATTTCCACTGCTCTCTCTCCAGTATGGGTTTTTATGTATTCCTAATATTTGCGTGAGTGTGTGTGTTTGTTTTTTTTCTTTTTTTAGGTAGGAAAGACAGATCTCCTAGTACTATTTTATTGAGGCTATCTGCACAGAATTATTATTAGAAATATAACACAGTGTTTCACTGTTTTATTCTCTTGACTTTGCACAGAGGATACTGCCTTTCTATCAAGATAATGCTAGGGAACAAGTAAAGGAAAGCAATGACAGGGACAAACAGATGGCTGTGATTGTTTTCCTGTGTGTACAACACAGACGTGATGGTTTGGGCTTTTAAAGGTAGTTACAGGAAGCCTCTAATGCCTGGAGTAAACTTCCCTGTGTTTCTGTATACCTTTCAGCGGAATGTGGCGGTCAGATCCACGCTGCCACTTCAGGACGCATCTTGTCTCCTGGCTACCCCGCTCCATACGACAACAACCTCCACTGCACCTGGGTTGTAGAGGCGGACCCGGGAAAGACCATCAGGTACTTGTTTTATTGGGTTTCAGTGATTTGAGAATAGAAGCATGGCTCCTATTCTTGTAGTGGAGATAGTGGTACATCCATTATTACCCACTATTAGATTTAAGTTTCTGAGTTAAAGAAGAAAATGTAAACACATGGCCAAGGTTTTTGTTGGTTTGCATGCTCACTTTGGTATTCCTTTGAAAATTTGTGTTAAGCCATCCATAGTAAAGATAAAAAAAGTAAGTACCTCAGTTAGCTTTGGCTGCGTAACAAGTGGGCCCCCGAAACTTAGTTGCTGCAAACGATGATTTATGTGCTCATGTCTTTGTGGGTTGCCCAGGCAGTTCTGGCTGGTTGGGGTGGGTGGTCTAGGAGGGCCTCATGCAGGTTTGGGGGGCTCAGCTGGATGGTTAAAGGCTGGGGTCTCTCCACTCCAGGTTCTGTTCCTTCAGGAAACTAATGATGGTAGAAGGTTCCTAGAAGCAAGAGATGGAGACTTTGCAAACTTTTGCTTGCATCACATTTGCTGATGTGCCATCTGCCAAAGCAGGTCTCAGGGGCAAGATAAAGTTTGAAGAAATATAATCCACTCCTTAATGGGAAGAGAATCAGTTATATTGAAAAGGTTCTGCATATAGAGGTGGAAGAGGTGTGTGATTATTTTATGATATTCCAAAGTAAGTTTGAAGGAGACCAAGAAAGTATTCCAATCTAAAGTTACACGTATAACAGAAAATCATGAAAATTCTCAGATGATTGTGCAAACATTTCAACAGAAAGTATTATTCTATTTCAGTCGATAGTCCTAAATGATGGTAATTTTTTTAATTAACAAGTAAACCAACAAAAAGTAAAATTCTCCATGTGCCAGTCAAAAGGCTGTGTCAAAACCACAGTACGGTAAAGCAAAAAGTAATTTCAAAATAAGCTGTTCTTTAATTATAGATCTTGATGAACAAGGAGAGAATGTACATTCTTTAGTCACGCCTCATAAAATCCCCTTTCTCCTCCCATTAACTCTCCTCTTTCATTATATTCTTTTGAAATCTCCCCGGAAAGTTAATTTTTTAAAAAACTCTGTACCCCACCTCCCAACAGCCTTAATCCACGTGCCTCTGTTCCTTTTCCTCTTCCCTGTGTTATTGCACTGACCAAAGACTAAAAGAATCCAGGCAACTCAACTCTGAAATATGTGAAGAAGCTGAAAGAGACAGGTGCAAAGCAGAAACCTCTTTCTGGGGCAAGTGGATACGTGAAAACATTTACAAACATTTACGAACTAGTGGGTTTTGTCCTTATTCACAAAAGGTTTGCCCAGCAAACTTAGTAAATTTATCATACTGCAACTTTATAACTTAGTAAAAAAGTGAAACGGGACAAGGAGGAGTGAGGCGACCTGCTGATTCCATTCAGTGTTGCTGTTTCTCATCAGGTGACTTCCATCCTCCCTGAAATTCACCAGACTTTCTTGAAGTTTGATCACATTTACATCTTGGGAGTGAGTTAAACTGACATGGCACAAACTATTACCACTTTCAAACCCTCCAAAAGAAATATTCTTACTATGTACAAGGAGCAAGGGAAGGAATTTAAAGCATGTAAATATTGCAAAAAACATTATTTTATAATAACTCATTTAAAACTTAACTTGTGTCATTAAGAAAAATGATTAATTAGGTAGTTATGGATCCATTGGGACACAAATAAGGCATATTTTAGGAACAGAATTTAAGAGTCTGTATTCTTCATAAAAATCAACATAATCACTTATCCAGTGAACTAAATAGAATTAAATACTACTTCTTAACTTTGAATTCCTGAACACTTGATCTGAATAATCCAAAAGCCATTACACTGAATTTGATTGTGAAAAATCCTAGGAATCATCTGTGATTCATAAAATGACTTTACATAAACAGGATATATTTCCTTTTAGGCTGATTTCAAAAGTTTCTATTTCTGACACATCTCCTTGTGATTTGTTTCCCAAGAATTGGAAAGAGCACTTGTTCCCCTAATGCAAACCAAGTGATGAATTCACTCTTTGCAGGTGAATGTAATACTTCATTAACATTTTAGTAAGAACAGAGAAAAGAAATTAATAAAGAATGAGTTGAAGTAATAAAAAATGTACAGCTTTTGCATGATGAACTGACTTTGTCATTTAACCGTTAATGTTCTAGAAAAGAAAAAAGACATTGCCTATACCACTTTATTGTTTGGGGAATTTTTTTCTTCTTGTAGGTATCTTTCAAGTTACTCAATTTGTAAACAGATCTTTTGCATTTAAGGCATAAAGCCCTTCATAATAAGGAAGTTAAGAAGCAAACATCAGTACTTGTAATTAATTTACTCCATCGGTATTCAACCTCATCCCAAAATGTTTCTGGTGATTTCTCTTCATTAAGAAAATATGTACTATTTTTAGTATGGCAATTTGGAAAATAACATACTTAAAAGTACATAATATACAATTTTAGGCTTAAAATGGTACTGATGCTAAGAAAAATAGGGCTTGGTCTTAGTTTGCATATTCTTTAGCTTAGTTTACTGAATTATTTCATTGGTATCATAGCCAGTATTTTATCTACATCGTTTGCTTGAAAATGAGGAATACATCAGTCATATAAACATGAGCCCAGGGTTTAATTTAAGTATTAAAAATTCTTAATATAAATGGAATTCATTACTATACATTCTATTATGATTTCTTTAAATGTCAGTGTTTTTCACTGTCAAAGAATAAATAAGGAACAAGATCTCGGAAATTATAAAAGGTCTGGTTTCAACACCTCAGGCCAGTTATTACTGGGCCTATTTTGATTTTTTGGAGGTCCAAAGCAATTTCTGATTGCATATTGCTGTAACTTTTTGTTCGAGGTAATAGAAGACCCCAGAATAGTTTTTGTTATAGGGCACTTGGGTCTGGAAGAGGTTTGTAATTTTAACACGCATACTATAAAGCAGTTACCAGACTTAAATTTAATTAAAAGTCTAATCACAAGACACTGCAGTAAATTTAGCCACATTAAGAGTTATATGTAAGCATGTGTCTGAGAGACCCAGTGCGTTTCACTGCTGAGCACAGCTGTAATTTATACAATAAAGGGAACAGCATTACAAACATCTTCAGCAAGCAGCATCAAGGCAGTGTTTTTCATAATCGTATGTGTATGTTGTTCCCTGGCTTTCATTGCTTTTCTGCAAGTGTAATTGTCTGGAAAACTCACTTTGAAAGTATTTCTGTTCCTAATTGTTCCCAGGAAATTGCATTTGGAGGTGTAGTTGAGGGGGATTTTATTAGAAAAGCTCATGCAGTATTGAAAACATGAGAGGCCTATCAAAAGTGTATCAAGATTGTCAAAACTGTCCACGTGCAGACTTTTAAAGAAAGTGAAATGTGGGATGTGATCCTGATCTCACCGCATCTGGCCAGATGGGCTGTAGAAAGATCGGGGGAGATGTGGTTTGGAGATCTAGGAATGTTTTAATTTATTTTTGACCAACCTTCAAGATCGCTGTGAGATACAGACTAAGCAGGAGAAGGACGGGCAAATGATTCCACTTCACTGGACATTTGTCTCCAAATGTGAGGTCGGCATGTAGTAAATGTGCTGGGAACATGAGTCGGGAGTCTTTTGCTGACAAGACAGACAGGCGTGGGGCCCGGAACCCAAGCACCTCAAACGCCCCTTTCCTGTCAGGGCCACAGCAGGGTATCCCGTCTATCTTTGTGGGTAAGGTGAGGAAATAACCGGTCAAGAGAATTCCAGCCATCCAAAGAAAAGAGAGCAGCAGCTCTTCAAAGTCTGCCCAGTGTCTGAGGCTGGGCTCTGGCCCTCCTTAGCTGGGGCTGTGGGAGCAGCTGCTGGGTTTAGGGAACCGGACCAGCTGCCTGCAGAGTGAGAGAGAGGGAGAACCCTGCAGGCACCCGCCACGGCGCAAGATCCTCATGCAGGCAATTTCAGTTACCCCGCTTCAGCTAAACAACGCCAGTGCCCCAAAACAGGATTCAGATTTCAGTTGCAGACTTACTGTGAAGAACTGCATGAAGGACAGACTTCTCTTTTAGCCCTTCAGCTCCCAGATCTCTGCATAAACAACAGAGGCACGTCATAGCCAGTTCCTCATCGCGTCACGTGCCTTCCCGAGGGGGATTGCTGCGCTCAGCTCAGCCACAGACAGCAGAGTGTGTCCTCATGTTGCTTCCTTGTCTCCCAGTGATAAACCCACTTGGCGTTTTACAAACACGGATAATCAAAAAGGGAACTGGCCATCGAAGATGAAAGTGTAGAAAGAATTGAAAAGTGGTAACACTGGAAGTGAAATTCCAATCACACATAAATGGAGCTTAGGAGAAGCAGTTGATGGTGGGGATGTTGGTATGGCTGCTGTTCCAGGGATGAACGCCTCACAGGCACAAGGCAGGCATGCCAATTTCAGGATTATTATCATCCCCCCTGGGCCTCTTTCTACTTCTTTATTCCCTATTTCTGTTAATGCCTGTCTTCCTCAGAATGGCTGGAGGTTTTAATTTTCAGTATTATCTTCTGCTCTTCCTTGTTTCTCCCTCACCAGTCTCCAGTATTTTCCCAACTGAACAAAACAAACAAACAGGTATTAATATATGTCTCACAGCATTCTTTTAGTGAACTACATTAAATTTCTTCATAATAGGCTCTGAGAAAAAATTAGTTGCATGCAAGCCAAATCCTTGTCAGCTCTACCCTTGTTTGTCTTTCTTCTTATCTGTGATTCCCAGTTCCTACTTCCCAGGCTCTTACTGTAATCTTCTCCCAGTGAGCCTTCCAAATCCGTCCTCCACCCTCTCCATCTCTGAGCCACCCCTTTGCTAATCAGAGAACATAAGCTCCTTAACCAGAACTGTAACACCCTCTCAACTTGGCGTCTGGTCCCCTACAGGTTTACCTCCGACGGCTCATATGCACGTTACATTTCAGCACAGATGAAGCGTGTATGAGTCTCCCGTCCCAACCTTGTCATCACAGCTCTCTCGACCTGTGCTCCCCGCAGTTTCTCCTTGTTGCCTCACCTCCAGATTCTTCCCATCTTTGGGGGCCCAGTTAAAAGGTCAACCTCTCAACAAGAATTTCATTCTTGTTATCTCATCTGAAAATAATCTGTGTTCTTCTCTGGACTCAGTGTTTGCCCTGCAGTTCCTTCCTTCTGAAGTAGGGTCATCACTTCATAGCAAGACATCCAGGCAGGCCTCTTAGTGTCAAGAGCTCCTCCCTCCTTCCCACACTCCTGTGATCACACATCTCAGTAATTCTACGTGGAGCCCCAGGTCTACTCTCCCACCAGTACTGCTGCTACTTCCCTAGTCCAGACCAGCATGACTCACTGGGCCTCTTCTCTGACCATCCTGCCAGGGCTGCCTCTCAACCACTGCTCCCACTCTAAGGAACATGTTTTATTTTTTTTCAATTAAACTATTAATTTTATATGGCTGAAAAATAAATGTATATCTAGACATCTTCAAAAGTATAAAAAAGAAAGGCATGCATTATCCCCATACTAGACATCATTGTTGCCATGTTCACATATGTCTTACATGGACCTTTGCGTATTCTACAGTGTGGGTGTCTATAATTAATTATTGTCTCTCTTGGTTATTTACATTATTTCTAATTTTCAATATTATACATAATAATATGGCAAATAGTATTGCAAGTAAAGCTTTGCCTCTTTTTATAATTAATACCTTAGAATAAATTCCCAGGAAAATTCTTTCTGGGTCAAATGGTTGAGACATTTTTGTGTGTCTTGATACAAATATTTCTATCAAATAAAGCTGATCATATCACTTACCCCCTTTAAAAAAAGTACATATTTCGTCTGCTCATTATGTGCAGAATCAATTCAAGTTCATTGTCATGACGTTCAAAGTTATTTATTTTCCCAATTTTTGAAATACTAGAAAAGTGTTGCAGAAAGATAAAAAGCCTGAAAAGTAGTTTGCTATAATCCTAGACACAAAATATAACTACAGTTTAAAATTTGGTATATATTTTTATAATTTCTTATGCAAACACACACACACACACCCATATATATATATAATATACATACATATATATACAGCTTGATTTATCTGTTTATCTACTTGTTTAATTATTTTTGAAAAATAGTATCATGCCTTAATATTATTCTGAAGATTTCCTTCAGTCAGTAAACATGGTCAAAGTTTTATATCCTTACTTGTAATTCCACCTCATTCTGTTTAGTCATGGAAGAAGATTCTATTGCCTGAATGCACCATAATTTATTTAAACTATACCCTATTGGGATATTTGCGTTGTTTTCAGTTTTTCACTATTATCAGCCATGCTACCATCCTCCCAATATATCACCTCGAGGGTACTTTCTACAATGAATTTCTAAAGCTGGACTTGCTGTGTATGCACATTTAAATTTGTATAGTTATTACCAAATTGCTTTTATGAAGAGTAGATATGGCTTCAACAGCATATGAAAAGGTAGGGTCTCCACAATGTCACTGAAACTGGATAAAGTGTTTATAATCTTTGCCAATCTGGTAGGAAAAAAATCTTTGCATCATTTTTTGTTATATTTGTAACTTTTGTATCTTTACATTTTTAGCATATTAATGAATGTATTTGTTCAGTCGCTTTTTGTCTCAATCTCTTTATTGAATTATCCTTCCTATTTCTCTCTGCCTGACAAAGCCCTTCCCAGACACCTTGAGGCAGAATTAAACACACCTGATGCTTTGTTCACATCTCTTAAAGCTTGTGACACTGTGCATTGCAAAGTGTATGTTTTTGTTTTTTTTTTCTTTCATGACTGTGTCTGAAATGACTAACAGTTCCTTCAGGATGATACTTTTTAAAATCAATTTTTAAACTTTCCCTACCTAGTGGTATGGTGTCTGCATATTGACTTTAATTATTTTTTTTAGAACGGAAAATGGCCATTTCTTTATCTGTTTAAATTTTGTTATATCATTTTTGTTGTTATTGAATTTACAAGGTATTTCCCAAATGGCAAAACTTACAGCATCAGGGTGAATCTTTTTTTGTCTGTGTAAGCTTCTCATTAACATATAACATAGGCGCATAAGACTATCCAAATGATAAGTATACAGCTTGTTTATAAAAATACCCCTTGTTACCAGCAACCAGATCAAAACCCACATTGTGCCCTTTGAGCTCCATTTAAACGATCCATTCTTAAGGATAATCACTATCCTAACTTCAGATAGATAATCGCTATCCTAATTTGAACTTTATAAAAATCGAATTATACAGTGTGATTAGTTTTGTGTCTTGATTTCCTCAACCTTCACTGCCACTGATACAGGTAAATTATTCCATTGCATGAATACACAATGATTTACTTATTTATTCCGAGCGTTGGTGGACGTGTGAATTGTTTTTACACAGATTAAGGTTATTGCAAATGACGTCGTGTTGGATATGCTTTCATGTATTATTTGGTGGATGTGTGCATATTTTTCTCTCAGGTGTACACCTGTACTCAGCTATGGTAGATACTGTCAAATGATTTCCCGAAGTGGTTAAACCAACACCACTCCCATCACAGTGTAGGTCACTCCCAGGTACCTCACCTTCCCCTGCACTAAGCATTGACTGTCTTTCCTTTTAGCCATTCTAGTGTGTAGTTGTTTTAATTTGCTTTTCCTTGGTGACTGATCAAGGCCATCACTTTTTTATATGTTTATTGGTCTCTTGACTATCCTCTTTTATAAATGTCAGTTGAAGAGTTTTGCTCATTTCTTTTTGCACTGGAATGCCTATCTTTTCCTTTTGATTAGTATATAGTTTTTATACATCTGAATGCAATCTTTTGTTGATTATATATTCACCAGCTATATTCTTATACTCAGTGGTCTTTTGGTTTCATAATGATGTCTTTTGGTAAAGACAGGTTTTCAGTTTCAGTGAGTCAAATTCATTTTGGCTCATTTTTCTTTTATGGTTAGTATATTTCTTATTCTTTAAGTTATATCAAATATTTTGGGGGGGGTTTCTTAGTGTTTTTGTGTCCAGTTTAAGAAATCCTGCCCTCCAAAGTTATAAAAAATATTATCTTAAGTTTTTTTTATAGGAGATCTATTTTATCTTCCACATTTATGTTTTCATTTCATCTGGTATTAACTTTTGTGTAAGGTATTAGGACGATGCAAGGAATCTTTTGTCCATAGTGCAGTTCAATTGACCATTTGTTGGAAAGTCAGTCTTTCTCCATTAACTGAAGTGCAGCCTTTGTTATAAACCAGATAATTATAATTACATGATTATATAATTATAGGCCTGTTTCTGAACTTCATTACATTGATCTATTTGTCCATCTAGTGCAATACCTTTCTATCTTAATCACTGAATTACTTAATAAGTACTGATATCTGGTACTGTATTCCTCCAGCTTTGTTCTTTTTCATGTAGATTGCCATGGCTATTCTTGACCCTTTGCATTTCCATATGAGTTTTAGAAACACTTGTTACTTTCTACAAGGAAGTTGCTAGGGTTTTAGCTGGAATCACATTATATCAATAGATCAGCTTAGGGAAACCTGACATCATTTCCAATTCTGAATTTTCTGATCTCTGATATAGTATATTGTCTCATTTATGTAGATCTTATATAATTTGCCTCAATAATGATAGTTTTCTGTGAGGAGCTCTTGTACATCTTTTGCTAGAATTATCCCTAGCTATAGCACACTTTTTGATGATAATGTAAATAGTATTTTTATTTCACTTTCTAGTTGTGACTGTTTTGTGAAAATAAATTATATTTTTATATTTATCTTGTATAAATAAATTCACTTATTAATTCTGAGTTCTTAGGTTTAAAATTTTTTTCTTTGTGAACAATCATGTTATCTACATTAATAAAAGATTGGTTTCCTTTTTTGTCAAATCTTTTGGCTTTGTCTTGCCTTGTTGCACTGGCTACAGTCACCAGAATAATGATTTGAAATGAATCTCATTGTCCTGGTCCCAATCTCAGAGACTAAACTTTTAATTATTTATTTATTTCAATAAATATATGTGAATTATATTTTAAAAACTCCATAATGGAAAAAATATTAAATTCTACCACCTAAAGATATAAAATTCAAAAACAACTATAGGAAATTATTGGAATTAATAAATGAAATTATTTATGCAAGGCAAGTAAAAAACATAGTGTTTTCTACATTTTTTTCACTTAGCAGTACTTTTTATGGACTTTTTACATATCAGTATTTACTGAACTTTTAATTCTTTTGTTGTTGGACATTTGTCCTGTTTTCAGTTTATCACCAATTTCAAAATATTTTGATAAATATAAGATGTATAGTTCTGTATGTTTGTCTATATTGGTTTCCTTGAGTCAATTTTAGTAATTTCTATTTTCTAGAAAACCATTTTATGCATAGTTTAAAATATATTGCCATAGATTTATATGCATAGTTATCGCTTAGATTCATTTCCTTTTTTCTTTCTTTCTTCACTAGTTTATATTTTTATCAACTACTCCATACACACAGTATAAATGTAAAATAATTCTGCAGTGATGGTTACAGAAAGCAGTAGTTCTCTACATCCCCTAAATCTCTAGTAGAATTGCTGGATGATGTGAATTTTGCATTTAATAAAAGCCTAATGTGTCTCGAGTAGCATTAGTAAAGGTCAGTGCATGCCTAGACACATTCTAGTAAGCCCAAGGACACCAAAGGTGGAGAAAAGATCCGAGAAACAGCTAAAAATAGGAAGATATATATTAGCTAGCCTGATAGAAGACTTCTTAACAATACAGCCCAAAAGAAAGAGGTATTTGAAGTACTAAAGGAAAATAACTGTCAACCTGGAATCTATATTCAAACAACCTGTCATTCCCTTGTAAGTGTTCCTATTATGCAATTACTGTTAACACACAAAATACTACTATTGGTTTAGGGATATATATTCACCAGACATATGTGATAGTTAAGAGGAACTTTTATCCAGCTAAGAATATAGCTTAATACAAACAAAATAAATAAATTATATGGAGACATTGGAAATTGCACAGCATGCCTCCTTTAACTCTTTATAACTCATAAATCAAACAGGTAACAAATTAGTAAGTTTACAGAGGATTTGAACCATGCAATTACTAAGCTTATTTTAAAAAGACATACAGCCTTCAACTAGAAAGTGCACATTCCGTTCAAGTAAATATGGAACATGTGCAAACATGATCACAAACTAATCAGTGAAAACAATAAAGCAGAGAATCACTTTTATACTCCACACCAAGACCAAAATGGAATAGAAATAGAAATCTGTAGCAAGAAGGAAAACACATGCTCAATTTTGAAAAGAAAAGACACATGATTAACAGCTTACTGTGAAATTTATAGCCTTAAATGCACATATTGGAAAAAGAAGATCGCTTGAAAATCAAGTTAAGCTCCAGCTAATGGAATTTGAAAAATGCTATCAGAGTAAATTCAAAGAAGTATAGTTGAAAAACAACAAATATAGTAAAAGAAATTAATGGAAGAAATAATATAGAGAATTACCAAACCCACGAACTGATTCTTGAAAAGGTATCATTGGTAGAAAAATAACTGACATATTATGATAGAATACAGGAGGCCCAAATAATTGACATTAGAAATGGAATTGAAATATACCCCTACAATAAGGATTACTTTTAGAAAATTTAAGAAAATCATAGATTATATTATACCAATACATAGGAAAAACCTTCCATCCAAAAGAAAAAAATGGAAATGGTCTGATTCATTTAATGAGGCTAAAATAACCTTCATATCACAAGAACAAGTAAAGAACAGGAAATAAAAATTAAGAGCTGAACTCTGTAATTACTCCCATTTTATATATTAAGAAAAATGACCTGTATGATCATCTAAATAGGTACAGAAAAAGTAGTTTAATAGAATTGAATACATGTTCATGATCAACAACATAAAGAGATAAAACGAAAACCTTCCTAGCGTAGTAAGTAGCAGGGATTTTTTCTTAAAACGATAAAGGGTATGTAACAAAATCCATCCACAAGAATATAATATAATATATAAACAGTAATAAAAGAGATGAAGAATGCATTACAGAAGTGGGCAATCATATGTGATCAGATAATTCAGAGTCCATGGTCCTATTCTCCACCTAAGACCTTTGATGATCTCATGTAGTCCCATGACTTAAGACCATTTATTTCCGAAGACACAGGTTTATTATTTCCTTTCAGAGTTCTCTCTGAAGCTCCAGGTTCGCATGAACAGCTGTCTGCTCAAGTCTCTACTCAATGTCCGGTAGGCATCTTGAATTTACAGGCCCAAAGCATAATCCCTGGTCTTCCCACCCCACAAACCTTTCCACCTGCACCCTTTCTCACCTCAGCCCGTGACCTCTCCACCTTTCTCATTTCTCAGGCAAAAACCTTCGAGTGACCTTGCATCCTCTCTTAATCATACATGGCTCACCCAGTCCTGTTTTCCCCACCTTCAAACCGTGCCCAGAATCTGACAACCTCTCAATACCTCCCCTGTCCAGCTCCTCTGAGTAACAGCCATCTGATTCTTGATTCTGCCTTGCCCTGTATAGCCTGTTGCCAACACAAGTGCAGAGCAATTATTTTTAAATCCCAGGTGGGATAACTTTTTTACCAAAAACACCACATTGGTCTGTCACCCAGGGTGAAAGCCAGAATCTTCAGAACAATCTACAAAACCCTGTGTGTTGCCCACCAGCCCCCTGCTTCCCCCTCCCCATCCACTACACCCGTTATTTCTCTGGCCTCAGTTTCCTTATCAGGCCCTCTCTCTGCTCTGGTTAAATTGGTGCCTGGATGGTCTCAAATGCTGAAACCATGCCCTCTGTGTCGGGCTTTTGCTGCGCTTCACTCTCCCCTCACACCAAGTATAACAACCCCTCCATCTCCTTCAAGTCTGCTCAAACCTCTGCTCACCAACATGGGTTAACCAACAACCCCATATAATACCTAAATCTCCCCCCATCCTCTGGTCCTGGCATGACCAGTGCTGCTTATTCTGCTCTGCTTTTTTCTTTCCTCAATGGCATTTACCACTTACTAAAATGCAGTCTTCTTTACTTATTTTTTGTGGTTGCTGTTTTTCGCTCATCTCCCCCATTACCAACCATGTAACCTCCATGAAGGCAGGGTTCTTCATTTAGTTCACTGATGTATCCAAAATTCCTAGAAGAGTGCCTGGTACATAGTCGGTGCTCAATAAGTGTTTGTTGAATGGCTGAACTATATTGAAAGGGGGTTGCCTTAGACTCACAAAAGGATGTTCAACCTCATGAATATTCAGGGAGATGTAACTTAAACATGATACCGTTCCACAACCATCAAATTTTCTCTTTTTACAACTATTTAAGTCTGATGTTATCAGGTATTGGTGAAGATGTGACAACACAGAGCCATTTGTACTTTATTGTGAGACTGTAAGAAGTTACAGTCACATGCTAGAACAACTTGGCCATTTCTCTTCTTGAGCCTAGAGGGACCCTAGGCTGAACACCATTTGTCATAATAAAATGCAGAAACTAACTATCTTTTGTTAGAGGACCAGACAAATGAAGCATTTCCTCATGCTTCTAAAGCGAGTTAACAAAATCTACATCTTTCAGTTTAGAGGAATTTCACCTTATGCTGAATATAAAAAGCAACTTGAAAATGATACAAGCACATACATGCCAAAATGACATCTAGCATGTAATTACTGTTAAACGCACAAAATAGTACTGTATGTTGTTTGGAGATAGGTATACTACATGAGCATATGAAAATTATAAAAATATAAATGAGAAGAGACCATCACGATTTCAGAATGTGGGGTGAGAGGAAAAACAAATGCATAAGTGGAGAGGCAGGGGAGTAGGACTGTGTCTATAAAATTTTATTTTTAAAAAAGATCTGAAGCAAATAAGGCAAAATGTTAACATTGGTGGTGGTAGGTATCTAAGTGTCTGCTATATTCTGTACTTCCCTCTATATTAAAAATATTTTAAATCAAACATTTAAAAATATACTACATTTTATATTTATGCAGGGTGAGATAGATATTTTCTTTGAATTTATAATATGCACAAAGTAAATAATTGGGATTTGTGTACCGTTTTTCGTATGTCATTTATTATGATTTTTCTCTCTTACAATTTTGTGCAGTAAGCAGTGAGTGAAAAACAATGAATGAAAGCATTCAGCAAATACAGATGATTTTTGTTGATTTTAAACTGTTTTATCTGTCCGAATTGCCGTAAATAGAATTACAGGTCTGCTGCCGTCACTGAAAGAGCTTCCTCTGACATAGAGATTTTAAGTTGCTTTGATATCTGTAAATGTGATAGAAGTATGTTAAAATGTTATGAAGAAAGGAGTTTATACTACACATTTCTGCCTTTGTGTTGGTATTTCAAATAATGTATTTTTTCCGAAAATAAAATGTACAGAAACAAACACAACATAAGCTGAGATCATTCGGATACAGGTACACAATATCCTCCTGCTGTAAACATCATCTCTGCCAGCGTTTCTGTCCTGGCATGGATGCTACCACCTAGTGGGGCATTTCAGGAACAACACTGATACCACACGCATTAAAATCCGACGTCTGTTAGCTTAAAACAAAGCTGTATCAGACCCGGCTTTGATTTGTGTGCCCGAGAAAGCTTTGAATTGTAAAAAGAGCTGACAGTCTCAAAAGGCCTGGTTTCATCCTTAAACACACAGCTCAGCATAGAGCTCCGTGGTCTCACTGTATCCATCACAGACAGAAGTAGGTGCTTCTGTTTTCTGATGTGCACGAGTGAATCCACTTCTGTGAGGCTCCAGGCTCATCCATAACTGTCAGACAAGGAAAGGCACATTGGGGTGGGGTTTGGTGTGGGTGAAGCGGGCTGGTGTGTACCCGAGTTTTGTGCTGGGGTGTCCTCACTGGGCGGGAGGGGCCTTTCAGTCACCGTACCAGCTGTGCTCTCCTTGCAGCCTCCACTTCATCGTGTTTGACACGGAGCTGGCCCATGACATCCTGAAGGTGTGGGACGGGCCGGTGGACAGCGCCATCCTGCTGAAGGAGTGGAGCGGCTCAGCACTGCCCGAGGACATTCACAGCACCTTCAATTCGCTCACTCTGCAGTTCGACAGCGACTTCTTCATCAGCAAGTCCGGCTTCTCCATCCAGTTCTCAAGTAGGTGCACGGCCCCCTTCTTCGTGATCTGGACACTGGGAGACAGATCCGCATCTGTGTCTTAAGGTTCCCTGGACAAGGGTGTACCTTTTGTTGAGCAAAATACACAATTTTGAAAACACCTATCAAGAGAATGGTTTGTCTTGGGAAATTCTGTTCATTCTCAGATGGGGATAGACAGTGGCTCTCCTTAGTTATGGGGGAAAAACAACTTACTTTAAAGGTTTGAGTTAATCAGTAAATATTTAAACTTGGGCCCAGGACAGATGTGGGTCTCTACCGGGAGGTCAAGTTTATCTTTGGTGCCCCCCGCCACACCCAGCACCAGCGCCAGGCTCCCTCACTCTCTGGTTGGTGCCAGGAAGTCTTGATGTCTCCAGGCTGCTTCAGTTTTCTGCTTTCAACTTCCCTGAATAGAAGGGCCCTGCATTTTTTCTCTCCTTAGGGCTGATGTTTCAAATAGCTTATGTAGGAATAGTAATCTCTGCAGGATTTAGTGGGCACCACGTTTGCACTTTGAAGCTGTTACCTCTTGACGATGGTTCCCACCTTCACTGTCTAGCCCATTTTTAAGGAACAGTTTCCTGAGAAGGAAGGGGTGGAGATGTTTTGTGGCAGTTCCGTCTTTGCGAACCCTTCAAATTGCACCGTGTAGAGGTGTCATATAATGTGGTAGCACCCAGGGTCAGCCGTCGTCGTAAAACTAGCAGAATTTGCACATAAACATATTCTGGCTCAGTTTATCTCTGGGCAGGTCACTGGTGAGCCATATTTAGGATTTACATGAGTAAATGGACTTAGGTCAATTTGATGCTTTAAAAGGTTGGTAATAAAATTAAGGTTAAAGTCTGCACAGTTTCTTACCTCTGGTTCGCTGTGCTTTGAGGCAGTAGTTTGTGAATATGTGTTCATGGAATAGAATCTCTACGTGGTAAAATTTTCACTGGTTTATGGCAAAAATATCAAGGTAAGTTTGCTTCTGCTATCCTGCCTTGGGAAAAAAATGTTTTTTATTCCAAGGTTATATCATTTTTGCTCTTTTTTGTGAGATAAATATGGCCTCCATCTTTAGAAATTGTGGTAAGAGTAGGTGAAAGATGTGTGATGTAATGTCCTTGTTTAGCAAAATGAAAAAGTTGGTACCATTTTGAGGTTATGTTTGTTTTCCTTTCCTACCCATTCTATACTCTCCTGGCCTTGGTTTCTTTTTCTTTTTCTTTTTAATAGAATTTATTCTTTAGAGCAGTTTTAGGTTCACAGCAAATCACATGCATTTAAGGTTCCTCCATGTCTTTTCACAGCTTGGTAGCTCATTTCTTTTTAGTGCTGAATAGTATTCTGTTGTCTGGATGTATCACTGTTTATTTATCCATCACCTACTGAAGGACATCTTGGTTGCTTCCAACTTTTGGCAATTATGAATAAAACTGCTATAAACATTTGCATGTAGGTTTTTGTGTGGACATAAGTTTTTAATTTCTTTGCGTAAATACCAAAGAGTGTGATTGCTATATTATATGGTAAGAGTATGTTGTTTTGTTCCTGGCCTTTTAAAATCTTCCCTTTTTAAAAATTCATGTGGAACCAAGAAACCACTTATTTTTCTATATTCCTCATGATTTTCTCTTTGAAAAGACATCTTCCTAGTTTGGGTTAAAGACAAAGGAGAATCCTTTATTATAGTTATTTGAGAGCATAGACATTTATGTTCTAAATTTATAATTATACAAATAATATACTTAACTGACATATTGATGCTTAGGAGGTGATAAACATGAACACGCCCATTAAAGTTCCTACAGAAATGAAACTTGCTTAATTTTTTTCACTTGGTTTTCCAAGTGTTCTAGTTTGAACCATACAGAATTGACATTTTTGCAGATAAAAAATGGTTGAATGTTAGCATTTTCATATGGTTTAACATAGCATTTAGTATGCACTTTGGGAAATACCATTTGAAAATAAAATGTTGACTCTGAGGCTTTTGTATGAATGGGTTTCTGCATGGTCTTTAAAACTCTATGGGAAGGAAAAAACAAGATATAAAAACTTTGCTTGGCATAATTTAGAAAAACTTGGCCTGAATTGTGATGCTGAAAATTTGGGTTTCTCTCTTGATCTCTAGAGATTTGAAACTGACCTATCTCTTTCTTTATTGCTTTATTTGTGAATTGAAGATATTGCACCAAATTCTAAGCACTTGCATCATGTATTTTCCCTTTGCCTTTTTAGATCTACTCTCCACCATTTCTCAATCTACTCTGATCCTAGTGGTGGACATGTGTGGACTATGTTCTGTGCCCTCTGCCTGGGTTCCTCCAGTGGGGGGCTCGGGCAGGAGATGAGAGGTGCAGGGAGGAGAGCGGTGTCAGAGTGTGATACCTCCCTATCAGATTCCCTCAACCAAAGCTCACTATTTTTCTCAAGAAGCCATATCCATACATGTCCCTTTCCAGGTTTCTGTAACCAACTCCCAGTGACCACACTTCTACCTGGGCTTCTCCAAACCCAACATTTGTAAAGAAACCCTCTCAAATGATCTATGGGAAGTGTGTCATATGTTTTGTGTTGGATCCTAAATGATACAGTTCCCAAAGGAACATCGTCAAGCCCGTGAAACTGACATTCCTATGTCCCAGGAACCCCCTTCAGCAATGGCAAGCTGGGATATCTGGTCAACCTCCCTACACCCATGACCAATGTGCCACTCTCCACTCCTGCAATTCTGAGCCATCCTTTCCCCACTGGAGAATCCAGCCATGAAACTAGATCAGGCTAGAGTCTTTCTAAACCAAAGGCTTGAATCTCCTTGAAACATGCAAAAGAGCCTATCCCTCCAGCTCAAGAAGCCTTGCTGCTCCTCTGTAGGTGGAAGGCAGGAAAAGCCCATTTATTTGTCTTTATGATCCTGGGACTTAAAAAAAAGAGGTACTTTATGTGTAAGTTGGATTGTGCTGCCATTCCTAAGACAAGCTAATGTTAGAATTTGAAGTATTAGCACTTATCTATGATTTCAAAATAAAATAATGAAACTTCAGTATTTTCCTCAAATAATTGATACTTTGAGTATGACCTTTGTTGCAAAGCAAAAATGACATGTATTCAATAGTATTAAATTAGTTTTCTTGGTAAACCATTTTAACTTGATAGTATGCCAATACTACGTGAACTTCGCATTGTAGATGTAACTTAGTTATTGGAGGAAAAGCCCTTATTTGAACATTCGTTTTCTTAGAGACACTTGAATGATCAGACTTTTCTCAATACAGTTAAAGTGTAAGGATTTAACATCAATGTCACCCTCCCTCTCAGTCACATAATCCATACCTGGTTGTGGCTTTTTAATTTTGACAATTTCTCTATTATTAGAACACCTTCTTTAACTGCCTTCCATCTCCCCATCCCCTCTTGGTCCTCCTTCTTCCAGTGGCCACTCCATTATAGTCTTTTTTCTGGTTCTCATCTTTCCTTCCCCGAGCTGTAAAGGTTGGATTTCACTAGGGCCCATCCTCATGTCTCTTTCTGTCCATCAGTACTGACTCCTCAGGTTCCATCGGTCAGCCTTCCAAGACCTCTCCCCTGAGTACCCGAGGTCTCCCTCCAACTTGATGTGGGGATAGAAAGCAGAGGACATACCATATGAAACGTGACCACATTTCCAATCCTCTCCTTTCTCAAACCTGGTTTCCTTCAAGCTTTCCCATCTCGGTGAATGTCAGCTGCATTCTGAGTCGCCCCTTTATCTTCCACCCCACATATAATCCAGCATCAGATTCAGTAGGGTCCATATTCAAAATCCCACATCTCTCCACCTGTACCCCTACCACCTTGATCTGGGTCCTTCCACACTGGACTGAGCTTCCATGGCTTACAGACTGGCTTCATCTCCCCGCTCTTGTCCATTTACGATCTTACCTGACCAGAGGAACCAGGATGGGTCTTAATGAGGCACCTTGCTCTGGTCAGAACTCTCCACTGGCTTCCCATCTCAGCCAGAGAGAGTTCTGATTCTCCCCGTTGCCAAAATAAAGGCTATAAAAGCCTGTATGCAAACTTATGCAAAACTCTACATTTTCAGTTTTCATCCTTAATTACTGCCCTCCACCCTGTCAACCACCCTGTAACATACACACCAGCAAGAGGCGTGTATGTATTTGTATGCACGTATTTGGTATATGTTCATTTTACACACTGCTCTTGGCTTTTTCCTCTTTGCTTGTTTAATGAATCCACATGTGGACACACCATCTTTTAAGACCCCTTTAGCAGAATTAATGACATTGTCACTTACAGTGCCCAAATTCAGTGCTCATATTTCTGAGACAGTGTTTATCCCATCATGTGTGAGCATCCTACTTGCAGTCTACGGGACTAAGTTCCTGGAGGGCAGAATGTCTAGAACATGACCTACACTCAGTGGTTAAAAATTGTTTTCTAATCAAATATGCTTGAAAACTTTCCAACGATGCGAATCTTGAAAATATTAGGATGATTTTGATTGTGTGACAAACACTATGTCATGCACCAAAAAGGATGTTTCATTACTGATTTCAGCTTCATTCAAAGATGTTAATAGAAAAGGCTTTAATAATAAAGATTCTTTCAGTTCTGAGTTAGTTTCTGTCCAGTGTTAATGGTCTTTATATGACATTTATTATCAGAAGTAGTGGACAGTATAGACTGTGTTTTCACTGGTAAAAAAACGCATTAGACAGATTTAGTAACATGTATGCATCTTTATTGACCTTTTAAGTTTTATAATTCTTTATACATTTATTTATCCTTCCTTAATGTTTTGATACCAGTTGGAAACAAAGCAGACTATTTTCATTTTACAAAGATTAATACCCATGTTTTAGTTTAAATGAACATAGTTTAATCTATTATTTGATAAATTTCCTTATTTCATTAAAAAAAGATCATTATTTTCCCTGCTTTATAATAATCTTGGGAGAAGAACAACTGCTTGCTGGGGTGTGGGGATATTGATTCTTAGCCCCAGTGCTATGTGCCTGTGTGCAGGCTTAATGGCCACTGAGGGAGCAGCTGCACACCACACCCTTCCTTATGTGTGTGTTTACCTTCCCTTTGCTGTAAGACATTTTCTCCACTAGAAAAATGAACTGTTGGTGCTCACAGGATATTCAAACCCCATTCAAGGTCCATTGTCCTGCCAGCTGCACACAGCATGTAAAACATGAGAATAAGAACTGACTAGTGCAATTATGTTAATTGTAATCAGCCTAACACTTTTCATTAAAGTTTAATTACTATTTAATCATGCATAAAATGTAAGAAAATGGAGTTCGGCTCACAAAACTGACCTTTACTCTAGGGGTTAAATAAACTTCAGCTGAGCCTCTAGTGGTCCGAACTCTCAGCTCTCCCACTCTAGGGAGAACGGCTCCAGGGCGACCTTGCACCCTCAGATTCCATGAGATGGACTTCCCTGTAAATAATGGTCCTAACTTAGCGGCTACATAACATCCCTTCCTAATTTACTTTATTGAAGGATAATTTAATAGGTACATTTTCATTAAAAAAAATCATTTGTTGTTCAAAACAAGAGAGACCCTTGGGGCTGCCAGTTGCTGAGCAGAGTGGGATTGTTTATAGGAGAGAACCGGCCATAGAGCCCGGGCGCCTGTACCAAGTTTCTGCGCAGAGACAGGACACAGCAGGTGCAGCTAGACTGCTCACCCCTTGCTCTCTTGGGACTCCCCTTGTGGGGCTGATGGAAAACTGATTGTATGTTCTTATCATTGGCCACTCACACCCAGAGAGGCCAAAGAGTTTTATCCACCTTTGATTACTCGCACCCAGCTCATAACAGGGGTAGAACTGGTGTGTGTTGAATTATTGAGACTAAGATGCTAGCTTATTTAGAATTTAGTTTAAATTCTAAATCCTGGATTCCACAGAGTGTTGGGGTATTAGCTGTGGTTGGCTTTGTCTAATACTAACAAGATTGATAACAAGAGGAACAGAGAAAAACAGGACACATAATGGCATCTTCCCTATTCTTGGGGACGTACCTTTTTTCCCCTCCAGTTTTATTGAAATATAACTGACTTATTGCATATGTGGAATCTAAGAAACAAAGCAAACTAGTGAATATAAAAAAAAGAAACAGGAACAGACTCACCAGTAGAGAGAACAAACTAGTGGTTACCAGTGGGGAGAGGGAAGGGGGAGGGGCACGACAGGGTAGGGGGTTAAGAGGCACAAACAATTATATATAACATAGATAAGCCACAAAGATATGTACAACACAGGGAAATAAAGCCATTGTTTTGTAACAACGTTAAATGGAGTATAATCTATAAAAATATTGAATCACTGTGTTGTACACCTGAAACTAACATATTCAGTAATACCGTAAATCAACTATACCTCAATTTTAAAAAATAATAAAATAATTGATACAGAGAAATGTGTAAGTTTAAGGTGTACAGCGTGTTGATTTGATACATTTAGAGACTAAAAAGTGATCACCACTGTGGTTCATACCACATCACATCACATAATTACCACTGCTTTTTGGTGGTGAGAACACTGAAGAGCTACTATCTTAGCAACTTTCAGGTATATAAGGCAGTGTTCTTAACTGTAGTCACCATGCTGTACGTGACTTATTTATCTTGTTACTGGAGGTTTGTGCCCTTTGACCAACACCTCCCCATTCACCCCCACCCCCCCCCAGCCCCTGATAACCACCATTCTACTCGCTGATTCTATGAATTCAGCTTTTGCAGATTCCACATATGTGCTATCATACAGTATTTGTCTTTCTCTTCCTGACATCCCACATAGCATAATGCCCTTGAGGTCCATCCATGTTGTAGCAAATGGCAGGATTTCCTTCTTTTTCATGAGTGAATAACAGTCCAGTGTGTGTGTGTGTGTGTGTGTGTGTGTGTGCATGTACTGCATCTTCTTTATCCATTCATCTGTAGATAGACACTTAGGTTGTTTCCATACCTTGGCTATTGTGAATAGTGCTGCAGTGGACATGGGGGTGCGGGTATCTCTTTGAGATCCTGTTTTCATTCCCTTTGATCTTATGTGCAGAAGTGGGATTGCTGGATCATATGGTAGCTCTATTTTTAAGTTTTTGAGGAACCTCCTCACTGTGTTCCACAGTGGCTACACCAATTAGCATTCCCGCCAACAGTGCACAAAGGGTTCCCTTTCCTTGAGGATGTATCTAATACTTACTGTGAAAGAGATCTCAACCCTTTTCTATAAAACTACTAGTGGGAGTATCATCTGTACCTACCTTTCTGCTAATCTAAATCTTACTCCTACTGAAAGCTCATAAATCATTCCTCAGGCAGCAGTGATTTCTGTGGGGAGTCCCAGCACGGCCCCCCTCCCCCAGGACCGCGGATGTAACTGTCAATCAGCACAGTGCAGTAGGCAGAGTTATGCTACCTCGCTTGAATGAGAAGGGAATGCTTCTAAATTTTACAGACTGAATTATGATAATGTCTTTAAAAGCATGTCATTCAGAAATAAGTTGAGTCAATGAGGAGAACATAGAAAATTTGAATCACTGTGACAAATATTGAGATAAGCATCTGACCACACCCTGCCCAGGTCACCCTTGTCCTCATAATTTGTGTGAACACATTGGTGTAATAATGAGGAATTAATGAACTAACCACTCATTCATTCATCCATGTATTACTTTATTTATTCACCAACCAATATTGAACTGCTTCCCGCTGTGCTCCTGATCAGTGCTGGCGTTGGGGATCCAGTGCTAATAAGGCAGACGTTGCCCGGTCTTCATAAAAGTTATGGGGAAACATGCCATTCACCTAGAATCTCCTTGTCTCTGTCCGCCTCCTCTGGACGGCCCACCTGGTGAGGACCCTGGTCTGCTTCCCTGCAGCTCCGGGATGTGTCCTCCACCTTCCCTGGGGTGACGCCCACCTCTGAGGTCTTCAGCTACTGCTTGACGCCCTGCGGTCTCCACTCTACTCCACCAGCCATCTTGGGAGAGTGCACTGCATCCTGCTTCACCTTCAGTCGGCAAAGCTGAACTGGAACGTGCTGCTCCATTCCCACAACTGATCTTTCCATCTCCACTTCGCCGCCTGTGTCGGTTCTTAGTGCTTTACTGGGGCGTCTAGGCTGTCGCTGTTCTCCCTTCTATTGGTTCCTCCTAAATTCCCGATACTTCTTTTCTGTCTTCAGCCATTTTATCCTTAAAATCAAGTCTCTTACCATGTGCTAAGCTCCCTGGCCCATGTGCTTCCTGCATCGCGTCTGCCCAGCATCCTCTGGTGAGAAGGAGACGCGTAAACCAAGAGCTTCTTCCCAGTGACTGTGGGACCCCCACCCTCACGTGGCTGAGCTACAGGCACTTATTTTGCCAGGGAACTCTGGGTCCTATTCACCTCATTTTCAAACCTTCACCCCTTTGCTCGTCTCCTCTTCGGGGCAGTGGATGATCTGGAGTCTTCATTCACAAAGATAAAACTGTCAGAAGGATTTCCTTCCACTTCCTCCAGGAGACATCATTCTATTTCTTCACTCCTGTTAGCTTGGGATAGTCACGCCTTCTCCCAAGCAAGGCTGGTCCTATCATGGATATGCCCCCAGCTGCTGGGACCTTGCCCGGTGTGTCCTCGTCTTCTTTCATTTTCATCCTTTCCTCTGACTCCTCACTCCTTGTACACAGACGCTCAAATCACAATTTAAGATAAATACATACAACAACCCTTTGCCACTTTTGAGCATCCTGTTTTTCTCCTTCATCTAGAACATGTTTTGGGCTTGCTGTGTGCGTTTCCTCACCTCCAAGTCATCCTGCAGCCCCCTGGTTTGTTTCTGCCCCCATCACCTCGGTTTCACTGCTCTTGTCACGGTCAAAAATAAGCCATGAGCCTCAATCAACACACACCTTTTCGTGGTTCTGGTAAGTGGCCTCCTGCAGAAGTTCAGTGCATCTGACACTTTCCACCTGTTGAAATATTATTTTCCCTGGATTTTCACAACTGTCCCTCTGATCCTTCCTGCCTTGCCAGTCCCTCTGTTGTCTCCTGCAGTCTCACCTTCCTCTTCCTGGTTTCCTTGGGACCTGGTCTTAAGTCATCTGATCTCTCTATTCACTGTCTCTCTGAGCAATGTTCTTTCTTCCCTGGGTGTGGACAAAGATCCAGAAGATCATCACTTCAAAACTCTCTATTCGGAGCTCACACCTGTCTTGTGAAGCTCTAAGGGGCCAAATACATAAATTCGTTTGGACATCTTGCAGACATGTCAAAATTGGCATGTCCGGGTCTATCCCATCACCACATCCGATCCAATCCAGGCCCAGCCTCCAACAAGACCTCGTGTGGCTGTTCTTATCTTGCATTTCCCCTTCATCACACAAGCCCACATCTGCTGGGTCTCACCCACACCAGACTCTGTCTAAAGGGCTGCTCCGAGGAGGGCGATTGTATTGAACCTGCGTTTGAGAAAAGCCACGTTGGCCAAGAGCAAATCTAATCAAGCTAAGCCCCCCACTTAAAAAGTCCTTCTCCAGTATCTGACTGGAGAATAAAATCCTGTTACATGACCCCGACTGATTGACGTGGGGCTCCCGTGTATCTGCCCGTCCTCACCCACTCCTTCCACCTGGCTTCTAAGGATTCTTTTCTCCTGTTTTCAGACCTTGACTTGCAAAGTGCCTTCTGTCCAGGACTCTGTCCCCCTGTTCACTGCCTGCTATTCCTGTCCGTTTCCCGAGTGGCAGTTAAACACCACTCCTTGTAGGAGGATTCTCTGATCCCAAAGAATAAATAAGAACCCGTTTTATATCATTTTTACACTTCCCCCTGTATAATGTTCACCACTAGTTATTTTTATAACTTTTTGACTGTTACTGAATATCCTGGTATTCAGAAGTCAGATATTCTACACTAGTTACTGCATTTATCTCTGCCTCACTTTTGACACTTAAAAGTATTTTGTCTTTTGTTTTCTTGTTTCTTGTGTATGTGTCTATATTTTCTGCTTATTTCTTTTTTTTTGGTTATTGGTTCTAGTGAGACTGAATTTCCTAAATTATTGATTTTTTTAATATTTCTGCTCTAATATTCAGTCTTTAGGATGGTTCCAATTACAGGAGCAACCACCCAGGAGATGTGTGTTGAATTGAATTTTAAAAGTGACTTAGAACTTGTCTTTGGACTTCCCTGGTGGCGCAGTGGTTAAGAATCCACGTGCCAATGCAGGGGACACGGGTTTGAGCCCTGGTCCGGGAAGATCCCACATGCTGCGGAGTAGCTAAGCCCGTGTGCCATAACTACTGAGCCTGCACTCTACAGCCCGTGAGCCACAACTGCTGAGCCCATGTGCCACAACTACTGAAGCCCGTGCGCCTAGAGCCCGTGCTCCACAACAAGAGAAGCCACCGCAGTGAGAAGCCGGCACACCGCAATGAAGAGCAGCCCCCGCTTGCCTTAACTAGAGAAACCCTGAGTGCAGCAACGAGGACCCAACACAACCAAAAATAAATAAATAAATTTAAAAAAAGAACTTGTCCTCCCCAGATAACTTACGTTCTCATTAAGGTGATTAAAAAAGAAATTTGAGGTGCATATTTGAGTAATATGCTTGGAAGCATTTAGCAGTATTAAAGAGAATATAAACTGTCCAGATTTAGCAATCCTATCAGAGTGGAAGTGGAAAAAATACATATATATATAATATATAATATTATATATATAATATACAACATATGTATATAATATATATTATATATTGTATTATATATAAATATATTATATTTTTATGTATATAATTTTAAGCATTATAAGACTCACTTAAACTATAGTAAACTGCATAATCCTATAACAGAAAACTCTCAAAAGTATACGCACATATGCACACACATGTAATATTATATAATTTTTAGAACAGGCATCACAGAGGCACTGTCTTTCTACCCATGAAAGATAACATGGCTTGGGGCTAAGCCCCATCTTAACAGCTCTGTAAACAGGCATGTGCACAATTTTCATGGACTTAGGTTAAATTAGGGCACCATACTCTTTTTGCCACCCACAGTTTTGATGAGGACTGCTCTCAAAAGTAAGGAACACAAAAGCACTTTGATTTATCAATTTTCCCCAATATAAGGGACTGCTATTATTTATTCTCAGTTCTAGAGATATATTGACTCCAGGGAAGTATTATGTGATAAATGACACAGTCTGCAGCTCTCAAATTAGATTTCCCCAACTCTTTGGCCTCCTGTTTCACACTACTCAATTCAAACTGACAAAAGTAAGATTCTCCTGACACTTGCTTGGCAGGAAGGCGTGCAGATAGTGCAGCTTTGATTTAGAGGCAGGAAAAGATAGTAAACAGGTTAACTATCACTTGACCACACTAACGTTATGATAGCAGATACTTGCATGGCTGCAACCACCTGAGGTTTCTGTAACATGTTGAAATTGTTAATCGTGCACTTATTATTAGTAAAGAATAGGTGGATTTGCAGAATGTTCAGTGAAAAATGTGATAGTCATCTTTTTCTCCCCTCAAGTCTGTCTTGTGTCAGTACACAGATTTTTATCTTTCATACTTACTAAAAGCTGAGAATCAATTTAACAGTGATGACTAATGTGATAGATGTTTAGAACATGATCTATGGAGGGTGAGGTTTTCCTTTGATTGTGACTTTAGATATAAAGAAACTAAAATCTCTTTGAATAACTGAATGAAGGATTCTTCACTGTTATGAGGATGCAAAACATAGGATTTTATGATGCATTCAAAGTGTAAATATCTGTGTTACTAAATAGATAAAAAGTGTTTTTAAAATAACTCTAAAGTCTAAAGTATTTTTAGATCTTCAGACACTTAGTTTCCCATAGATTCTATGTTTGGCATGATGAAAATAGAAGTGCTAATTAGTATTTTTTCTCTGAGTATTTGCAATGCCTTTATAAAGGAGGAAGTTAGCTTAGTTCCCAGTGCAGTCTTTGGAACTTAACTGACACAAGTGACTAAAGTACTGTTGTGAACACTAGTAATCTGTTATATTTTTATGTCTTTTAAAATTTTCCAAGTGCATTCTCTTACATGGTCTAATTTTTACAACTATGTGGTATGCAGATATCAAAAATATAGTTTTATAACTAGCAAACAAATATTAGAACATTAATTTACAAGAAATAGAAAAATTATTTGACTTACAGAAATTGCCTAAATTGGACATGTATTATATACCACTAATGTTCTCTTTCCAATAATTGATTATGAGGATCTTTGAAATCATTTAAAAAGTTAATTTAAAACAATTTAAACAAGTTAATTTAAAAACTCCAATCTTATACAGATAGAGGACTCAGATCTTACTATAAGCAGCAGAAAAAGTATCAGGACGATTATTACAAAAAAATAAGTGACTCCTGAATTTGAAAATGAAAATGTGTAGGATGAGGGGATTTATCGGCTAGTTTAATAGCTGCAATATAAATAGCTCTTGAATTATTATATTTTGATGTAATTAGCATGAAATATGGGACTCAACTTGTTTTGCTTTAATGGAATTCACATTCCCTATTGTGCAGAATCAAAGTGATTGATTTATTTCTGTTGCATATTGAAGTTCTTTTTAAATTGTAGAACTCAATTTACACTTACGTTTGATAGTCTACTCTAATGACATATTTTCATAGCTATTAAGTGTTTATTCAGTACAAAGACCATGAAAGCAAATATTCCACTTTTGAAACATTGTTACAGAGGATGCTTGAGTAACAGATCATAAAGGGTATTTAATATTTTCATATACTAACATCACTCTCTCTGTCTGCACAAGTGTTTTAATGCCTGTGGTCCCGCTGACAAACTAAAATCTTTCACGCCTTCCGAGGCTTCAGCGTTCCTGTCTGAGGAATCTTGGCCTCTAATTTGTTCTCTCTGGCCCGCAGTAATAGCATTAATGAAGCCTCTTGGTAGTTAATTGTGTTCATGAGAAAGGACTTCTCGTTTGATTTAGTATTTTTTTATTCCAAAAGAAAGAGTCATTTTCCCCAGGAATGAGTGACAATATATAGTGTGCATCTTCAGATTTGCCAGTATATATCCATAATTTCACAATCCTGAAGCCCATGTTACTTTCTGTCATGAAGGAACATGCAGAAATAACACGATTCCTGTGTTGAATCCTGATATTGTTTCATTCCTTTGAATTTTGAAATTAAACACGTCTATACACATACATTCATATAATAAAAATAATTTTCAATCTAAAATGATTTGTATTCATTGTATGCAATTCAAGTGAATACTGCAACTCAGACATATATTTGTGCATATATATATAAACCTTTATAATTAAACTTTTTCTTTAGAAGTACTTGTAAATTCACATGCCCTTGTGAGAAATAAAACAGAGAGATCCTGTGAACCCTTAGGAAGTGCCCCCCAGGGGTAACATCTTGCAAAACTAGAGCACAGATCACAGCCAGAGTATCGACAATGATCAGTCAATATGCAGAACATCCATCACCAGAAGGGTCCCTCAGGTTGTCCTTTTCTAGCCACACCCACTTCCCTCCTGCCGCCACCCCTTCCTTAACCCTGGCAACCTCTAATCTGTTCTCTATTTACATGACTTTGCCATTCCAACAATGTTATATGAGAGGAATCCTGTAAGGTGTAGTCTCCCTTTTTTCACTCAGAGTAGTTCTGTGGAGATTCACTGGGGCTGTTGTGTGTCCCCTCAGTTTATTCCTTTGTGTTGCGGAGTAGTATTCCATAGACTGGATATACCAGCTTGTTTAGTCATTCACCCACTGGAGGACATCTAGGTTATTTCTAGTTTGGGACCATTATGAATAAAGCTGCCATAAACATTCATGTACAAGTTTTTGTGTGAACATAAGTTTTCATTTATCTGGGATAAATGCCCAGAAGTATAATTTCTGGGTTGAATGGCAATTGAATGTTTAGATTTTAATGGCCAAATAATTTTCCAGAGTGGCCGTACCATCTTACATTAACACCAACAATGCCTAAGTGATTCCTTTTCTCTGCATCCTCACCATCATTTGATGTTGTCTATATATGTGATATTATTAGCTGCACTAATAGGTATGTAGTGATATCTCTTTGCATTTCCCTAATGGCTAATGATTTTGAACATCTTTTCACGTACTTATTTGCCATCTGTACATTCTCTTCAGTGACATGCTTTTTCATGCCTTTTGCCTGTTTTCTGGTTGGGTATTTTCATGTTTTTATTTTACTTTATTTTTTTGCATCTTCAGCATTCTCAATATATTTTAGATACTAGTCCTTTGTCAGATATGTGGCTTTTAAACTGTTTCTGTTGGTCTTTAGCTTGTCTATTCATCCTATTAACAAAGTCTTTCTTGGAGAAAATTTTTTTAATTTTGATGAAGTTTATTAATTTTTGCTTTTTATAGAACATGCTCATGTTGTCATGTCCTTGCCTAGCCTTAAATCCCAAAGATTTTCTCCTAAAAGTTTTTCTAAAAGTTTTATAGTTTTACCTTTTGTATTTAAATGTGATCAACTGTGAAAGAACTTTTGTGTAAGATATGAGACTTGTGTCAAGGCTCTTTCCCCAGCACTGTGCGTTACTTTTGAAGCCCAGGAGAGGGGTTTGTGCAATGTGCATTTCAGCAGCCAGCAGCTCTGCTCTTGATCTCGGAAGGTCTCAGAAAACTCCGTGTCTCCATTTCCTGAAGCACTTTGTCATTGTCAGAAAGGAGAGGAGGAATGTCGACTGAATTAAGCGGAACTTGGTAGAATTCATACCTACTTTCTTTAATTTGGAGTCTGGGATTGAGTGGAAGCACCCATTGGATGACTTGAGGTTCCTCTTTTCTGTGTGTTTCCTAAACCTTTTCCAGCCACCAAAGCGCTGATGCACACGTGACAGAGTTCTGACGGCCAGTTCAGGTCTATCCTGTCAAATACAGTCAGTGACCCTCCAGAAGGAGATTTCCCTATTCAGTGCTATGATCTAACCCAAAAGAGCAACTTTTCAGAGAAAATGATAACCTGACCACGTGCATAAAGAGTTAATTCAATTTTCTTAACTCAAGAACATGAGAACTTAATATGCAGGTTAAGATCTGACTGTTAGATATCTCTGCTTCTGATATGGAGCGGATTGGTGTCGCTTTATATGTTTTTCCATATACGTGGTAAGCATTCTCTCTGTGGAGGTTATGTTATGAAAGGGTGTTTTAAGATAATAAATGTACACTAAGCAAACTTTACTTCTATGAACGAATAACGCAGTTGATAAGTATACTTTTTTTTTTTAAAAAGGGACTTACCACATAAATGCACACTTCTTTATCTGTACTCACTTTGACCCTGAAATGTATTGTCCACTCCACAACTCATCCATAAAAGGCAATGTGGTATCCATCTCCCTTCCAGGGCTTGAATACTGCTGAGTTGCTGTCCGGCTGCTCAACATCCGGCTCTCGATAAATATACTTTTAAATGATGTTTAAAAATATGCAGGGGGGCTTCCCTGGTGGCGCAGTGGTTGAGAGTCCGCCTGCCGATGCAGGGGATGCGGATTCGTGCCCCGGTCCGGGAAGATCCCACATGCCGCAGAGCGGCTGGGCCCGTGCACCATGGCTGCTGAGCCTGCGCATCCGGAGCCTGTGCTCCGCAACGGGAGAGGCCACAACAGTGAGATGCCCGCGTACCGCAAAAAAAAAAACCCAAAACAAACAAACAAAAAAAACAAAACAAACAAACAACATGCAGGGGCTTCCCCGGTGACGCAGTAGTTAAGACTCCACCTGCCAATTCAGGGGACACGGATTCAAGCCCTGGTCCGGGAAGATCCCACGTGCTGTGGAGCAACTAAACCTGTGTGCCACAACTCCTGAAGCCCCCACGCCTAGAGCCCATGCTCCACAACAAGAGAAGCCACAGCAGTGAGACTCCCACGCACCGCAACAAAGAGTAGCCCCCGCTCGCTGCAACCAGAAAAAGCCCGCGCACAGCAACGAAGACCCAACACAGCCGAAAATAAACAAATAAATAAATTTATTTTAAAAAATAAAAATAAAAAACATGTAAGGAGGACTTGACACATTTAATAGGACGTGTCCCAAATGCACAATTTTTTAGAATAGAAAAAGAACACAACTCTGCATATTATTTTAATATGTATATATTCCATAAAGTCTCCAGTGTCAAAAATGACTTTATCCCATTGGAAATAAATGTGTGTGCATTGCAATTCTTATGATACAATGGTTCTCCACCACCATTGCTGCCTCTTGCAAACAAAAACATCAGGTCCGTGGCTCTCATGCTAAGTGGAGCACAGGTTCAGATCGCTCAAGTCCATCGCTCTGGATTCAGAGACAAAGAGTAGCAATGTCCCTTAGATGCCACTGGGTCTGTGGAAGGTTCTTTATGACTTGGAGTAGTCCAGGGAACCCCTGGGGAAATTGAAAAATACAATACCCATCACCTCAGGAATAGTATCTTCTTTTTCTAAGGTGAGAGAGGGATAAGACTGATGCAACTAAAAATATTGTTTTCCTTTTTATGGCAATAAACTGGAATGATTCAGTCACCAAAATCCCATTTGAAGAAAAAAACGTTTAAGAGAAAATTGAGTGCAAGAAACATGTGGCATATAAAAGAAAACAATCATAAAAAGGAAATGAGTATGTGCCTCATCCATAACTTTGTATGACCCTGAAGGTGAAAAAGCAATTTCTGACCCCAAAGAAATGTCTTTGGTTGGGGACTTTCATATTAGTCTCCAAATAAGCTTTATTGCCTTTACCAGAAAACATCTTTACACAATTTGTAACTAGGGGAAAATAAAATGGCATTTATTTCAAGGACCCAACCAATGTATTTCCCACTGCATTGTTTAAAATGGTTTTGTCTTCCCTAAAGTCGTCTTATTGATTTTGTATTTTTAATCCAATCTAGATTACCCTAAGAACTTTTTATTTTTATTTTATAACTTTTTAATGGCATGCTCTATTATTATTATTACAGATATGCCAAATGGAAATTTGCTTTAGAAGTAGAAACTTCTTTCAAAACTGAATTAAACCTCATACCATTGAAGGACATATAACCCTTAGTACAAGCCTGTGTTTTATATACTGATATTCTGTGGATCTTTATTTGGAAGGGTTTGAAGAAATTTGTTGAGAAAAACATGCTCTATGATAACAGACATTTAGAATACACTGGATTAAACTTTTTTTTTTTTTTTTTTCTTTACTGTAGGGCTTCTCTGAGCCTTTAATCCCTGATGTACAGCGGGGATCTACAAGAGGGAGCTAGAGTATACAGTATTTGCCCATCTTGTTTGACCAAACACCTTTAATAACGTATAGAAAAGTGTTCTACAGAACACTTGTTTTTGTAAGGCTCATATGTCTGTTGAAATTCTTATTCATGTACAAAATCTGTGCATCTTTGTGTAAAGCTTTTTTATTGAGTAATGTGTGTGTTTGATTTTAATGAATACTGAATAAAAAGTCAGAAAGAGAAGTAATAAAACATATCTTTGTTTTAAAAATTACAATGAGACTTATCTATGATCTCCTTGGCTTTTCGTCTAAAGGTTTATTTTTAAATTATTTTAATACTACGTACTTATTTATCATATAAATATTTCTATGGGTGTTTACTAAGAATACCACTGTTTAATAGTAGACAATTAACTGTTTTAATACTATATATTTATTTTTTCATTATTCTAATGCTATATTAAATTAATTCTCACTTGGAAATGAATATGTAATCATCCATGTGCCCACTTGCTTGAGGAAAGAATTAAGTTTATTTGGGGGATGTGAAATTCAGTCCAGTGGCCAAGATTGTAAATGTGCAATAGGATTTACTTATGTTTTTTTCTGGAGTCTAGAGAAATCTCAGCAAAGGTAGAGCACAGGTAGAGCTTAGATTCTTTAATTACTCAAATAGTAAACTCAAGATCGTTTGTAAAATACTAGTTCAGTGGAAGCAGCATTTTGTTGCATAGATGATGGCCATGATGGGCTATGATTCTGGTGATTGAATACTATAATTGCCGTTCTATATTATAAAAATTTGTGGCTTATGGGTGTGACACTTCTGAGTTTCTAACTAGAAGCTTTGTGTCCTTGGGCCCATTCTGCATTCTACTGCTGTCCTGGTCTTCTTTTGGGAAAATGTGCTTGCTTTCCACCCTGCATTCTAATCTTTGCATCTGATGGGAGGAGAGTGGAAACTAAAAGGATCTTCCTCAATGACTCTGATATGGCATTTCCTGCTCTCTTCCCATTGAAAAAACTACACGGAAGCCCAAATGCTTCCTTTCTTTTTGATATCTACTGAGAATTCTGCTTCCAAGTAAAATTCCCCTACTCAGAACACTAATAATAATAACAAGGATGACAGGTATGATAAGCCAGCCATCATGCTGTGGGATTAAGACAGAACTGAAATGTCTGCAGTGTCCAGTATTACAGTAAAGTATGTTATCTGAAAACACATCCACTGAAAATATGTCAAAGGTGTTGGATACAATTATTTTTAGCCTTTTAAAATGTATCACTGAAACTGCAAGAACATGAGGAATCCTGAGAGTCACCAAAATAATGTGAAATGCAGAAAGGTCATGAAGTTCAGAAGTTGGCTTTGCCCTGGGAGCATCTGTCAGTTGGTCCCTGGTGACACTGAGCTTCCATTTTGAGAGTCTGTGGGCTGAAAGAATAGGAAACAAGGTCTAAGATCTTTCCAATATTGGAAATGTAATTGGAGACCCTCATATACTGCTAGAACTCCAAAGGGGGGATGTCCTACTCTCACTATAAGGGAGAATAGATAGATGGTAGAGATAGATAATAGATAGATATAGATAGACAGATAGATAATAGATAGGTGATAGATAGATAATAGATAGATAATAGATAATAGATAGATGATAGATAGATAATAGATAGATGATAGATAATAGATGATAGATACATGATAGATGATAGATAATAGATAGATAATAGATAGGAGAGAGACAAATATGGATATAGATATAAGTATAGAAACAGACACAGATATAGACAACTCATAACCACAAGCAGGTTTCAAACTAGCTTATAGATAAATTCATGCCATTTCTGTGGCCCAAAATGCCTCAACAGAGATTTTTTTTTAAAGAGGTAGAAGGCTTCTCGTGTTCCACGCACATGGTAAAGTCAAATGAGAATCCCCTCTGGATAAACACACCTTCAAAACAATTATTGCAAGTGAAGTTCCAAAAACAGAAATGCAAATTCAAAACTCAGAGGCACTTTAGATTACATGAGATATTGGAATTATTATCAGATCAGACTGTAAGAGTTTAAAAAATAAAAGAGAATAAAAATATGAGTAGGGAACAATATGCTGTATAAATGGCCAAAGATATTTGAACAAAATGCTAACTAACAGAAAAGCACAATGAAAGAAAGTTTAAAACTCAACATGATAAAATAATAAATTTGATGCAGATGGAGAGAAGATTGTGATAGGAAGATAGTCTAAAAAATTATCCAGAAGATGGAACAAAGATAAAAAAAATGATTTAAAAATGAAAAGTTGAGACACAGAAGATAGAGACATTTGTCAAATTTTAATTCATAAGAGAGGAACAGAGATAATAGGAGAGAACTGATATTTGACAAGATAGTAGCTTAATCCTCAGATTCAAAACTTCAAATGATTCCAAGCAGGGTTAATAAAAGGAGGTTCATACATAGACATAATATTGTAAAACTTTTATTTCCTTAGAAATAAAGAAAATTTGTACACAGACATCATATTGTGAAATGTTAGGACATCAAAGACAAAAAGGTGATCTTAGAGTAGTTTCAGACTGTGAGATTAAGTAGGAAAACTGGAAGGCAGAAGAAGTGGGATAATTTCTTAACAGTATTTAGGGGAAAATAAGGACAACAACAGCTATCCTAAACTATAAACTCGGTAAAAATATTCTTTAGGATTAAAGGAGAATTAAAAATATCTTTAAAGAACTAAAGGTGGTTTTGGACAAAACAGTTTAAGAGAGTTTAGTTCATCTTAGCTGGTTGTGCAGTGGGAAGGCACTGACCAAAGGGAATTTATCCTATTTTGTTTTCCTCAAGGTTCCTTGAGATTGGTATTCTTAAATTATTTAAATTGTGGCATGTATTTTCATTAAAATATTGTCAATGAGACGATCAAAGGGGAAAGTATGTGTGTGTGCATAGTATGATACAGAAATCCTTAATATATTCCATAATTGGTTGAATTTTCATGAAGATTTTGCTAGAATCTGTTCAAAGGAAGCATAATCAAGATGCATGCTATTGAATGTATTCTTGAGGGAAAAAAAAGCTGCTTTTCTTACATTCATATGTGGACAAGTGATTCATTAACCTGGATCAAGAGCGCTTCAGCCCACAAGGGCTCTACGTCTATAAGAGTGCTGGGATCGTGTTTCCAGTCATTGATGTGATGTTGTCCCTTCTTTCTAGCATCCATCGCGTCCACCTGCAACGACCCAGGTATACCTCAAAATGGCACCCGCTATGGGGACAGCAGAGAGCCAGGAGATACCATCACTTTCCAGTGTGACCCTGGGTACCAGCTCCAAGGACAAGCTAAAATCACTTGTGTGCAGCTGAATAACCGATTCTTTTGGCAACCAGACCCTCCTATGTGCATAGGTATTGTGCAACAGAAAATAGAAATTTTATATTTCGGAAGGAATGCATGTTATCATTAAAGTTGCTCTGTGTATGTATTATTCTTCAGGAGTATTTCTCAAGAGTTTCTTACATGCCCTCTGGTTCCCTGAGATTATATTGAAATTTTATTACAAACCTTTAAACTTTATTTTATTAGGTGAGGTAAAGGAAGTAGTTTACTTAATGTATGGTAATTGACATTTATCTAACATTTCCTATCCTTAAGAAATCTCATAAAAATATGGATCAATCAAATTACTGTAATTTAAAATTCTGTGTGGCTGAAAATTCATAACTCTACCATTGTCGTTCTTATTTTTAATATAGAAACGTGCCCTTAAGCAAAACCTACTCAATAAAAAGGTGTGTTCTCTTTTTTAGAAGATTTTTCTGTAATAGCAGTACATTTTTAATAGAATCCTAAAAACTAGAAATTACGCTGTTTATGTCAATATAAAGATAAAAGGAGAGACTTCTTTCTAAAATTTACTAGAATTTTATAATTTGACCTTATTAAAGAGAAAACAATTCGCGTGCAGACTTTAGTTTGAATAACCAATATCCAAGATAGTCTATCACAAATATGGTTTTAGGGCAAGACATATTTATATATAAAATAGTAATTACATGTAGATTGTCCCTTCAGTCAATTAAATATTTTACCATAAATACCTCTGTATGGTATCCCATCTTAATTTTTAAAGGAAACTTAATTTTAATGAACTGTCACAGTATAATTTGTTTGAAAAATATAAAATATAAAATTAATCTGCAAAGACAGGAAGTGATAATGAAGTGATATGCATGTAGTTAATGGGCCATTTTGCGTCAGGTGACCTTGAGGGAATTTTGTGACTTAAAATGATTTTTATTGTCATAAGGGATTCTCAGTGGTCCTGTGGAGCTATAATATGCAACTCTTAACTTATTACAGAGTGTTTGCAGGATTCTGAAGACAGACGAGAATTGATAGCTCTTCTTATTAGCGTGCTCAGCCCTGTCAGAGAGCTACCCTGTTTATGCAATGTTCTGTGCTGCACGTACATTTCGTGACTTTTGTGAGCACAGTCGCGTTTTACCTCAAGCTGAGTCATCAGGAGATGTGTCAGATTTCTACGTGTTCCTTTTTTAAAGTGGAGTAATTACCTATAAATGCAACCATCATTTTAAACCATTCTTCTATTTTTAAATCAGGAGAAGCACATTTTTTTTTCCAGTTTGCATGAATTTAAGCTTATGGAGGAGTACATTAAAAAGCAATACAACTGCCAGTCAATCTCTTGAAGGTAATTTCTTGGTTGACATTCATGTAAACCATTCATTGTAAAATTTGACCGCCTTTCCAAATAATCTATAGTTTTTTGGGGTCATCTCTTAGTTACCTAATTTTAATCAGCCACTAGATAAACCAGTTCTCAGCAATGAAAATAGGTAACACTTTATCTGTCTTGAATATCAGCTCCAAAAATAAGCCAAGCTCACTCCCAGGCCATTGAATATCAGTTCTGTGGGCAACAGAACCACCCACATACAGGTATCACGTAACACAAACGTGGAAAATACGTATTTGGGAATAAGTGAACAATATCTTTTTATCATATTGTAAACATATTTTGCCCCAGCAATGAGATTATGCCTCTGTACGATACTCATCCCTTAGAGCATGGTCATGTATTAGCACTCATCTACATTCTGTTCTGCTGATACGGACATTTTTTATTTTTAATTTTTTTGCTTTTTTCTTATTAAACATAATATGGTTTTGCAGAAGCTTTATAAGCTACAGTTAAGAAAAAAGAGGAAAAAAACACTGTCACCTTTTTACCTGAAGGCAACTACTATTAGCATAAACATGCATAAGTAAGCTTCATAATTATTTTATGTATATATAATCTAGTTTTTAAATGTTTTTAAATGAAAGCACCCTGAATGATTATTTTGCAAATTACACTTTTACTTACTGGTACACGATGAGTATCTTTTGTGTTATTATGTATTTTTTACTAATTAAGTTTTATGCCTGCACAGTCTTTCTCTGTTTGGATCAGTATTGACCAATATTGATTCCTCTAATCCCTCCTCAATGTACGGTTAGGTGTTTCAGCCTTTTCCCTTTCACGAAAATTGCTGATATGAACACTTGTTGCAGAACACATCCATGATTGTTTATGAATGACATATTTCTACAAACTTAGGTATTTCTAGAGTTTTCAAAACTTTTTAAGAAAGGTTGCACCAATTTACATCACCGTCAGCATGATTGTTTATTTTCCCCGACTCAGAAAAGGCACTTTATGTGATATTTCTTAATCTTATAATATGGGCAGGAAGTGAAGATTCCTTGGCGTTTTGATTGGCATTTTATATTAAAAATGAGGATGAACTGCTTTTAATTTCATATATTCTTATCGACCACTTGAATTTGCTCTTTCCTGTTGGCTGGCTAATTTCTTTTTTCCATTTTATTCTTAGTGTATTTTTTCCTCCTATTTGCTGTTCTTTCCCATTCTCTCCCTTTTATAAAATCTCTTAACGACTCACCTGTTAATATGTTACTCGTATTCTCACCAGCTTGTCATTTGCTGCTAATCTGCCCTGTGCTTTGCTGCTAATCTGCCCTGTGATTTGCTTGGATGCCTCACTTCTTTCACTTCACAAAGGACTCCAGCGATGGAGGCACCTCCTTCTGGAACTAAGTCTTAAAAGACCGATTCTCTGGACCAGAAGACACTCAGTACTTTCTGATTCTGAGTAAAGTCCCTTGAACATCTCCACAGTTTCAGTTTTCTCATATAGCCCACAATACCTTTTGTCCAAGTTCAAATTCTAAAGAGCTCTGCAAAGCAAAAATGCATTCCGAATTTGCAAAAACTTATTTGGCGGCACCATCCTGCCCTGATCTACAGGGTAACTGTTTTGTGGCTATTTACCCCACTTAATGGTGTGAACATTGAAATGTTCTGGTGTGGAAATAGTAATGTGTCTAGTTAAACAGCACTGCTGCAAACCTTAGTGGATGAACGTGCTACCGTGTATGTCAGGAGGGTCCACCCTAAGGGTTTTGAATAAGGAACTGTGGATTGATGTGAGTTTGTGGATTTTGTCTCTATGTCCATTCCCTCTGGAGAATTTCTAGAGTGTCTGAATTGCATTTTGTACTAAATGTAATCCTATCCAAAACAGTTTGCAAGCTTTCTAATGAAAACCTGATGAAGCTAAAATGAAGAATTCCCCACCAAAGAGAGAACAAACCCAGCAAGACGGTCCTCCTTAATTCCACTTTAAGCCTTTAAATAACCTCATTTGAAAATGCCACCTGGGACCATTATGAATAAGACAGGATCTGCCCTTTGTTTCTTTTCAATTAATATTTGAGTCTCATCCCTGAACTCTTCCTGCCGGTGGTACCCTTGTACCCGGTGTCCTGAATCTGTCATGTTTCTTCTTTTAAAACCTGAGCAGAGTAGCATAACCTGCGGCCCTCAGGTACCTCTGTCCCCACCTCAGCGCCGCCTCTGCTGCTTGTCCAGGCTTCTCATACTCCAGGCTGTCAGCACCTACGCGGTTCCGGGGGAGGCCACGTCCTGTGAGAGCCACTTAGCCGATTGTCTCCACATCGTTTATTAAAATAAAACTGCATACTATGGAAAATGTGGTTTTAATCATTTTGAAGAAAGTTATATCGTATTGCTCTTGAGAGTATATCTGTAAGAATTTATTATAAATATTTCCTGTGATATTACTCAGAGTTTGCCTTAGATGAGACGGAAGTTATAACAAAGAGTCTTGGGATTTGTTATATTTTTTCTTATGGAAAGTTAAGTTTTCAGGAATGTTAAGTGAGTATTTAAAGACACATCCATATCAGAAAATTATAAAGTGTGTAATCTTCATCTTATTTTCAAAAAAGTCCTTGTGTATGTGTGTGGAAAATATCAGCCATTAGCATATTTCCTTCTCTACTTATTTTTTTCCCTGAATATATACATGATCAATGAAGTGAAATAAGGTATGCAGTTTAGAGGGAACAGTATAATTTAATCAGGGTGATTTTTTAAGAACGACTTGGAACCAATTCACAATATTTGCTATGAAGAACCTTAAACCTAGCATATTAATGTGAATTTTGCATTGTTTTAGTACCTTCCACAGCATGGAAGCTCTAACAGGAACATTATCTACTAAATAAAGCAGTCCTAAACATTTTCAGGTTCAAGAATGAAGACTGTCTTGCCTGTTAACAACAATAAACTATATAATCGTTGCCTTAACTAATACAAATGTAAACACATGTAATTAAAAATTAATGACCGCAGAAACAAACTAAATTTATTACTGTCATCTGAAGTGCTTCTTCCTGATAGTAACCTTCTAAATAGTGTGATGAAATAATATTTTTAGGGGTTTAAGTTCCTGCTCAGCCTCCTCTTGGTCATCTATCCGCAGATATCACCGAAACTTTACCTGTTAGTTTTGTTATTTTGAAATGTGGGGAAGATATCCGAGCCCTACGTATAGCAGAGGACTGTGAGAAATATACGAAATAACACGTATTCATTTATTCAACAAATATTTCCTGCATACTTATGATCAAAAACTGTGCTAGGCTTAGAGTTACAAGAGTGAACAGAAGACAGATGATCATTATGCCACTGGAAGCAAACTTTTTAGAATAAGTAAGCAATGACTTTGTAAACCATAAGAAATGACCAAAGAATTGACATAACCGTAAAATGATATTCATGGGGATTTTTTTTTTCCTGTGCAGTTTGTTTTCATATATTTGTAGTGCGGAGGATTCAGATAATCTGTTCAGTTTAACTGGGTAAAGTTTAAAATTAAAGGAAGTAAATTTCATTTGTCAGCATTGAAAATCCTCCTTAAAAATGGAGTGGGATATTATATAAAATTTGGTAACAATCACATAAAAACATGTACAGACCTTCTGGGTCTTAAAATTTCCTCTGGGTAGTTGTTTAATAAGCCAGTACGCAGTGTCTTCGATGAACCCTGTGCCGTCTCCTTTCACACTGACCAGCACCCTTCTCTCCCCTGAACCTTCCTCTCCTGTGACAGCGGCCTGTGGTGGGAATCTGACTGGCCCGGCCGGTGTCATCCTGTCCCCCAACTACCCGCAGCCCTATCCTCCCGGGAAAGAGTGTGACTGGAGAATAAAGGTGAACCCAGACTTCGTCATCGCCTTGATATTCAAAAGGTACCGTCTCTTATGGAATACCTCTTTTAAGTAGGACTTACATATTTTTTTTTACATCTTTATTGGAGTATAATTACTTTACAATGGTGTGTTAGTTTCTGCTTTATAACAAAGTGAATCCATTATACATATACATATGTCCCCATATGTCTTCCCTCTTGTGTCTCCCTCCCTCCCACCCTCCCTATCCCACCTCTCTAGGTGGTCACAAAGCACTGAGCTGATCTCCCTGTGCTACGCGGCTGCTTCCCACTAGCTATCTATTTTACATTTGGTAGTGTATATATGTCCATGCCACTCTCTCACTTGGTCCCAGCTTACCCTTCCCCCTCCCCATATCCTCAAGTCCGTTCTCTAGTAGGTCTGTGTCTTTATTCCCATCTTGCCGCTAGGTTCTTCATGACCTTTTTTTTTTTTAAGATACCATATATATTTGTTAACATATGGTATTTGTTTTTCTCTTTCTAACTTACTTCACTCTATATGACAGACTCTATGTCCATCCATCTCACTACAGATAACTCAATTTCCTTTCTTTATATGGCTGAGTAATATTCCATTGTATATATATGCCATGTCTTCTTTATCCATTCATCTATTGATGGACACTTAGGTTGCTTCCATGTCCTGGCTATTGTAAATAGAGCTGCAGTGAACATTTTGGTACATGACTCTTTGAATTATGATTTTCTCAGGGTATATGCCCAGTAGTGGGATTGCTGAGTCGTATGGTAGTTCTATTTTTAATTTTTTTTTTTTTTTTGCGGTACGTAGGCCTCTCACTGTTGTGGCCTCTCCCGTTGCGGAGCATAGGCTCCAGACGCGCAAGCTCAGCGGCCATGGCTCATGGGCCCAGCTGCTCCGCGGCATGTGGTATCTTCCCAGACCAGGAAACGAACCCGTGTCCCTTGCATTGGCAGGCAGACTCTCAACCACTGCGCCACCAAGGAAGCCCTATTTTTAATTTTTTAAGGAATCTCCATACTGTTCTCCATAGTGGCAGTATCAATTTACATTCCCACCAACAGTGCAAGAGGGTTCCCTTTTCTCCACACCCTCTCCAGCATTTACTGTTTGTAGATTTTTGATGATGGCCATTCTGACTGGTGTGAGATGATATCTCACTGTAGTTTCGATTTGCATTTCTCTAATGATTATTGATATTGAGCGTTCTTTCATGTGTTTGTTGGCAATCTGTATATCTTCTTTGCAGAAATGTCTATTTAGGTCTTCTGCCCATTTTTGGATTGGGTTGTTTGTTTCTTTGATATTGAGCTGCATGAGCTGCTTGTAAATTTTGGAGATTAATCCTTTGTCAGTTGCTTCATTTGCAAATATTTTCTCCCATTCTGAGGGTTGTCTTTTTGTCATATGTTTTCCTTTGCTGTGCAAAGCTTTTAAGTTTCATTAGGTCCCATTTGTTTATTTTTGTTTTTAAAAGGATCTTGCTGTGATTTATGTCATAGAGGGTTCTGCCTATGTTTTCCTCTAAGAGTTTGATAGTGTCTGGCCTTACATTTAGGTCTTTAATCCATTTTGAGTTTATTTTTGTGTATGGTGCTAGGGAGTGTTCTAATTTCATTCTTTTACCTGTAGCTGTCCAGTTTTCCCAGCACCACTTATTGAAGAGGCTGTCTTTTCTCCACTGTATATTCTTGCCTCCTTTATCAAAGATAAGGTGACCATATGTGCGTGGGTTTATCTTTGGGCTTTCTCTCCTGTTGCACTGATCTATATTTCTGTTTTTGTGCCAGTACCATACTGTCTTGATTACTGTAGCTTTGTAGTATAGTCTGAAGTCAGGGAGCCTGATTCCTCCAGCTCCGTTTTTCTTTCTCAAGATTGCTTTGGCTATTCGGGGTCTTTTGTGTTTCCATACAGATTGTGAAATTTTTTGTTCTAGTTCTGTGAAAAATGCCAGTGGTACTTTGATAGGGATTACATTGAATCTGTAGATTGCTTTGGGTAGTGTAGTCATTTTCACAGTGTTGATTCTTCCAATCCAAGAACATGGTATATCTCTCCATCTACTTGTATCATCTTTAATTTCTTTCATCAGTGTCATAATTTTCTGCATACAGGTCTTTTGTCTCCTTAGGTAGGTTTATTCCTAGGTATTTTATTCTTTTTGTTGCAGTGGTAAATGGGAGTGTTTTCTTAATTTCACTTTCAGATTTTTCGTCATTAGTGTATAAGAGTGCAAGAGATTTCTCTGCTTTAATTTTGTTTCCTGAAACTTTACCAAATTCATTGATTAGCTCTAGTAGTTTTCTGGTAGCATCTTTAGGATTCTCTATGTATAGGATCATGTCATCTGCAAACAGTGGCAGCTTTACTTCTTCTTTTCCAATTTGGATTCCTTTTATTTCTTTTTCTTCTCTGATTGCTGTGGCTAAAACTTCCAAAACTATGTTAAATAATAGTGGTGAGAGTGGGCAACCTTGTCTTGTTCCTGATCTTAGTGGAAATAGTTTCAGTTTTTCACCATTGAGGACGATATTGGCTGTGTGTTTGTCATATATGGCCTTTATTATGTTGAGATGAGTTCCTTCTATGCCTACTTTCTGGAGGGTTTTTATCATAAATGGGTGTTGAATTTTGTCGAAAGCTTCCTTTGCATCTGTTGAGATAATCATATGGTTTTTCTTCAATTTGTTAATATGGTTTATCACATTGATTGATTTGCATATATTGAAGAATCCTTGCATTCCTGGGATAAACCCCACTTGATCATGGTGTATGATCCTTTTAATGTGCTGTTGGATTCTGTTTGCTAGTATTTTGTTGAGGATTTTTGCATCTATGTTTATCAGTGATATTGGCCTGTAGTTTTCTTTCTTTGTGACATCTTTGTCTGGTTTTGGTATCAGGGTGATGGTGGCTCGTAGAATGAGGAAGAGTTTGAGAAGGATAGGTGTTAGCTCTTCTCTAACTGTTTGATAGAATTCGCCTGTGAAGCTCCTCTGGACTTACTTATTTATTTATTTATTTTTGGCTGTGTTGGGTCTTTGTTGCTGCATGTGGGCTTTCTCTAGTTGTGGTGAGCGGGGGCTACTCTTCGTTGCGGTGCGTGGGCTTCTCATTGCGGTGGCTTCTCTTGTTGCAGAGCACAGGCTCTAGGCACGCGGGCTCAGTAGTTGTGGCTCATGTGCTCTAGGTGCATGGGCTCAGTAGTTGTGGTGCATGGGCTTAGTTGTTCCGTGACATGTGGGATCTTCCCGGACCAGGGCTCGAACCTGTGTCCCCTGCACTGGCAGGCGGATTCTTTACCACTGCACCACCAGGGAAGTCCCTAATGAGACTTTAAATGTCATACCTAAAGATTACTTCATTCATCCCTTCAGGGGTCTTCAGTTTTACATCTAGCAAAGCCTGAGGTCTTGTGTCTAACAGGTACTACATCAAGCTGCATGACAAAAATGGAAATAGATTATTTTGCTTTTCAGCATTCTACTTGCATTAGAATACACATGATGTGGCAAGAATTGCTTTTAAATACTATCTTGCACACAGTGTGTTCTACATGAGAGGGCTTAATTTACAGAATTTTCAAAGAAAAGTGATAATAAAGTGATATAGATATACTTAGTTTAATTTCTCATTGATATATTATATTTCTCTTAATGCGTGAGTGCTAATTCATTTCCATAGTACATCCTGTCTGCCATTCCCGAAGGTAGTATTGTTATTATCATTAAGATAGTCAAGACTTGGTAGAACTCTGAAAACAAAAGTTCCCCAAATTTTATTACTGTAAAGTCTGATTTAATAAACATTAGTTCTTTAAAAAAAAATGCTAACTTCTTTCTGCTACACTAAATGGTAAAAGTTCAAATCATAATATAATATGATTATATTATAAATATAAATTCCATAGAACTCTCACATTATAAATATATGGTATAAATAATTGAATTTTTCTAAATCCCATGATCTTTTTCAAATTCATGTTTTGATTTTTGAACTAAATGAAGTGGTATTTTAAAAGAGAAGTGGTTCTATATACTGTCCTATTGGTCTCTTAGCTCCCCAAGGCAAAGTGGTCTGATTAGATTTATTTATCTGTCAATTGAACAAGTTTCTTTTCTTGAGATGTTTGCATCAATATTTCAGGCCTGGTTTTGCTTATCTTCCTTCACTTTCTCCTCCTGATGAGATATGAGTCAGTATAATTTTAAACCTCTGTGATTCTGAATTTTAAGTAGTTTAATAAGCCATCATTTCCTGAATTTACTCAAGCTGCTATAAATTTACCAAATGATGAATACCTTATTATGCCACTCAGCTATTATACAAAAGCTGTGAACATTTGCTGGTTATATTTTTGACTATCTTTATGGGTTTTGTTAATGCTAAATTGTAGTAGCGCCTTCCTTAAAACCAGGAGACACCTCTGCTACCGGGAGATTAAAAGTAAATTAACAATTAAAGCCTTTCAGAGAACACAGAGTCTTTTTGTAGGCGTTTCCTACCTTCCCTTGGGTCATGGTGACTCATTATCAAGGTTCCCAAAGGGCAATTCATAATAGTATATAATATATAAGGCAGTTTTACACAAGAAGTTTTCTCACTTAATTTTGTGCACTTCCCTGGAAGAAGGTTGACCTAGAAAATCTTCAAGTTTTCTTCCGACTCTAAGAGTTTGGAATCATTAGCTGACCCGGTGTCACAGAAAATCACATACCTGTGACATGTTCTAAGGAATGGACAACTTGTGTGTGCTCAGGTGGGAGTTTTCCTGGGACCTCAGCTCCTAGATCTACTTAGTAGAAAGAAGGAGGAAGCCAGAAGTACCAGATGGGAACAAGGATGCTCAAGGACCCAGTCAAAGAAGCTGGTGTTGATACAGCCTTCCCAGGATGCACTGTTTAAAGAGTGTGACTGCAGTCAGGTGTGGAGAGGGAAGGGGAGCCCAGCATTACTAAAAAGGAAGGCAAAGAATGACATGACCTGGAGCGCATATGAGCTTCAAGGCTCACCCTGGTACTTGAGGGGTCTTCAGGGAGGAGTGTTTTATCACAGGCTTCTATAGACTGTGGGGCTGATGCGACTCACACATTGGAACTCAAATTAAATTTGGTTTAAAAGCATGGCCAGACTTTGGCCTATTATTGGGGCTTGTAGATCTGTGCATCTGGTATAGGTAGAAATAAGACAGGGTTTAACCAAAGGGACTGTCGTTAATTGTAAATATCACTTCAGACTTCTATGTGTGTGTGACAGCACATCCAAAAGGAGAGGGTAGTTAGAATATGTTTGTTTGTGCCTGACCGTACTTCCATGTTCAAAAATAATCTATCGTAATAATTAGTTATGCCAATTATCAGGGGTACAGCATGACCAGAGTCTAATAACATCCTTGCAAACTATTCCAAAAAAATTGTTATTCCAACCAAATTCTGTTTGGTTGATGCAGTTCCTCTTGGCCTCTTTTCTCACTCTTTAGTCACTCAAGTCTTTTACTTTTTCTTCATTTCCGACTTCAGGGAACTTGTCAGATAAACAGACTCTGAAACCTCTGACAAATTCCTTGAATAAATGTGTTCAGGACCTCACATGGGAGCGAGGGCACCTTGACAGGAAATGGGATGGCGCGATGCAGGTCCAGATGTCTTACTAACGTCGGGTCCTTGGTGGTCCCCCGTGCTACATCCTTCAGAATGCAGTGGGCAGCTTCTGGAAAGACCTTGGGTTCACGTTTTATCCCTTGAATATCCAGATAAACTAAAGTCACTTAAACAACAGCACATGTTCGTGATTATAAAACCTCCTGACTCTCTCCATCCCTGTATACAAATATGCTGTCAAGGGAAAGGAAAGAGAGTGGAAGCCGCGTGGATCGGTCCACGTTAAAGACCCCAAAGGCCCTGATTTAGAGATGAAGGGACATAGGAGGGCAAGTCAGAATGGATTACATCAATACCTCTGTCTAGTGTGTTTGTTTGTTCTGATCCCACTGAGACCTTGGACATGTAAACGAAGTTCAGTCTGTCACTTGAGAGGAGGTATATTTTTAAAGTTCCCAGACTATCATCATCCTTCTCATCATAAATGGCAGAGACATTTAAAGCTGCATCCCACTTGAGAGCTTTGGGCGTTAATTGTTAGACTTTGGAAATTATTAGGGTATTTACATAAGGAGAGACAGAGACAGAGAGAGAAGTAGGCAGAGTGGGAAAGAGCAGGAGGGAGAGGGGAAGAGAAAATTGGAATATCCAGTCAAGGTGAAATGATGTGAAACAGTTGACTTCCATACTTTGTACCACTGTAGGGACTGCTATTATTGGCCAGATTATCTAAGCAAATAGAAGCAATTACAATTTTAAAAGTAAACTCAAACAAAAGTATTTTTTAACTTTAAGAATTGTCAGTAACATCAAGGATATATGTTATTAAAACTAAAAATATTCACATAAAAATCAAATACCAGTGGGAATGCATCCCTTCTGAACCCTATTCTTTCAAACTGCATTTCATTAGAAATATCATGGTTATAGGGAAGACATACTATGTCTATATTATAAGGGTTCATTTTCTTTCAGATTATCTTCAAAATCATACTGTATTGAAGATGTTGGTGATTGTATAAAATACTAATTGTATTTGTTATAATTGTTATTTATTGCCATTTTGATTATTATTATATTTAACTTTTGGATTGTCCTAATTTTTAAAAATTATTTTACAAAGGCAAATAAAATCACTGTGTGCTCTCAGAGACTTTATAGTCTGGAAGATAAGAGACACATATATTAGGTGCATAATCTAATTAATATTTTTCCTTTTAGTTTCAACATGGAGCCCAGCTATGATTTCCTACATATCTATGAAGGAGAGGATTCCAACAGCCCTCTCATTGGAAGTTTCCAGGGCTCTCAAGCCCCAGAAAGAATTGAGAGTAGTGGAAATAGTCTCTTTCTGGCATTTCGAAGTGATGCTTCTGTGGGCTTGTCGGGGTTCGCCATTGAATTTAAAGGTACTGTGACCAGCTTAACTTGTGAGGAAAGTGACTTGTATTGAGATTTCTTTAATCATAAGCATTTATTTATAAAGTCTTGCCTATCTGTTCAATGCATAAAATTCTGACATCTCTCTCAATCATCTGGGGAACAGGGTCGATCTCGCCAGTGGAGAAGAAATTTCCAACACGCATTTCTATCTTAGCTGAAAGAAAAGAAAAGGGGGGAGGGAGATTTCTTTTTCCAAATTCATAGCCATTTAAAGATGAATTATGATTTGTGCAATAAATAATTAGAGTATTTAAGAATTATTTTAATATGTGTTTTACTATCTTAATTTGTTTCTTCAGGATGACTCAATTTAAGTACATAAATAGCTTAGTTTGGTTTTTGTTTTTTGGGGTTTTTCTGGCTTGCAGGATCTTAGGTCCCCAACCAAGGAATGAATCCGAGCCCTCAACAGTGAAAGCATGGAGTCCTAACCACTGGACGAACTGCCAAGGAATTCCTGATAAATAGCTTAGTTTTATCTCAGTATTTTTCAAGACGTAAAATATCGATTGCCATTCCCTGTCCTGACCACCCATGGTGGTTGGTTTGATGGGGAGCAAGCACTGATCCTGGTCAGCGCTTTCTTCTTTGGTCACCTCATGAGTGACTCCCACTTCTTTGGGATCCACCACCCCCTGTCACTAGCATCCAGAGAAAACAAACAGACTCACAAAGATCACCCCAACCTAAGCATTTTGCTGTTGGGTTCATGAAAATAAATATATATTTTTTTCAGGGCTTCCCTGGTGGTGCAGTGGTTGAGAGTCCACCTGCCGATGCAGGGGACGTGGGTTCGTGCCCCGGTCCGGGAAGATCCCACATGTCGCGGAGCGGCTGGGCCTGTGAGCCATGGCCGCTGAGCCTGCGCGTCGGGAGCCTGTGCTCCGCCAACGGGAGAGGCCACGACAGTGAGAGGCCCACGTACCGCAAAAAAAAAAAAAAAAAAAAAAAAAAAAAATATATATATATATATATTATATATATATATATTTTTTTCAAATCTGTTTCTCATGTCAACAAGGAAAACACGGGGTATATTACAAAGAATCAGAGAAAAGGATTTATCAAAATATTAATTGACAGTAGTGAGTGCTTTATAAAAAAATGAAAATATATACATTTATTTAATCTTTTGAGTTAGTTATTAGTTACTAGAATTATAAAATAAAATATAGGGTATGTTTCATCTGTGTTAACCCTTTAATGGACTTGTATTTCTTGATATTGTTTTTAAGTAGTAAATTAACCTACTTCCTCAAAAACACCGAAATCTAAAAATTTACTGATCTTTAGTACAATATACAATTTAAAAAAATTTAAACAATTCAGCAATTGAAGGAGTTGCTGTGCTTTTTGGATGGGATCCATTAATGTTCACGAATAATTAACAGCAGTACTTTTAAGTATTTGCCATATCATTAGACAGTTTCTGTATTAATAAGAACTCATTGAAGTGCATGTCACCATGACAACGCCCATTCTGTAATGAGTAAAAAATCACACGTTTCATCTAAATATAAAACTGTAAGGAATGGGAGAGAATATTTGCAAATGATGAGACCAACATGGGGTTAATATCTAAAATATATAAACAGCTCATACAACTCAATGCCAAGAAAGCAAACAATGCAATAAAAAATGGACAGAAGACCTGAAGAGACATTTTTCCAAAAAGAAAGACATACAGATGTCTAACAGGCACATGAGAAGATTTTCAGCACTGTTAATTGTTAGAGAAATGCAAATCCAAACAACAATGAGGTATAATGTCACTCTGGTCAGAATGGCCATCATGAAAAAGTCTACAAATAACCAATGTTGGCAAGGGTGTAGAGAAAAGGGAACCCTCCTACACTGTTGGTGGGAATGTAAATTGGTGCAGCCACTATGGAGAACAGTATGGAGGGTCCTCAAAAAGCTAAAACTAGAGTTGCCATATGAGCCAGCAATGGACTACTACTCAACCATAAAAAAGAATTAAATTCTGCCATTTGCAGAAACATGAACGGACCTAGAAAAATTATGCTTAGTGAAATAAGTCAGACAGTGAAAGACAGATATTGTATAATATCACTTGTATGTGGAATCTAAAAATAATGCAAGTGAATGTATATGCAAAACAAAAACAGACTCACAGACAAACTTATAGAAAACAAACTTATAGTTACCGAAGGGGAGAAGGAAGGGGGAGAGGGACAAATTAGGGGTATGGGATTAACTGATACAAACTACTATGTATAAAATAGATAACAACAAGGATATTTTCTACAGCACAGGAAATTACAGCCATTATCTTGTAGTAACTTATAATGGAGTATGATCTTTAAAAATACTAAATCACTGTGCTGTACAACTGTGACTAATATAATATTGTAAATCAATTATACTTCAATGAAAAAAAAAAGACTGTACATCTGTCATCACCTTGTATTCCCCAGGGCATCCTAGGGTAAGAGAATCTGCAGATGAGTGAGTAAATGCAGTAGAACTTGTGTCCCTCATGGTAGGGGTACAGGGATGCCTCTTTGGTCTGGTTCTTTGGGGACCAGCAGAGCCTTCTAAATGGGTGCTAGAGCTCTCACGCTTTAAAAGTTCTCCAGTGGAGCCTGTGAAAAAAAATCATCAGAAAACAAGGAAGGACACAGCAATGAAACAGCAAGTACAAGGCCCCATATGGTGAGGGAAGCAGGGAGCAGACCCAGCTCTTGGGCTTGACCAGAAGGAGCCACGGGGCAGTCCTGCCGAGTGACCCCAGGGGCCCGGCAGCTTTGGCACAGGCGTTCTGGGAGGCGTCCATAAGCGGAACCAATAGGAACCAGGGCAGAGCACAGCATGTAATGAAGTCATCTCATTGGGAAATGTGACAACTTGTAAGCAAAAAGCGTGCCATGAGTTATCACCAAACATCCTGAACTGACAACTGAGTAAATGCAAGTAAAAGCTTCGATGCAGTGCATTTGGAGAAATGAAGAAAAACTGGCCACCAGAGGTCTCAATTTGCAACACAGAGCAGAAAATCGTGGGAGTGGTATTTAACCAAACAGTACACTAAACCAACAGACACTATAACAAAAAGTGATCAAAAAGGCTGACCAGGCAACAGGCATGTATTTTTTTCTCCATCATTTTTTTAAATATAATTTTAGTTATTTTATTTTTTATTTTTGGCTGTGTTGGGTCTTCGTTGCTGTGCGCAGGCTTTCTCTAGTTGTGGCGAGCAGGGGCTACTCTTCATTGCAGTACGTAGGCTTCTCACTGCGGTGGCTTCTCGTTGCAGAGCATGGGTTCTAGGCGCACGGGCTTCAATAGTTCTGGCTCATGGGCTCAGTATTTGTGGCTCGCAGGCTCTAGAGCACAGGCTCAGTAGTTGTGGCGCACGGGCTTCAGTAGTTGTGGTTCGTGAGCTCTAGAGCACAGGCTCAGTAGTTGTGGCACATGGGCTTAGTTGCTCTGCAGCATGTGGGATCTTCCCGGACCAGGGCTCGAACCCATGTCCCCTGTATTGGCAGGCGGATTCTTAACCTCTGTGCCACCAGGGAAGCCCTTTCTCCATCATTTTATAGGAGAAAAATATATGCCCTAGACCAGTGCTTGTATTTATTAGACACTCGATACATTCTGTTGGATGACAGAGTAAACGACGTCCGATGGAAGGACTGTTCTCATGCCCACAGTTTTTTTTATTTCGTCCCTTATTTGCTTAAAATAAACGATCTAAGGCAGCGTTAAAGAATTATCAGAATGTCCCCTACTCCTTGAAATATCCAAATTGGTTTTCAGTAAAGTGTTTAGAGAGTGTTGGTCCCAGCACAGTACACAACTATTGCTGTGAGTCTCTAACCAGAGCAAAAATAGAGGACCTGGAGGGGTTTCCACAATTGATATATATGATACAATATATTCATGATATATGTGATAATTAATATATTATACATGGCATATGATACATATGATGTATGATAATATATATTACAGATGGTATATGATACATATGATAATACATGATGGATGATATATGATATATATGGTAATATAACATGTCCAATACATGTGATAGTGTAATATTTATATATTTATGTTGCACTTTAACCAAAGTATGTAAATAAAATATTCTAATAGCTGGTTATAATAATTAGGCCAACAGTTGCCAGAGAGATCTCTGCTTGGCTGATGTTGACACATAGGTCATTAAAAATATAATGAGAGATATTGAATAAATACAGTTAAACAGGCCTCTTCTCCGTCCTGCAGGACGTCACAAAGTTTGTGCTTTTCCCTCTTCCGCTGTTTGTTATCCATTCCTAAGAGGATGTAGGATGTAGTTTTCAGAGCTCATTGCATTTTTACTCTTTACTGACTCACCTGCCACAATCTCCCAGGAGCATCTTCCTAACACTACTGTGTGGATTTACTCATTGGCCATAAGTAGACACTCAGGAAGGGAAAATGCTTAAAAAGGAACATAATCCACATTGATCACAACCCCCAAAAAGGTAAAATGCAGGCTTCCGTTTATACTTTCCAGAGATTTTTTATGTGTTTGCTTAACCCTGGGGCAAAGATTGTCAACCCAAATAGAAAGAACTGAAACATATTTATTTTATCCATTCAAGTTATCCTTGAGCCTATATTGATATTAATAACCCCATTCATGAATAGCACATTCATGACAAATAGCATTTTCTTAACTTTAGGCCAAAAACATGAAGAAAAACATTTCAGTATAACATCTATATTGATCCCTTGAAGATCTGTAAAATTCAATTCAGAGCCTTCTGACATTACAAGGGGCTTTGCTGATGGAGGGAAGGATGTTGACAAGCACAAACAGAAAGCAATTCAGATGATGGAATTGCACACAGCAGAAGGAGATGTAGATACGTGATTTAGAGACATTTGGAAGGTCTGCTGAAATATGACATTTACAGTGTTAATGCTACCAGGACATAAGTGGCACTACCCACACAGCTACAGGACTGTGAGAAAGAAAGAAGAGAGCTTTGTATTTATAGCTGGGAAAAAGAGGCTTTTAGCAAATGCCTCCTTTAGTGGCCCCCACAGCTGGACAGATCTTTGCAGTGTGTTTTTGTGAAAGTTATTTAACCGCTCTTGAGCTTCAGATTCTCAAAATGTAGAATGGGGCCACAGATCCTCCTCACGTTGCAGAGGTGGAGTGAAGATTTGAATGAAAAACATGCAGTGTACCCAGCTCAGTGCCCGATACATAACATGCCCTCAATTCCTTTGAGCAGTTATTAGAATTAGAATAGAACTGTGTTGAGCAACTATTACATCCCAGACACAGGGCTTGACCCTTATGGATCAGGAAATGTGCTTCCAGCTACGAGTGGCTTCATTGACTTAGTGAGAGAGGTAAAAGATCAGAACTTCTTTCCACGATTATCTCACCAGCGTGAGAAATCACTCTTAATTTACATGCATTAAATCAATTTCCTTTTGAGAAGCCCAGTTCTCCCATCTCTTCCTAAAATGTGCTGTGATTGCATGAGTTAAGTACAAAAGTCAGGAAGTCAACCTCAACAGCAATTCTGTAGTGAATTGTCATTTGAAAAATAAGAAAGAATTTTATTGAAAGGAGTTTTTTCTATTTTTCTATGATAATTATTAACTTGAACATTAATTGACAACTTGGTCAATTAGTCAATCAATTTTTTGGAGCATATTTTATATGCTGGACACTGTTCTAGGTACTAAAAATATAAACAACCGACAACAAAAAAATAAAATAAAATTCCTGCCATCATGGAGTTTACATTCATGTCTTCCCCAGAGAAACCACGGGAAGCCTGTTTTGACCCTGGAAACATAATGAATGGGACAAGGATTGGGACGGACTTCAAACTTGGCTCAACTGTCACGTACCAGTGTGACTCTGGCTACAAGATCGCTGACCCGTCTTCCATCACGTGTGTGATCGGAGCGGATGGAAAACCCGCCTGGAACCGGGTCTTGCCCTCCTGCAATGGTACGTATGGAACCGGTGTTTCCTTCAGGGATAACTTCCCTCTGGAATTTGCACTCTCATTTTGGAGACAGTTTGCACTTCAGTCCTGTATCCCCTCCTCACTGGTGGGGAAACCCCGCAGAGCAACGTGGGATAAGAACTTGAGCTTCCTTGGTCGTTTAATTTACCCAGTGGATTAGCCATTCTCACAGCTTTCTGGAAGGGGAGATATTTTTCTCTCACTTAGATCGTTTGGCATTTCTAATTGCTGTTTTTGTGTATGAGAGATGCGAATTACCAGTCTCTAGGTGGCCTCTGTCTCTCTGCTTCTGTCTCTGTCTCTGTCTGTCTCCCTCTTGCTCTCTGTCTTTCTCTATTTCTCTGCCTTTCTGTGTGTGTGTGTGTGTGTGTGTGTGTGTATCTCCCTCTGTCTGTGTCTCTGTCTGTCTCTCTGTCTCTGCCTCTCTCTCTGTACATATATACACATACATATACATATATTACATATATAAGGATGTGTCATTTCTCCACAAATACCAACAGTTTGTAATTCCTCATGTACATTAAATTAATAAAAGCACCTATTAGAGGGTAAGGTCAACCTTCAGGAACAGGCAGTGCCATCCTACAGTGACAGAAGTCAGGTTGCAGTTGCCCTTGGGGGGGTGCTGAGAGGAGGGGTCTGAACACAGACTTCTGGGCTGTCCTCCAGGTTCTGTGTCTGGTGGGTAGCTTCGTGGGACCCTCCACAGACAAAACTCCAGACTGTGTGATACACCTTAAAAAGGAGACAGTAAAATCCTGTGTTTTGTGACAGAAAAATTGATTCCAAGTTTACTTTAGGATGAACTCAAGGACCGGTTTAGTTAGATACACTGAACTGATGAAATAAAGATCTTTTCCTTAGGATGGCTCTGATGCTTGTAACTTCCGACCAAAGTGGTGTTTCAGAAAATTAGTACGTGAAAAATCCGAGCAAACAACACAGGCGAACAGACCTGACGCCCTGCGTTGCTCTGGCATGTCTGTGTTTCTGGGTTTGTCTTATGACCCTGAGAGCTTTTCTGTTCAGGAACCTAGTCCTCCAGCCCTGCAGTACTCAAGGTTGGCGCAGACAGGGAACTTCACACACGTTTTCAGAGGAAATGAATAAATCAGGGAATAGGCAAAACAATTTCCAGTGAAAATTGAAGTCTTCCTAGTCTTACATATTTTATCCTCTAACAATAAACTCAGAGAAATAATTATTGCTGCTTCTTGGATTCCAGGAGGTTCATGTGAGGGGAGAATGGTGAAGGGCCCACGTGGCTGTGTGGGGTGTCCAGATGATGAGTTCAATGTCTGTGTAAACGTTACAGTAAGCTTTGAGTCAGTGGCATCACAGCGCTCCTCTCTGGGGGATAGAAGAGTGTCCTCGTACGTTCACTAGAGTCACCTCAAAATGGCATCCTTAAAAGTGCACACTGTATTAAATTCAAACATACTTTGAACTTATGGGGGATGATGATAAATTCTTTAGCCATAGGCTAAACGAGAAAAATGAGGCCACATTTAGGCAACAGATAAATAATCTAATTTTAAATTAGAGATTTTTTTTCCGTATCTGAAGACCCGTGAACTCAAGCATAGTTTCTGTTAACCAGTCATCACATTTATGTGCATAAAACATACAACACTGGTTTTTCCTTAAGTTATTTATTTCAATTTAAATAAAACTAAAAATTCCAAATCATTAAACAGAAATGTTCTCTCCCATAGTTTATTTTGGATATCTCAAGGAGAACAGCACCTTTTGTGCTGAATTAATGCCTGTGGGTCACTCAGATCACCAGTTAAACTAAGCGAATGTTGTTATATTTTAAATATTTTGATCGTTCATATATTAAGGGATGTATTTTGGGCTAGTTTGTTTTAAATTCATGATATAATTTTTCTTTCTATTGCCTACATTTTTTTGTTCATTGAGGTTTCCTGTTGAATTAGAACAGAAATGGAAACAGCCTGGAGTCTCTTTCATGGGTCAGAATGGCTTTTATTTACTTATGTTGTTTTTGGTTTACATTCAAATTTGATTGTATTTTGTTGCCTTTATATATGAGACATATACTCCAATTAACCAAATGGATGAGTCAGTTTCTTGTTACCATCTGCAATGAATACTGTTGCAAATCTTTTTTCATTTAGGAAATGATCTGTTTAATACATTAATTACCAAAGAGTAACAGCATATTTGTTTTCCTTCTCTTATCACATTAATATAAAAGAATTTCTAACATGAGAAAGACCATGCCTGTTTCTCAGGTTAACACAGTAACATGGACAGAGTAATTGTTAAGAATTAAATGAAAATTCTCTACATATTTTTCTCAATTTCACAAATGTTTGGTTGTGTTTGTAGTATGTTATGCAGTTTGCGTGCTTATCTTTAAATCTGGGGAAAAATGTATAAGCATAGCACAGTTTATCAAGGTAGCAGAGGACCTAAAATGCCATGTTTGTTTTCTTTCATTTTATCCTTTTTATTTTTTAGTGTTTTCTATTATCATAAAGTAATGATCTTTCATCCTACCCATTAACAAAATAAATTTTTGTAGTTATACTTGAACAAATATATCAGTAGATATAAGATTTCTGTTTGATCATTTGGGCATCAAAATATTAGCTCAGTGAAGATTTATTTCCACTTTTCATTTATGCTTGTTGTTTAAACTTTGAAATAGATAAACTTTTTAATAGATATGCTTAAATTTTATATGTCTAAAAGAAAATAGATTTCCATTCTTCATTTGTACTTATTTTTAAAAATTTGAACTTTTGAGTGTTTAAGAAAAATTATAGTTCTGAAATAACCTGGTTGAATTTATATGACTAATTTTCTTAAAATTAAGTGATATATCTAAACTGGTGGAATGAGGCTCCCAGCATTTCACTGAAAACCTTGAGCTTTGAAATTTACCTTACAGAAATTTCCTCTATCTAAAAGTGAAAATTTCCTCTATCTAAAAGTGAAAAAAATTTTTTTTCTATTTAAGATTTTTAAAAAAGCCATGGTGAGTGTTCTAGGGTGATAAAATTATTATGAGTTAAGACATCAGCATGAAGGCTGCTCTTAGCTTAGTTAAGGGAGATCTCTAGTAGTTGATCATAAATAGATTATAACTGTCAGGTATTTAAGCTGTCTTCCTTTGACTTTTAGAGTATGACTTCAGTTTTCCAGCTGCATAAAGCTGGACCTGGGAAGTCTCCTGCCAAGTCATCATTGAGGTGCTTTGACACTAGCATCAGCATTCTGCGCAGCTTTATTAATCCTGGAGAAAGTCCCATCCATCAATTAGGACTTAACAATGTGCTACTTAACATTCAGAAGATTTGACACGTTATCCCCGATTTCTATCCTTTTTAATGCTTGAAAACTGTCACATTAAGAAGAAGTAAGCTATAGAAATATGAACTTTCTGAAATACTGAAAAATAATTCTGAATTCAGATCAGAGAAGATGTATCTAGGATAAGAAGGCATGCAGTCAGGCCACAAAGGGCACAGCTGAGGGGCAGTTGGCGTCACTTCAGTGGATAAATAGTGTCCTAAGCAGATGAGCAGATGTGGACCTCTTTTTAAGTAAAAATATGAGGAATTGAAGTATTCGCAATTTAATCCCGAAACTGGGATTTAGTTGAAAGTCTATTTTAAGATGTTTAACAATAGTATTTTGAATATCCAAGCTACAGTATTTTTCTATTTTCTCAGCAAGAGCAATGCTGAGAGTAACAAGATGATCAGAGGGAAAATAAACACACACACACACACTCCCTCTCTCTCTGAACTGTTCATATAACACCTCATCAATGTACCTGCCCTGACTTTGTAGTTTTGGGTTCCTTCAGCTTTCAATGGAACTTATAGGAAGAGGCCCCACACCCACTAGTAACTATACATGTCACTCTTGAGCTGAATCTACGATGAAAACACAAAAAGAACTAAAAGTAAACATTACTTTTTTTTAGTCCCACAGTAATATAAAGACAATAGAAAACTGAAATAATCTTTGTATTTCTTAAGTTAATATGATGGTTGATATCAACCAGAAAGTTCTGGTAGACTTTTGACGTATTGATAACTTAAGAATTTTTCTTTATCGGACCTGTTTTTATTATCATGACAACTGTTTTCATTATTGTTTTAGCATGTCTGAGAACGTCCTTAAAAATAATATTAGGTCTTCCTCTTAAGTTGAATTACTTTTATTCTCACCTGGTCAGTCTTTGTTTTTCTTTTTATTTTACTTTTGATAGCAATGTAAGATCAGATTTTAACTGTGATATTTTGTTAAGTTTTTGAATAATCATGCTCATTTGTTCAGTGCTTTCATTTTTAGGTCACTTGTCACTTGTCACTTGCCATGTGGTTACGCATAGCATGTAATTCTCCGTTGGTCTGTTTCAGCCCCCTGTGGAGGCCAGTACACTGGATCAGAAGGGGTGGTCTTGTCACCCAACTACCCTCACAATTATACAGCTGGTCAGATCTGCCTCTATTCCATAACGGTACCAAAGGAATTTGGTAAGATTTTCTTCTTATTTTTAATTCACCGTCATATCTCTTTCGGTGTTAATATTTCCATAATTTTATAAACAAATATCCCAGCTCTTGGTATAATAAAATAATATAAAAGAAGATGACTTAAAGTAACAGGTTTTCCAAACATGTCTTATACAAGATCCACTACAATTCTTTTATCAGTGTGATATAAAATTCTTCAATTTCCTTCTTGGATTCTGATCCAGAATAATCAGAGAGAATAAATGTGCCTTTGTTCTTATTTTTGTTAGAAAAAAGCATTTCTCCTTTGGTTGTTTAGTGTGTAGAGGAGGATTGCAGCCTCACATGTGAGCCAGGGGAACACTGATCAGCCTGTGGGGTATTGGCACATATATTTGGTTATTGATTATGCTGGAAATCACTGGATCAGTGAACACACCTTTGAGTGACAGGAGATGTAAAAGCAGGCAGAGTCCTATCTGACCCCTCCAAACTTGGCATCCTGGTTTCCCTCCTAAACTTTGCTTCCAACCTGAGCCAGTTTTCTGGGATGGCTTCATTTCTAGAAGATCCTTCTCTGGTGGTTTCCTGGTGGTTTACTCAACACCGGATCCCCAATTCTTCCCTCTCACTCTTGACCAGGAAAATATTTTTGTGTTAGATTCTTTCCTGGAGTCAACCAGATAGTAGCTTTTATAATTTTATGGAATAGTTCCTTTTTCCCAACAGTAAAATTTAGAACCCAACATAGTCAAGGTTTTCTTCTATATACTCAAAATAGCAGCCATCCACTCAAAGAAATAAAACAGATAAAAATTCTAAGGTTAGATTCTGTTTGAGGGAAAACATTTTAAAAATACAATTATATGACAAGAAAGTTAATTTCTGCTTAAGAAACTTGCATATGGGAGACAAATGATTTCTACGAACTTCTATTATATTAATCACAGGCTTCTTAAAATCAAATGAAAGCTCCCCCCAAGCACTTATTTCAGCATTTGGTATTTTAGATCACGGGCTCTTCATGAACTGTGCAACGCAACTTGCTTAGTCTCTTAAGCCAAATCGTTTAGCTTCTGCTTTCCGCCAGTTCTCAAGGATGGTTGAGTTTTCAGGCAAGGCTTTCCTTGTATCATCCTGCCATGATAAGAAGAGCATGTGCCTGGGACTTGGAGAGTGATGGATGTGAACACGGAAACCAAGGCAGAGGCAGAAGGACCAGCTTCCCAAAAGGCAGAGAGTGGGTCCACCTTATGAGCAAATGGAAAATATCAATCTCATTTAAAAACTGAAAGACTGAGCTTCAGAATATTTATTTTGTTATAAAAAAATGGACAGTTAAACTTAGAATAAGTCCTAGACTTTCACTCTTTATGCTGGACCAATGCCTCTAAAGTCCCTTATTTAGCCTCAGTTAATACATTTTTTCACCTAAATTCCCAACAACATTCCTCCAGTTACTTTCCCATGAATATTCCTTTTATTTTTATTCATGGATACTTGACAAAATATAATTATCACAATAGAATGTAGCAGCCAGAGTTTATGATTTTAGTTCATTATAAAATTTTATGGAGTTGTCACAACACAATTATGACTTTTCAGCAGAAAATGTTATACTCCTAAATATTGATAATAATTTCCCAATATGAAAGGTTTAGTGGCATAAATTTATCATATTCTATCTGGGCAGAAAACTTTAGTCTGGAATTATAAAGGATCCTTAGTAAAAACCTATACTACCTTATCTATTATTTTTTTCCCCTCTTCCTTACTCTTTTCTGAGAAGTGAATCGACCAGTTAACAATTAATTCAATGATTGTGATAAGTGCTAAGATGCGTAAAATACTGTTTGGGTGCCTGAGATGCCCAGCAAATATTATGGGATGGGGTGACTGTCCCTATTGTGGGAAGGGGCTTCTTACACAAGTTCCCAATGGGAAGTGTCGTGGAAGACAGGTCATCAGTTATCCTAATTTCCTCCCTATTTTCATCCAAAAGCGTCACCAGAGTATCCTTTCTAAAACAAAAATCTGATCATGAAAACACCTTGATAAACGTTTTCACTCACTCCTCTTGCCCCAGAGCAAAATCCACGCGTTTCCTGGCCTTTGGGGCTCTGAAGTCTCAGGCTGTGTGGCCTTGCTCCCCCGCCCCCTGCCCCCCCATCCCTCCCTCGCCCCCTTTATCCACTGAGTGTTAGCAAAGCAGATGTTCGCCTGCCAAATACTGCTCCTTTTGTTCGCTTGCTGAAGCAACCCCTTGTGTCCCATTCTTACACAAAAAGGGTTTCCTTTCCCATTCGTTAAGGCTGAAGCTGGAATGCTCTCTCCCCCATGAAACACCATTGTCTCCACAGCTGGAAACCACCCCTCCCTCCCTACACCGCCCACGCCCTTCGCCTGCACTTTCTCATCCCCTGTCTTCCAGCTGCAGGAAGAGCCTTCCTTGACCAGCTGTGGCCCTTGGCAGCCGTCTGCTGTTCAGACCCTTCTTCCTTCCCGACACCCACACTCTGCCTCTGTATTTGTTGTGGCAACTACCGCAGACCTTAGCATGTGATGTTCCTGGGACAAAGTTTCTATCTTGACCGGCCCTTCATTCTTAGTATCCACTATAAAGCTTATGCTTTCTAAGCATTTCTTGAAAAGAAGGTAGGAATTACGTGTGTGAGATTCACTTTTCTCCTACAAACGAGACTCAAGCAAGATGAAGACTGAATGTTGAGGTGGGGGGACAGTGAAGGGAGGGCTGTGCACGCAGGAGCCTCCCTCATGGGATCCAGAAGAAAGTTCTGTCCCTCTTTCTAGCGCCTGTGTTCAGAGCACTTCAGCCACTGGGAAATTCACCTTGCTCACATGCTTCCTTTAATTGTGCTTCTCTAGGAGATTATAAAATCTTAAAGTACTATATATATATATATATGCATATATTCTCTTACATATATGTGTAATATATTATGCATGCATGTACATGTGCACTGTATGTAATACATATATGTAATAGAATATATGCCACATATAATATATGATATAATGTAATAAAATATAATATAAATACACACCAGCTGCTATAGTTAGATTTTCCTCCATTTTGCTAACACATAGATTAATTCTTTCATGTATAACTGATACACACACCTCCATTTCTTGTTCAGAATGATTTAGAATGATTTGAGTTTAAACCTTTCACATAGATAATTGTTGATCGTTGCTTGTAAATGGAGACTAAATCACAAGTTTTTCTAAATACTGTAAAGGCCCTGTATGTTATCCATTTGCATATAAAAATGATTAAATTTGAAGTAGTAAAACACTTGCAATGTTTTACTTGGAGGAAGTGTGTTCTTGAAATTTACATCACCTGTAAGATATATAAACTGTAGAGTAAAACAAGTTAGAAATTGCTATAATATGTTGCTGAATCGTGTATAAATTGTAGTGAGTTCATATGAATTTGGCACTGTCATAATCATAGGTGAAGAATTTTAAATTCCCCAACTAATTGCATGCTTTAAAAACCAACGGGTATCTTGATTCCATACCTACTGTTCACTGAATAAAATGTCATTAATTACTCTTAAAGAAATAGGACCACCTTATGGTTATTCTTCTACTATCCTAACATAGTATTATAAGAAAAAAACAGTCTTCATTTAATGTTCAAACGGTACATGGAACAGTAATTTTATTCCTTTTATTAAGTACCAAAAGATCAAGAAGCAAAATAAAATTGTTTAAGCAACAGAAAACTTTTAGAAAGCAGAGAAAATAAGCTAATTTTTTTTACAGGATTCTTAGGATCATGATATTTGGGAGGTTTCAATAAACAGTATGATCACCATTTTCATTTCTTTCATTTTAAAAAAGCATTTTGTGCCGACCCACCCCCTCTGTTTTCAGTGGTATTTGGGCAGTTTGCCTATTTCCAGACAGCACTGAATGACTTGACAGAACTGTTTGATGGAACGCACCCTCAGGCCAGACTTCTCAGTTCACTCTCTGGGTCTCATTCAGGTAAACTTTCAATGAATTTTGTCTTTAATTCTAGTTACACAGCTAGGGTAATTAATTTTAAACTCGTCTATTTTTATTTTCATTTGTGAAGGAGAAATTTAATCATCTTTGAACTTGCTTGCTTGTTCAGTAAAATCTTACTTTCAATGTAAAATTTCAAATGTATATTTATCCCACATATAAAATCACCTGTCTTTATCATTTTGCTTACTAAGATTGTGGAAAATATAATATCCATCTCAGTGAAAAATAAAAGTATCAGAAAAAAGGGGTAATAAACTATCTTGTTACTTTGCTTTCTATTCTAAGTGTCGTAATCTTCCTGAAGAGAAACACTATTGACATTTTGGTCTGACTCATTCCAAACTTTTAAATGCATACATGTGGAGATGCACCGCAGTCACATGTCTATAAAGGTGCAAATGTGTATACACATACATGCATTCACGTGTGCCCCTATATATGCATGTAAACATATGTGGAATTTCATAAAACATGGGATATTTTTCACAATTTAATTTTTATCCCATACATTCATTTAAAATCACATGTAGAGGTCTTTCCTATCAACAAATATGAATATACACCAAACACCATTTGCTGAATAGTATTCAGATGGGTTAATGAAGGAGTTTATTTACCCCAACCCCTCATGGATGTCATGGCCCTCGTTCGTACCACTGCTACATTGTCATCATTTACCAACACAACATCAAGCCATACTCCTGCGTCACAGCCTGTGATCAACCAAGGCTAAGATTCAGTTATTTCCAGTTTCTCAGTATTACTAACCACAGGTCTTAAGACCTATGTCCTGTTAAGACCAATGTCCAATGATGTAATGTCCAGAAATGCATCAGAAGATACACATTTAAAATACTGACACATCCTGACAAATTCACCTCTGAAAAGCTTAAGCGATTCACACGCCGCTCAGAGTACTTGAGACCATTCCTGCACATTAAGAGCTGAAAAATACATTTCACAGGTTTGTGGGGTTTTTTTTCTGAGTTCTTTATTTTTTTTAAAATCAGCTTTGGATTCTGAGACATTTTCTTAATTCTGAGTAAAATCCTAGCAAGTAACTGTCAAAGTTGATTCTGAGTCAATGATTCACCCGCTTCTATTTCCCACATTATCAGCTAATTGGCCTATATCAGTGCTTTCTTCAAAAGAAGCATAAAGGAGATCACGATGAAAACAACATTTTAATGGAATGTCAAGGCAAGAACAGAGTTTTTAAATCTTTGTAGAAACAATGTGTTTGGATTCTACACGCCAAAGCAAAGTTTTATGAAAGTTCAAAAAGTAAAAGTGCAATTCCAAGTTAATGATTACTTTCCGAAACATTGTCTACCACAGGCCGTGCACTGAAAGGATCCTGCGTGTTATCTCTGTCTGTTTTTCCCTCCAGGTGAAACGTTGCCTTTGGCCACATCCAATCAGATTCTGCTCCGATTCAGCGCGAAGAGTGGGGCGCCTGCACGGGGTTTCCACTTCGTCTATCAAGGTGAGTCTCTGCCACCTCCGCCCGGCTCCACACACTGCTCGTACCACTGCTTTCAGCACCAAAACATCTGAGTTGCACTTTTTCTTAATATTTAAGAATTTGAGGGTATCCGTGTATTTAGAATGAAATTATTTAATAAAAATATTAAAGTTTTTTCTTTTGACAGTTAAATGTGATACTTCTAAGACAAAGATGCAATACGCTTCGATTATCTGGCATGATGACGAAACAAATATTGATTAGATTACCTTAGTATAGTGCAACACAATTTGCAAAATGATTTCAAATGTGTTATAATATTTCAGCTAACCTAGTTAAAATTAAGTAAAATATTTCATAATAGATTTTAGTAACTGTCTTAATGAAATACATTTAAAATGCATGGTACAATTTCAAATCTTACTGTAAGAACTAATTGTCAAGGAAAGGTGACAAAACCAAACTAAACCCAGAATACCATCCATGTTTCTATCCCTTGAAATACCTATTTTATTTTGCTTGTATTCTATTAACTTATGCACTTTCACCTCTTTATAATTATTTTTGAATTTGGAGCTTATTCAAAATGCTTGGGATTGCACAAAGTTTCTGAACAATGCAGTTTTTTTTCCTGTTTCTAGTTCACCTTCAGTTTGCATATCCATTACATGAATTTGAAAATACACCCTATGGACTGTCCGTCCACTTTCAGAGGCACAGAGCCTGACTCTGGATCTGACCTGCGATGACTGTACAGCTGAGATGGGAAAGAGGTTGTCATCTTCAGCGATAAACTAAGAATACTTAGCTTTTCTACGTCTCAGTTTTGCTGGAGGCAGGATAGATTACAGGCCGCTCTTGAACATTTTCTTCAGAAGTGGAGGAGAATCACTTCCTGGCAATGGCTTCTTTCCTTTAATAAAGACTCCTCCAGAAAACATGCTTGACAGCATCATGTTTTTCATAAAATTATAGAGTAACAATCTGTCATATCATTCATAAATGATTTTGATAATCGCACACTGTGAAATGTATGGCCTCAAAATATTTCACGATAAAAACCCTTCGGTGTTCGGCAATAAGATGATTTAAAAGTTACGGAAAGAGTGAGAATGATGTTTGATGGGCAGGTAGGAGGAAAAATATCTCTAATCTAGTTTAAGGAGCTATTGCTTGGGTGATGATGCTATTACATTAAAATGGGTTACATTGTTCTAATTAAACCTTTGTTAAAATATAAATAATTAAACCACTTTTTTAAAATGAACTTTATAGGAGAGGGTCCAGTTTAGGTGAGTCACCGCTCACCCACTTCTAATTTTCTTTAAATAAATTCTGTGTTACTTTGCAGAAGCAGATTCACAAACCAAAGTAAGTTGGCGTGACCTCTAAGGAAACTGGACCGATTGGTTTAAGTACATTTTTTGTTCTGGAAAAATTCAAGTTCCTGGCATTGTCTGCCTCAATCAGGGACTTCCTTTAATTTTTGATGAAGATTAGAAAATTGATCAGATTATCAAATAAAATATCTGAAGCACATGACCCTATGTCTGTCCTATTTGCACATGTTATCTTCAGAAGTCATGGTTTTTAAAATTATATTTCTTGTTTTAAAGCAACATATTATCATTAAAATGTATAACATACATAAAAGTGAAAAGAGGAAATCATTTATAGAAGGAATGTATTTTCCTTGCACTTAAGAATATGTCTCTAACATACTCAGTATTTCTTCTAAAGTTCCAATATATCTCCTTATCTTGCTTTGTTCCTACAGTGAGTTTATGCAAAAATGGATGTCTTTTTATCAAAGCCAAATCCTTCAGATCTAAAGAACTAGAATCATGAATGCAATTTATAAATCACTCAGGAGCAGCTGGGAAAGTTTTCAGAACATCTCAGAAGTTAAATTGAACATGGCCTTCTGAAAGATAGTAGTTTAGTGGAAGCCTAGAAATTATTTGAACTCTATTGTGTAAAAACGTTCTGAATAGTGCTTTCACATACCACGTACGACTCCATTCCTCCATAAGTTATTAAAGCTTAAAATTGCGCAGGGACTTTCTGACTTGCATGGCTATGGGCTGTGTAACACTTGTTCACAGACAGTTCTGTTGTAAAGAGCTGTTCAGACTTCGGTGGAGAATGAGTGCAGGTGTCAGGTACAAAAAGCTGTAGTACGCGACCCAGGCAGCTCCTGACCCTCCGTGTCGCCCTGGTGAACAACACGGAGAAGGTGGTGGTGAGGATGTTACTGCCCCTCTGATCTGGTGAAGAAATGGAAGTATAGAGGCTTTTTTTTACCAAGTATTGTAACTTTTATGTCTCTGCTGGGTTGTATTTGCTTGTTTGCTTTCCATGCTGCTTTGGAGTAGAAGGGTACATTGAAAAGTGAGGGAGGTAAGAGGGTGCATGAGGATACATGGGCACCCAAGAAGGCTAATGGGGTGACCCTTCACACCACAGTGCGTCCTCCTGGAGCGAGAGTCCCTGTAATCATTCTAACAGTCACTTCTGGACACTGTAACATCTCCCTTGAATACTTAAGAGGAGTACAGTGCTTGCCTTTAAACATGAACGTGTTCAGGATGTTTTAGATTTCCTTTTACGCATCCAGGAGAAACCCCCCATCCATCCCCACTCACTAGCACCCTGGAACTCCCTGAATGTCCATGGTGGGGATTCCCATAGCTGCCCCTCCTCTTCCTAAGCTCTGGGACCAAGAGACTGGCAGAACCTGCCATCAGTAAATGTGTTCTACAGGTTTTAATGCTCTTTGTCACTCCATAGGAAATATACTACCCCTAATGTCAAGGTCTTCTAGGTCAATGCAAACATAAAAATCAAATAGTCCTCAGAAACCCACCGTGTTGGAGACTCACCTACTATTTCTTAACAAGTTCAGCACCGTCTCTCCACACCCCCGGTGGGGGTCCCCTTCCAACACTGTCCAGAGGAGCTGTCTCTAGGATGGTGACTAAAGTCGAGAATGTGAGTTTGGGTTCTCAGTGGGATGATAACGGTGATTTTACTGCTGCTCATGGCTGTTGTGGTCATTGCAGTCTGGCCTACCAACTAGTGGCCGTCAAGGACCACCGCCGTGACACCTTGCCAGGGCTGGAGAAAAGCCCAGCATCCTCTTGGTACACGAAACCCACTCTCATTAAAGTCCCTTTGATTCTATTCTGTGAAGTAGTTATGTTGCACTTAGCAACTTTTTCTGGCCCAAAATACACACCTTTTAATACTAGAATCAACCTTGTTAACACTGGCATCGACACAAGAAGCAAGCTATGTGGCCACAGAGACCAACAAAGGCAGAGCAAGTACTCTTTTCTCCTTTCCTGCTTACTCTGAGGCACATCCTCATTTATGAAAACTGTCTACACTACCCTCTGCCTCTCTGCTCTGTGCACACGACTGAATGTGTCTGTGTTAAACTTGGTGGTTGACAGTGTCTCATCAATATACTACTGTTTGTAATTGTCTTACATTTATGCCTGCTATTTCCACAGATAGTCTGTTTTTCTTGTGTGTTTCAGTGTAGAATTCAACCCGCCTTTTAGTTCCCTCAAAATAACTCACTCACACCAAATTCGTAAGCCATGCAGGACTTACTGAATATTTCAAGGGGAAAATGGAGCTGTGCTTTTATATCAAACCTCCCCACTGTGCACAACTTACAAATGCCAGTTGGCCATGTCTTTGTCTTTCTGGGTCACATTTCTCATCTCCCAGCCTCACCACACAGCAACCTGCCTTTAGCCTTCCAGCTGCCAGTCTCCCAGACTCAGCAGCTCTCAGGACTGTCCTCTGCCAGGGTTTTCCTAAAATAAACAGATACCAGAAACAGAGCTAGAGAGATGGAAATGCTTTTTCTAAGTTTGGGTAGGAGGAATTTACAGGAAGGTTTTCTTTGCGTGAGGTCCTTCCTAGGCATGCAAATACACGTTTTCGTTGATTTTCCCCCAGGCCTCATGTTTCCTCAGATGGCGTAAATTATACAGCTTAGTTGGTTTTCCACTTCTAAGAAACTCACATTTTGTTTCAAGAGCTTATAAAATGCATACTTTTTACAAAGGAGATTGAGCATAAAGTTTTGTGCATAATTCAGTGATGTATGCTTGAATTCACCGACTAGTAATGGCTTGTCAAATCAGATTTTTTTTTTTTTTTTCGGTATGCGGGCCTCCCACTGATGTGGCCTCTCCCGTTGCGGAGCACAGGCTCCGGACGCGCAGGCTCAGCGGCCATGGCTCCCGGGCCCAGCCGCTCCGCGGCATGTGGGATCCTCCCGGACCGGGGCACGAACCCGTGTCCCCTGCATCGGCAGGCGGACTCTCAACCACTGCGCCACCAGGGAAGCCCTCAAATCAGATTTTTAAACTACGAGGACAGAGTGATTTTCAGAAATAGAATATGTCCCTGTGTCACTAAATGAAATAGGAAAGACTGCTTCACTTGGACAGGTTGCTCTTGTCTGCATTCAGGTTTATTTTATTAGCGTTGTTGTTCTCTTTCACTCCACCTACTCTAAAAGAGGTGCAGTGAACGAACTGCATGCACGCATCTGTAGCTTAGAGCATTTGTGGTGACGTAAGATTCCATCACATTATGTTCCCCTTTTCCCCATATTCACAATATGGCCCGTTTTCAGTGTCATGAAAGTCCCAGAGAATACCACCCAGTCTCTGAACCAACACAATCCTCGGCCTGAGAAGCCAATCACTGTGTTCATCACCCTCTGTTCCAGCCTGACCCCATTCCCTGTCCACTTGGCACTGGGCTGATTTCAGTTTTGCTTCACAGTAGTGCAAAGCATTTACTGAAAGATGGAGAATAATGGCTACCGGAATAGAATTTCTCTCTGAAGTGGCCCGAAACCTCCAGGTGAGGGCAAGCCCCAGAGGACGGGCTGAAAGGGACAAGTTCATCAGCATGGATTAACTGCTGGAATTTTCCGCCAGATATTACATGCAGTTTTGATGCCTCTATTTCCTAGGTTTCCTCTGTCTCACTTTCGGGTGTAGAAGGAATAGAGCAGGGCTGCAACTGTGATTAGTAGAGGTCATGATTCATGTTAGTCTGGAGAGGGGAATTTCTGTTCTTTTCTGTGGCCTGCATAGTGTTCCCAATATTGCTTGTGATCACGAACAGGCAGTGACCTCGGAGACTGTGTGTGGTCAACAGGAGGACAGCCAGCTCTCAGGCCAGGCAGCAACCAGGTGTCGGTGTCAGAGCTGCTCGTTGTCTTTCTCCCAGCCTTCAGGCCAAATGATGTCCCCACCAGCTGGAATATATTATTAAACTTTGTTCTTTGCTGTAGAGGCTCTTTTTTTCATTTCCAAATGGACAGTTATAATATTAGATACGTTGGGGATGTGTCAGCACTCCCTCCAGCCCCAAACTGCTCTCCCATCCCCACCTCCCACCTCAGAGAATCGCTGGTCCAATGGGAAGACCCCTGGGAATGAGGCCATCGGCTGGGTCTTATTACCAGCTCTGCTCTCAGACCGTGGCGCAAACTCCCATTCCCCTCTGTTCCCTCCCAAGTCTTTCTGTACAGAATGAATTGTTTAACTGTATGTTTTCTTACGGTATGTGGGGTTTGTTTTTATTATGGTAACATGAGATTTACCCTCTCAGGTTAAGTCCTTTAAATCATTGTTTAAAATGAACGGATTACATTGTTTAAAATTAGCATTGCGCAATCCAGCACCATTAACTATAGGCACAGCTTTGTATGGGAGATCTTTAGGACTTGGGCGTCTTACATGACACACTTAATACCTGTTTAACAGCAGCTCCGCACTTGCCACTCCCCTAGCTCCTGGCAGCCACCGGCTGCTCTCTGCTTCTATAAGTTTGTCTCTCTTAATTGCTTCCTATGCGTGAGACCATGCGGCATTTGTTCTTCTGTGACAGGCTTATTCCACTTAGCGTGTGGAATACGGGTCCATCCATGTTGTTGCAAATGGTAGGCTTTCCTTCCTTTCTAAATGGCCGAATAATATTCCATTGTAGGTATGTACTATATTATTTATCCATTGGTGGACATGGAGGTTGTTTCCATAGCTAGGCTATTGCAAGTAATGCTGTTATGTACATGGTGGTGCAGATGTCTCTCCAGGATAGTGATTTCATTTCCTTCAGATAAATACCCAGAAGTGGGATTGCTGGATCATATGGTAGTTCTATTTTTAATTTTGCTATTAAATCACCATGGCCATTTATAAATAATCCTTTATGTAACAGCTTTTCGTACTAGAGTCTGAGGTCCTCGAGGATAAGTACAAGTTCTTAGTCATCTCATTATCCCTGGTGCAGTGATCTGGGTGCTTAATTAATTGTAAATGCATGAATATCGCTCAGTCCTCATAAAGCACTAATTCTCCATATGCCATGTTTTCCTCGTCAGAAATGGGAATACGAGGTGGTCCTCAGGGTTGACATGAAGATGCGTGTAGATGTGGAAGTGCTCCCTAAATCGTCCCCTACAGAGACTGTGAAAGGCATTATTAATTTCCACATTAACATAAATTCTTTCTAGACTTATCTTAAATTCTATTTTCAAGGAAATATCATGGCTTCACGATGCACATGCAGATGGTTGTGTTGTGTGTCTTGCCTCTAGCTGTTCCTCGGACCAGTGACACCCAGTGCAGCTCTGTTCCCGAGCCCAGATATGGGAGGAGAATTGGTTTGGAGTTTTCAGCAGGCTCCATTGTTCGCTTTGAGTGTAACCCAGGTTACCTACTCCAGGGCTCCATGGCCATCCGCTGTCAGTCCGTGCCCAACGCTCTCGCTCAGTGGAATGACACAATCCCAAGCTGCGTAGGTAAGCGTGTGTCCCTAAGGTGGGATAACTTGCACGTGGTCCTCCATCTCGGGGTCACAGCAGCACTGAAGAGCTGCTCTTCAGTCCACATGAACTGATCCATGCTCCAGACCTATTTAAAGGGCAATTTATCAGAAATAATTGAGTAGCAGACAAACCCTAAAAATTATTGTTTCATGGAACAACTCATCAGATTAACAAGCATGAAACATGTTTTCCTTCTCGATACTTATTAAGTATGTCATCTCAAGCCATGGGTATACAACATAATTTCATTTGGGGGAAAAACCACTACAGTGCTGATTTGTTATATTACTTGTGTAATGCTCTTTTAATAAATTGGTGCTGATGAAAGTCTGAAAAGTAATAGGTTAACGCAGCCTGAATAACAATGCCATTGTTGGTTATAGTTTATTTGCTTCATTTTGTGTGAGAACCTCCAGTGCAATCATGATTTAGCACTTGAATTCATCTGTGCATTTTAAGCGTCTCTTCTCCTCTCTGGATTTGCTCATAAATCCCATTAATATCATTTTGAGTTGCGTGTCTGCATATAGAAAACTCTGCAGAGCTTCTTAAATTGTAGTAGATCAGTTACTCTAAACAGAATTCACTTCAGAGATGACATCGTTAGACAGTGCCTGAGAGTTAGCAGCATAGCGGATACTAATCTATGGTATTGATCATTTAAAAGAGAACACACTAGATGGGAGGGAGACACAAGAGGGAGGAGATATGGGGATATATGTGTATGTATAGCTGATGCACTTTGTTATAAAACAGAAACTAACACACCATTGTAAAGCAATTATACTCCAGTAAAGATGTTAAAAAAAAAAAAAGAGAGAGAACAGACTAAATTTGACCTTGGCTAAAAATGCCATTTAAAGTACCATAGTCCATGTAAAATATCTCTTAATAGCTGATCACACAGTGAAAGAACACTAAGTACAACATTAACGTTGTTCTTCACTGTACTTTATTTTTACTAAATATGGGTTTGTCTTTTAGTCCCCTGCAGTGGCAATTTCACTCAGCGGAGAGGTACAATTTTATCCCCCGGCTACCCTGAACCATATGGTAACAACTTAAACTGTATATGGAAGATCATAGTTACAGAGGGATCAGGAATTCAGGTAAGTTCTCAAAGCCCAGAGTCTACTAATAAACAAAGCTTTTGTCCACGGGTTTTTCCTTTCTTTTTCTTCCCCCTTTTTGTATTGGTTATTCTAAATACATAAACCATAACCTGTTTCTCTTTTCTTACCATTTCTACAAAGTGTTTGTAATCATATTTCTACATTTGAAATAAAAATGATAGACTTTTAGAATAAAATCTATCAGAAGTGCTATTTGTAGAAGTTTTTGGGTGTTACTTCCATGATCTCTTTTCTTTGGTTTCGCTTTTCTCTTACATGTATAGTTTTAATTTCATGAAAACCCTATTGGACTAGTCTAATTTTATTAAGCAAAAAATAAGTATTAAGTTACTATTATTGTTTGGTAGATTCAAGTCATCAGTTTTGCCACAGAGCAGAACTGGGACTCTCTTGAGATTTACGATGGCGGTGACGTGGCTGCACCGAGACTGGGAAGTTTTTCAGGTAAGATGGCGCCCATCCCCTTGCCTCCGTGAATCCGAATCGTCAAACACTGACAAACTGCAAGAGAACACTCAATGCTGACGTTTCTCCAGGAGGCTCTTCTATATACATAACACTTTCTCTAGTGTTGGGAGTCTTAGAACAAGAGCACCGGAACGCAGGTGTGAAGGAGAAAGCTTTGTCGTCCACGAGCAGGAGGGCTGATGTGAAGGCAGCGGGTCACTTTTGTCGGACCCCCGAGCTGGGAAGAAAGAGTGGGTTATTACCCTGTGGGCCCAACAGGGTGTCTCACTGAAGTTAATTGTGTGAGGGGGGTGGGGGGAATAAACTTTAGATTGGCTGATTTTCCTTTTCTCATATGCTTGTTGGACGTGTTTGGCACAATTGGGGACCACGTAAGGAGGTGGTGGAGCAAGGGGGTAGGGGCACAGATGGAAGGTTGGGGACACACGTGAGAACTGAGAACATGAGTAAACATATGGAGGGTGTTGTGAACTGGCTTTCTCAGTGACTGAGAAGGGAGTGGGAAAATGGAAATGAGGAAGGCTGGCATAGCGCTGGTTGTGACGGTTTTGAATTTGAGACATTGGTGTGAACTCATGGTCTTCATATGTGTAGCTGTAGACACAGAGGAAAATGAAAATGTAAGTGTGGATGCGGATGTGTGTGTGTGTGTACGTATTTCCTACCTCTGTCTTTTGAGAGGTGTAAAACAATTACCCCAGTAGCCATGAACCCACCTCATACCCAATTCTAGGTTTCTAGATGTCACTTTCCATACCATTCTCCCTTAAAGGAACTAGTGCTTCTTGGGGAGTTGCTGACTCCAAGGTTCTGATGGGAAAAGCACACATGATGAACCATTTCGTATAAAATAGAAATGTATGGATCCATACTGATGTAAATAGATACATGCGTGAACGGAATGAGTGAAAGAGAAAGCCTTCCCTTGCAGAATCCAGACTAATCTAGAAGGAGATGGAATTAGAGAATCACCATTTGGCAGCCATTAGGACAGCAAATGATTCACGTTGGAACATCACTGAATGCTAAAACTAGTGTGTGAGATTTTGGTGAGGAACAGAGAGCCACAGTCTCAGTGCATCTCCCCACCTAGCCCTCATTCACTGCAAAGGACGAAAGAAGTAACTCAAGAGTCGAGAAGCCTGGCAGACACCACCTTCCTCAGGCAGTCATGTAAAGATCTCCAGTATCAGGACACCTGCGCATTGGTGAACTGATAAACCTGCTCTCAAAACAAACAAACATATGAACAAAAAAGTTTGATTTGGCTTAGAATTGCAGTTGCTGTGGTGCGTAAATACCCCCACCAGGGCTGATTTCAAACAACCAGCATGATGTCACTAAAAGCTGAGTTTGAGAGGAAGTGCCCTGAATTAGCCTCTGGAAGCGTCCCAAGGCACCTCACACCCCTGAGAGCCGGCAAATATGGTGACCTCAGAAGAATACAGCATCAGATCTTGATATTCTTTCCAAAAATGCATCACCATCTGAATCTAGTCAGAGAACGTCAGCCATTCTCTTTGGAGGTTATGTTGCTAAAGAAAAATCAGTTTATTAAATGCCTTCACCTTTTTTGGAGGACTGGTTTTGAAGTTTGGCTGCACTGAGACTTACGGCAGTGAAAACATCTGATTTATTACTGCACAGCAGCCCTGCATGTTTCGTTTTGTTTTTTTAAACTACTCACTCCCAATCTTTTGTAATGCCATTTTCTAAACTTATGTTCGAGTGTAGTCTCAGCTTAAATGAACATTGATATAATACTAAAATTGTGAGAACCCCCTATGTAAACAACAACAAATCCTTTCAGGCATGCATTTGATTAACTTATAAAATGTTAAAGAAAAATATTTCACATGAGTAGTTTTTATTAAGTTTTATCATGGTATAATCTGTAAAAATTTTTTTGAATTATAATTTTCTAAAATAAAAATTGATTTTGAAAAATATTTTACACACAAAAAGTGGCTTGTGTCTTTCAAAAGTATCAAGTTCATGAAAGGGAAAGAAAGACTAAGAAACTATTCCAGACAAAAAAAAAAACTGAAGGGAAGTAATCATGGGTGGAGTACTTTTGCTGGAAAACCCATTATTGGCAGATTGTCGAAATTCCAGTGATTTCTGTAGAATACATGGTACTGTTGCATCTGTGTTAGTTGTTTTTGTTTTTGGGGTTTTTTTAGAACTGCTCTGTTTGAAGAAATGCATAATGAGTTTTTACAAGAAGTGAGTCATCATGTCTACAATTTGCTCACAGAGGGTTTAGAATAAAATAATTTTAAACACATATGTATTGTGGAAACATAGACATAGATATCATTATTATGTAATATATGGCCAGATAGTGGGTATATGGGAGTTTTCTGTACTATATTTGCAACTTTAAGCTAAAAATTATTTAAAATATTTTAAAAGGAGTCTTTTTTAACTTTATATGGAAGAAATGACACATCAGCCATGAAATCTGAATATGTTTTAAAATGTTTAAAATATGTTTTACACTTTTTTGTTCCTATGATACTTTCAAAATATTTACAAAGGAGAATCTGAACCCATTTTAAAAGTTAGTTGTTGACTGAAAACAAACAAGAATGGGTAGTTGTTAGAGGTACTTATTTCCGGAAAAATGATTGACTGACTTCTTGAATAAATTCAATTTTTTAATTTTCCTTTTCTGTCTGGATAGCCATGTATATGTAAGACTCACATTGTAAGCCATTTAAAATCATTTTGGGAAGTAGACAGCTTATAAATTTTAAGTGGATAAGACAGAGCAAAATTCATACCAATTTGTAGCTGACAATTGGGATTGAGGGAAAGTAAATATCCATGTGCTGAGAGTGGAGTCTGCAGAGCTGTAATGCGACTTCTCAGCTTTCTGTGTGTGCGGTTCTGTCTAGGTCACAGTGAGACAATGCGATCAAAAGTATTCTGCCTGTGGCAATAGTTTTTTAAAAATCTCTCAGTTGCTGGGCTTCCCTGGTGGCGCAATGGTTGAGAGTCCGCCTGCTGATGCAGGGGACACAGGTTCGTGCCCCTGTCCGGGAAGATGCCACATGCTGCGGGGCAGCTGGGCCCGTGAGCCATGGTCGCTGAGCCTGCGCGTCCAGAGCCTGTGCTCCACAACGGGAGAGGCCACAACAGTGAGAGGCCCGCATACCACCAAAAAAAAAAAAAAAAAAAAATCTCTCAGTTGCATTTTGAACAGTGGGAATAAGCTTCTTCTGAGAGTCCCTTCTGAGCAGAGCCCTAAGCGGGAGCTCCCTGCAGGGGCGCGCAGGGCAGGACTCTCTGTGTCTGCAGCAGGTGCCGGCCGCCTAGCATCCTCCCAGCACCCCCAGCACGCCTCATATGCCACCTGGGGCATTGAGATCCAGCATCTTTTGTAGGAAAACAAATGACTATATATCATCACAGAAGTACAAACAGGACTGTCGTTCATGAATTTACTTGCTGCAATTAACAAGAACATTTAGAGGGGACGTGATAATCCACAAAGCACTTTCACACACACAGCACATGTATGACTCACATATAAGGGATGTACTATTATCTTTATTTTACAGAATTAGAACATATTCAAATGCTTTCAGTGACAACTGATTTGTGTCAGAGTCAGGAGTGGAAGCAGTTTTTCTGATTCCACTGTAACACAGTTAGGGAAGATAAACAAAAAGTCAGAAGTGTGTGTTGAGTACCTGTGTGTGGAAATGACTTGACTGGGGGCTGGAGGCTATTAAATACACTGATTATCTGAAGTTACAGGTAAAACCAGGCAGTAAGTAGTACAGGTGCTATAATTAAAACTTACCTGGTTAGATAACATTGTTCTTTCTGCAGACATTATCCAAATATACAGAAATAATACATGAGTGAGAGGACAGCAAACGTCATACAATTTGAAAAAAAATGGGTTAAAACTGGAGTTTTGGGTGGATGTCTCCTTCTTGTCTTGAGGTCACCCCACTTTGCAACATTCCCCTATCTGCACTCCATTAGCTATTAACTAGTTTCAAGGAATAATCTCTCTTTATATGTGTCTGCTGACCTGCAGGAATAGGCTTATGTTTCCCCCTCCATAACTGTGCAATTAAAAAAGTCTATGTATGTATGTATCTATCTATCTATCTTCATGCATCAAACCAAGGTCAGATAACAAAGGGGTTAAATCTGAAGACATTTTCTTTTTTCTTTTTTTTTTTTTTTTTGTGGTAAGCGGGCCTCTCACTGTTGTGGCCTCTCCCGTTGTGGAGCACAGGCTCCGGACGCGCAGGCTCAGCGGCCATGGCTCACCGGCCCAGCCGCTCCGCGGCATGTGGGATCTTCCCGGATCGGGGCACGAACCCGTGTCCCCTGCATCGGCAGGCGGACTCTCAACCACTGCGCCACCAGGGAAGCCCTGAAGACATTTTCTAAATGTTTATCATTCAGCAAACACTTAGTTTGAGAAGAGTGGAGATTTTTGAATGAGTAGGAATAAGAAAGGCAAAATGGATAGAGGAGAGGGAAAGAGCATCCCAGACTACGAGTATGGGAACACCTTGAACAGGAAAATGAGTTGTGAAATAGAGTAGTGAGAAGCAGCTAGAAATGCAGGTAGTAGTTAGATCAGGCAGGGTCTTTAGGTCAAATCAAGGAGGCTGAAATTTTATCCTAAGATGACCAGGAATCTAGGAGAACTGTAACATGACATAATCATGTGTCCATCTTAAAAAGAGCTTTCAGATGCCTGAGTGGAGAATGAATTGGATTGAGACAACAGTAGATTCAGGAAACAAGTTAGGAGTGTGGTACTATCCCCTCATCCTGGTTAATAGCACTGGTGGCTTGTGCTGGGATGATGGTGGTGAAGATGGAAGGATGGAGTGAGTGAAACCAAGAAGGATGGAGGAGGCTGGCTCGTTAGGGTCTGACAGCTGCCTGTAGGGCAGCACAGGTCACGGAGAGGGAGGGGGCCTCTGATGGGAGGACTTCAGCGGGTGTTAACGGTGTGGATGGATGTGGGGACACAGGAGGTCACCCAGGCTCTGCAGGGATGATTATGAGTTGAGTTGTGTTCACATCATCTTCCAAGAGCCTTTGACAACCAAGTGATGGGACGGATGGCTGGAGTCCTTACCTGGAGTCATTGGTTTAATTACAGCTGTCGGAGGATCTTAGAATCATTTAAGCAGAGAGTGAAGGGTGACAAAGGATATTAACCTTGCAACATTCTTCATCTGTCTTGGATAATTATCAGTTTATTTCCTTGTTTTGTTATTTAAAGTTATATTTCTTTCTTTATACATTAGCATCATCTTCATCTAGTAATTTGCCTGCACCATGATGAGTTTTACGTGATGGGTATTTCCTTCACATATAGGAAGTGTGTACTTATTCAGAGAATGATTTGAATACAGTAGAATATCAAGCATGTACCCTTTTGGTAAAAAGGGATTTAAGCTAGCTATTGTTTTCCCATGTTACAATACATTCCGCCCACATGTTTTACACTTCTGGCTGATGAACACATGCTTTTCCTCGGCACCTTGGGTACCCTGGCTTTTTTGTCACCCTGGTCCTCAGCATCACTAAATCTCCTGATTTGTCAGCTGCTATCGGGTAGGTTAGAACATTTTAATTAAACGAGGCATTATTTAAAATAAACCTGTATTTTCCTTTCCGTGTGTGTTTCACTGAAATCATTTGCAGATCTCAGAAAGAAGATTATTCAGTACGAGTCACACAGGGATAGAGAAGAGAATATATAGTCAAAAACAACCTCTTCTGGATAATACATTGCATCAGGTCTGCAGTCTAACTGCTCCCCAGCCTCCATATGACTTGCGTGTTGAGACTTTGTCCCCTCTTTGTTCGTGACAAGTAAAAAAACAAAAAGCAAATGGTTATGTTGATAAAAGAAAGCAATGTGAAGAGTCAAATGAATGGTGAAGCATAAAAATTTGTGTGTTTTCACTGATATGATAAAGAGATGTCACATCTGCCTGAGGAGGGCAGAGAAAATGTGGAATTTCTTACTGGACCTGGAAGAAGAGAGTGGCTAAAAGTTAACCATCAAAGCCAATACTTGGGTTAAATATGTGGCGATCAGACAAGTTAAAGGGATCTGTAAACCTAAACAAATATCCTCAGTGACTTTTTTTGAAGTGTAGTTGACTTACAATATTGTGCTGGTTTCAGGTGTGCAGCAAAGTGATTCTGTTAAATATGTATATATTTTCAGATGATTTTTCATTATAATCTGAAAATTACAAGTTATTACAAGTTAATGAATGTACTCCCTGTGCTCTACAATAAATCCTTGTGTTTATCTATTTTATATACAGCGGTGTGCATCTACTAATCCCAAACTCTTAATTTATCCCTCCCTCCCTCCCTCCCTCCCTCTCCCCTTAGGTAACCATGAGTTTGTTTTCTATGCCTGTGAGTCTATTTCTGTTTTGTAAATAGATTCATTTGAATTATATTTTAGATTTCACATATAAGTGATATCCTATAACATTTGTCTTTCTCTAACATATATCACTTAGTATGATATTCTTACTGATTTTATAATGCGAAGAGTGAACGCATCACTGATGTTTAAGCTCAACCTGCATCACTTCTCACAGGTACCACCGTGCCAGCACTGCTCAACAGCACATCCAATCAGCTCTACCTGCATTTCCAGTCGGATATCAGCGTAGCAGCTGCTGGCTTCCACCTGGAATACAAAAGTAAGGTCACCTGTTTCTGCATCTGGCTTTCACTGGGATATTGAGTAATTTTCTGAAAGGGAAAATAGATCCCTGCCCTTATTACACAGTGAAATTTTATTCTAAAACTATGTTTGGATGTTCCACGAACTTGGGTGTTACAAAACCGATCTCTATGAACTATGTTATTATTATGTTATATAATTTTGTGACAATTATAATATTTATAATATAATTTATATTATAATTTATAATATATATTTATAATATAATATATAATTATAATATATTCTTATATTGAACTATATTTTTATTATATATTATAATTATATTATGAAAGACAATAGGGAAATGAAGAATTTAGCATCTGGAATAATTAGATAAAACATCGACTATGCTTTCAGGTTGGTTGTGTTAAAAAAAAGTACAAAATAATCATTTGTAATATTACTAGTTTTCTTGTGAGTGATAGCAAATATTCATGTAAGTTTCCAAAAATGTAGAAAGTCATAATTTCCAAATAGATTATGGTCATAAGCCCTTTCTATGTCTAGTCTTAGAGGCTGGTAGAATCAGACTAGCAAAGAGCAGCCACTTTAGTGCCTGCCTTGGTGTATTATTCATTTTAATTGGAAGAAGGTAATGCAAAGTAGATGCTAACCTTTTAAAAATGGATGTGAGACTGAGTTAATAGTCTGATAAATGGGATGACAAAGGTCAAATTCACAAATCTTCTTTGGCGTTTGATTATGCAGGTAAACCTTGTAAAAGTGAAATAAGAATTTCCAATGAGAGTAAAGTTTATTTTAGGACATGTTTTCAAGCACTAAAAATGCTTAATGTTGATATTCATCTCCTTTAATAAGCAGTTGGAAATAAGCAAATACATGGATAAGCTTTAATAAGTGATCCTTTGAATTGAAATAAACAGTTTGCTGGGATGTAAATGCATGCATGTTTTGGAAAGGCCAGGTTTCCAGCTGATGATAAATATTCTGAACCAGACACAAACCACAGGGCTGTTTCGCATTCCAGTTAAATTTCCCTACTTATTACAGGCATTTGTATGCAAGTTTATTCCAATTTATTTGAATAGGACTACTTTAGTGACAGCGTAAAATGATACTATGGATGCTATTTATGTAGGATATGTCTGGAAAAATCTGCTACTTTGATACATTTTGTGAACATCTGTAGATACGAAACTATAAACCTTGTTTATGATAGTGTTAATAAATTCACTAATATTTTTAGCAGTGTTAGAATTGATGAATGTGCTTATTTCTTCCTCTCAAAGTTATCTTGTGGCTTCTGGCTCTTCACTCACTCCTTATAGAAAGAGGTGCTAGTAAAATAATTAGTCTACAATTACTGTGTACGATTATCTGTGTACTCACACAGACTTCAGCTCCAACAATATAGTAATTATCTACATTTCACTTTATTCTCAGCTGATAAAATTCATTAAAAGAGAGATGAACATATTTCTTACTGAAATTAATCTTGTTCAAGAATCTTAAGGCCTTGTTTCATTACTTAATGTATTTATTTTTTACTTGGCCACACGGAATGCTACATTTTCATTCGTGATTTTCTTTTCTGAGTGGTTGTTTTAGGACGCTGACAGCATTCTGAGGGTCATGGCATTACCTTCCATGTACTTAGAGGCAGTCATTTCTCTGTTCTAATTCTTCGTGTCCGTTTAAAATTTGGATTATAAAAAATGTTGGTAGAATTAATCTTATTAAGGTGAACACTAAACAGCAGGAGGACTGTTGAAGTAAGTTTTCAAAAGATTATCTAATATTCTTAATCTGTTAACATATTTTTGCATCAAGCTTAAAATGTGTATTGCTAGTCCACATGTCTCTAAATTCAGACTTTTTGCTACAATATATATCCAGGTAATAATAGTAAAAACAACAACAAGCACATGTTTATGCCTGGTCCTGCCCTAAATGTGTTACGGGTGCTTACTCATTTGTCCTCAAAAAACACCATTTTTGAGGTATGCTCAGTTTTTAAAGGAGAAGGAACAGAACCTAGCATGTGTTCAGCCTGCCCAGGTCAGAGTCAGACTGCTAACGACTTACAGAATGAACACAGGTAGACATAGATGTGTTTCATCACAAATGCAGTTTACTGAGCACCTGTCCAAATATCCCAACTGTCCAATCAGAAAGAGCACACAGACTGCCCTTCTTTACAGGTGGTGACACCACCTGTCACTAGTAGCTGAATGGCATGTGGAAGATAAAGAAGGTTGGGAGTCAGTCTTGGAGATCCAGTTCTAGATCCAGCTCTGGCCCTAAAACCTGCGCTGTATGGCAAGTCCACGCCTGCTTCCATCTGAGGAGTCTGAGTTTTCGCATATGGAGGTGAAGGCTAGGCCCTGTTAATTGTAACAGTCCATAATTCCAAACGAGCACTGATAGGAACTTCTCAAACAAAAAACAAACACTTTATCTGAAGGGATGAGTTGTAAAATGTTAATGATAGCGAAAGTGATTCCCAGGAGGTCCGGTGTGGTATGTGTGATCTAAATTCTCTGTGATCTTATACGATCCAGCTAAAAGGTCAAAAGACCAGCATCTTTGAATGCTTCATACAAGCCTGTAGCCATCTAGCCAGCTTTTATATTATTTGACTTGACTGGAAATTTGAGTTAGGCAGCAGAAGGATACAAGCTTCATGCTTGCTCTGAGCTCCGAGCTGAAGAAAAAGAACCAAACGAAAACTTTAAATTTCTGGGAACTTTAAATTATAGATATGGGAACAATGATGATGTTGGTTTATATTGGAAAATACAAAATCTGACCATGAGGTGTATAGCATGGAACCTGCTCCTGGGGAACAATATGGCAGTAACTGTTCTTGGATTCAACATGAAACAATATATACAGTCTTGCCTCAGTATCTGTGGGGCATTGGCTCCAGGAGCCCCCCCCCCCCGCCACCGTCTCCCCTCATGGATACCAGAATCCACAGGTTCTCTGGTCCCTTAAATGAAATGCTGTCGCATTTACACCTAACCTATGCACATTCTCTCATATACTTTAAATCATCTCTGGATTACTTATAATAACTAATATGATGAAAATGCTACATAAATAGTTGTAAATAGAAAGGAAATACTATGTAAATTGTTGCCAACCTGCGTCAAATTCAAGTTTTGCTTTTTGGAACTTTCTGGAATGTGTTTTTTCAAAAATTTTTGAACCATGGTTGGTTGAATCAACAGATTCAGAACCCATGGTTACAGAGGCCAATTGTATATGTAAATATTTATAAACGAGTTTATTTCAGTGGAATTTGGTGGGAGGAGGACAAATAAGAGTAAACACATGAGCCCTGTTGGAGTCTTTGTACTGATCCTATTTGTATCTTGTTGATTTTTTTCCCTCTTTTCCTGACAGCTTTTGGTTTAACTGAGTCTTTTTATTGCTCCAATTTATCTCCACTATGGACTTATTAGATAAACTCTTAAAAATGTTAATGGTCTCCCTAGACAAGTTTAAAATATGCATCTTTAATATAACGCAGCTTACCTGCAAATAATATTATGTCACTTAATAGGTACTGAAACTTACAAGCATATACTTCTAATTTCCTCTTTCCATCCTTTATGTTAATATTGTCTTACATATTATTTTTACATGTTATAAAACCCACAAAACATTTTTACTGTTTTTGCTTTAGATACTGATCTTTCAGAGTAGATAAAAATAAGAAAACTAAATATTTTATATTTACCTGTTTTTAGCATCTTTGGAGCTCTTTATTTCTTTGGGTGAATCCAAGTTTCTGTCTAAAATTTTTCTGTCTGAAGAACTCCTTTTGACTCTTCTTCTAGTGCAGGTCTGCAGACAAAGAATTCTCCCAGATTTTGTTTTTCTGAAAGTCATCATTTTACCTTCGTTTTTGAAAGATATTTTGGCTGGGTGTAGAAATCTGGGTTGAAAGTTCCTTTTCAGTATGTTAAAAATGCCACTTCATTGTCTTCTTATTTCATAGTCTGTGATGAAAAGTAAGCTGTATTTCTTAATGGCTATGCATTTGTCCCTGTTCTCTGGCTTCCTTTAAGAATTTTTCTTTATTTTCATCAGGTAGACTATAGTATGTCTAGATGGATTTGTGTGTGTGTGTGTGTGTGTGCACGCACGTGCATGCGCTTGATATTCATCCTATTCAGGGTAAACTTATATTCTTGGATCTAAGGTTTGATGTCTTTTATTATTTATGAAAAATTGTTGACCATTATCATTACAAATATTTCTTTTCCCCAATTCTCTTTTCCTGTTTCTTTTGGGACTCTAATTACATGTGTGTTAGGCCTGTTGATATTGTATCACAGTTCTTGTTCCTCAGTTCTGTTTTGTTCACACTTTCTCTTTGTGTTCCAGTTTATGTAGTTGCTGTTAACCTTTGATTCTCTGAATCTTTCCTCAGCTGTGTTAAGTCTGCTAATGAGTCTATTGAAATAATTCTTCATCTCTGATATTGTGTTTTGCCCCTTGAATTTCCACTTCTTTCTTTCTTTTTGTTTTTGTTTTCTTTTTGCGGTATGCGGGCCTCTCACTGTTGTGGCCTCTCCCATTGCGGAGCACAGGCTCCGGACGCGCAGGCTTAGCGGCCATGGCTCACGGGCCCAGCCGCTCCGCGGCATGGGGGATCCTCCCGGACCGGGGCACGAACCCATGTCCCCTGCATCGGCAGGCGGACTCTCAACCACTGCACCACCAGGGAAGCCCTCCACTTCTTTCTTATAATTATTGTCTCTCATCAATAATTACTCCATCTCTTCATGCATGCTATCTTTTCCACTAGATCTTTTAACATATTTTTTATATTTAATATCCCTGTCTTATATTTCCACTATATTGAGTATACAGAGTCTGGTTACTTACTTCATCTCTAGGCAAAGGGTTGTTATTTCTTGAATATTTTATTAAAGGTGGACACCACGAGTAGAACCATAGAGATTGTGGTTAATATTTGTGCCTGGGAATGGGCACCACTTTTGTTAGCCTGTTGAGTCAGGAGTTACACTGGATTTGAGTTCTGTTGTCGCTATGGTTACTTTCAGAGCATCAAATTCCTCAGTGGTGAGCTGGCACTGCCAAGTGCCTAACTGGGGGCTTTTTCTCAGCATCGTTACTCCACTCTGAGCTGTCAGTCCTCCCTAAACACCTTTTCAAAAGAGGTGGCATCTCCCCCAGTAGTAGACGCTGTTGCTTGTCGCTCGGTGTTAAGCTTACACTGGAGTCAGAGTTGCTCTGTGATTCTCTTCCAGCCTAAGTCAAACCTTGAGAGTCTGCACAGAGTGGGGTGGGGTGTTCTCAGCATTCTTGACCCCCTCCCAAGGTCGTCAGGGTCTACCTGTGGTTGGCCTTTGAGGAGCGTTTGCTGAGTGTCCCCTAGGGCTAGAAGACCATGGTCTTGGTGTTGATGTAGCGTCTTAAGCTCATACTGGCTTTCCTGCCACACCCCACATGTAGACTTTCTTTTTCCGTACACCTTTCTCCAAGCTGCAGTGCCCCTTTCCCTGTGCCCTGGAGGGAACAGGTTTTGCTCTCCCAGTGGTTTAACACTTTAGTTTCCTAAAAGTGAAAGGGTTCAGGAAGTGCGTCGGGTGTCATGCCCCTCTCCACAGAAACACTGATATTTGGTGGTGGTAAGGGAGAGGCTCACTCCAGGCTCCTACCATGCCCCCAGTGTCTCTCTTAATTAGTCAATGGAGGCATGTGGAAGGAAGGACAGACTCCCTTCTGTCTGGGGCCCTGAGCTACTGGAGACCCATGCTCAGGTACTGGCCACTTGATAAAACGTTAGCTGATGTGTCATTGCCTATGTGTGAGTTGGTCCTTTCTCTCCTGTGATCTGTCACAGTGACAGTTTGTGTGTCCTCCCTCTCCTTGAAGGCACTAATCCTTTGGAACTGATGTCACCTGGGTACCTGAAACCTCAGCTCCCTGATGAGTTCAAGAAAGGTTATGATTTTATAGTTCAGATTTTTCTCATTGTTAAAGTGGGAGTGACGTTGTATTTTACAGATTTCTATATCCCAAGTAGAAGTGGAAGTCTTTTTATGGGTTTTAAAATTGCTCTAGTTCAAGGCTAGATGAATACTAAAATTATTAATTTGATTAACCATAGAGAAACTTTTCTTGAATGTCTAGCTTTTAAACAAAATTATCTATCCAACTATCTATAACTATTATCTATCTATCTAGTACATGTAACTTTAAAGTAGTGACATAGGTTTCTTCATAACTGTGAACAAATTCAGAGATATTTACAGATAAATTATATAGAATTAAATGTAATATATATTTACATTACAAATACATTATTAGCAGAATAAACCCATCTAGTTGAGACAATCTTCCTTTAGAGGTTGCTTGAAATAGAAACTACTTATCTCGATTTCTACACACAGCAGTGCTTGTTTAATAGTCACACTTTACATGACTAAAACCTTCTTTATTAAATTAGACTGGTACTGTGCCTGAGCTTACACATAGTTCTGTCTCGCTATGTTGGAAGATACTTAATTTCTGGGTCTGCAGGGAACCATGTAAGACCTCATCGAATGGCATCTATGCCAGATTAATGTCATAAACCCAATGAGTGTGTTTGACCTCAAGTGAAAGCCTTCTGCAATTTTTCAAGCCTATTTAGTGCTGATATATGGCACTGAGTCCAAACAGCACCAACATAATTCTATATATGAAAGTTTTTTTATTTCACTGTCTTTTTCGAGACCTTTTTCCTCTCACACTCACTACTGGGAAACCCATTGGAGTTAACAAAATATTTCTAGAGTCTATGAGATATGACATTTGACCCCTGGAAGGCAAGTGAAATAGAGAAGCTACTGTGCAGTGTGAATTTTAGATGTCCTACAAAGCAGAAAGTTAGCTTTCTACTCTAAACAGTAGCTCAGCAGAGGACATGGTCTGATGTGGAAGCCATTCTCCCATGTCTAATACTCTGGCCCTTTGATACAGAACATTATACAGATGGGTCAGAGCCTGGAACATGTAAGCTATGGCCATGACAGCCTCGTGTAAGAGAGAGAAAGAGACAATAATTTTTTTTTAATAAAAAGACAATAATATCGCAGTAACACATTTACAATATATTTATTCTGAAAAAGAGGAGTTTGAATTAGTGATTTGTAGTTATTATGAAAAAACAAAAATTTCAGAGAAAAGTAAAGATAGTAACTCTTTCATTGTTTGAAATGAATGCTTATCCTTTACAAGGTAGAGTCAAATGGAGATTTTTTTCACATTTTAGCATGCTTGCAAGTTCGGTGTATTAATTGTCGTTAGTTAAAATGATTATTATAAAATAAATATAAAGTATTCTACTATTATCAGACTTAAATTTTTTCTCAAATATTATTTGACCTAGAGCTGACTGTAATATAGTAGTAGTATTTCAAGTACAAAACTTATTATACATGATTAAGTCCTTCTCATATGTATTTAATTTGTAGTTATGTATATAATGAAAAATAATATTATATAGCATTATATAGCATGAATTTTATAAGATCTCACTCGAATGATAAATACTCAGGTGAATAAGAAATAGATTAGAAAAAAAGATAACCTGTCCGTTCTTCAAGTATTTGGTGCAACTTAAAAATAAGTATACAACAAAGAAATTATTAAAATAAAAGAAAAATTTAAAAGGCAACTAAAGAGAAAGATATAAATATACTAGCCCCCTATATTAAAATAATTGGTATTGTTAAGCAGTAAATTTAGCTTTAAATTTCTGGCAATAAAAGCGAAAAAAGGAAATAGAATTTATTTAATTATCTTTAGAAAAAAGAAAATGCAGTAATTAAAAGAGATAAGTTCCTTGCTTGTCTGTATTCTAAAAAGTACTTATAATTTAAAATTGAAGTTGTATTCAAAAAAGGTTTTCTAGAAAATTCAGAAGTGAACCTTATATGACAATCATGTGTCAGTTTTTGATATAATGGTGAGAACAGAGTATAGTGAACTGCATTAATTCCTGCAGGGGTCTGAGCTGATGGTCAACAGAATATTATCACTATAAAGCTATGTTTATTATGGATGTGCTTTTAAAATATTTGCATTCTGTTTGTTTTCAGTGATCAAATAAGTACTACATTTCATTTCCTTTGTGGACTCATTTCAAAACAGGCACTCAGAAGGAAGTATGTAATGAGGATTAAAATTCTGGAAAATGCCTTAAGTTTTTGAAATGAAAAGTACTACACATTTTTAGTGAGATGTTATCATAGTTGAATACTGACAGCTTGAAATAGCCTTACAATTACAGTAATCCTTATAAATGCATGCAAATTATTAATGCATGTTTTAATGACACTTTAATACTATATTAATAATACTAATAAGGTTTCTCAACTTGAATGGCGGGCATGAGTAAAACTCACAGGAAGTGAAAGATTGGATAAGATAACACCTCATATACCCCTGGGTGCATTTATGGAGATTTCATCTTGTGCATCCACGGAAGACAGCGCTGTACCTCCACCAGAGTGGGCATCCTGTAAACCGTGTCCATTCAGGGGTGTAATAAAGTTATCTTCATGTATTTAACTCTATATCAATCATTTGTTGATCCGTAAAATTTATCTAAGTGCTTTTATTTCAAAGAATCTCCCGAGACCCTTTCAACTCCTACCTCCTATTAAAATTGCTTTCATTAACATCAATTGATAATTCATGTCTTCCTCATTTCATACCAAGTTCTGATTGCACCAAGGACCATGGAAGAGTTTAAAGTCTTGTATATCTTGACTTCTACCTAACATCACGGAATGTTCCAGAGACCCTTCTAGTAATGTGAAGTCTCTCTTACAAGACTGTTCTGGGCATTCAGTAGTAACAGAACTTTGTTTGGTGGGTAACAAGAGAACCCCAGATTTATTTGGGGTTGAATGTAATACACACAAAAAACTGGTAACTGATTAAAACTTTTCTCCTAACAGTGATGTTTTGGCATTTTAACAAGTATTAAATTTAAGTGAAAGGTGCAATATAAACTACTTAATCCCTGGGTTCTTTAGTTGACTCTCTTCTAAAATAAAGGGATTGGAGTACAGTTTTCCTGTTGTCCTTTGATAGTCTTTGGAATTTCAGGCATTAATGGATTTGGGACGGGGAAGGGTGGAGTGTACAGAACTGACGCTTAATCCTAAACTCTTCGGACCATCACCTGCTGTCCCTGCCACTGATGTAAGAGGTGTGTCCCAACATTAACTCTGTATTTATCAGCTAGTCTCTGGTTGCTGCTTGAGAGGATCGTCAATCATTAAAGAAATTCTGCTGCTACTCACTCTGCCCATTACTCAGAGAGTTGCCCGCATGAAAAGGAGTTTGGTTTCAAATTATCAGTTGTCACTTGGTGCATCCACCCTTGTAACTCATTTGAGACTCATCTCCTCTTGGTGATGATTGCCCCCTCATCCCTGTCCCCCGAAACTAAATTGTGGATGTCGCTGCATTCATCCCCATTTATTGGAGCATCTGTTATATGCCTACTCTAGCCTCTAGCCTCTATAGACAGAATCATGATGAGACAACCATACATGGTCTCTGCTTATGCAGAATTTATATTCTAGTGGTGGGGGCATAATATATAAAGAAATACCATGATGGTTATAGATTGTTTTAAGCACCTTGAAGCAAATAAGCAGTATTCTGAGGTGCAAAGTAACTGTGGAGGTCTGTTTTTCATTGACAATATTTATTGAAGGAAGGATGAAACAATGGACATTATTCAACCACAAAAAGACTTAAGGGAAATGCATTGTAGTCAAAGGAAACTATCAAGGGGTACCCCAGGTAGAAAGGCACCTATTGTACTCATGAAGCCGAAAAAAAAAAAAATGTCTAGACTAGAGGGAACCTTGTGGACAGTCAGAAGAGAGGCAGGAAGCAAAATTGAACGAGTGAGCCAGAGAGAGAATGTTCCCCACTTTGTAGCCCAGGATTTTATCCTGAGAACAGTTGGAAGACACTGAACAGTTTCCATCAGGGAAGTAACGTCATCTGATTTATCCTTCAACCAGATCAATTAGGTTGTTGAGTAGAGACCCACTTGGACAGTGACAAGAGAGGGGGTATCCTCATCAGATAAACAGATGTTGCAGTTGCCAACAGGCTCAGAGGAAGCTCAGTTCTGTGGCTCAGAGGAGGTGGGATGCAGGAGAAATAAGGATGTGAGATGCACATGGTAGGTAGAACTGACAGGTCTGCTGATGGATGCAGAGTGTGGACAAGGACGAAGTAAGAAGGCCCATGGGTTTGGGCATCCTTACTAATGATAGGTCTGTTCGGAATTGTTATTTCTTCATAATACTTGGTAGGTTGTATATTTCTTGGGATTTATCCATTTCTTCTAGGTTATCCATTTCATTGGTGTATAAGTGTTCATAGTTTTTTAAAATGCCTTTAATTTCTAAATTTAATTATTTGAGTCTTTTAAAACTTTTTTCTCAGTCTATCTAAGGGTTTGTTGATTTTGTTGATATTTAAAAAAAATACTTTTGGTCTTGTTGATGTTTTCCATTGTTTCATATTCTCTATTTTATTGACTTCTCCTCTAATCTTTATTGTTTTCTTCCTTATGCTAACTTTTGGTTTAGTTTGTTCTTTTTCTAGTTCCTTGAGGTATAAAGTTAGATTGTTTATTTGAGATCATTTTTCTTCTATAATGTAAGCATTAACAGCTATAAACTTCCCTTTTAGTACTGCTTTTACTGCATCCTGTAAGTTTTTATATGTTGTGTTTTTGTTTTCATGTCTCCAGATATTTGCTAAATTCTCTTGTGATTTGTTCCTTGACCTGTTGGTTGAGTTTAAGATTGAGTTCTTTAATTTCCATCTATTTGTGGATTTTCCTTTTTTCCCTCTGCTATTGATTTCTTGTTTCATTCTAAAGTGATTGATGAAAATACTCTGTGTGATTTCAGTTTTTTAAAATTTGTTTAGACGTGTTTTGTGGCCTAACATGTGGCCTATCTTGGAGAATGTTCCATGTACACCAGAGAAGAATATGTGTTCTGCTTTTTTGAGTGGAGTATTCTGTATATATCTCTTAGGTCTAAATGGGCTTTAGTGTTGTTCAAGTCTTCTGTCCCTTATCTTCTGTCTGGCTGTTCTATCCATAACTGAAAGTGGGATGTTGAAGGTTCATACTGTTCTTGTGTTTGTGTCTATTTCTCCCTTCAGGTCTGTCAGTGTTTGCTTCACTTATTTGGCAGTTCCAGTGTCAGGTGCATATATATTTATTATTGTTATATCTCCTTGGTGAATTGACCCTTTTATTATTATATATATAATGTCCTTCTTTGTCTCTTGTGACAGTTTTTGTTTTAACATCTATTCTAAGTATGGCCATCCCTGATGTCTTTAGGTTCCTTTTTGCATGAAATATCTTTTTCAATCCTTTCACTTTTAGATTACATGTGTACTTAGATCTAAAATGAGTAAATGGTAGATAGCAAATGCCTGGAACTTTTTTTTAAGCCATTCTGCCAATCTGTGTCTTTGTTTTCTGTATGTCTTTGCGCATTTTTGTCTCTATTTTCCTCTTACTCCATTTTTTTTTGTCTCATTGATTTTTTTGTAGTGACATAACTTCTCTTTGTATTAAATAAATGTTTTCATTGTGGTTACAACTGCAATTACATAAAACGTCTTAAAGTTATAACAATCTGTTTTAAACTAATAATAACTTCAATCACATTTAAAAATTCTACTGCCCCCCAAATTCATGGGATTGCTTCTCTTGACACTGGACACACAATCCCTATGCTTTAATGAGACCTTATGATCTATTAAATTGAAGGAATAGAATAGCATTTTTTATGTGGACTGAATCAGCCAACAGTTGACAGGTGAGAGAAAATATTTTTAGCTCCATATACACTAAACTTCTTAGACAATGAATAAAAAAGTAGTTTCTTTTCTTTGGATACTTTTTCTTAATTAAAGGGGCTTTCTTTACAGCTACTCTTTGATGTCAAGAAGATGTATGGACATTGAACAATGTTGTATAGAAGTCTGAGTGTACAGGATGACACATGTAGGTTTAGATCTATGTGATGATGACATTTGACATTTACTTCATCTATTGTCATCCTCCCATCAAGTCTCCCTATGTGAAGTTGTGATTTCTTTCTTCACCTGTTTTCCAGCACATTGTCTGACCTTTAATACAATTTTTGGATTATGGGTTTACAGAGATTGTGAACAACACTTCTGTCTTAGGGTGTGCTTATGCAAAGGACTGGTTCTTTAATTGGTTACAATGAACAATATACTCGACAAATTTTTTCGTTTCAAAATGAAGGAGTAGCCAATATATTCCCTATAGTGTTTACGATGACCTGTCATGTACCTAATGCTCATGTTTCTACATATCTGTCCTTCGACCTCTTTGCAGCTGCCAAATAATCCAACTCTATTGATCTCTCCATTTGGTCTGCTTTCCTCTTTCTTTGATTATTATATTCATTATTGTTTTAAGCTGTCCAGCTAGAACAACATATTTGTTTTGAATTGTGAAGTTTGAAAACCATACACAATGCCAGTTGAAATGAGGACAGTGATAAGTTGAAAAATAAAATGTTCAAACTTATTTTAACTATATTTACAAAGGTCCTGCTTATCCTGCTCTAAATATTGGACAAAAAAATGCATGTTTATCATGTGTTTCAAAATCATAAAATATCTTTATCTTTTTAGAATTCTAAATTGTAGTTTGAAATTTTATGGCACAAGTATTTTAAATGTACTTTTATAGGGTCAAATAAAAAATAAATGATATACAGTAGGAGTTCATGCCAATCTGTGATGGGAAAAAAAAGGTGAAATTGAAATATAGTTGCAGTTTATTTTCTAAAGTTATAAAGGAGAGGGAGATAAATTAGATTTATATCAATAAAAAAAGTTAAAGGTGTAAGTGATGGTATTTGTCCATATTTAGTAATTTTATCATCGATGAAAAACCCCAAATGGCTTAAAATTCTGTACTAGGAATAAAAAATACCGTCACTTAATGCATATGGTGTTTTATAGTTTTTAGTGTATAGACATTTAAGGAAAATCAATTTCAGCTTATAAAAACATTATGCTACACCTCACACCTGCTCATCCCAGACAGAATCCATGTGTTTCACGGCTTGAAATTATCCTGTTTATATACAGTGGTGCCCATCCAGTGTAATTTCTATAGCATCATGTTCTCAAATGAACAATCTCACTGATGAGAAATAAAGACTCTTCTCTCTGTTTCATCCTCTCAGGTTCCAGGGTAAAGTGAGGCAAACTGGTGATTCTCAAACTTTAATGCATAAGAATCACCAGGGATGGTGTTAACAGGCAGATTCTGGTCCAATAGTTCTGAGATACCCAAAGTGTGCATCTCTTACAAGCTCCCACACTTACCATACTTTGAAAAGCAGGGCAGTGGAGGAAACTGACTGTTACCTCACCCAGGTGGGCAGGTGGGTCTGCACACCTGCACCTGGGAACCTCGGCCTGCCCATCTCACTTTGCTCTGCCTTGACCTTAATGTCAGACACCGGAGTCTACATTAAGGTTCTTGTGAGGATTAGAGCAACGTGATGCAGCCAGGAGAGCGACTGGCAAACAGTACTGTCTTCGTCCCTTGCTCCAAGGGACTGCCTGTCCCTTGATTTCTCCAAGTGCTGCCTGTCGAGACCCCAAGGCTGCTTCGTGAGTTGGCACCACGTGGAGTGACACCAGCTCCTGCTCTCAGAGGCATCCCATGCATGCTGTTGCCCATCTGGAAATTCTTAATAATTTCATCTCTGACCTCGAAGTCTGATGGGGACAGTGAAACATGCACACGAGCAGAGGAGATGTGCCAGCTGCAGTGGGTGCCCACAGGTGTGGACCCAGTTCTGAGGGCAGGGCAGGCAGCATGCGTCCTCATTGTGCACTGGGACCCACAATTGTGTGGCTGCATAGACCAGCCTTCATGTCCTGGAAGAACAATCTTCCCCTCCCCCAGCCCCGCCCCATTACTCAGAGTCCCAGTCAGTTAGTTAATCTGATTAGTTCCTTCATGTTAATGAAAAGAACAAGAACCAAAGTCTCAGTCCAAGAGCATGTGAAGGATTTTAAGCTGGTCTGCTCTGAAGAAGTCCTTCTCTCCCATTTCTCACCCTGGATAACTTATTAGTGCTTAGTAACTTGGGATGTGAGAAAAAGATGTACTAGAATCATGGAAGATTATTAGCAATCACCAAATCTTTAGCAAAATTTCAAATACATTTTTGATTCTATAAAATACCACAGCTACATATTTTGATTATTCATATGATAAGGGTTTATACAAATAAGTATCAATGTTAAATGGTCCTTGGCATTCATTCATCTGATATTCTAAGCTGAATTCCAATATTATATGATGCATTTTTTAAAATTTTGTTAGTGTCTTAACTAAAGGCAATTCCATCTAGGAAAGTGCCTGATTACAGCTTTAGGGTCTGTAAATATTGGTCCTTTTTACCTAAAGAACAAACTGTTCATGAGAATTTTTTTGTTGTTGTCTTTAAATGAGAAAGAGAGAGAGAGAGAGATTGAATATAAAATATTTGTTCTCATATTATGTTTTTCCAGAAGGATAGAATTCCCGGATTCACACTTAAAATTTTTCAAAAAGACTGCTAAGTATGCTAGAAAAACAAAAAGCAAGAGAGCCATATCGTGGGGATTTGCATATAATAGGAAACAGTTTCCTTAAAGACCTTTTAAAATGTGTGTGCATTGGAATTGGAGTGTTTTACACTAAATGTGGAAGTAACAAATTTTATTCTTTAAAGAAATTTCATTACACAGTGGAAATGAAATTAATTAATATTTAAGATTTAGCTCAAACTGATTGAAAGTTAATGTCTTCGTGGTAGACAAAAAGAGAGAGAGTTTTTGTTCATTTCTATAGGAGGAGAGCAATAGGAAAACGCTATTTCGCTATTCGGATGATAAGAATATTGTTCATTTTACATAGCTTGTAAGTGTTTTTCTTTACGTTTCCCCAGCCGTAGGTCTTGCTGCTTGCCAAGAGCCAGCCCTTCCCAGCAACAGCATCAAAACAGGAGACCGATACATGGTGAACGATGTGCTGTCCTTTCAGTGCGAGCCTGGATACACGCTGCAGGTATTTTATTTTTTTATTTGAGCTTTTGGTAGTAGAGGGGCTCAGCATGGTAATCCTCAGCCAGCTCACTTAAGACAACGCCCTAGATTTGCACCCAGAGACCTAATCTACTTTCTCTCATTCAGTTCGTGAATCAAAGTAGTCATATTAAACTATGCATACAGGTAAATTTAATGATGATGCGGAAATAGCTTCTAAATGATAAAGCATCCTTTTAAGGTTGAGCATATTATTTTCATAATACTTTTATTTCAAAATGTATACTCTCCCAATAACTAGATAAAATTCTAAGGGACAAAGCATTGACACAGTCTCCTCAACAGTCCTCTCCTGGCAACCCGATTATTGGGTTGGCTCTGAGTCCCATGCTTGTCCTGCATTGCAGACTGTTCTTATGATTTAGTTCAGTAAATCTTCAAGTGCCTACTTGTGTGCCAGGTATATATGGTGCTCAAATAATAGGGTTAAATGCTTTTCAAGAAATGTTAAGCAGAAGTTTTTATAGTCTTTTATTTTTTTTATTAAATTTGTTTATGTAAAGTTTAAATAAATATTTTACAAACCATTGTATAGCAACATGAGTCATGTTTCTGTTATTCGTTTTCTGGGTTAGCCACAAATAAGTATACTCCCAGAACGGTTTATCTGTGTCCTCTAGCATAATCCACATATAATTCTCCCTACCAACAATGAATACTGAAATCTAAACATGTATATTCCAAAGTCCAACAGACATATTTAAGCCTACTTAGGTTTCTACACTTCAGTTAATTCAGGTAATAGAGTACTTCTTGCTGTATGTTTATTACAACACTGAAGCTGAAGGTGTTTCAAGAACATTATTTTTGGTTGTATTCTGTAAGTGACTTAAATAAAACCTGGAGTACTCATCAGAAGGAAGTTTCGCAGATACAGCAGTGAAGTGACAGCATTGCGTATAGTCCCATTTCTGGGCGCTGGGGTAAATATCTTGCAGAACTGAGACCAGTTAGAGCAGCAGCAGCAAATGCTGGAAGCTGATGGCCTGCCCGCCAGGTGCTTCATGTGCAGAGTCTGTGTTACTCTCAGTCAACCTCATGGTGTGGCACTGGGGGCACATCTTTCCCTAATGGGGAAGGGGAGTGAGCCAGTGCCTGAGAGGAGGGGGTGGGCAGACGAGCTGGCACATCTGGAGGGACCACCTGCAGAAATCAGCCTGGGTCTTAAGTTTGAGAAAATATCAGTAAAACACCTAACACACTTCAGCAAACGAAAGCCAGTATAGCTATTATTATAAACAAACATCGGCATATAAAGCCACCTTCATCAAAACAACCTACAACCTGCGTTCATAGATCTTGGTGGGTATCACAGTAATTGCTTTGACTCTGCAAAAACATGGGCAGAGACTTTGAAAGTAGAATAGGAGTTACTGAAAAAGCTTTGCCAAACCTTCATCCATGGAAACAAGCTTTTAACCAAGCATGTCAAGGCCGTTTTAACTGATTCTTTAAGAACAGAAACTTCCTGTTTCACGTGTTACAGCAGAAAGAATTATAAGTCACATCCCAGGGGTTTCATTTAGAGGAATACCTTACTCTATACTGACAAGCCATTTTTATGCTTTTTGGTTTTTTTTTTACTTCTTTATAAATTGACTTAAACCACGTAAATATCATGTTGTCTCTCTCCTCTCCCAAATCCCCACACGTTAACACTTTCTCTCACTCACGTGTGTTCATCTTTCTACACGTTTATGACAGCACTTTGCATTTACTGTCAGCATCCTTTTATAAGGAAGACTTCTATAGCCCTCAGAGAAGAAACTAGAAAGGGTTATTTAGTAAAGACATTTCTTACAATGAATTGTTTAATATGCTGCTTAGAGATAAAAGCCTGCAGACACACATCTGTAGAGTCCAGTCAGGCCACTTAGCTCTTGTTTTCAAATGCAAACTAAGATTTTTTTTTTCTTTATAACAGTTTCAAGTATTGAATTTACAAGCTGTGACTGTCTCTCATTCACATGAATTAAAAAGGATTCTGGACTTTTTAAAAAGTTGCTAACAACTGGGAATTTTGGTAACGCATTAGTGTATTTGGAATGACAGCATGCATAAATTACATATTATTCATGAAAAGAATTGTTCCTTTTATGGTTTACGTACAAATGTCTATAAGTGCATCTGCCTAGTGAGATTCAGGCATAAAGTGGCAGAGACAGGACACATCAAATGTCAATCCCGGATATCTGAATGATTAATGATTTCCTTCTCTCTAGATTTGTTTTACTTTTCTTTTAAAAGATGAAAAACGAAAATTCCCATTTGAAGCTAGTAAATAAATACACAGATTCCTGTGTTGTTTTGGATCCATTATAAAAATTTCAGCTGGAATCACTAATATGAAATGTCTTTGCTGAAATCAATAGCAGAATGTGACCTAGATTGGTAATAAATGACCATTTTATTGGTAGTCTTCCATAAATACCGTTAAAGGCTTTTGTACTTTGTCCAAAATTCAGAAAGAAATTTATTAAAGATAACGTAATAGGTCAGAGAATGAGGAGATACAGAGCATGAAATTTGGCAGGAAAAGCATTATCCTGCATGTCTTCTTTAAGAATAAGTGTAGTCTTCCTTTACTGTAACAACTTTTAAGAATATTAGGTAGTAGGAGAAAATGAGTTTTGTAACACATGAATTGATTATGAAACCTTCCTAAGCTTGGGGAATCGGTTTGTCATTGATAACTGCCTTAGTGCAAATTCTTGTTTGATGCGTTCCCAATATGGCTGGGATTATTTAACATGAATTAAAGATTTGTTTTTCAACTGCCTCTATGCCAATTTTGTTTGGCAAATGGAAATTCACAAGATAAGTATTCATGGCACATAAAACCACCAAGTCACAATAAGGAAAAAAGTAAAATTGAATAGTCTGCACACAGAGGTGCCCGTTCACTACCTTCTCTTTCATCTTAAAAGAGATTTTAGCACGAAACACTGAGAATTTAAGCTGCTGCTGTTTAATTTTTAAAAGAGTAATAATAGGACAGATTTTTTGAAGGTTGAAAGTTGAAAACTTTATATATTTAGAGGATAAAGAGACCTTGAATGATGAGGATTAATTTCATCGCAGACACGTTAATTTGACAGCTGTGAGGCTGTCTGATAATAAAATGAATATTAAGTCTCCCTTTTTCTCCAATAAAGGAAGAACTGACCCAGTTCTTTGCTGAACCGTAAAGGTCATGTGAGTTGCACTTGAACCGTAGGCAACCGTGAAAGTTAACCTTTGTATGAGCAGATTACTTACCTTTGACATGTCACCCTTCAGATCAATACCTAGTATTTCCTAATCATTTTCAGCCTCTCAGACCAAAAGCTGTAACTTTTGGTGATTAAAAAAAAGACTTACTTTGACCAATTCAGTTCAACATTGTAAGCATTAGGGAAGCATCCTGGCAGAAATAAAGACCATTGAAGGGGACACCACAAGATTTTGATTTCAGTGACAAGAAACACAGTGATTATGGATTTTTTTTCTATTTTAATTCCAAATATGAGATTCATTAACACACATTAGTAGATTTCATGAGTTCTGATTTTTTTGCATTTGTAATTAAATCAAAAAGGGAAAACCAAAGAAAGTACAGATGTTCTCACAAACATTTAAGCCTTAAATACTCTGTGTTCAGTTATGTGAGTTTTATTTCATGTTCTCTTGAACAGGGCCGTTCCCACATCTCCTGTATGCCAGGGACTGTTCGTCGTTGGAACTACCCGTCTCCCCTTTGCATTGGTATGGACATGCCTTCCGTCACTGGGCCTCTGTGCAGATTATCAGTAACGTAATGGTGATCTCCTTGAGCCACTTTTGAGCTTCAAAGATGCACTTTTAAATTCCTTTCAAACATTTGTGACATGATGATAACATAATAATGCTGTTATTGGATTGGACAAGCATCTTCTCCCCCTGGATGTGGTTCCTCAGCTTTTCCAGCATCTCTGAACCAACCAACAGGGATTAGATGCAAGACTGCTAGCTCGAGGCACTAAATGCACAGCACATGCGTATCAGAAGCCAGTGGATTAATTCATGGCAAGAATGAATGTAGCTGGTCTGAGAGTCTGAGAAGGGTTCTGTGTACACCTTTAGCCTCAGGAAAATCACATCTCCAGAAACAAAATTGAGAAGTACCGATAAGTGATGTGAAGTTGGAGGGACAGTATTTTATATCAAAAAGTATTTGATATCAAGGCAGCCGCCCTGTGGAGGGACTCACTGGGACTGGGATTCAGGCATAGAACATCCGTCTCCCTATTTATTTTTAAATGAAGAGCTTTCCCTTAAACGTGGGAATTTAAATATTTTAAGCTTTGAAATAAAATCAACTCACAGTGGGTATTCAATCAAATGATATGTCATTGCTGACACTCTGTATTATGTGAGGAAATGTTTTATTTGAATAGTTTACTTATATTAGCCAAATATAATTAACTGTATCTTTTATTTTACATGTTTCGTATATTAGCAGATGTCAAAGACGCATCAACTTCCATAACACTTGCTTGCTCCTAATTCCTTACAAGGTATAGAGGAAGTTTTTTCATTGGAAAACTCACAGACATCCCACAATAAATTTCAAAGACTTATTTGAGAGATTGAAAGTTTTCTTAGCTGTTAGCTTTAGATTAATCCAAGCTGGGGGATTTTAGGACTAGAAATCCATGAAGAGATAGTATTTTACTAATAAGTTCTTGGAAATCTCAAGTCTTGATTTTTTTTTAATAATAGTACTAAGGAAGACAGTTTACAGCAAAACACTTCTCTACATGTTACTGAGTGTCAAGCATCGTTCCCAGAGCTTAACCAGTATTAACTAAATTGAACTTCATGACATGCCTCAGGGTGGCCAAGCCGTTTGCCAGGGCCCTGCACCAAGCTGGCATTCCCTGCATCATGTGATCCCTCCAGCGGGACATGGCCTGTGCCCTGGAGTAAAAATCCCATATATTCTTACCAAAATATCAGGAATCTGTATAAAATAAGATATATAAACCCAGTTAAAACCCCAAGATACCTGGCTCTTTTATAAAAATAAGCACCTTGTTCTTTAGCCATAGCATTGTACCAAAAACGCTTTGAATATGCTGTTTAACCATAAGAAAAGGCCTGGCATGGAGGGGTTTCCCCAGCAGGAGGCAGGAGTCAGGCTACCAGATGATGGTGGACAGATGAGCCCCTGGAAGAAGGCTGAGACTTGAGGGTTATACTGAAAATCTTGCTGGGATCATTGGACAGATGTAAAATAAGAGAAGCCCATTGATGGAGGTTTTTAATATCGCAAAGGAAAAAAGATTGATACACAGCTTTTGGGGGCTCTGTTTGTACGCCCATCCAATGGTTCTTGTCTTTTGAGATGAACAAAAGAATGCGATCACATACAGTGATAACTAAGTACTCAAGGAATTAGGTTATCATCCTTGTTTGACAGGAGGTGCACCCAACATCGAGACCCCCTTCTCTCTCCCCCAGGACAATGATAGTTGTCCTGACTTAAAGGTGTGAGTATTGATGACAACTCAGAACCTGAAAGTCAATCGGATGCCTGACCAAAATGCATTAAATTGACCAAGCTTTACTGGGAGCCTGGGTGGGCCAGAAGTAGATAAACTGAAGACCTGTCTTTGTCCTTAAGCAGTGGAAACTCAGGAGGGAGAACTAGACCCATAACTAACTAAAGGGCATCGCGTTATGTATGTGCTGAAATGAGGTGCAAATTCGTTTCTGAAGACTTGCTTCTAGGTAGCGTGGTCCCATAGAGTGGGGGGAGGGAATTGTCCTTGCTGGAAAACGATGACACACAGCACTAACTCCCCTTGTCCGGCCAACAGCGACCTGCGGGGGGACCTTGAGCAGCATGGGGGGCGTGATCCTGAGCCCGGGGTTCCCGGGCACCTACCCCAGCAACCTGGACTGCACCTGGAAGATCGCCTTGCCCACTGGCTACGGTGAGTGAGACACTTTTTCATTCCTCAAAATTCAACTTTTTAATTTTTATCTTGGAAAGAATTAGGCTGAGTGAAAAATGGGCCTATCCTGTTGACCTAAGTGTGTCTTTAATTGAAAGTGGCTTACAGATTTAAATAAATCTTTGGCAGAATAACTTTGAGAACAGAAAGTTACTTGAAAAATCAGTTCAGCCGTGCAAGACTTTTCAAGGCAAATTAAATTAGTTGAATGATGAACAGTAGAGGCACATGACGTGCAGAATGTAGCGTCCCTAATTCAATTATCAATCTCTTTATAACACTGTCTTTTATAATGTATCACTGGAATTCAGTAATGGTGGTAGTTTCTTTTGAACAATTTTTAAGGTTTTTCTCAGGTTATAACTCATTCTAGTATTGTTCTGTAAACTTTTGTTGTTATAACTTGCATTGATTTAGGTTTATGAAAATGGCTTTTTATCATATTTAGTTATGAACTTTCAGGTTACCTACCTTAAATAGTTTCTAATTTTAATTGTATGTACACTAAAATCCCATTCTGGCCTGCTTCAGAAATTCACAGTCTGTGTGAAATTTTGATTCCCTATCATGCCTTTCCTTGTCTGCCTCATGATGTCCTTATATTTTAGTTCATTAATTTGGGTTTTCCCCACCTGTGATTTTCTCAAAAGTACACGGTATGATAGGGGTGCCAAATTAGATATTCACAGAATGTTCCAGAATGTCTCAGAGTAATTGAGTACTTATGAATGTTAGTTGAGTGATGAATGAACATAAGCATAAGTGGAAATCGTTGCCCTAGAAGAGGATTATATTTTTTAAGTTTTCAAAGCTCTTGCCTTGAGAATCTGTGCCGGGAGGGCAGCAGGAAAGGGAGGGTCCACCTGCTCAGCTAAGAGCCGCCAAGAGGGCAGCGGGCATGAGGCCACCAGGGCAAGGGGGAGCATGGAAGGGACCCTCCCCCCCGTGGAGAACACACGTGAGGTTCATGTCCACTGAGTTCCTGAAGGGGCCACCAGAGTGTGGGGATAAAAAAGGGGAGACAGTTCACAGAAGGATCACAGAGGCGCTCTATTTCTTCCAGGTTTTTTAGTTTTGTTTTTTAAATCCTGAACTCTCTGAACATAGAGGCCGTAATTGTGCTCTGTGGTAGACGGAACAGAAGCCTTTGCCTTTAACCAACATTGGCTCAGCTATCCTCAAAGGCTGGTCTGTTTTCTCACCCTGGGGATCTGAAGATCTGGACATGGTTGTTTCAGTGTTTGGAGTCAGGTGTCAGGATCGGAGTTGTAGGTCACCCAGGAGGTTCCAACAGGGTCTGAGCATCTTGAGGGTCACAAGCTTATAAGACGAGTAATGATAGTTCACTCAGGCTACTGCGCTGAGTGAACCTCCAGGGACCTCGTCTTCCTCACCTCTAAAAAGGAAATAACCACACAGGGTTACATGAGGATTCACCAAAACAACTCGGGCGAGAAATTTAGTACGGGGCTTGGCATGTCGTAAACAACAGCAGCAAAAAGCTAGCTGGTCTTTAAATTGCTGCTGCGAATAGTTCCCACTTTTCTTTCAAACCTCATCAGAAGCATTTTACTCATGAGTGGATATACACATTTTATTAATTTATTTTCCCAACTTTACTGTTCTGTGATTTGAGGCGGCTATTGTTTGGCATATTTCCGTATGTTGCTCACTCACTGATAAACCAATATGCAAGACAGTAACTCAGGAAAAGAGAAAAAGAACAGTTAGATTGTCTGACCTCATGATCATGACCTATGAACCTAAAAAAAATTAATTTGAAGAAAGGTCAAAAATTTTAAAATATTTATGAAATATTACAATTAAAATTATTTGTCTTTAAAATCTGTGATATTGCCTAGTATTGGGCTTTAAAAAGCATCTTGAAGAATAAGCAAAAAGAAACCTTATGTCTTAAATCCTAACTACATGCAAAATAGTATGACTGTCCCTAGCGTTTTAGAATAGATGTAGTTATGCTTCGGAATAATTTGCTACAGATTAAATTTAAGTAGCACACCAGGTTTGTCTGTGATAAATTTTATAATCTATAAATCTACTTCTAAACATGAAATTATACATTTAAATTTAGGGAAGAGGCATGTACATTCCCGTTTCCTGGATTGTCAGTTTGGGTTTGGGTTGCTCAGGGTGTTAAGGATTATTGTACTAGTAATTACTGTACCGGTGACTGTAATTCCCCCAGCCACCCTGAAAAACACACCTATCCAGAGTATGAGACATCAGTGCCTTTTCTTGAAAAAAAATAGGTTAGATGCCTTTCACTCATGGAGGATTTTATTGCTGTGTTTGGATCTTTCCATACAACTGAATATACGTGGGACCACCTCATAGATATCCGACCCATTCGTTAAGCAACTACCAGCTGCGTCAGATAATTCTTCTGATTAATCCTTCTTCCGTCCCACATGCATGGACCAGTCAATAGCTTAATTAAACAGACAAAATGATTGGTTGCTCTGGCATCACATGAAAGCCACGTTGGTCTCCCCTTGCTAATTACTCATCCCCCCCAGCAGCTATTTCCTGCATCCAGCCTCTGTGAGGGCCTGCAGTCAAGGGACTTTGTCTAAGGAGTGGGCAGTGTATATGGTGGTTCCTCATGTCTTTGAGCTCTGAGGTTAGCTGAGTAGAAATCCTAGTTCTGTCAGTGACTGATGGTATGAATTTGCCCAAGTTATCAACATGTTTTTGAACCTTTGTCCCTTATCTTTAAAACGAATACAATAAAATATCATTCTCCGACAGCCGTTCGGAGGTAATGCAAACGCCTGGTATGGAGAAGGCATTACCTGTTAACTGCTTTTAGTTTCTAAGCCAAATGCTCTAATGATTTCTATGTTGTTGTCCTTCCTTTCCACAAATTTGGGTTGCTGTTTTGTGTGGCTTTGGCATGAGCTCAATCACCACAGAACTTCTGTCTCTATTTTCTTGAAAATTTCTAAAGGCATAGTTAACAGAAGTGAAATCAAGTTTTTCTACTTTACCATTACTTTTTTTTTTAACATCTTTATTGGAGTATAACTGCTTTTTATATTTAAAACCCACTGCACTTATACCGCACACCATGAGGTCCAAGTTGGCCATGCCTTTAAACCATCTAGAAGTCTAGGGAGGATGTAAAAGACTCTTTAGACTATGCACTGAATTCTAAAAGTATTAACTCCTTTGCTCTATGTTTATTATGCACAGAAGATATAAAATAGAGCACTTTACTATTCACAGGTTCTATCAACTAAGAGACGAGAGTTTAACTCTGAAGCCATGGTCAGGTTACTATTCAAAGTTTTGTCAAAATCCAAAGTCAAAAGTTTTTCTTCAGGTGCCTTTTACTGACACGTAATTTTCAGTGTGTAATGACAGTCAGTGTAAATTCCACCCAAGATGGGCATTCAGACTGGTTTTCTTGTTGCAATGACACATTTTTGGTATTCTGTGAGATAAGAAAAGAATAACTAGGTTAACGCTTACTTTAATCCCTTCATTTTGGCTTCATGATGTCAAACTGGACACAATTTGCTGAAAATTAGATAGCTAAAAATTCCATTCTAAACCAGATTAGAGCTGGGCTTGGTTCTATTTCCTGATATGTATTAGGTAGTTTGATATGTGGCTGGATACTTTATCCTGCTTAATATGCTAATTTTTTTCATAAAATTATAATTGTCATAATTCCATTTCAAGTTTAATTCCGAATCAGTAAAAGGCCACGGTCACCATTTCCTTTGCTTTAGAGATATTGGCCAGCCTTCCTTTTTTTTGCCCCTTGATCTGCTTGCTGTCTCTCATTTCTTTCTTGACTGGGTCATTCTGTGAATTTCAAAATGAGTCTCTGGATGAATACATCTGATGTCTGCATATGCTTATCTGAAATGAGCCTATTTTAAGCCATTTCCCTGCTATTTGATTTTATACCTAAAAAAGCAGGAAACGTTTTTTAAGTGTTCTAATCTTGCCCTAGTTTCACATCCTATCTGGTACTTTTAGGACGTAAATAGAAATGTTAGTAATTCAACATTCGTTTTTGATTATTATTGTGTCAGCTTCTGTGTTCTTCCTCCTGGTGAAGAATGTGACGGGTGTTTACGAAACTCTGTAGACCACAGGGGTTCCGTGGCCTTGATGTAGCCACCAAAAAAAAAGAAATCCATTAGTATAGTTTATTAATTAGCTAAAAAACCCTCTTTTTCTTATCAGACTTGTGGACCAGGCCACAAAAGAGAACTGTATTTAATTCAGCAGTGGGTGAGGGAATAGATCAGATACTGTTGCATGACTCAGGAAGTGGTTCAACTATCACAGGAGACAGGTCAGAATTGAAGGGCTGGGGACCACTAGCCCTGCCTGCTTTCCTTCCTTCTTTGCTTTCTCCCTGTCTCTCTCTCTCTTTCTTTTTCTCTATCTTTATCTCTCTCAATGCTTCTCTCTCTCTTTCGTCTTTTCTTGCTTCCAAATTTCTTTGACCAAACGTATTTACTGGGATTTAGGAGAAAATGAATTAGCTCACTGATGTCTCTTCAACACTTTTTAATATTTGCAGAAATGTTTTAAATTTATAGGTTTGTTCCATGTTGGTCGTCTGTTGTGCCTAGTATTAGAATGGGCAGGACGGCCACAGGCTGGGCTGTTCCTTTTCTGGCTGCTCATGTGTCGCCAGTACATATGTTTGGACCATATGTTACAAATTGAATTACTCCTTCCAAAAAGGATTCCAAAGTTTGGTTGCCTTGTTAAAGATGTTTCATTGTAAGTCTTTCTTCTGCTTTTCACTCTCTCGGTCTCTTCGTGAAGTATTCCACATTCTACTTCTTCCAATCTTCTCTATCAAACTAGGTTGAACAATTTTAACGCAAAATTATTTTCTCCAAAAAAATTGTAATATTTTTAACATGGTGATATCATTAGCTTTTGACTAGCACATTTTCATGCTAAACCAGAGAACATGAGGGCTCTGTCAGTTGGAGTTGGTGTCCATCCAACTCTGCCTCTCCCTGTGGTACATAGGACATAACACCCAGCCTTTCTGAGCCTTAGTTTGCTCACCTGTGAAATGATGGTCATAACAGTGATTACCTGATAAACTGAACCCCAAGAGTGATAGGTGGCCTTACACTCTGCCCAGCCAGAAAGGCCATTATTTACTCTTTTGTTCCTCCTCACAAGGTTTTCTTCATAATTGATAAAATTGTGTTTCTTGGATGATTTTAACCTTTATTGAGTACCTTTAGGTTGTTCTTCCCTATTACTCTTCGCATGAGCTTTTCTTCTTCTTCTTTTTTTTTTTTTTTTACTGAATTCAGGCTTTTGATACCTGCGTTTTCCATCAATACTAAGTAGATATGTTACTTTAAATTCTCTAGGTATTTACACTTAAGTAAGGTAACCCATGTTAACATGATCTTTAATATGATAATTTTAATATCTTTAATTTCCTAAAACCTAGGAAACATGTCAAACATATTAGATGAAAAAGAAAAAAATAAAGCTCTTTTTATCTCTCAAGAACAGGAGAAGAATAACACAAAGTAAAGCTTTCCTCATATGTTGAGAGAATGATCTACAATAGCTGCTGGTATTCTCAGTTTAGGTTTTACAAATCTAACTTAATTGCCTGGATTTGTGCAAAAGCTAATGTCTTTGGCATTCTAAATAAACTTGAAAGTGAATTAAAATATTTCAGACACAGTAGTCAATTAAATTTTCAACAATACCACAATGCAAATAACTAAATTATTTTGATTTTGATTTTCTTCTAAGTTATCACTGTAGTTTATCTGAGACACAGATGAGTATGATGCTAGCAATATGGGTCCTTCAGACTGTCTTGGTATCTTGCCCTGTGCCAGGCTGTTAGATTGAATTGTGAGAGCTAGAGTGGGGTTGATCCGAGTGGGTTTCTTGCAAACACCAGTAATTTGTTTAGCAGGCACCACACAATTGAAACAATCACTTACCAAACTAAGAAGTTTCTTGTGCAGTGGTATGCCCTTCCATTTAAAAGCCACTTTAAAGATTGTTGGATTTTGTTAGATCTGTATTGGCTTCTTCCTTGATAAAGCCACAAATTAAGGATGATTTGACATACGATTACAACCTTGTGTTTCTGGTTGTAATGATTATAATAGCAGCTGGACAAAATCACTGCCATATGTATGGATGTAAGTCACCATTCTAAGAATTATACCTGCTTGTCTCTGTGATGCAATGCTGGTAACACCCGTATTTCACAAATAAGTTGACTTAGGGGCATTTACTACATGGACAAAGGTCACACAGCTAGTAGGTAGCTGAGGTGAAACTGAACCAAGGATCGTTGTAATTCACAAAGTGTGTGCTCCACTCGGCCTCCTGGAGAGGTGCTGTTTGGGGAAACTGATACAATTTTAATCCCTATTGGTAAACATTATCATAAAATTTGGTATTAACTTCCACTGATTTTGCATATTTTTTCATAGGTGCACATATTCAATTTCTGAATTTTTCTACCGAAGCTAATCATGACTACCTTGAAATTCAAAACGGACCTTTCCACACCAGCCCGATGATGGGGCAGTTCAGTGGCCCCGACCTGCCTGCGCCCTTGCTGAGCACAACTCATGAAACACTCATCCACTTCTACAGCGACCACTCGCAGAACCGGCAGGGATTTAAACTCACTTACCAAGGTAAGGAGTCAGAACACATCTAGGGATGCTTCTTACAGGTAAATTGTAAGGGTAAACCTCCCTAGCCGGTTAAAGGCTTGTACGGCTGGAGTCATTTCTAGTTGGGCACAGTTTTCTGACTGGGAGTGGAGTGGAGTCTTGGCTGTTGTACACACAAGTCAGGACGCAGACACAAGGAGCAGGGTCAGCCATGCACTGTCACTGCTTCACCTGAAGTCCCTTGTCTCTACCCCCAACGGCCACCATCACCACCTTCAAGCCCCTTGGCCCCATCACCAGGTAGCCTTCTCACCTGTCACCATGTCCTCTTGGCCACGTGTCGGTATTTCCCATCAGGACTATGGTGCAGGGAGTCCGTTCACAGTGGAAGTGGGTCTGACCGTGTCTCTCGTGCCCTTAAGCCTTGTCTCAGCTCAAAGTAATGGTTCTATGTACTATTCAAGTCATGTTTAAATTATGCCAGAAAAAAAAATGAGAATGAACCTTACGTGTTTTTAAACCATCAAAATAGAGGTCTCTAACAAAAGTTTGAATCTACCATTACCAAAGCATTTTTGACATGTGAAAAAGTTCAAAGTTTTCATTTCCAACACAGTAATTCAGCTGGCCTTTTCTTGAATGTTGTTAATTCAAATGAAGTTGAAAATGTCAAAAGTGGAGTCTTTTTTTAACACAGCAAAATCACTTGATTTCTTTAATTTCATAGGCTACCCTGGAAAAATAGAGATTTAATATTTTATTACTGAAAGAGGATGGCATTTTGTGTTGAACTCTTAGACCTTGTTACTTCAGTTGTTACTTAAAATATAAATTTACGTTTCCAGAATTTGGGTCTCTTAAAATAGGAATCCAGGTAGGAGAAAAAAGAGAGGGTGGTACAGGTTGAGGAGTGCAGCAGGAGACCTTGCCAGGATTTCTCTAGGTCCGTCTGTGTCTTTCATTCTGTCTCACGTCGATCCCCCTTCGTCTCAGCCAAGGGTCTCACTTCCTCCTGGAAAGGCTCACACGCACAGCGGAAGGGAGACAGCTTCCCCCAGGCCAGCGCGGAGGTCTGCCTGCAACCCTGCTCGTCCTCCTTTTGGAGACAAGAGAATGCTCCCCCTGCTTCCAGGCAGCCCCTCCCGGGCTCTAGGCTCTAGAATGTTTCTTTCTACGCTGTCAGGGCTGTCAAGACAGGAATCGTCTTCCCTTTATTGCATTTGCAGCTGCTACTTCTCTACCAGATCTTTCTCATTAGTGTTTCAAATATACTCAAATTCCTCTCTCCCTCACACACACCCCTGTTTATATTTAATTTTAATGACCTGCATCTTCCTTCAGCTCCCATTTTGTAAGAAACCTCTGGGAGGAAGGGTCTACCCCAGCTCTCCCAGCGTCTCCCCCTCTTCCTCGCTTCTCCTGCCCACCCGCAGGCATCTGCCTTTAACACCCTCCTAGTGACACGATCGGCCGAGTCGGCAGTTCTTTGTGTCGTCTGAGATTCTCCAGTGGGGGTGATGGGACCGGCCAGAGACAGACTAGCAAGAGGAGAACAAGCGCAAGTTCATTAACATGCCCGTCACTCGGACACACAGACACCTGGAAGAACCCAGACGTGAGTCACTCAAAGGAATGGTTAGGACTCGGGTTTAGGTACCATCTGAGGCTAAAACAAAGGAGAAGCGTTTAGGGCTTCTAGGAAGGGGAGGTGGCAATGGGGAGAAAAGCAGGAAATGTGTGGTTCACAAGGGTTGCTGAGTCAGGCTTGTTGTGCTGATTTAAAGAGGAGAGAAAGCCCTGCAAATGTACATTTTCTTCGTAAATGTAAATTTCCTCTACAAAAGGGGACCCTGTGCCCTGTTTTTAGAGTTTTCCCCTGCATCTGCTTGTTCTCAAAATACCCCAAAGTTTATTAAGCAAACACGGATGTAGCTCTTTCCAGTACCTACACAAGGACTCAGCAGGCCTGATGGAGTCAACAGCTGTCTCGTCTCCCGCACAAGTGAGGGACCACGGGTCCATCCATCGGTCTCTGTCTCAGCATCTGGGCCCTGAGCCTGTGGCAGCTTTCATTGCCTCTCATTCTGCAGACCCTCACGGACCCTTCCTTCTGCCTGTGCTCCCACCGCATCCCTCCTCCAGCCTCCAGCCTCCAGCCCCACCCCATTTCAGCCAGAAAGCCCCGGCCGGTGGGTGCATTCTCCTCTGGGATCCAGTCCTTCCTGGTACCTCTGTGTGTGAACTGCCCCCTCCCGCCCGCCCTCCCCTCCCTGTCCCAACTTAAAACGACTGATTCTCCACTGCTGCTCAGAGAGGCTTCTCTCCCACCTGAGGCTGAAGCACCAAAGGCTCCTATAACTGGTGTCAAATGCAAAACAAATTCAGATTTAGTAAGAAGAGACTTTCATTGGGGAAGATTATTTATTGCAAGAGGGGAAGAGGTCTATTGCCATAGAGAGAACAAGGCTACAGCCATAAGATCAGCAAGCATCTCGAGGGTTAGGAAAAGGCTTTTCCTTCATGGAGAACAGTAAACAAAGCTAGAAGAAGCTGGGGGTAGGGGCTGTGGTGACCAGGAGGGCCATGAGGGGATGTGGGTGAAAGCAGGTCTTTCCCTGAGGCCAACCTGTCTGTGGCCCAGCCTGAGGGTGGGCCAACGTTTAGGGGGAAGAAAAGCGTTACTGAAGTTTGGTTTATAAGAGTTTTGTTCCAGTTGACTGCTGAGGACCTTTGAAAGGGAAAGCATGGGAATTTGGAGGATTTTGTCAGGTCCGGTCACAGGTAACCAAAGGGCACCTTGACTCTTGTCTCAGTCCTGGGGGAGGTGGTCCTTTGCACTAAGTCATTTCCTGAAACACAGAGGACTTAGGGAAGGGGGTGGGTTTCCTCACCTCAACTTTTCTCTAGGATTCCTGAGCTCAGGTGAACTTTCACATTGTCATTGGGAAGAGAACCGAGCAGGGTCTGAGGGCTCGGATTCTGAAGCCTTACTAGTTAAAGGAATCCCATCCATGAGCTCCGACCCAGGCCTTGACGCTAACACAGGTTTACTGATAACTAAACTGCTCCTGTGCACGTGTCTCCACTTGACTCTCTATCCAGAGTCAGAAAGGAACATATGAAATCTGCGAAAGAACCCGAAGAGAACACTGGGAACCCAGAGCGAAAAGTGAGCTCTGACTGGTGGTGGCGGAGAAGATGCAAAGTCGTGCATTCTTAAGGACTGGGGAAAATTCATATGCGAAAGAACCCAAAGAGAACACTGAGAGCCCAGAACGAAAAGTGCACTCCGACTGGTGGTGGCAGAGAAGATGCAAAGTCATGCATTCTTAAGGACTGGGGAAAATTCATATGCTGAACTGAGATTTTTACCTCTCCTACAAATGTTGGTGTAGGGGACCCTGCTTTTCTAGGTTCTTGGCTGAGACCCCCTGTAAAAAAAGGCAGATTAACAGTGGAAAATCAGAAGTTAATAACATGTATGCCTGCTGCATACAGGGGAGATTCCCAGGGAACCTGATTAACTCCCCAGCATGGCCCAAGCCACCACCTTAAACACCACCACAGCTGAAGAGCCAGAAGCTGGGGGCAGTCAGGGGAGGTGAGCAGCAAAGCAGAGGAGACAGGCTTACAGTTGCTGTGCAGACTGAGGCCTTTTTTCTTCTCCATTGATAAGTTGCTAGAGGTTTAGCCATCTTTCTCTTTCTGGAACAGAGAAAGGACACCCTTACAAAGGGAGTGTTCCCTCATAAATGTATTCATAAATGTCTCTTATAAACAGGTTACCTCTACTCTGTTTTCAGAGATTCCCCCATTTCTGCAGTTTCTTAAAAATAACCAGAGACTTCCCTGGTGGCACAGTAGTTAAGAATCTGCCTGCCAATGCAGATACACGGGTTCCATCCCTGGTTCGGGAAGATCCCACATGCCACGGAGCAACTAAGCCCGTGTGCCACAACTACTGACTCTGCACTCTAGAGCCTGCGAGCTACAACTACTGAGCCCGCATGCCACAACTACTGAAGCCCGTGCGCCTACAGCCCGTGCCCCGCAACAAGAGAAGCCACCGCAATGAGAAGCCCGTGCACCGCAACGAAGAGTAGCCTCCGCTCAATGCAGCTAGAGAAGGCCCGTGCAGCAACCAAGACCCAACGCAGCCAAAAAATAACTAATAATAACTTAAAATAATAATAACCAGCTCGAGATAATCCTCTTGCCAAAGACATATTTTGGGGTGGCAAATTCTGCTCCCCTTCATCTGTCTAGATACAGATTCATCTCTCTTAAAATTAAAAAAGAAGCTTTTGTGAGGATCATAGCAGTGCTCTTCTCTGGGCTTCTCCCTCTTGGTTTCCATCCATCAGAGTTGCCAGTGGTGATTTAAAATCCAGTTTGTAAGTTTACAGATTCACCTGCCACATGATTAGGTGACCATCAAAAGAAATAAAATAAGAAACAACACTCAAATCTCAAATTAATTATTCTACTGTCCCTGTCATATGTCTGAAATCACAAATATCACCAATTTGTAGTGCCTGTCTCTTGACCACTCAGGCCTGGCCAGAGTAGATCCTGGCACACGGCTGCACCATCAGAACCTTAAGGGGAAAAGGTGGTTTGGGCCTGAATTCCTGAGAAGAGGCACAAGGAGTTTGCAGAGATGGTGAGATTGAAGACTGGATTTCTTTGCACCTGAGTCTGACTTTATGCAGGGTTACAGTCTGTCCTTCCGAAGGGTGTTGTTTATATATATAAATGTTCCTTAAGGTGTTTATTCCAAATGTAGGTTTTAAAATGAATACAAGCTAAGGGCTGGAGACTTTTTAAGAGCTGGGGTGTGGGGCCTTGGCCCTCTTGGTTTGCCTGAATCCCATAACCCTTCAGTCAGCTCCCAGGCAAGATGTAGTTACAGGGCTTGGAGCCACTGAAGCTCAGCTCCTGTCCTCCAGGGCAACTGCAGAGTGGGGGCACTTATCACCCCTGATGTCACATTTCAGAGGGACGGTCCCCAGGTCCTTGAGAAAAACACACCTGGGCTGTAAAACTGACAAGAGGCTTTTACGAAGATTAACATACATCTCCAAGGGACAGAGGGAAAATATACAGTGACAAGTTTTCTAAAATAAACACTCTAAGAAAAGGGAGATCAGCAGCAGAGTCTGGATGAAGCCTGGCCAGGTCAGAGGCGAAGGACACGTTTGTAAATGAGCCCATGTGGTGAGGACATTCAATTGTGAAATAATTTGCATCCCACGTTGAGAAGTTGAATTTTATTCTCTAGGCCCATGGTTCTAGAATTCAAGGGATCCATGACTTGAATGGTAAATGTCTACCCCATGAGATATAGATATTATAATTTATATATACTATTAATATACATAATATCTCTATATAAATGTAAAAATACAATTTTAATATTTTCCTCTTAACCTCTAATGATGCGAATGTAGTATTAGCATAACCTGTGCTTTGTCACCAAATCACAGATAATTCCATGTTTTATTACAATCATTGCAGATATCTCAATATCTCAGAATATTACTATACAATATTGTGAAGTGACATTAGTTATTAGACTTGCCACCTGCCATTTAGTGAAATAACAGCACATCTAGTTATACCACAAGTCTGGCTTTCATCACACTTTCATAAGTAAATTTTTCCTTTGTAATCTGATGTATTTGTTTGTGCATTTAAAATATTAGTTTGAGGTTAGTGGACTTCACCAGAATGCTAAAGGAGTTCATATTAAAACTCTTAGGAAAGCTGGTGGGTAATAAACTGTTGAAGGTTTAAAAATGGCTGTCTTAGTCTATTCAGGCTGCTTTAACAGAATACCATAGCCTGAGTGGCTTTTAAACAGCAGATATGTGTTGCTCACAGTTCTGGAGGCTGTGAATCCAAGATCAAGATGCTGGCAAAGACACGCTTCCTGGTTCCTAGACAGCATCTTCTCACTCTGTCATCACTTAGCAGAAAGGGTGAGGGAGCTCTGTGGGGCCTGCGTTATAAGGGCACTAACCCCATTTATGGGGCTCCACCCTCATGACCTATCACCTCCCAAAGGAGCCACTTCCAAAACCATCACATTGGGAGCTAGGATTCAACATACAAATCTGGGGACACAAACACTCAGTATATTGCAGTGAAAATTGCATTAGTCATATGTTCATTTTTTAAAAGTTTAGTCTCCACATACATTGTGGACTATTAAGCAGGCAAGAAATGGGTTTGGCAAAAAGAGGGAGACTGGAGGTAAAAAAAACACGTTTAAGAGACAATTTTAAAGTTTCAGGCATGCATGGGGACCACGTGCCCAAGCTGAGGCAGTGTGCTTGGTACCTACTGCAGAGGAAATAATGAGGGTGATGTGGTGGGTGGCGGAGCCTCTCCCTGAGGCTGAGACTTGAAGAACAAGAACGGGAAGGAGCCGGGGGCTGTAAAGAGCAGGGACGTGTGTCCGGGTGGAGAGAGGAGCTCCCATGTTCAAAGAACAGAGAGGACAGAGCTGGAGTGCTGAGAGGAACAGGGTCTGAGAGGTTTGCAGGATGGAGACTGTTTGGGAGTTGGGTGGTAACACATTCAGAGTTGTTTCCAGGTGCAGTGTAAAGTCACTGAAGTACCTTAGCAAAAGATAAGTCCCTGCAATGCAGAGAATGGATTGTTGGAGGGGGAGGGAGGAGAGGAGAGAAAGCAACAAACCCAACGAGAAGGGTCCAGGAGAGGTGCAGGTCTCAGCTTCAACACAGCTTTCTTTCATTGTGTCACCTTCATCTGGCTCTTAGATCAACTTAGAATTTGAATGGTATTATTGTGAACCCCATGCTGCTCTTTCATATTTCTGTACATCTGGTCTCTCCCCCTTCCCTATTCCTACTGAAGTGTATTCTGTTAAAATATGAGCATTTCATTCGTGATCATCATTTTAAACTTGGTTATTACATGGTAGTCTTCACTGTTTGACACGACCTTAGTATTTGAGTCAATAAGAAAAGTATAGCATAATTATTTCTCCTACATGTAAGCTTCCAATTAAGTGGTATATCTCAGTTGACCCCAAGAACTTTTGAGAAGTCTCCCCCAATTTGAATATTCTTAATAATATATTGAAAAATTTAACTTTTCTTTCTTTATTGACATTGCAAAAGTCAAATACAGATTCCCATGCTAGTACTGTTTGCCATGTAGTTTTGAAACTAGATTTTATCTTACGTAGCTTTAAACTGCCACAGTTCAAAAAAGTGTTTTTTGTTTTCTTTCTCGATATTTTCCAGGTAGGGTTACTAAGGCCATGTCTACATAGCTCCAAAAGCTACCAATTAGTTCACTCCAAAAAGAATGTTAAAAAAAAAAAAAAGGAAGGAAGGAAGGGCACAACAATACCACAGAAAGTCTGTGTAGGAATCACTTAGACTAGAGATCATAAAGCTGCTGTGATTGGTTAGCAAAATATTAATATTTTTAAAATTGTCAATATTCAGAATTAGATTTCACATAATTGGTGAAAGACCCATAGATCTACTTTCCCTTTTCCTGTTGCAATGTCAGGGATGACTTTTGGCCACATTGACAGGTGGGAGCCGTCCCCTGAAATGTCAGAGTGATGGCCCTTCCAGGGTGTAGAGGCATTGACTTCAGAAATCTCCTGTAGTTGCCTGCAAGCTGTGATCCCACACTGTCTGCCTGGCCTGTAGGCATTCAAATTTGTTGAGTCCGCATCTAGGCCAGACATCTGGTTGGTTGAGCAAACGTTTTATTTACTTGACACCTGACTCTACATTTAAGTATCCACATTTTTAAAAGAAAAATCCCTATATATTTTTATGTAGGCAGTTAATTTGCTATAATTGAGAGATATAAAAATAAGTAAAAAAGAAGGAGAAGACGAATATGAGGCATTCTGATTTCTTGCAGAGCATCTTACCTGACAGGGTTGAAACTTAATTAGATAGTTTGTCATTTTATAAAATTTATAAGTTGGCAAAGTGCCACAACTCTGATGTGTGTGTGTCACATCAAAATTCCTAGGTTCCACCTGAGATTTATAAGTTAAGTTTATGATTAATAACACATCAGAAGATGCATAAATCATGCCGATAATTCTTGTCATTCTCAATGATGTCTGTGTTGTACCCCTTATTCCTAAGCCTTCTCGTTTATTTATGACCATATAAAGGTCAAAAATGCTACTAGTAGATGTAGCTGTCTTGAAGTTAAATGACTTACACAGAACTTGAGAAATGAAAGGTGAACTGTGTGAAATAAAATTGAGTTCGTGTACCCTAATTCTAAGTCAAAAACTGGAAGATGGGAGATAGGACGAAGATATTTATCAACTAATTAGATATCAGTCAGAAAATGTAATAGATATCAGAAAGATGACTACGTGATTCCATAGGCTGTCACATCAAGCACCTATAATTTAAACACTTGATGCAAATATCGTTTGAGATTGATACATGTGAATAATCGTTAGTTTCCCAGATCCAAACAAAGGATTCTCCTAAGAAAGAGAAAATGCTGTGTGTTATCTTATTCTTGTAGTATAAGGTATGGGCTTACTGGTACTGAGATTTTTTTTCATAATATTTGTGAAATGTTGCCGTATTAAGATTTTTAGTGATTTTCTTTTCCTTTTGTTTTTTGCGACTTGACATTTGGCGAAGCTGAATATTTATCTTCCTTCTTTCCCTCTTTCCCTATTTCCTCTCTTCCTTCCCTCCTTCCTTCCTTCCTTCCTTCTTTCCTTCCTTCCTCCTCTCCTCCTCCCTCCCTTATCTTTCTTTCTCTCTCTTACTTTCTTTATCTTTCTTATACTATAAAGCATAATTGTTGAATGCCAAAAACTTAAAGATAATTTTAAGTGCTTCAACCATAGGTGGTAAAAACTTCTTTTTCCTTTTGCTATATGTGCTATGCACCTTAAAAAAAAAAATCCAACATAGTAGGATATGTTAAATCTGCTTATTCATGCATACAATCACAAAACCATCGCATTTTTAGTGAATTGAATCTATGAGAAAATAGGCTATAGTTTGTGGATACCAATTTTTTCCCCTTTAGGAGGAAAAGCAATTAAACTGCCTTTATGTGCAATGAGCAACTGAAGAATTCATTCTAACTGATTGTGTAAGCACACTCACTGTTCCTTACAGATACGACCATAATTTATACATGAAATTGACACGCCTCTAAGACTGTCGCTCTTTTTCCTTCTAACGTGATATTCTGAGTCATTGAGGAATAAAGGCGGGGAGCTTCCTCTGTCCTTTTCCACCATCTGCATGAGTGAATCAGGCTCTCAACATGAAGCTCTTTATAAAGAAGCCTATTTCACATAAAAATGCTTAAAACAGTGGGTAATACATAGTTGTATCAATTCTCATCCCCTCCAAGGTGTCCTTTTTCAGGATGGAAAAGTGCCTACAATGTGGTTCATGGACTAGACTCTTGGAGACTAGGGTCCAAATCTTAAAAGTTGTCCAGTTTCCTCCCTGCAGGTCTTGTGGATTTGCTTTTCCTTTTATGGGTTTGCTGAAAGTAAAAGTAACAATCTCAACCACTTTCTGCCTTAAGAGAGCTATTCCTCTGAACCAAAGGCACACCTGGACGGGTATGTCAGTGGATGTGTCTCCTGGGTGACGGCGCCTTCAGGTGTCCACATCCCAGTTGAGATGTGCCGTGTGCTTCTTCATCAGTCCTCCCCAAGCTCCTGATGCAGTGACGGGATTCTGAGTCTGATGTGTGAGTCTGTAGTCTTAGTGAGTCCAACAATTCCTTTGCGTCAAAATAAAAGTTTCTCCACCAGGTAAAGGCTATTGTGTAAAAGGATTCCTGGGCACTTAATCCTTGGTTGGTCAAAGCACAAGACACAATTGTAGTTGCAACTGTGAACAAGCAATTTGGTGAACCGTCCTGCAGGGGAGCCTTTGGGCAGTGGGAAAGGCATGGGTTTGGCTGCAGCCTTAATGTAGGTGGATGTCATCAGTAGGTTCTGGGATCAAGGTGTTCACATAAGGAACACAGAACATTTAGGTGGACAGTCGTTACAAAGGGAGGTGATGTGTTATCCTAGCCATGATAACAGCCACTTTGGGAAACTGGTGAGCTTGTGTATGTGTGCCTTTGAGAAATTCCGTTGACTACAACACAAGCCTTAGCCACTTCTATGACCAGATTAATGTTTTCATTGAGAGGAAGCCGAGGACTTGAAAAGGGCTTGGAGGTCATATTCAGCGTAGATGTTGATGCAGACTGCAGTCTCTCCTCCCTGTAAGGAGGCTGTTTTCTTAAAGTATTTCACACAATCCCCGTATAGAAGTTGCTTCTCCCTGCTGGTCTGCCCCCATCTGATAAGTGGCTCAAGAGCTCCGCCTGGAGTGAGGGAATTTCATCATAGAAACCAGACATTTCTTAATCAAGACTTAACCTTGCTGAACTGATATATACAAACCATGTTCATTGCGTTTATTATCTCTGTTAATTCTTGTGAATAAGATAGGTATCTTCATTCTCCTTTCATAAATGAAGAAATGAGCCTCTGGAGTGGAAGTGGTTTGGTCAGCATCCCAGATCCATTAGATGAGAGACCCAGGTCCAGCTCAAGTCCCTGGGCTCCCTTCCAGCACATCCCAGGGCCTGTACTATTTTACAAAACGACCTCCAGCCTCTTGTACGTGCTTCAAAACCTATTTCTCTGTTGGTTGATGATTCTCTTTCTAATTCAACTTTTCAGTGATAGATCTGACAGCAGATCTTGTAGAACAACTGGATAACACCTCAAAAAGTCTTTAGGAGTTGTCAAACATGGAAATATATGAAAATATATGAAATATATGAAGGACTCTTATGTCCTTCAGTTGAAACAGAATTTGTTTGAAAGTGGTGATTTTTACTTCTCTTTATGCTAGAAGTGGCTTCCTTATCAAATTCCAGTGAAGTGGTCTTTTCTTTTTCTCTCTTAGTTGTTGTTTTTTTTTCTCAAATTAAAATGTGTTATATTATTAAAGCGAGTGTATGGGAATTAATGACCATGAGTGATGAGTACAGAACAACAAAACTGTGCTTAGATGAGGGTCTGACACTTGGTTGAGCGATTCTTCACTCTCAAGCCCAGAGGTCACATTAATTAAACTCCCACCTCTGAAACCAGGTATATGGACACATCACAGATATTCAGAGGTACATGGACATCGACAATGAAGGTAATAAAAAATCTACTGCACCTGTGCTAAGCAGCACACAATGGGAATCCTTCCAAAACGCATCTATTTTTTGCATACTAAAGAATTATTTTTATTACTTCTTTTTAGTTACTTTAATTCAGACACCTAATAGTCCTGTAGATCAATGCATGTATCACTGTGTAAGTGACCATGAGTCAAACTTTGGGAAGACATTTTTTGTAAAAAGAGAATGTGACTTATGATTTAGTTGAAAATTTGGGAATATTGATATTGATATTTAAATAGTGAAGGACTCCATTAAATAAGAGATTTAGAACAAAGACCTAAAAATAGTGTCACTGATATTTATACTTAGTATATAATTCACAATTGAAAACAAGTTTAATTGGGATTGTAAATTCTTAAGAAAACTCTGAAATGAGCTGTGGGTTTTGTATTATGTCTTGTGCCTGGCAGATATGATTTATGTGATAAAGAATGGGTCCTGGCTTTTAAAAACATGTCGCTGTCCATTTGCAAACATGTCCTAATGCCTCTCCTGTGGCTTGGCACATATCACTACTAGGTTCTCCCCTTGTAAAAGCGGTAGACCATGAACAGGGGCAGGGGCTCTGGGAGGACAGCCTCTGGAGCTCCTCTCCTGGAGCTCCCCACCTTATCTCAGAGAACTGACTTCCTTCTGTCCTTGGGCCCTTCCTGTTCCCTCTGCTGAAGAGTCTCCCTTTCTTGGGCATTGCCTGACTTGCATCTTCTCCCCACTCAGATCTCAATTTCAGCGTTAATTGTTCAAGGAAGCAGTTTTTGATCACCCTCACTTACTTTCATCCTGGGCTTTTTTCCCCTTTATTTTAGTCCTTGTTTATTTTTTTAATAATAGTTTACACAACTTACAATTGTACAATTGTTTTACATAATTACCAACGTATTGATTTATTTGTGTCTGTTTCCCTAAATAGAATGTAAGTTTCATGAGAGCAGGACCCATTTCTGTCTAGTTTCCATTTGTAACTAGTATTTATACCATAGTAGACACTCAATACATGATTTTTATCTTAATAAATGAATAGGTAATACAAACTATAGTCCTGCCTACCTGGGCTGGCATTCTCTCTCTCTCTTTTACCCTTTAATTCCTATACAGGACAACTGCATTAGTGCCATTAAAAACAGAAAGAAAAAACATTTTTTCTTTTAATCAAGGGTAACATAGAGCTGTTGGACTTAGAAAGGCAACCCTGAAATTTCTATCTCAGTCCCTTTCACAGAGTTCAGATGACGGGTAGAAATAGGCTGGCTTTATAAATCCCTAAAGAGACCTTGAATGCCGGTCTTAAATTATGCCACAAACCACATAACACATGTAGGGAAGTGCATTGTGTGACATATTATTAGTGTGTGTGATGAACGTGTGGAGCATGTGTGTGTGAGTCTGTCCTAAATGCTGTTTCACGTGACTGTTCATCAGGAATCTCTGTTACCGTTGCCTCCTTTATAATGTACTGTGATAATTGGTTCTTGTATTGATACCCTAAGGGCACCGCTAGAGCATGAACAGAATCTTTCAGGGAGGGCAGGGTGATGTTGAACATGGTTTAATTTGATTTTCGTCCCATGGAAACTGGCAATCCGTTTTTGATATTTACTTTTTAAGTTTTATCATTAGCAGCTATATTTGATGTATTAGAGGCCTCATTTCTCCAACAGAACTTATTGTATTTCAAGCAAAACAAGAATGAGAACAAGTGGCTGATTTCAGTTGAAAAGAGTATAATAAAGGAGGAGACTGGCTAATAGTTGAAATGCAGCATGGGAGTCTCTGTTCTTTTTCTGAGCACAGGTCTGTAAGGTGACTTTAACTCAAACAGCAATATTGCGAGGAGGGAAACCATGCACTGTGCATATTTGCCAGGCCTGGCTTTCAGGAAAAGGCTGCTTCATGGCCTTCCGAGTGGGGTGGTCCTTGGGAGAGGCAGGCAGCCTTGCTGTGTGATTGCCAAGTGGGCCAGGGAGAGAGGCACATTATGGGGAAGGAGGAGAGAGGTGTGTGTGGGGGGGGGGGGGTGTGCGTGTGCGTGTGTGCGTGCGTGGGTGTGCATGCGTGTGTGGCTATGAGTTAGTATGGAGGGTCCAGGGCCTCCCTTAGAGAGAAGCTCCCCACTCCCACCCTGAGGGCTCTTCTACCTCCAGGTTCTACTTGGTTCTGGACCCTGGAGGAGCCAGTGCCAGGAACTATGTCAAGATGCTCCCAGACCTTGGCCACCGCTGCATCCTCTGCTTTCTGCTTTCTTGCTCCCAATCACTCTTCAACTGCTTATCTGACTCTTGTCCAGAGACGTATACAATTGCAAATATAAGATACTGAAATTAAGGAATTTTTAACCTGCTAACTATAGTCAGGGTTTAACCGTAGTATCTTGCTGTGAGCTGTGCAGTATCTTTATTGAAAATATAAATGAATAAATATATATATACATATACGACTGCATATATCTATATGTATATGTGTGTATTTCTGTGGCTATTGGAAGATATGACATTACAACATCTTACCTCTTCAGTATTTATGAGTCAAGATATCATAATTTATTTGTTTAGACATTTAGATTACTATAGTGTAAGTAATGATGCAATGAACATATTTAAAGATTTGGCTTTTTCTTTGAAATTATTTTCATAGTAGAGATTTCTGTAAATGGTATTACTAGGTTAAATGTTTTAAAAACTGATTCTTTATGGCTCTGTTCAAATTGCTTTCCCAAAATTTTATGGCAAATCACATTGCCATAAATGATTTACCCAGTTGACTCATTGGCATTGCATATTGTTACTTTAAAGAAAAAATACCATTTCAGTAGTTTATTCATTAAGAAAAAGCTATTAATAGTAATCCTCTATAGCAAAGTTTAACATTTTGCAAATGTTAATTAAGAGAAACCCCAAACGCCAAACAGCAGCTACGCTGATCTCTCACATTGCAAGTGCACTTGTAATACGACCTGGTTGGTATCTTTCCATGTGGCCCTCGGAGTATCTTTATGGAACTATCCAATCCTTGTACCATGAAAAGAGGCCAGTTCATAGTCTAACCCTTACCTGCCCGTGAAGTCTAACCTGAGAGTTTCCAAGCCACGTACTCCATGTGTTCCACTCTTAACAATCTGCTTAAGTAGTGCTCCATTGCACACACGTTCACATGTCCATCAGCTATCACACAGGCTACGATGTTGTCCCTTTCATCTTATTACCAGCATCCTCTTTCACCCCCTCTTTATTCCAGGTTCTAAGTACAGAAACATTAAGTCTAAAACTCTGGGAAATGCCTGGCACAAATCATAGACCATATAATTTTTCAGGATTTATTTAAAATCACCAATGGTGATCACCTGGTTAAACTAATTATATATACAATGAAAATGTTTATTTTACTTTATTCGCCACGTGAAGGACCTCCATGGCAGTCACTTGCATCCTTTACATTATTATTCCATTTTCAGTTGACTGTGAGAACAGTGGTGCCGGGATCGTGCACGGGTCTGTTTGCAGCAGGAATGCATCACAGGGAGAAGCTGAACTGCAGTTCCTCCTGTGTTGGTTCTTCATAGAGTGGCTTTATTACTGTGTCAGTAGTGAGCTCCCAGCCCCTTTATGTATAAGAGCAGAGTCTAAACACTAGATGATCCTTAAAAAACTAAAAATAGAATTACCATATGATCCAGCAATCCCACTACTGGGCATATACCCAGAGAAAACCATAATTCAAAAAGACACATGCACCCCAATGTTCATTGCAGCACTATTTACGATAGCCAGGTCATGGAAGCAACCTAAATGCCCATCGACAGACGAGTGGATAAAGAAGATGTGGTATGTATATACAATGGAATATTACCCAGCCATAAAAAGGAATGAAATTGGGTCATTTGTTGAGACGTGGATGGATCTAGAGACTGTCATACAGAGTGAAGTAAGTCAGAAAGAGAAAAACAAATACCGTATATTAACGCATATATATGGAACCTAGAAAAATGGTACAGATGAACTGGTTTGCAGGGCAGAAATTGAGACACAGATGTAGATAACAAACGTATGGACACCAAGGGAGGAAAGCAGGGGGTGGGGGTGGTGTGATGAATTGGGCGATTGGGATTGACATGTATACGCTGATGTGTATGAGATTGATGACTAGTGAGTACCGGCTGTATAAAAAAATAAAATTAAAAATAAATAAATAAACACTAGATGATGACCTGGTGAGATTCCACTTCTCTGAAGTATGCATGACCCTCCTACCAGAGCAGGTAAGAAGGTGTTGACAAGGCGGCTGATGTAGCTTTAAGATTCGATATTGTTACCAAACTCAGGTTTGGCTGCTCGCCGCTCAAAGGCCAATAATCAAGAGGCAAGTGTCAGTAGAAAGGAAAGGTGCTTTAATCAGAGAAGCCGGCAATCTGGGGAGAAGGTGGACTCGTGTCCCAAGACCAACTCCCAAGATTCTGCTCCATCATGACAGTTTTTAAAGGGAAAAGGGCGGGGGGAGAATCTCAGTGAGTCATCAGGCAGGAGGTTGGGTTCTGCATCACTGTCCATTACGTGCAGACCAGCTGACTCTCTCTTCAGATGTTTTCTCGTCTGCATGACCTGCCTGCAGGATTGCTAAGGGGGCTCTTGGGGGGTGGAGAGTTAGTCATTCTTTAACTGCTTAATTCCTCATTCTTACCTGTTTTAATCTAGGAAAAGAATCAACAGGTTAGGCAAGGCATGGTGTGCATGCATGAGAGCGTAAGTCAGGAGTTATGTTCAGTTGCCTAGTGATCTCATTCCTATAATCAGGTTAGAGGGGAACAGAAATGAGCAAACAGAAAAGGGGCAGAAGAGCTGCTTTCAATATCAGGAGATTACACCTAATTATGCATTTGTTAACTCTCACTGATTTATGTGTACATTTCTGAATTGCATAGTCTGCAAACATTTATTATCCATCAACCTACCTAGAGTTTATTTTAGGGAACACAAAAGACTTAGTGACATAGTGATAAACCACAATAAACAATGTATTACAAAGAGATTGTACTGATAGATCATAATGGCTAGCGTAATGATTCTATGCTTCCTTTTAAGGAGAAAGTTAAGAAAACGAAATGGATTTCTTTATTTTATTTGCACTGAACATTAACTGAACTCAACAAAACAACAACCTGTTTCCTAATTAGAAACACTTAGAAAGGAGTGCTAGGATAGTTTTCTTTTAAATTAGAAGAAAACCGTTTAGGTCCGTGTTCACCTGATGTTCTTTACGAAGGCATTTTTTATTATCATCTATATTTCTTTTTTTTCATTAAATTCCCCACATACATTTTTTTTCCAAGGTAAGCATTGTCAAATTTATTTTTGGTATGGGCTATGTAACTTCTAAAGCATACAGTAAGTGTTCATTAAATGCAAATTGTTATAATTCTACTAATAATAATTACTGTTTTAACTTAGGATGGTAATGGGCAACTTAGTAAAGACCTTGTTTAAAACTCATGTCTAAAAAGTTCACTCTAAGAAGCTGCACGCCATCATATCCCTCCTCTAATTCCAGACTAATTGCACTTGCTATTCCTGAGCTGGGCTCTGTCTGTCTGTTCCAGCCTATGGATTACAGAACTGCCCAGACCCGCCGCCTTTTCAGAATGGGTATATGATCAACTCGGACTACAGTGTGGGGCAGTCGGTATCTTTTGAGTGTTATCCTGGGTACATTTTAATCGGCCACCGAGTCCTCACCTGTCAGCATGGGATCAACAGGAACTGGAACTACCCTTTTCCAAGGTGTGATGGTAGGTTAATCACTTTTCTTGGAAACGATTTAAGTTTTCATGTGTATAATGGTGCCTGAAATATTAAGTGAATGTATTTGAGAATTCATTAATTTGTTCAACAAATTTTTATTGGGAATCTATTATGTTAAACTCATTCTACTTAGTATTTCAGGAATGTATCATATGCCAGTAAGGTAAAAAAAAAAAAAAAGAATAGGTCTTGCCCTCAAGGAAACTACAAGGGTAACAGAACAATAAACATGAATATTTATTATGCAAAATCAGGCACAAAGAGCATTTTGATGAATTACAAATACAGAAGATGGTGTTTGCTTGGGAAATCTTTATGGCTAGAGCAGTGCTTAGTTTTACAGTAGTTCCACCAAATTGCTGGATTAGAGGGGAAAAGAGTACTCTATTTCACCCTAGATATTTTCTATTGTTTAACTTTTATAATGATCATATATTGATTTTGTATTTCAGAAAACTGACTTTATTTTTGTAGTTGGCCTTGAAGGACACGTACTATTTTGCTACTCAGAGGTAGAGACCATCTCAGATAGAAGCAGTAGTGTGAGCAAAGACATAGTGCAGCAGCAATCTTAGGAAAAAATTAAGTAGGGTCCTTTACTGGTGCATGAAGGTCAGATCTGGTTTCAATGAATATCCCTAGTCTGAGCAGAAATCACTTCTTTAAAGCTTCTGTTTGGCTGTCTAATTTTTATGATGACTCTGAAAATTTTACAATATTAAGTTAAATAGATCAAGTACTTTGTTTATGAAGAAAGCATATGAAATAGAAAAGTTACCATAAACCTAATGTTATAACATTATAAATACAGTACCTCTGAATGAAAAAATAATGAAATTACCAACTCTGTGGACTTTTGAAATGCTAAATACTTATATCCCAGGGGCAAAAAGGGGAAGGCATCTGTCTGTGTTTGAATTTCTACTGAAGAAGTAAAAAAAATAAAAGCAAATTGGTAGACTTTTTAAATCATATTTTTCAACTGTACTTTTCCATTCTTCGTCATTATATAAACAGCTATAAAAGAAAAACATTCACTGTATTTTTTTTAAAAATAGTTATTTTAGTTGACTACAAATTTAATAACATAAAATAGCATTTTAAATTATTTTCTAAAACTAAGAATAGCAGTAGCATATCTGGTATTTTTTATTAACACGCTTTAGAAACTTTTTGTACTACTCACCATTTAAAAATTCATATATTTATATATATAAATTACTTTGAATTGTCAGGATTGAAAGCCCTTTTTACTTGCAATTTTTGCCGGAATCCTTTGAATTCATATGTAAATAGGAGACTCCTTGGCTCGATATAAAAAAATAGAATTATGTATTTAATTAGATTTCATTGCTTTTTCAAATCCAGCTTTCCAACATGGAAATAATTGCTGGCTTAGAATTATTTTGTCAGTGTGAAGATAACAAGATACATCTTTTTGGATGATATATGATGTATAATGCTACCCAGAGTTGGCCAAACCATGAAGCTAAAATCCTCCAGACATCCAAGACAGCCCAAGACTCCTGGTACCTCGTGAAAGTTCCAGGACTGCCCCCAAGCCACCCTGAAGCGTGGCTAATTTACTAGTAGGACTCACAGAATTCAATAAGCTATTATACTCAAGACTGTCGTTTATAACAGGAAAAAGACATTAAAATCATCCAAGAGAGTGATGCACAGGGTGGAATGTAGGGGGTGCCTCACCCTCAGAAATGACTTGTGACAATATGCATGGAGAACGTCCGCCCTGGGCAGCTCAGCTGAGCCTTAGTGCCCAGAGTTTTTATTGGGTCTCCTTCATGTAGGCATCACTGATGATTGCTTATCTAGTGGTTGATAATCAGTTTCCAGACCAGCTGATATCCTGTGACCCAAAGGCCCCGCCCTAAATCGCAGGGCTGGACTTTCTGGCAGGCCAGCCCCATCCTAAGACTAAGGGATGTGGCCAGGCCCCCAGGAGAAACAAAGACACTCCTATCAGGTATGGCAAAAAATTAACTCCCAGAATCCAGGGCAAATGCCAGACCTTTCTTTAGGAAAGGTCAGATTCTTTACTACTAGATACTTTTGCCATTATGTCTCTCTTCATACCTGTAATGTCATAGACAGAATAAAAAATCAAAACATAAGATCCATGTAAAATTCTTATATTGTAAAGCAAGTGTTCCAAGACGTTTTTAATGTCTTCCATATTAGATTAAATTCTAAAAAAATAACTGGGGGGTGTTATTTTAAAACAAAAGTTATTTTATCTGGAAAAGGTTGCATTTCCAAAAAGTTAAATAAAAAAGTGTCCTATTTCCTGAGAATGGTGGGCTGTTCAGATGCCTATCAGGATTCAAGTCAACTACAGTTAGGCCCCTCACGGGACACCAGCAGGCGCTCTGATTATCCAATATCCTCACCTAAAATGTATCCTATTAACACAGAGTGGTTTATCATTTCAGATTTATGCTTGGTATACAGGGCAAGTTCACTGAAAAACACTCTTCAAAGGTCCAGCCCTGTAGACTTCAGAAGAATCTTAGGAAAAAAAAAAAAAAAAGATACTTTGAACAAGTTCTGGGCATCTTTATTAAAAACTGAGCAATTCAGACAGTTAAGATCCAAGAATTTTAAATCTTAAGCCATCAAGGTTCACAAGTGTGTATTAAATTGGTTTGTATGAATATGCTGCTAATTTGCATAAGAATCTGTTATGTAAAATTAGTATATTCTGAATTTATCTGAAAAAAATCTGGACTACAAGTGTGATCTTAATATAATAAATAAATGAAAGTATATCTCTGAAAGTGACCTGAGAAATTTAAGCCATTATTTTTACCGTAACTTAAGAAGTCTCAATTTTTAAAAATGGGTTATACTTGTTAAAATATGGTTAAGAAGGCTGTGGCTTATTAATTTACTAAATGTAATTTCATAATTAAATATGCATCTACACTTAGACATATACTGCAAAATTTAAAGTATTTTGTTGACCTAATTAATTCTTTAACACTGAAATATTTATGTAGATATATTTCTAAGGTCTTTTTAAAAAGTTTTAACATGGTGGTAATAATCCACATCTGCTGAGACATTCAGGTGATGCCTCACCTCCATCATATTCAGTATATCTAAGCTGTCTCTAGAACTTGATGGAAATAGACAGCTTAATCATTTGTATGTACTCATTTTCCTCTGGAGAAATACATGTAGAAATAACTTGAGGACTTTGATTGGCTATGCTTCTCACAGCAATCCTTCCTCCCAAACTAAGCTCTTTATTCTTAACATAGATGTATGTGTAAAGAGTTACATGCAGTACTCCCACTTCTGACACTTCTGGCCACCAGTGTGTGAGCTCTTCCTAAGCAAGCAATTCTGTGACACCAGATGGATGTCCTACACGGGAGCTCAGTTCTGATGCTGTCTCCCTGGTGACGGCTTCAGATCCCCAGGTTACAGACTCAGTCCCACAAGACTGCCCCCCCTCCCTGCCCCAACTTCAGATGCAAATCCAGGTTGTCACCTGTACTTCTGATAGACTGCAGATTCCCATTGTTCCCTCCTCCTGTTGGATTAATTGGCTGAAGCCACTGAACATTTTACTTACTAGGTAACTAATTATCAATACCAAGGATATAGCCCGGGAACAGCCAGGTGGAAGAGATGAGGGGGCCTGCAGCCCTGTCCAGGTGCTCCGTCCCACCTCCCACAGCTCCACCCTCCACCAACCGGAACCTCTCTGGACCACCCCTCCTTTCTTTTCTCTAAAGGAGGATTCATCACATAGGCACGATTGATTAAATCCTGGGCCCTTAGGTTGGAGATTAAGTCGACCCCCCTTCCTCTTTCCTTCCCAGAGGTAGAGGTGGGGCTGAACCTCCAGTCACAGGTTGGTTCCCCGGGCAACCAGCCCCCAGGCTTCAGGGCTTTCCAAATCACCGCATTAACATAAACTCAGGTGTGGCTGGAAGGGGCCTGTTATGAATAATAAAAGACAGTTTGATCTTCATCACTTTGGAAATTCTGAGGGTTTTAGGAGTTCTATGCCAAGAACAGGGAAGAAGGCCAGAACTGCATGTATTTCTTCTTATAAGCCGTGCTGCCTCAGTTTATGCTCCTGGATACATAGACAGATACGTGTGTGTTGACTCTGGCCCCTGGGGTGGAGGGGAGTTCGGCATCTGTATCACTCCCAGTTGCGGAGTGCAGTGCACGATACCCCGATGGTCTCTCTCCTGGCTGGTGGGTTGCCTGCCCCTCCCGCTGGGACCAGGCTGCTTGGCAGATAGGTGGTTGGCTGTGGTACAGGGACCCCTCCAGTGACTGGATGCTCCACCCCGGGGTTGTGATTCATCTCCACTGGAGGGTCTTCTTTGACTCTCACCCTCAGGGAGAGCATGGGGGTGGATGCGTTTCATGTGGGCTGGATCACAGGTTCACTGTTGCTTCAGAGTTCACCTGAGATGCTGCTCACACATGGAACTCAAAATACACCTTTGGTGCCACTAAGGTGAGGGGAGAGCCTCTGGGAAGAGATCCTGGACAGGCCAGAGAAAATGGAGATGCAGCTTTGACTCACTGTTGTAGGGCCGTACGTTTTCTCACTACAGGCCACACAGCAGGATTTTGCCTTGAGAAAACGTTATGTGTGCATTGACAGTATTATTACCCAAGTTGAATGTTATACTTATTTAGCTTTTAACATCTTTCCTCATCACTACATGGTGTGCAGTGAGGTCTGCAAGGGCAGGGATGGGGTGTCTGTGGGTCTTTGCTGTATCCCCAGCTCCAGCCCCACTGTCTGGTACATAACAGACTCTCAATAAACACTCATTGAATACATGAGTGAAAGGATTTGTTACTTGAATATCATAGGTAAATCATGGCAAATATATTAAGTGACATAATGTCAGAATGTGTTTTACCAAGAAAATAACCATATCATTTATTTTGACCTTTAAGAGGTGGGCACTGTGCTTTTTGTTTGTTTGTTGTTTTGTTTTCTTCCCCCCAATGGGAAGAGTACTACTCCAAATAGTGTGGTTTTAGATGCAAATTAAGGAGTCAGAATGCTAAAGGGAAACCTTAGAGTTATAAATCAATACCAAATGATTAACCTCAAGTCACACATCAGGTAGGTCAGCCCAATGGCTTCAACACACATTTTTTTTTTAACATCTTTATTGGAGTATAATTGCTTTACAATGGTGTGTTAGTTTCTGCTGTATAACAAAGTGAATCAGCTATACGTGTGCATATATCCCCATATCTCCACCCTCATGCATTTCCCTCCCACCCTTCCTATCCCACTCCTTTAGGTGGACGCAAAGCACCCGAGCTGATCTCCCTGTGCTATGTGGCTGCTTCCCACTAGCTATCTATTTTACATTTGGTAGTGTATATATGTCCATGCCACTCTCTCACTTCGTCCCAGCTTACCCTTCCCCCTCCCCGTGTCAAGTCCATTCTCTACGTCTGCATCTTTATTCCTGTGCTGCCCCTAGGTTCTTCAGACCATTATTTTTTTAGATTCCATATATACATGTTAGCATATGGTATTTGTTTTTTTCTTTTTGACTTACTTCATTCTGTATGACAGACTCTAGGTCCATCTACCTCACTACAAATAACTCAATTTCATTTCTTTTTATGGCTGAGTAATATTCCATTGTATATATGTGCCACATCTCCTTTATTCATTCATCTGTCAGTGGACACTTAGGTTGCTTCCATGTCTGCCTATTGTAAATAGAGCTGCAATGAACATTGTGGTACATGACTCTTTTTGAATTATGATTTTCTCAGGGTATATGCCCAGTAGTGAGATTGCTGGGTTGTATGGTAGTTCTATTTTTAGTTTTTTGAGGAACGTCCATACTGTTCTCCACAGTGGCTGTATCAATTTACATTCCCACCAACAGTGCAGGAGGGTTCCCTTTTCTCCACACCCTCTCCAGGATTTGTTGTTTGTAGATTTTTAAATGATGGCCATTCTGACTGGTGTGAGGTGATACCTCATTGTAGTTTTGATTTGCATTTCTCTAACGATTAGTGATGTTGAGCATCCTTTCATGTGTTTGTTGGCCATCTGTATGTCTTCTTTGGAGAAGTGTCTATTTAGGTCTTCTGCCCATTTTTGGATTGGTTTGTTTGTTTTTTCATATTGAGCTGCATGAGCTGCTTGTAAATTTTGGAGGTTAGTCCTTTGTCAGTTGCTTCGTTTGCAAATATTTTCTCCCATTCTGAGGGTTGTCTTTTCGTCTTGTTTATGGTTTCCTTTGCTGTGCAAAAGCTTTGAAGTTTCATTAGGTCCCATTTGCTTATTTTTGCTTTTATTTTCATTTCTCTAGGAGGTGGGTCAAAAGGATGTTGCTGTCAACACACTTATTTTTAAAGTGTTTTCTATTCATTGTCTCACTCATTTTCAGTCTCTCAATTATTTGTTGTCCATGTTTATTGAGATCCGAGCCCAGCAATAGGATTAATGCAAGGAGGTTGGGTGGCGGTGGGGACACAGTCCCTGAGTCCCGCCTGCTGACATTAGTCTAATGGTGAAGAACAGCTGGCCGTGAACTGTAGACCATGGCCACTTGGAACCCAAGCCACCAGGAGAGACTTTCAGGGGGTGGTGACATTTGAGTTTTGAAGGAAGATACCAGTTCACCGGGCAGCAAGGTAGGAGAAAAGCATGTGGGCTTTTCGTGCAGGTGGACAAGGGCATGACGTTTGCAGCTGAGAAAAAGTATGGCATCTTCAGGGTACACTGTAGCTTGTTGTGACTGCAACGTGGTTTCTGGCCCTATTTTAAAGATTATAAGTATCTGTATACTTTGTTTTGCTAGGTTACACGTCAAGGTCTGTCTGACTCCAAACCCCACTCATAATTATGCTATAAAACTTGTAAAATGTTCTCCACAGCCCCTTCTAATGAATTTACCCCAAACTCGGGCTGATTCAATCTACCTGACACTGGTACATTTTCTAACCCCTTTGAAATCAGGGTGCATCTGTAGAGTTGATGTGTCATATAGTGCTTCATGGTATTTCATCAGTCATCATTTTGAATTGTTTTTGAACTTTTAATAAAAATGTATTTCAGCTTATTCACTCCACCTAAATTTTATGACTTTTGTGGCAAATATTTGAAAGGCTCACAAGATTCCTGTTAGTAACAGACACTCTTATAGCATCTATTGGCTTTTAGTTTTACTTGTCTATGACTTTGATGTATTATTCTACAATCTAAATTAAAGAATACGTCTCAGATTTTCTGCTCATGTATGGTCATTTCATTTTTCCATAAAATAAAATAATTTCCATGGCAACAGTGATGATCCCTTTATTAAGTAAAATAAAAATGGACTCTTTGAGTATTGGGATTCTTCACATCGTTGATAGCTGGTGAGATATGGGAGTGCTTCTATAAAATACCACTTACGTAATGTTATCTCATTTCTCCAGGTGTAGATCTGAGGAGAATTGATTATGTCTTTGTTTCGAGGCAAATAGACTTAGATGCTTCTCTTTTAGACAGTTTAAATAGGCTTTACAAATCTCACTTGAAACAAAAAAAAAAAATTGTCTTTCAGTTAAATATTTATGCATAATTTCAACATCCCTTTCGCATCAGATGGTCCAACGGATTATCATCTCAGTCACAGGAGACAACTGACTAAGGGTTTTTTCTTTCTTTTTAATTATGTGGAAATGACTTTATCCTAAGGGTATTTTGAATGTTTGGAGAATATATTAAATGAAACCTAGATAACGTAGCTAAGAAGTATAATTCTTCCAAGGTTTTAAGACTTTAGGGGGATTATTTTGACAAAGGAGTTCCTGAGAGATATTTCACAATTATTTCTTAGAAGGCAAATTTTGCCTGAGGGACCTTAGAGACTGAGAAACATTTCACTGTATCCTTTGTAAGTGGACTGTGTGGGCTTGATTTTTCTTACTTCCTTCTCAGCTCCTTGCGGGTATAACGTGACATCTCAGAACGGGACCATCTATTCCCCTGGGTTTCCGGACGAGTACCCCATTCTGAAGGACTGTGTCTGGCTCATCATGGTGCCGCCCGGTCATGGCATCTACATCAACTTCACCTTGCTGCAGACTGAAGCTGTCAACGACTACATCGCTGTTTGGTATGAGAACCTTCCCTGACACACCATCTGTCATTGTGATAAACCATTCTTGTAACCACTGACGGGTCACTTAAATCTATTTAGAAATGGAGTAGTTAGGTAAATATCAAAAAGGAAAGTTACCAAGTAAATCTAGAGTTACAGAGAAGAAACCTTAGGTACTGTGTTTGAGTTTTACTACATGGTAGATATATTCAGGATTACTCTCGATATAGGAGACTATCCCATGATTATTTTATTTTTCATTTTTGTTTTCTGTTTCAATTTTTATTTATTTATTTTTTTGACTGCACCACGCAGCTTGTGGGATCTGAGTTCCCCAACCAGGGGTTGAGCCCAGGACCCTCAGCAGTGAAAGCACGGAGTCCTAAACACTGGACCACCAGGGAATTTCCCTGTTTTATTTTTCATTTTTAAGTGTGATGGCTGTTTTTCCTGAAAGAAAAGCTGATAGGATCCTTTGCCATTATAAGAATTTGATGCTTCTAGAAATGATTGCAGCAATGATTACACACAGCTTTCTCTCCATGCTTTATAAACCTTGCAGAACGGCCCTCCCATGTGCTGTGTAGGGGATACTAAATGGGGATGTAGCCCTGGCTCCCTATCGAATGAGCCACATGGTCTGGATAAGTGACTTAAACTCTCCTTGACTAAATGTTCCTATCTATGGGAATGACTATTCCTACCTTTGCATTTGGAGGTTAGAGTTTATGGGGGAAATGGTAATGACAATTTCTCTGTCAAACCATGGTAGAAAAAGTAGAGCGTACTGTCGGGGCATGACCCAGAGTTGAAGAGCCAGGATGTGCTTTTGGAAGAAACTGCCCTGGAAACTCAAGGAGTAACCACACTTAACAAGGTTGTGTGTGTGTGTGTGTGTGTGTGTGTGTGTGTGTGTGTGTGTGTGTGTGTTTGTTGGCAAAGTTGTCGTAAATGTAGTGGTTGTTCAATTTATTGGAAAATCTGTAAGGCAAGAGAACAGGGAGAGTTGCAGGCGTTGGGAGACACCAGGTGTGTAGTGGCTGAAGTCTCCTGAGAGCCCAGAGAGAAGAGGTGACCTGGCCAGGTAAGCAGGGTGGACCATACAGAACCTCATAAATCATGTTAAGGGTTTCAGGCTTCATCCTAGAGCAACAAGGATTCACCTTAGGGTTATAAGAAGGAGAATTACAAGACCAGATCCTGGTTTCAGAATACGCAGTCTCATTGTGTGGGAAGCATGTCAGCTGGCCGAGAAGGGAGAAGAGTCCAAGAAGCCTTTGAGGCTGTAGAAATAAGTCTGACAGGGAGGGGCATCCCGGTCATGGGGATGAGGGGGAATGGACAACTTGAAAGGTTAAACTGACCACATGATGCTGCCATTTGAGAAGCAAAGCAAAACAGACAACACCAAATGAAGATCCACACAATAGTATCAGCAGGTCTGCTCGGATTAACTGATAGATTTAGGAGGTAGCAGGAAAATCTTCATCAGGTAACAACAGCGGAATGAGCCCCTGTTGTCCGAATGTGCGTGAGACAGAGAGACTGGAGTCCCATCAACTGTGAATATTAAATATCTTGATATTTCTAAACACGGTCTCTAGAAGACAGCAATATTTTATTCAGTTTTTTAAAATATTTCAATTCAGTAGCAAGAGCTCCATAAATCTCACCTGTGATTAAAGAGACACTCTGAATTTAGACTTTAAAATGTGAGCATTTGAGTAGAAGCTGATAAATGGCATTGCCGTCACTAGAATAAATGTGACCTGGCCTCAGAAATGCCTCAGAAAAGGTCGGCTGTGGAAGGAACAAGTGAGCCCGAGTTTCTGGTTTGAAGACCAGACTTTTCAGATGGATCCTGGGGTCAGACCATCGTCTTTCACCGAGATGAAGCCTGACTGGTTGTTAATCTAAGCTGTAACTAGGAACTTTCTCCTCAGATGACTCCCCTTCTCTTTCCTAGGGATGGTCCCGATCAGAATGCGCCTCAGCTGGGAGTTTTCAGTGGAAACACAGCCCTGGAAACAGCGTACAGTTCCACCAATCAAGTCCTGCTGAAGTTTCACAGCGACTTTTCAAACGGAGGTTTCTTTGTCCTCAATTTTCATGGTCAGTGTACTTTCGCTCTGTTGATGAAGGCAAAGAATTCCAGTTGATTTTTCTCATAGCGTCGACATAAACCTTGTTTCCATCTAAAGTTCCTTGATTCTGCCAACCGAGAACCAATAGGATTTTCTCGCATTTCATGCCAGAGGTTCCCATGACCCTTTTTTCTTCCTGATGTGTTTATTATTTCCCATCTCTTTTGTAGTAAGCTTGGATTTACTCCAAGATAAGTGTATTGTATGTGAAACTCTGATATGGAGACCACTGAAATACATTTAGCACCTTTCATAGATTTCCTCATCTCTGTCTTCAGATGAACCTCGATAGCAAATGTCATGTGATCGCAGAGGGAACAAAGCCAGTCTTTACTGATTTTGAGAATGAATGCTAAATAATTTAGGGAAAAAGATACCAGTCCCTTATCTCTCGTGAGGCCTGCCACATGGACTTCCTCAGGACAAGAGACAGAGGAGGACCATGTCAGAGCCAGACATGGATGTGGGACCATTTCTCTTGCAGAATTCCAAATATATGTAAAGTGTTTTTCTTTAAACATTATAATATTTTAAATTTTATACTTTTTCCTTTCAATTTTAGATATTCCTTGATATTAAGTAATTCTGTAAGCATTTGAAGCTCAAGACTTTCGTAAAACTATGATTTACAAATACAGACATGTTCCTGTACCTAAGCATTACAACAACACAACATAAGAGGAATGCTTTTTGTAAGATTTCTGTTTATTCAGCAAATGTAATTGCTCTTATTGTTTTTTATGAACCATGTAGCATTCCAGCTCAAGAAATGTCAGCCTCCCCCAGCAGTTCCACAGGCAGAAATGCTTACTGAGGATGAGGATTTTGAAATAGGTAATGTTTTCTTCATTACAACATCATTAGCTCAACCCACCTTTTTTACACCCACCCAACTGCAGTAGTCAGTCAAGTAAATGAGTATTTGTCAGAAATATTCCTCAAGCTTTGCTAGAGAGATATACACAGAGGTCATGCACTGAGTAAATATCTTTTTCTTTCTTCGTCTCCATGATTTTCAGTGTTTTTTTTCCGTTTGAATTTTGCTTTTGTCATTTTGAGCACATTTTCCCCCTACATCACTCAGTAGTTTGCATTTTTCTCCTGAAAAGCAGTTTTCAGAGACAGACTTAAACAGATGTTGGTGTTTAGTTAGGGAAGCATGTTCATGAACTAGAAGAAGCAAATCATTTGTGGCTAATATAATGATTAGTCTAACATTGACCTTTCATTGAAACTGGAATACAATTGGTGAATACATTTAATGATAATATTTAGAGATTCTGTTTTTTCATTTTATATTAATGATCTGTTTCATTAAATAATCATCAGGTCACATTAGGAAACCAGCCGTGGTGTATGTTTGCCGTATAGTTATTGTGATGCAGGATTTCTCTGTCTCAGTTACAAATACTCTGTCCTGTTGTCACACCCTGTTTCAGACCAGTGGTCAAACCATGTGACCTAATTTCTGCTCTACTCCTAAGGGCTTAGTTAATGAGAACATTGTGCTAATTAGGCCAAGTTCATTGTATAGCCCTCTCTGGATGCATTAAAGCCATTCTGTTGTACAACCTTAAATCCCAAGCATCTATTTCTCTTTTCTTTCTCTCTTTCTTCCCTCCTTCCTCCCTCCCTCCCTCCCTCCCTCTCTCTCTCTCACTTTCTTTCTTTCTTCCTTTCCTTCCTTCCTTCCTTCTTTCCTTTTCTTTTTTTAGTAGTCATGGGCAAAGGGAAATGAACATAGACACATCAGTCAAAGAAGGAAAATCTGCTACATAATTTCTGTAGAAATACTGGTTACATTTAAGGTGGCATTTTTATAAATTAAGAACTGAAAATGGCACCATTTCATTAAACAGACGACACATGAATACCGATCTTGATTCAGAAACAGTTTGCGCACTCACTTAAGCCGCATGCGTGTTTAATACATTCCCACGCCGCGTATCCTGGAGACAGAATCTTCAAGTATATGCTGTGCTGGCTCCTTCAGGAGACTCCGTGAAGTACCAGTGCCACCCTGGGTACACGCTGTCCGGGACGGACACGCTGACCTGTATGCTCGGCTCGCAACTGCAGTTTGAAGGCTCTCTCCCGACGTGTGAAGGTATGAAGTTTATACTATAAATATGCTTGTTCAACACGGAACATGGTGTAACTTGTATTGGTCTGGACTTCCTTGCATGTGTCTGAATTTCTTTGTATGCATCTGGTTTTGTCTCTATCTGTGTTATGATTCCATTGCAATTAAAATCACCGGCTAACAGAAATATCTTACCCTTGCTTTTAGGTAGCTCCACAAAATAAATCAAACCTACATCAAATAAGAAGTCTTGCTGTTTCCCAACAGTTTGTCAGGAAAATTTTCATACATATGGCAAAGTTGAAATAATTTAAAAATAATACCCATTGCCTATGTTCCACCATTAATGTTTACTACATATCCTTTGTCACGTTTCTCTTATCTGTCTATCCATCCATTAATCTATCTATATTTTTGATACATTCAAGGCAAATTGCAGGCATCACTACACTTCCCTCTGAATTCTTTAGCATGCATAAAATTAGTGTTTACTGTTTTTTTTCTGTAGAATGTATAGACATTGAAATGCACATATGTTGCATACAATAAATGCACACATTTCATATTTTTACAGCTTTAAATTGTATAGACCATATGCAATAACAGATAATATACAATAGCAGAACAAAATATGAGGTTGAATCTATTGATTCAATTGATTTGAATATCATTAGATCATTTAAAATACATTACTTAAAGGCACCACTTTTAAGCACTATTGGAAGAAAAAAAGATTTGGAAGAGACGTAAATAAGCCAAAATGTCTCAATATAAGTCAGAAGTATGACTGGTTGCCTGTCCAAGAGCTTTCCAAGATAGGTTTTATTTTGTAACTTCAAAATCACAGTCACGTTTATTTCCTTTAAAGAATGGAACTCTCCCCTTTCAGGGAATTTGAATATTATCATTCATTAGGGATAGTGAAACATTTAAAAGGGCCAACACTTAGGAAGAGAAGACCCAGAGTCTAGATTTGATTATCAAGTGACCTTGGTTACTAATCTTCTGAGCATCATGTGTAATGAGGATCATTTATCTGCATCATTTATGGGATTGGTGTAAAGATGAAGTGAATATTAAATTAATTCTAAGCGATTTATAATGTTAATTATCCACCCTATGAAAGGCAATTTTCTTTGCATTGCAATAGTATTGATTTTGCAAATGCTCAGGCCCATGAATTGATTCTTCCAGAATATCTGCTAACTGTGCATTTTCATTACTAATGAGGCAGAATTTCAGTCACTCTTATAGAGGGAAACGATTTTCAACACCTGAAGAAAATCTGGAATGGATTATTATTAATTAACCAAAGTGACTTAGGTTGTTTCTGAGAAAAATGTACTTTGGAATTGCACCCACATGCGAGCCAGTGGGCGTGGGAAACTCCACAGGAGGGGGCACCCCGCGCTTTGCCTCTTGCTTTAAACACTTGCGGGACCCTTGTGGTTGCGGTGCCGCTGAAACCCTGCCTCTAGCTGCCTCTGTTAGAAGCAGGGGGTCGCATGGGGCGCTAAGTCAGGACACTGATGTCATTTTTTTCCTGGGAAAACCAGTGTGTCAGGACCACGTTACCTCAGCGATGGTGATCTCCAGAGGATTCTTTTCTCAAGGTGGTGGAGGGGGTGGGTATGAAAGTTTCATCTTTTGCCATTTTATATAAAAATTAACTGAGGTAAATTCTTCACATGTTGAAGGCGGATTTTAATTCCACCAAACACAGCCTTAAATTTCTCAGAATAGGTGACTTTCAGCAAGGGTGGTGTTAGCTGATTAATGAAGAAAGGTATAAATGTTTATTTAACATATGCTACTTTAAAAATAGGGAACATGCCTCCGTTCTCTTGTCTCTCCCCAAGATTAACCTGGTTTTCACTTAAATGAAATTGATTCATGACAATCCAGGAACAGAGTAGATCAACACAACAGGGGCATCATTCTCTAAATTACTTCTGCGCTCACACGTTTGCAGAGAGTGTCCAGCTAACAAGACAGGCTCCCTGTACTCAGCCCAGAGGTCCCCAGGCCCTACTGAACTTACAGGAATTACTACGTAGGATGACCTAGTTCTCTTCTGTTTCAGTTCAGGAGTAAATTTGTTTAGAATGAACTGAGTTATCTTAGCTGTCGTTCCCTAAACACCTCATTATTTAAGAAAGGAAAGAGGGACTCGGATGTCGTCTATCAAATACTTAAACACTTAAGCACTTAATTGTCATTTTTCTTCCAGTACTTTTCTATTATTTGATTGGGCTCAAGTGGGGGCCAATTCCCCAATAAATTCTTGATGAAAAATTATACTAGTTATGAGTCCTACTTCTTCAAATGTCATAACCACACTTTTAGAAGTTCTGCTTTGAAAATTATCACCACTTTAGGGTGGTTGATTGTTCCTTGGGAACAATGGGAATAAATTGTTCTGAAAGTTCACACTTTTTACAGATAAATATTACCTTGTGGATACTTACCTTCATTTAGAAAAAAAAATGAATGAGGCTCTGGAATATTTTTCAACACCACCAAGCAATTCTCTCATTTTCTTTAGACACCAGCTGAGTGCCCCACAGTTTAACTCAATTCAAAGACACTCCCAACCCTCAGGAAATTCCAAGGGTTTGGGGAGCTCTGTGCCAGAACCTGGGACAGAGGCCAAGTATATTTTAGCATAGAAGGCTATCACGAAAGTGACTCTTCTCAACTTAAAAAGAAGAGAGAAGCATTTCAAAAAGTGAAGAGAAGCAGTAAGAAAGGTTTGGAAGTGTAAAAGGACATAGGGCATCCAGGAAAGAGGGGGTGGCCCCCAGCAGCTTGCTGTTAGGGTGTGTTTGAGGGAATGGCATTATGTGGGCTGGAAACCTAAAGGACGCCAGATTGTAAAAGGTCTTCAGTGTCAGGTGGCTTCATCCCATAAACAATGGAAATCCATCAATGGTTCTTAGTTTTAAAAATTGGAAACATGCATTATCAACGAACACTAAAGACCATCAGTGACCTTCAAAGAGTGGCCATTCCTTGAGAAGCATAAGTGTGACAGTAACACATCTCCAGGTGACAGAGTTCTCCGTATCACAATTCTTTCATACGTAGACGTGCTCTTAAGAGTTAATCTTATTTATAAATCCTAATGTTTGAGTCCATTACTTTTGCTGAAGCTCCGCAAGGTGCTTTGGGTTTTAAGGCTCACACTGCATTTTTCTCAAAAGTAAGCTAAAGGAGTAACTGCGCAGAGGGAGGGGATGCAGAGCTCAAGCCGCTGTCTCAGCAGCACGTTCCTTCAGAGGTGTCTTTGCCAGGACCCTGACGCAGATGCTTCCCGGGGGTGGGAAGTCTCCGATAGCCCCCGTGGGAAACAGGGTGTTTTTAGCACAGAGGGCTCAGCTTAGGGGAGCCTGCGGTCTCTGAAACCTTCTCGCTGTCAATGGGGGTTGCTCCTAGCAACAGTTTCCAGAGGAAGGGAAGGGGATGGGCACGTGGGAGGGGGCGTGAGAAACACAGGAGTGGAGGCACTTGCGCTCACCTGGAGACAGACTCAGTGCATCTTCAAAACAGTATGTATGTCTGAAAGAAATACTGTGAAGGGTCGTAAAAAGAAATGAAGCAAATAATCTCACTGATGTTTTCATTTTATCTTCTCTAAAAAACAGAAACAGGGAATCAGAATAGCTGTGTTTAAGAATCTGCGTCTGAGCTCTAATCACACCCTGGGTTGTGCTCTCAGCTCTCCAGGTGCATTTCAGCAGGTGGATGGTTTCCTGTTTCCAGGTGGTCTGCTGTCCCAGTGTTGTCTAATAGCTATGGTTGTGGTGATGAAATCGCAGGACAGAGATGCAGGTTAACTACTTCTCCCATGTATTAACACACAATGACATGTGCTCTGTAGCATCTTCACGTCAGGAACAGGCAGGCATGTGGTCAGATGTTGTAACACTGTCTGCCCACATAGTGCTTTAGATTTAAGAAAAACATTTGCATGTTTTTGATCTGATTATAACCTTGAGGAGGAGCTTTATTGCTGTCTAGTCACAGCCAACCTCTGGCTCTTATTGTAAATTCAACACAAGTCCCAGGAGATCCTAAAACCCCAGGCCCTGCACACATGCAGACAGAAAAAACTCTAACTTATTTTAATTTATTAACATCAACACGTTCATTTCTGAAAGGCCATAATATATTTTACAGAGTGATCTTACCATCAACACAGAAGAAGATACTTTTTAAACTAAGTTGTTTGGTCTATGTGTTTTGGTTTAAATTATTTTTTATTAATTAACACTGTAAGTATACTTTAAAATCTACCTAAAATACACATTTATTAAAAGGGTTCTATGAAAGGTTTCATCTTCGGTGATTTTATCCCTAAACATTTTCTAAATTTTAAGATACGTCTCAATTGGAATACTAAGTTAAATGAAAAAAAGGGGGGAAAATACTCTTTTTAACCATTACTTGAATCAAAACATATAAGCTTTCTCATCTGTTTGGGTTTTGAAATGTATTCATAAATAATACACATTTCATTAATTAAAAGGAGATAACTCAACAAATAAGACACACTTCCACTGATAGAAGCTCTTTTCGATTGAGGAAAAGCAGATCATTTAACTTTTTAAACATTTTGTAAATAGTTTTGGTACATCTTTGTTTATTGAACCATCACCAATAAGAGAAATAATTTTCTCTTAATCTATTCAAAAACTGTTTCTGTAGGATACTTAAATTAGCAGTGAGAGAAGTGACTGATTAAGAGACTTCGGTGATTGTCTTTTGCACTCATACCTACACAGATTAGTTTTATTGTGATTAACTTGGAGTAGTTGAATAATGAAAAAAAGTGAGAGGGAAAATTGTGTCAAGGTGTCCATATTATCTTAATGATTTATGCACGATAAATTAACCCATTAGAAATCACTCCCACTTTACACAGTAGAAACTCAGGTGTCCCATATGACTCATCTCTTATCACAGTCCCAAGCAATCACATCAGATGTTTAAAATTTACTGTTCTAAATATAATTAAAAATATAATCAAAGGCAGAAATAAATATAATTTTATTATCATCGTGTATAATTTCACAATGTTTTTGTAATATTACATTGAAAAGGTGAGGTCTTACACTTTAGTTGAAAACTTGGGATCCTGCGGTTGAGTCCACAAGGCACCTGCCCTGAGTTAAGTGAGGTGTGTGGGCAATTCAGTCATAGCCTGAATGGATGGTCTATGGACTGTGGATGAGGAGTGAAAGGCACGTATGGTATGAACTGTCCCTATGTCAGGGGTCCCTCCTTCCCTCACCAAGGGCAGGTCAGCAGGAGCCAGACCATGGCTTCTCCACCTTCTCCAGGTAAAGAAAACTTCCAGGTTCAGTGCTTCTCAAGTTGGCAGCTACCTCAGCTTGGCTGCCCTAGGATCAGGTTGACAGACTTCATCTCTTTGACTCTTGGTCTCCTTAGAGTTAAATAGGATTTATCTATCCATCTATGGCTATCTGTCAATCATCTATCAATCTCTTCTATCTCATCTGTATATCGACATATATATATTATACATAATTATGTTTTAAATTATAGGGTGATGTTAAAATGTTGCTTTCCTCTTCTGTTTGTGTCCTGTATTAAATTTGGTCACATCTCAGTAGGATTGCTTTGTTGTTGTTGTTGTTTTCTTTCATGAGCTTGTATATCCAGGGTTAGAAACTACCCTATTAAAGTTGGATTCATTTTGTTAAGGAAAACTTTTACTGGTGCGTTGTTCCTTAGCACAATGTCCAGCCAGTGAAGTCCGGACAGAATCTTCTGGGGTCATCCTTAGTCCAGGGTATCCAGGCAACTATTTTAACTCCCAGACGTGCTCGTGGAGCATCAGAGTGGAACCAAACTACAACATCACCATCTTCGTGGACATTTTCCAAAGTGAAAAGCAGTTTGATGCACTGGAAGTATTTGATGGTAAGTCTCTTTAAACTTTGTTCACATACCAGTGACCTATGCATAATGTAATAAGGATGCCACTATAATGTTTCTGTAATGCAAGAACTTGAATATTTTCTTGAAGTATATTACGTCTCCCCCAAACAGAAAATGAATTATTCTTGGGCTTGTGTGGTCTCAGAGATCAAGCAGTAGGTAAAACATTTCCATGCCGTTCCTAATGTTGCAACTTTTAAACCATTAGGATGCTGGTGACATACCCTGAAAATGTACTGAATTAACTTTAATCATTCTTTAATTCTTTAATGTGGGGCTTTGAAGTAGATGATTTCAAAAGATCTTCCTTTCCCTTCTTCTAAGATTATATTGATTTAGAAGATATTTTAGGAAATTTAAGAGGGCTAAAAGTACTTTAATCAGTCTAAATGATTATTTTACTAGAAATATATAAAAGTAATGGCTCACAGAGATTTCTGGGTGATAAATGCTATAGGAGTCTTTAATGTACAGTTTTTTTAGATTAGTAAAATAGTTTACTGAACAAATGCTAATACTGTTTTCAACATGAGTCATGCATTTTTGTACAATTCTAATGAACTTTTAATATAACAATGCTATGCTTAAACATACTCTGTGGTTGAATTGTCAATTTGAAATGGAACTGATGTTAATAATTTTTCTTTGTACAGAAGCATTATCATAGCCCAGGATATCAGACCATGATACAGTTACGGCTGTACATAATAACAGGGTTTTTACATGTTCTGATGGATTTGTCATTGAGTTCAGATAAATAACAATTCAGTGAAAAAAATTACTGTAATTGATTCTCTGTGTGTTTATGCCTCTCAGTGACTTGATGAATCATAATAGTCAAGTTGCTTCTATGGATAGACACTCGATGAATCAATTTATATATTTCCAAAGATGAGCTGCTAAATTGGAAATTAAACTCATACTTATATACATAGGAACAGAGGACTGAATGGTAATGTTTTCATTTTCCGAGGGTTTTTAAGGGTGCGTTAAAACGGACACATGCTACTGAAGACTCTCCTCTTAGTCTTTAGGGTGGGAAGAAGTAACGCATTAGCCACGTACAAAAATGGGCTTCTTTTGTCAATGAGGAATCCGGGAAACTATCTTAAGGCCAATTAGGTGTCATAAAAAAGTACAGACAAGCAGTTAACCTCAGGGGCTCTGTGTGTGTGTGTGTGTGTGTGTGTATGCTTACATATTCCTGTACATGCAGTATATAGTTATATGTATTGACATAATCACTCTAAATGTATGCCTGTTCCTTTGTTTCACCTTGGTTGAATTGAAATTTAGCAGGCAGTGCTTCTGCGTCTTCTTATTTCAGGAGCAAAATCATTATCAATAATTTATGCCTGAAGCATTTACAATGTGATCTTCCCAAAATATAAACAGATCAAGCCCATTATAAACCATAAGCAAAATAGATAATAGAGATAATATCAAAGCAGTTGCTGTCAGAATTACCAGAGATCTGTGACTAGGTGTGTTTCACTGTCAAAGAGTTCTTTGTAAAATGAAAGGTCAGAATTTTATATGAATAATTTTTTAAGCATTGGCATTTTTGTTGAAGTAAACGTCATGTTCATTGCATCTGTTTTGTTTTGTTTTTTTGAAAGACAGTGGCTCTTTTATAGCTCTTGAGTTGACCAAAAAAGGAAAAAGTTGAATATGTTGATTTTAAGCTTTAATAACCCAAGAGTTTATTGCTCTCTACGGCTCCAGTAGTGCTTATTCCTCAATTTAAAAACAAAATAGGACTTTAATCACTAGAGAACTCAATTGAGAAAAAGGTGTCAGAAGAAAGATGGTGGCCTTCACTTGTGAGGAACTTGCTAGCTTCCATCTTGGTAACAGAGACTACACATACACACTCACACACACATACACACTCACATACAATTTGTATATTGCACACTTTTGAATGTTTACACAATTGCTATCATATTATATTTATCTGCAAACAGATTTCACTTGTCAATATGCTATTTTAAAAATTACCTACACTGATACATGTTTATCTAGTTCATTAATTTTAAATGCTATGTAGAATTTCTTTGAAAAGATTTTTTAATACCTTTTTAAAACCCCAAACCACAACTTAGGATCTAAATTTTGCCATAAAAATGCTGGAATAAACGTTTTGCTGTATACGTAACATTGTGCACATATGTTGGTGTTTATAAAAAATATAATTAAAACCTTCAGTTGTATTGGATATTACCAAATTGCTCTCCAAAGTGATTATACTAACTTATACTTTCACTAGTATTGCATGAAAATTTCCATTCCCTGTATCCATTCAATGTTGTAAATACTAATAATAGTAAAAACTATTTTCATTTTTTAAACTACTGCTGTTTTATAGGTAACTTTTTATTCGATTTAAGTATTATGTATTAGTAGCATATATGTCTGAAGTTATTTTGGTTGGCTATTGTTTCTTTTATTATTATTTTTTAACAGGGAATGTATCTGCTGCTTTATTTATTTGGAATTCTTTGTCTCCTTTGGAACTAAATAGCTCTATATCATATAGCTAGACTCCAATTTAATCAAAAGCTACAGGTAGTCTGCATTTTGTAGGTGCTAATTCATATCATAACTTTTTTGTTTTTTCTGTTTCATTTAGGCTCTTCTGGTCAAAGTCCTCTGTTAGTGGTCTTGAGTGGAAACCATACTGAACAGTCAAATTTTACAAGCAAGAGTAATCAGTTATATCTCCGCTGGTCCACTGATCACGCAACCAGTAAAAAAGGATTCAAGATTCGTTATTCAGGTTAGTAAGTGAGGTTAAGATTTAATATAAAAGTATTTTTAATACAAAGGATCTGCATTAAATTAAAAAATTACAATATATAAAGATTTATAGTATAAACCTAATTTCTGAAGATGAATAATTAACTTCAACAGAAATAATATGATGGGAAATTACTCTGAGTGATATCTCTAAACTACATTAGGGAAAATAAACTATCTGTTGATTACTATTAAAACGTTTTGTTGCTAAAATCATGAACTATTGAATTGCATGCCACAGAAAGCAAAGATATTTCCCCCCAAAGTAAAGTAATATAATATAAATTAGTTTTAAAATATGTTTAAAGGCTAAGGAGACAACCAGGAGGAGATAATCATATTACATTTAATTTTTTTAAATTTAAATTTAAATTTATTTATTTATTTGTTTATTTGGCTGCGTTGGGTCTTAGTTGCGGCACTCAGGGATCTTCCTCGTGGCTCGTGGGCTTCTCTAGTTGCAGCACACGGGCTTAGTTGTCCCGCAGCATGTGCGATCTTGGATCTTACTTCCCCGACCAGGGATCAAACCCATGTCTCCTGCACTGGAAGGTGAATTCTTAACCATTGGACCACCAGGGAAGTCCCTGCATTTAATTGTATAAGTAATAATAACATCTTACTATTAACAGTATGTCTTTTTATTGGTTATATATTCGTATGTCTCTTTATCTTTATGCAGACATGATATATAGATATATACACACACACATATAAACATATACAAAATAAACATGTTTACATATATATTTCCTTGTCAACATTTAAATTATTTTGTTCCTTCCCTATATATTTCAATCACTTTCTGTCAGTAGTTTTTTATATTAATTAAATCAGTTAATACATTTATGAGAGATTAGATCCTAGGTATGTCAATGTGACCAGCCCAACACCTAATGTTTATACTGCCGTACAAAAGCAGTAGACAGACAATTTAAATTCCTCAGATATTTTAAATACTAAGAAAAATATCTAACCTTTTCTCAGTGTCTCACTCAACAGTATCCGTGCTAACAATTGAGATATATTTCCCAAGGGAGATGCCCACTCTGCATTTCATTGACCAGTGTACCTCCCAGAGGTTGCTTATTCCAATGTCTGTAGTACATCCTCAGTGATGGGAACATCCTGAGGGAGGAACAGCGAAAGGTCTTAGTAGTTCTAAGAATATTTTAGCTCTTTCTGATTGGTAGACGCCATGAAATGGTAAAAAGCATCAGGGTTTTGAAATAACTCTTGATGTAAGGACAGGAGGCATGAAATTCACTCATGCTTCCTCTATAATGTTTAATAAAATATGCTCAGACTTTTGTTTTCCCGCCTTTGCTCAAAGTAGCCATTCAAAAAGCTTATCAACAAAGAGCTCACAGTTGAAATCGCTTCATTCGAATGGGTATTGAGAGCATTAGGGCAGTGATTGGATTTGTGTTCATCAAATTCCTTGTTCTGAAAACTAAATACTCAGACCTGTAGAATTGTTTGAATTTATTTCCAATGAGCAAAAATGGACAGTGCAGGGGAAATAATGGTGAACATAATTTATCTTGTTTTATCTGTGGCAAATTACTTAGTAGCCTGGCGATGTGATTATACCTTGAATTCTGTCTTTCAAGGGATATTTTCATTCCTTATAGAACAAGAAGATTCTCTTTGTTAAACAGTGTTGGGAAAGTAGGAAAAAGGAGAATTTTGGAGAAGGCTATAAACTGTTGTTCTGTGAATGGACCTATCTATTTATCTCTCTGTAGATATAGATACAGATAGATCTTTGAACAGATTTTCACTTAAAATTTGATAAGTCAATGACCTCTGCTAGCAGTTCATCACCAGTAAATTCAGAGCAGTGATTCAGTGAAGATCCCTGAACTGTAATATTGTGGGCAAGGGAGCTGCGGCCCATAATATAAGCATGTGTTGCATCACAAGCCTTTGTTTGCCTTACACGTGTGAAGCATTGGTCGTCAGGCTTAAGAGCAATATAACTGATCTACATGATTAACCAACAAAACAACAACAACAAAAAGCAAGTGCTTGTCCATTGAGGTTCAGGTCAATTCAATAAACTGCTGAGTGTTGAGCAAAAAATGGCCCTTAAATGAAATAAGTGAGATAAGTGAAATAAGCTTCAGTAATGGGAGAGTCAGAACTACAGACTGGCTGACATCCACCCAGAAACCCCAGGATAGCCAACTCTGCCCACTGTCTTCCATCATGATTCCTACTTGAGTGTCTCCCTCCTTCACCTGCCTGTCCAACGCACCACGAGCAGAATGTAAGGATTGGGCCCTGGTCCTCTTAATTCTTAACATAGCCAGGAGTCGAACAGGTGGGAGCCCGTGTTCTAATCTTCCCCTTTGCTTTGCTGTGCCGTGTCTCCCTGCTCTGGGCCCCTCTGTGTCTTGTTCTAGATGAGTTAGGAAGGAAGGGATATCCTGACAGCCTGGTGATAGAAGAAACACAGTCAATAGGAAAGAAAATAATTATTGGACCCCATAGAGTTAGACAGTCATCCTGCAGATTCTCTCTCTTAACAGACTGAACTGTGACAAAGCTCACAGGTGACACCCTAAGCACCGTGTGGTCCCACTGCCCCTTCAGGAGCTTTCAGACTTTATCTTATCTCTGAACTTGGAGCAGGGTCTACAGTCGGCTTGGCCTTCCTGCTTTTCATCATCATCATTATTATTATTATTTTAATTTACTGGCACAATAATTCTGGGTAGTTGGTAGCTGGGGTGCCTGATTATACTCATACCTTCCCTAAACTAAATATTTTGGTTCATTCAAAACTTACAACATTTAATCTCCAACAGTTGAACATGGAAAATGGTATGCCAATGGGACAAGAGTTTCGTATAAGAGTTAGTGGATTTTAACTTAATAAAAATGAGTCCATTAAAAAAATGAAATGGTACCTCATCCAGCTGAGACTGTTCTCTGAGGATGCTTCTCACAGGAACATGGTTGACAACCGAGGCCAGACACACAGACGTCGCTTCTGGGCAGTGCAATGATGTGAAGGCTTCAGAAGGTTTCTGCTGAACTTATTTCTAAGGGAAGGTTCAACATTAAGCATTCAGACCTGTGTGTGTGCTTTCTATTTGGGACACCCACAGGGAAGTGGTACATTTAAAACCTCTTCTTGCAAAAGGAGCCCTGGATCTCCAGGACTTCACAGCTTTCTTTATTTTATTGTTTTACTCATCTGAAGGGAGTTCATATGATTTTATGCTGTGGTGAAACTGGTCTTGTAAGAATAAAATGAGTTTCTTTCTCTAAATGTGTAAATAAGATGCAGAGCTTTTTAGCCATTGAAATGTTACGTTCTGCATAGGTAAGACTGTGATTTTCACAAATGACTATCTCTAATTTTAAAAAGTCTCCCTACAGATGTGGTGATTAAAGCTATTGTAAGATTTTCATTGACCTGAAGTAGTGCATTTTCTTCAAAGATTGTAATCAAATCCCATATGTTAAAAAGAGGCTTGGGGCTTCCCTGGCCGATGCAGGGGACACAGGTTCGTGCCCTGGTCCGGGAAGATCCCACATGCCACGGAGCGGCTGGGCCTGTGAGCCATGGCCGCTGAGCCTGCATGTCCAGAGCCTGTGCTCCGCAACGGGAGAGGCCACAAAAGTGAGAGGCCCGCATACCAAAAAAAAAAAAAAAAAAAGAGGCTTAACTGTCCACGTCATCATACAATTCTCAAGAATTCTCAAGACCATTTAAGAACAACAAGGAAAAAACTTAATGGCCTTGATTGCAAAATGTTATATTCTTCTATTTTCTCCATTTTAATGATACTTTTTTCTTTTTTTTTTTTTTGTCAGAAAGCTAGAATTCCATCATCACGTTGATTAACAGTCGCAGATAATCTAAACTTCAAACTTAAGAAACTTGACCTTTGGCTCTAGATTTTTCTGGATTTTTAATTAATTTATTTTTTAGACTTTTTTTTTAGAAGTTTCAGATCACAGTCAAATTGAGAGGAAGTTACAGAGATTTTCACTTTACTCCTTGGCTTCCCACATGCACAGCCGTCTCCATTTTCAGCATCCTCACCAGATGGCACATTTGTTAATGAACCTACACTGACACATCGTTATCACCCAAAGTCCGTAGTTCACGTTGGGGTTCACTCTTGATGTTGGATGTTCTGTGGGTTTGGACAAATGTAAAATGACATGTATCCGCCATCATGGATTCATGCAGAGCAGTTTCATTGCTGAAAAATCCTCTGTGTTCTACCGTCCTTCCCCCACCAGCCTCTGGAAAGCACTGATCTTTTCACTGTCTCCAGAGTTTCACCTTTCCCAGAATGTCGTAAAATTGGAATCAACAGTCTGTAGCCTTTTCAGGTTGGCTTCTTTCACTCACTCACATATATTGAAGGTTCTTCCATGTCTCTTCATGGGTTGATAGATCATTTCTTTCTAGCGCTGAATAAAAAGAAACATTGGATGGACCACAGTTTGTTTATTTATTCACCTACTGACAGGCGTCTTGGTTGCTTCTGAGTTTTGGCAACTCTGAATAATGCTGCTATGAACATCTGTGTGCAAGTGTCTCTGTGGACATAAGCTTTCAACTCCTTTGGGTAAACACAAAGGAGTGTGATTGCTGGGTCATATGATAAGAGTGTGTTTGTTTTGCAAGAAGCTGCCAAACTTTCCTCCAAAGTGGCTGCGCCATCCTGCATCCCCACCCGCCATGATGAGAGTTCCTGTTGCCCCACACCCTCACCAGCACTTTTGTGTCTGAGGATGCTTTGAGTACAAGTTTCCGTGTTGATGCTGATTTCCCACTATTTTAACAATAGAGATATTTCATTTATATCTCTTATCAAGGGAAATGCAACGTTTATTTATTGGTTTTGTGTATGTGTGTTTGTGTGCCCATAGCACCTTACTGCAGCTTGACCCACACCCTGAAGAATGGTGGTGTTTTAAATAGGACTACAGGAGAAGTTGGAAGTAAAGTGCATTATTTTTGCAAGCCTGGATATCGGATGATTGGCCATAGCAATGCAACCTGTAGACGAAATCCAGTTGGCATGTATCAGTGGGATTCCCTCGCTCCACTCTGCCAGGGTAAGAAATGTGCGTTTTCATCCCCAAACTTGACTTCAATTTATTTTTCTTATTTTAATCACACTCTGAAATGTACAAGAGCTGTGATTATGGTTAAAAGGTAATAAGGAAAAAATGAATGTGAGTTCATAAAAGTACAAATTAAACTTTCTGCTGACTGTGCAAACACTTCTGACATTGGCACTCAGCTTGATTTAGCTTTATAGCCTGAATTCGTAGAACGGTTGAACACTCACCAGATGCTGGGTAGAATTATTCTAATACTTATATTTCATTTTGAAACTTAAAAATGTGTTATCCAACTCAGATTCAAAATAATTTTTCTTGACAGTTGTATTAATTAGAAGAAAATCAATTACTAAAGCTCATTTTCCCTTTTCTTAGATTAAAAACTCATACTTTGAGCCACACACTGCATATTTCATTTTCATTAGGTCACTTAAATATAGGACTTGTTAAAGTTGATTTCAATATTTCATGATTTTTTTTCATTTTATCTTTCATATGCATAAAAAATCAAATTTTCAAATAAGGCATTTTAATTTTAATTGAAGGCTTTGAAGTCATGAAATTTTCAGTTTTCTCTTATTGAGATTTATATGCATAATGAAATATATTGGTCTTTGAAAGCTAATTGCAATTTATGAATGAAACCTCATATTGGTTTCCTTGTTTCTCTTTTTTCATTAGATATTAGATTTTCTGGTATTGCTCTATGAGACAATAATAGATATTTATCACAATTATTGTATGTGTCTTTAACTGCAAGAAGTTAATCAGACACCCAGCCTGCATCGTTTATGTTGTACCTCCAGATTTTCTTCTTTAATGTAAGATAAACATGAAGATCTAATAGGCTTGTTTCGTTAGGATTGATGTTTTTTTTTAAGAAGAGTACTTTTTCTTTCAAAAGAAGAAATGCTTCTCATTTTCTTTAAATGTTCTGTTACTCTCTGCCTATGACATAGAATCCATTGCTCACAGAGCAGCCCTGTGGGCTGCATGTCCTTGGCATTGTGGACTGAACAAGGAAAATGGCTGAGACCAGGATTGGCAAGAGTTCCCAAATCTTGGCCTCTAGAGGTTGAGTCCCTAGACAGGGCCCTAAATGGAATCTGCTCTCAGGGTAGAAGCCCAAGAAGATCCTGGAAAGAGACTGTCATGTGACAAGACAGACACATGAGAAATGACAGTCCAGGCAGACGTTAGTTTATCTCCCTGACACGTGAGGAGTTCTGAACATTGTTGACTCGATGGAGGGATGGCTTGCTCTTCTGCTGCATGGTTGAAAAGGAACCAGAGAATGCCTGGGATGTGTCTTGTTGATAAGTTTCCACTTCCCTCTCCTTTCCCCATTTTCTCGCTCAGCAGAACTATTTGATGCTGAATTAAATGACTCAGAAATAGAAATAGAGCACTGAAAACCAGATCCTTCTGGAATCTTTGCAGTTTCAGCTGAAGGATTTGATTGAACGTGGTCAGTGTATCTCTTCTCTGTGTTGCACGTAACCCCAAAGTAATGCCATCAGGGACGTGGAATGTTAGAATCACACACCATGTTCTAGGTGGTAAATTGGAATATAAATGCCCGATGTGATTGTGTTCTCAAATTATAAAATATTTCAGAAGCATCATCTTCCCACTATAAATCCACAGTCTTCTGCACTTCCTGTTAACCATTCTGATAACTGGGGAGTCAATATGATCTTGTTTTTTTGTTGTTGTTGTTGTTTCATAAACTATGACCTGTAAAACCTGGAGGGCCCTTAAAAATAATCTAGTTTAATTTGCTTATTTTTATGTTTTTTAAACTGAGGCACATAAAAGTTAAGTGATTTATTAATAATCATAAAAATGTTGGTCTAGAATCCAGATCTTCTGCCCGCCTCTTCAGCGTTTGAATCAAAATGTGTCTGGCCAAAAGAAATTATACTTAAAACAAAATTTTGCAGACACCAGTTCTAAGTAATCTATATTTTAGGTGTTTAAATTCATTTACTATGGAACAGTTTCTTTAGTCTTCTCTTAGTTCTTTCCAATTTGTGTAAAATAGCATTTTGATTACAATAATGTATAAAATATTTTCATCATATGTGAGGCTGTAATGTTTAAAAATAAAAAAAATGGTGAAAAATAGGCTTTTTTAAACGATTTAAATTATTTGGTACAGCTACACAAGCATTTTCATCATTTTAAAAATAAATCTTTTAAAATAAATAGCAAAAATGTTTACTCCAATAGGTGAAGGCCATTGAGAAAACATCGTAAAATTTTAAACAGAATAGGCTTATATAACATATATATTGGCAATTTATACCTTAACAGTGTTTTACTTACAATTGAAGAGCCTTAGAGCTGATTGAACTGAATTTAATACAGTTCATAATATAAATGTGTAATTGTTATGGTATTTAATAGTGGGAAACTTGATTTGTTTAGCATTAATCATTCGCTTTCCTTTTGTTACTTATAGAACACAGAAGTTTTCCATAATGTAAATACTCATCTAACTTACAGAAAAACATTGGCCTCCTTCAATATAGTCAGAATGAGCCTTTGTGTATTTTTAATTCCCTCCTTGTACCAACCATCTAAATTGTATTTAGATTAATTTTTTTTCAGTTTTTAGATAATTGAAGATAATTTTTTCAAAGTAGTTTTTGGGTCCAAAGAGAGTTAATAGATACAGATGGATGATAGCATCTACGTGGTCCTGAACTGCTGGCAGTTCACGATGGTAGGGTGTGAAATTAAAGAGTGGGTGAACTCTTTCTTTAAAATTCTTGGAATTCTATAAGGGAAAAAGACTTTGCCAAAGCATCATCTAAATGCATACCATCACACTATTCCCTCTCAAGACAGCTCAAACTCTTTTATTTTCTTGCCCAAGATATTATATTCACATTAGATATAAAATTGGAAAATGAGGATTTCCCTGTAGCACATTTATAAGGATAAAGGTACAAGCTTTACCTCTGAAACCTATAGACCTCAAGCACACTGTTCCAAAGATTAAAGTAGATGTAGGGTCCATGTTTATAGAGAGGGTATACTCTGTACAAGTTTTTGACATTTTGTTTATATATACATGTTCATACAGAGGCAAAGTGACATTAATCATATGTCTGTGTTTGTAGATTACAGTTGTAGTTGTAGGTTTAAAACTTAATGCAAGCATTAAAGATGATACAGCTGTTTTCATGATTTTTATTTCAATTCAAACTTACCTCTGAATTAGGCACTGCAGGTACCAAGACACACTCCCAACTCTTAAAGTTCTGATGGTCCGTTAGGAGAGAGGGACTCATGAATCAGTAACTACAATTCAGTATGACATTAAGCAAGAGAAGATATACACTGAATAGAGATGGAGCAGAAGGTATTTTTTCAGGATGTTTCTCCCATCATGGGACAGCTGAGCTAGGATTTGAAGGGGTAGCACCGATGGAAATGCGGTTGGAGCAGCAAGTAGGGGCCATTGTGGGAGACCTCAACTGAGTTTACACAGCTTTTACTCTCTCTCCTGTGGTTGACTTCAGTCTATTAAAGGGCAAAAAAGACACAGTCACATCTGCATTTTGGAAATATCTTTTAGTAGTGTGGTAGATGATTGGACAGAATCCTGTCTAAATTACAGGGGTGCTTAGAAATTTTAGAAATATGCATTGGAGCCATGATGAAGACCTTGATAAATACAGTGAAAATAGGTTTGAAAGAAAACAGGTGTTGAAAATATTTAGAAAACAGAATCAGCAGGCCCTTGTGATGGAACGTAAAGGGTCAGGAAGAGAGAAGAATACGGAATGACAAATAGTTTTCTGGTTTTGATTGCTGGGAATATTGAGGCACCACTCAGTGAAATTAGGACAAGTGAGAAAAAGCAGGCTAACGAAATCAGTGTTGAGGTGCGGCCTTCCATTACCTGTGCTCAGAGAAGATACAGTTTCTAAAAGTATCAGTAAGGAGGCAAGTAGTTTAAGTTAGTTCAGGATACTGAGTGCATCCTTATTTGTTTCTCATGAGAGGAGGTTTGACTTTGTAGGTTCCATAAGGAGCAAATCAAATGAAAAAATATATAATTAAAAAATTATCTGCTGCAATAAATTTCAAACTAAATAGCTCCACCAGAAAACAAGTAGCATCTGACACCCTTTGAGAGAAGATCACATTGGGTCAACAGCAACTATAAAGCCTGCAACCCATCTAATTACTGATGCAAGAGTAATGGTGCAATAGTTTGAGACTCTTACCAGAATCAAAGGTTTAATCTTATAGTTATTTTAATTATTTTATTTGAAGATAGGGGACTTGAAAACTGGAAACAAACAAATAAATAAATGGACAAATACCCCTTTGTGGCACTGGGAGCCTACTATTTAATATATTTATACATTTTATATATTTAATATTACAATATACTATTTAATATTTCAGTTATCCTTCTGGAGTGGGTATAGTATTTCTCAGTGATTTGAACAGCATTCCTTTTATGCTGACAGAGGAACAGAAACAACTTATACATTCTCTAACTGCACTAGGATGTTAGTTTTTTTTTTTTTAATTGTGCAAAATAATACTTTGAAATGTTTACTAAAAATGCGACACTTGCCTTTTAGTAAATGAGTGAGGTGGAAAGCTGAGGGGTGGGGTCAGGCCCTTTGGGGCCCCCAGTGCTGGTCATGTGACCACGAATGTGCTGCCCTAGGCCCCAGCAGAACATGTGTCAGGGCAGTGTTTGAATGAAAAAAAAAGAAGTGTAAATTAATGACAGGTATTTGAGAATGATTTTTTTTTTCTTTTTCTTATTTATTTATTTATTTATTTTTGGCTGCACTGGGTCTTCGTTGCAGTGTGTGGTGGCTTCTCTTGTTGCGGAGGATGGGCTCTAGGAGCGCGGGCTTCAGTAGTTGCGGCTCGCGGGCTCTAGAGTGCAGGCTCAGTAGTTGTGCTGCAGGGCTTAGTTGCTCCGCGGCATGTGGGATCTCCCCGGACCAGGGATCAAACCTGTGTCCCCTGCATTGGCAGGCAGATTCTTAACCATTGCGCCACCAGGGAAGTTCTGATTTTTCTTTTTCCATTGAAGTTCTGATTTTTTTGTTTTTTCCATTGAAGATGACTTATCTTGTGCCCTAAGCTACTTTGTTTTCTCATTTTCATTGACTTTCTGCTGGTGACATCTTAGAAGCACAGAATTTGAGAGAAAAATAGTCATGTGATGGGCAGGGAGTGCTAATCTCCCTAAACCTGGTTCCTGCCATGTAAAACAGGATCTTTGATGCCAAGCTCTGAGAATTGTTGAAAGGGTTCAAGCGCTCAGACAGTCCCGGGCAGGACTCAGCAGCAAACAGGACCCTTCACTGCCCATCACCTGTGAGGAAGAACAGAAGGCCAGATGTGTTGCATCGTTTCAGAGAACTTTAGCTTTTCTCCCTTTCCTTGACATTTGAAATGACTTCTCTCAGAAAACCTGTACTGGCTTTTATCCTCCTCGATAAACCAGGCATATCTTTTGCCCTTCAGGCTTCATTTCCTGCCTTCAACCAAGAAACTCTGCCCAGCAGCTGTTTCCCTTATCAATACACTAATCTTATTCGTCTTGGAGGGAAGCTAAAATTAGAATTGAAATTTTCTGTATTATCTCAAAGATCCAGTTAAAGTGGTACCTTACAGGGCTTGGCTTTCAAGTTTCCTGTGTCACAGAGAGAGCAGTTCCCATGTAGCTCTTTATCTCAGAGCCATGATTTTCAGAGCACTTGGTGAGTCAGAGCTCTGGCTTGGACTTGATCTTGTGTATTGTTTATGCTTTGCTTACGTTTTGCAGGCAATGAAGCATAGGGAAAACCATCATTCTCACAAATGACATGGTTAAGCCTCTGTTCGTAAAGTTTGAACTTTAAGATGGAAAGATATAGATGCCTGCACTCTGCTGATATGTGCTAATATTTGCTAGTGTAAAGGGTATGGATAGGGCAGGAGATGGGTGGCTGGGCGGGGAGGTGCATGTAGGTCTGCCGTGAGCCCGGGACTGAGCTGGGGATGCGTCCTCTTATCTCTTTAATCCTGTGGACACTGGTGCTCAGAGGCCACGTTACTCAAGAAACACAGGACTAAACACCAGGAGTGGGATTTGAACCCATGTCCTTCAGATTCCAAAATCTACATTATTTCTACTATACCATGAGTATTCCCTCTGTGAACATTATTTCTATCCACTGAAAGGGCATCTTTCAGAAGAAAATTGTTCTTTTTGTAACTTAAAAAAATAGCAACATTATCAAAAGTTCAGAGGATATGTTTGGTGTTCTGGTATAAAACTTGAGTTATTTTGTAAATCTCAAAAACTTTTACCTATGGGCATAAAATGCATAAGAAGTTATGACTTTTGTCTTGATTTTTTTATACATATTTATTTGCTTCTATGAAATGTTCAAGCTTCTATGTGACATGATAATAGTGCAGTGTTTTTAGAAATTTAAAAATAATGTTTTTAAAATCATTTTAAAAGCAAAACAAATCACATGTTATGATATATATGAAAATATGTATGTATATGAATATGTATATATATACATGTGAGAATACAGGTTATAGTCATTATGTCAACTATATTCTAATAGGTTATGAATCCACATAGTTCATAAAGCCAAAAATTTGCCAAATCCCACTAAGTATATTGTAAACTGAGGTTTATTCCATTTGCTCATGATCTTCTTATGGGATTTGAGTTGAGTGATTAGATCTTGGGCATTTCACAGTCAGAATCTCCCAATTTAGGCAAGGATCCCTCCCATTCCCAGTAGTTACTGGCGCCATGACCCTGGACAGGCAACACAATTCACTGAGGTTTAGCTTCTTCTGTGAGCAGGGATAAGAATACTCCCCCACCTGGCATGTTTGAAGGGTTAAATGAAACAGTTGACATGAAATCTTTATGCTGGAGCCAGGTACTAACAGGCATCCCTAAAAAAGGAACCTTACAGGATAGAAACATAATTTCATCAGTGAGTGTCTTCAGGAAGTACTTGTTGACATGCTTTCAAGCAGAGATTTTACAAATGTCTAGTTAACATCAATAATATTTAAGTAACTGAGCTGGGAATAGGTTTCTCTGATTTCTCACAATACTCAAAATGAGACATCAGAGCGCTTTGTTTGTATGTGGATTGCCGATCGCCTTTTAATTGCTCCTCAAGTCCCCAAGCTTCTCTGTCTCTGGGGGACTGAGGTGCCCCTACCCCGGGTCCTGAGCACCCTCTTGTGCGTGCTGTGACCTCGCCACTGTCTTTTGTCCTGTGTGTCTGTAGATTGCTTCTCCTGGACCAGTGGTTCTTCAAAGTTCACAAGAACCATCTGGCGTATAGATCCCTAACTTCCAAGTGCCCCCCAAATCTGACTCAGCGGGTCCCAAGGAGCTGGAATCTGCAGTCGTGCAAGCACCCCAGGTAAACTTGGCGCAGGTGTCTAAGGAACACGTGTTAACAGTCCTCATTCTTAAAGAGAGGGATTTTGTCTAAATGTGAATCCCAGCATTTTGCACAGTGCCTGGACCATACTTGGCATCGATGTGAGCTTACGAATGAGTGCGTATGGCTCCACTCTCTCATCAATCGCTTTCCTCAGTAAGGCTTCTAACATAAATGGTATTATCGGCAAGAAACACAGCTTGAAATTAGGCCAGTGGTGATGTCATCTTCAACTTTCAAATACAGTAATAACCACACTACAGGAATAGCCTCCAGAAGAACAGCCCTGTGCACAAGGCATCGAGCCTGGAGAGCCCTGTGATTAGGTGTGTGACACCAGGCAGAGCGCACCTCAGGCGTGTCTGACTGCTACAGGTGTCAGGGCTGAATTGTGCCCCCCTCAAAAGAGATATGTTGGCGTCCTCATCCCCAGGACCTCAAAATGTGACTGTATTTGGATAAAGGGTCTTTACAGAGGTGACCAAGTGAAAATGAGGTCATTAGGGTGGGCCCCACTCCAACATGACTGCTGTCATGAAAAGAGAGGGAAATTGGGACCCAGAGGGCAGACCTTGTGAAGACACAGGTTGAAGACAGCCATCTACACGCCAAGGAGGAAGGAGCAGTCTTCCTCAAGCCCCTCAGAAGGAACTAATCCTGCTGACACCTTGATCTCCAACTGCTGGCCCCCAGAACTGTGTGATCACACATTTCTGTTGTTCAAGCCCCGGGTATGCGGTCTCTGCTGTGGCAGCCCAAATGGACCAGCGTGTGTGATGCCCTCTCTGCCCCGTGAAATCCCTACCCCTCTCCTCTCCACCTCAGCAGCAAGAACCTAATCAACTCCAGCAGCAGTGTTTGGATCTTGGGGCAAGAAAGTTTGCAAATTGTGAAAAACTGGAGAAATTAGTGACAGAAGGTCATGAGATTTTCTTTCTGGACATATATAGGGGAAAACGGAAGTCACAAAATATTTACATTATTTTTTACAGTGAAATTGCCTAGTTTCCTTAGTTCCATCATCCTTCTTAACAACCTCTCATAGTTGCATCACATGTTTATTGCTTGTCTATTTTCTGTGTTCTTTTTTTTTTTTTTTTAGTAAAATGCAGCCAAAATTTCAGGTCAGCAGTTTTGAGAATTTATTAGACCCACAGAGTTCATTTTGTTAAAAACATATTTAATGGTCCACACTCTGCCAGGCACCTTGCTCTCCTCTGCGGCTCTGCTGTTTTCGCTCATGAAAGTCGGAGGACAGTGGATTGATGCTGTGCGCACTGTCCCACTAACTTGAGCTGAGCACTGGCAACCGTTTCCAAGGGTCTTTATTGTCCTTATTTTGCAGGCGGCGAAGCTAAGGCTGAAACAGGTTAAGGGAGCTGTCCCTGATCAGAGCAGCGTGTGCAATGATTTGATGAGGTTCCAGCGCAGGATCCTGTCCTGTCATCCCACCTACCAAGTTAGAGGAAATGTGCCCCAGGATTCCAGATCCCATGAAAACCCGCCATAAACAAAGTGTTCTGATCCCTGGCGAGTTCTCATGACACCAGACTGCAGGTGCATTAGGGTCCCATCCCCACAGGAGGGTGATCTCTGTGGGGCAGTGACCAGAGGTAACTGGGTCAGAGCTGGCATGTAACACACACAAGTGTCACTGCTTTCCTTCAGCTTCTGTCCCCAGGGTCTTGCTTTTTATTGAATGGAACTTTGTTTTATTTCTTTGTTCCTAAGAAGTGGCCCTTTTCTTTTTAAACGTTCACACCTGTGCCTTCCTGTGACTCTCCAAAGCAGAGGGGTGGGCGTCAGCTGCTTCCTACAGCCTTGCGGAAGCAATGGATTTGCCCCTAAGGAAACGGTCAAGTGGCAGCATTTGCCAAGTCAGAGCCTTTCTTCGTCTTTAGTCATTTGTTTGCCCACGTACTGCGTCCCTTCCTTTCCAGAGCTCTTCTGTTTGCTTCAAATGATTAAGTGTTTTTTGGGCTTTTTTCCTTCCTTGGGCTACGATGTACTAAATATTTTCAAGAGGTTTAGAGCAGCTAAAGATGCTTCTCAACCAAATCCTGTTTTTCTTCATTTTCCATTTCAGAACTGCCTGTGTTTTTAAGTTGCCCATCTGTTTGAGTTAATGTCTGTACATACAAGCCATTACTTCCCTCTGTCTGCCCTCGTTTTCAGAAGTGTTCACCTTTATCCCTCAAGACAAATGGGTGGATATTTCTTATGCTAGTAAATGCTCTTTCTAAAGTGTCTGACTTCACACCTGTCCCCATAAAACAAATAAAAACAGTGTGACCTGTTAAGTCCCACGGACCTGGAGGCGATTCCAGCCCTTTACCACCTCTCTCATTATGATTTTCTAACTCAACCCTCAGCCCAGTATTAACGGTGTATTGGATGCTGGCTGAGCATCACGTGAGATGTTGCTTAGTGTTTGGGAAATCAGAGAAGACAAGGGAAATAAAACACAAACAAAAAAAAGGGTCCAGAAATATCATTAATTCTCAAATTCAACGTGGCCTTTATATTTTCAGATTTACACTTTGAAAATGTATTCTGACCTATTTATTTATCCCATCTATTTATTTATTGCCGGTGGTTGGACATTGAAAATAAAAAAGATATGAATACACTGAAATAGAGCAGATGGCACCTTGGCGACAGTACAGGACAGTAGCTGAGATACCTGCTTTGGCATCAGATACCCTGAGAGATGCCCTCCGACACATCTGTTTACTAGTTATAAGAATTGGGGCAATTTGCAGGACATTCCTAATGCTCATTTTCCTTAGTTGTCATATCAGTCAGGGTTCTCTAGAGAAGCAGCAATGGTAGGGTGTGCGCAGATGTGCACAAGGGGAGGCTTACTGTAGGAGCTGGTCCTCATGGTGACGGAGCAGAGAAGCCCAGGTCCCCTGCTGCTGCTGACGGAGCAGAGAAGCCCAGTGACCTGCAGTCTGTAGGCTGGAGGCCCAGGCAGCCAGTGGTGTGATTCAGTCCAAGTACCAGGGAATCCAGTGGGAGGGGCAGCAGGGAAAGTGCCGGGAGCCCCAACGTAAGAGTGGGACAAGCTGGGTGTCCCAGCTCAAGCAGAGGGAGGGAATTCCGCCTTCCTCTGCCTTCTGGTTGTACTGAGGCCTCAGGATTGGATGACGCCCACCCGAATGGGGGCGGCTGCTCTTCACTCCTCTGAGAAGCAAATGCTAATCTAGTCTGCATACATCCTCACAGACACGCCCCAGGAAGAATGTTTTACCAGCTCCTAGGCACCCTTTAGCCCAGTAAAGCTGACAAGTAATATTAACCATCATAGTAGTAATAAAAAATAATAATTTACTTTACTTATTGGGGTATTTTTGAGATTAAATGAGGTCATACAAGTAAAAGAACTTGTCACAATGGGAGGAATTGTGTATTTGACCAAAGAATGCTAGGTGTTCTACTGATAAAGGGGAGAATGTTGTTTGCAGGTGAGCGATTTCTCAGTGACTTCATCTGAGCCCACCTCCTCCTGGTGTGGATGCTTCTCTGACTCCGGTGCTCGGTGCTGATTCTCCTGAGCCTGGAACCTGGTGTGGCTCTTTGAGGAGGCACTGGGGCACCAGGCACAGCCAGCATCGCCCTCCAAGTCCCCCCACTTTTGGCCCAGAACCACCTAATTTCTCTTGATGGTGGCATGAGGGATCTGAGGGATTCACTATCAAATGTTTCCTCTGTATTTGTGATGGAAGGGAAAACATTCCTTCATACTGTTTAGTTTTTAGTTGACCCTAATCTAGAGAGTTGAAGAATGCTTCCCTTTATATTAAATCTGAAGGAAAGTTATTTTTTTTCATAGTGAAAGAGAGCTCGAGTCCTGATAACGTGCCTGATGTTTTGCCGTATGGCTTATACTGTACCTTCTGCCACATTAGCCTGTAGGGAGCGTTGATGTTTCTCCTTTTACAGATGAGGAATCAAAGCTCAGATAAGTCAGGTAAATTTCCAAGTCGTAAACAGACAAATAACAAACTCAGACTCTCCTAGGTCTGAATCCATGTTCTTTCAACTCTCAGCCTTGTTTCCTATAGCGTTTTAAGTTGAGATTGATTTGAAATCATGGCACAAGCTTTCATTCCACATCCACGTGTGCACAGTGGTAATGTTTCCACACCAGTGCTCACCTTTGGGTGATGGGCATGAAGCAAAGACGTGGACCAGGCTACGCAGGACGTTTAGATTTGCTTTGTGTCCTGAAAACATGCCTGGAAACCTAACAATGCTCAACATGGCCTCGAAAGTCTCCCTGGACTTGTTCCCTGAAATAAACGTTCATGGGGGCTTCCATGCTCTCCTTGGGATGATCACGTTATGTTACATGATTCCAACACGCTGAAATGGTGATGAAGTTTTATTTAGAAGACAGTGGCCGAGATGACTTGTTCTTTGCGATGCAGACATTTTTGAGCCTAATTTTATCCCCTATTAAATATTGTTTTAAATGTCAACTTATTTATTCATTTTGTATATCATCTATATTATTACTAAAAAGAAACTGGTAGTTTCTACAGAACAAGTTGATGGGATTAGATAACTCTTTGCTATTCAAACTCAAAATGCTTGTAAACCATCTTGCACTATTCATGCCTGAAGCAAGTGTAACTCATTAGCTGAGGGCGTGGTCTCTTCTGACCCATTAACAAAGATATGCAAGGCTCATTGATTAAATCCAACAGTGTTCCTGGCTTTTGTCCCCTGGGAGGTGCTTATTACAAGACACACTCCTGAGCCGTATTATATTCAAATGCCACTTTTACTGAGGTCCTCCTTAGGCTGATCATGAAAATGTCACCTTGGGTCTGCTTGAGTGATTAATGGAATGTCTGCTGTTTAAAGATGGCGGCCTAATAATAACTCCGTTTTACTCATGGGATCTCAGATGGTTCAGAACTGGACCCCAATATAGGGTTAGACACCATTAACAGCCATGCAAACATTTATCTATGTTTTAAAATGTTTGTTAAACAAAATAATTCTATGTTGACTTTCAAAAGTAAAATAATGGCCTGCTGGGAGTCAGAGAACATGCTTGCTGCTCTACGCGCTTAGATAATACCGCACAAATTCAGAAAACTTGTAAGAGGGAGCTAGATCTTCCTGTGTACTTTCACTTGCCATACTCATTTTGTGATGGTTTCGAAATCACGCTGTACAGCAATGTGGAGGGAAGGGAATGGAGGATAGGACAGACACGTCTGTCTTGTGTGTGCTGAGGGAGACCTTGGGTAGAATCATGAACATTTAGAGATAAGGCTGTAGAGATGACGTAGTTCAGCTTCTTCATCTTACACGTGAAAATGCTTAAGCCAAGATGATAACTGTTAAAATATTTGCGGAATTTAATGGACTTCCGAGCAGGAATTCGTGGCCACGAGAACCACTGGTGTCAGTGTTCACAAGGACGACTCCAGGTTTGCATCTGCAGGGAGCCTTTCACTATAACACAGATGCCACCTCAGGTTTAATCTCTTATGGAATCTCTTTTATGCTTAAGAAAAGCGTGACTTGGCCAGTTAAATACACATACATACAATATTAAGAATCAACCTTTTTATCATTTTCACCATATGAACAACTATATAGCTTATATTTTTATTACCTGCTGTAAAGTCATTTGGCTTTCACTAGAAGCAGGCCCATGATTTCTATATTGTCTGCCTCTGGCATTTTTCTCCTTAGATTATAACAAATTACTTGGCTCCAACATGATTATAAATATAAGAGCAAATGCAAGCCCTGATATATAGTAGAACCCAATTATAGATAGTAATCTAGACAATCTAGAATGTTCTCATAATTTTTGACTATATGTGCATATACATATATAAAGGCACACATATATACATATGTCTTAATCAGAAACTCTCATATGCTTGCAGTGTATACTTAAGACCCCTCAGCAATTCACAGGTCACCATTTGGGAAACTGGCTTTTTCCTTCCATGCACCTGAGGCAGAGTGTGAGAGAGGGTTGCCGTTTTTTCTTGCAGCTCAGATCCCCTTCTGCACCTCTCACCACATCCTCTTCTTTACCGTGCATTTCATCCGCTCTCCATCCCTCCAGCTCCACAGCTGATCATCAGTCCTTCATACGTGGCGATGCTCCTGTCATATTTGAGGTTCGGCTCTGTCTTTTTGATTACCATCTGGGTACCTATTGGGTTACCTCCTGGATGCCCCATTTCAGACCTTATTACCTAACATGCCTCTTACCTTAACCAGACCACAGGAAACCCTGCTTCAGGACACTCATTCTCTTCCCTGTTTTATACTGTTACGGGTGGCCTTCCTCTGGGTTTGCCCTAGCCCTCCAAGTGGGGTCCAGATAACAGAAAGATAGACCATTTTGAGGTAATGGGGTTGCGAACTAGGATACTGGTAATGGGAAATGAGAAAAAAGAGAGTGTGAAGTAAACTTTTAAATATTCAGACAATGATTGTCAGTCAACCACATGAGAGCAGTAGGAGGAAAGAACCCTCCTACTTCCTGCTGAATCAAAGGATCTCGCTCAGGCTTCCCTGGTGGCGCAGTGGTTGAGAGTCCACCTGCCGATGCAGGGGACATGGGTTTGTGCCCCGGTCCGGGAAGATCCTACATGCCACGGAGCGGCTGGGCCCGTGAGCCATGACTGCTGAGCCTGTGCTCCGCAACGGGAGAGGCCACAACAGGGAGAGGCCCGCGTACCGCAAAAAAAAAAAAAAAAAAGGATCTCACTCAACTTACCGAATTACTGGGAGAACGGTTTACTGAGGCAGTCTGTCAGGACAGCTGTGTGAGGGACAGCTACCAACCTAGGATATGCACAAATCTGGCTTGAGGCGTGGGCAGAGCCCAAGTGGAAATTCAGTAGGCAGCTGGTGATAACGTGGATGTCAAGATATGAGAATCACAAGTCTAAGGCCATAGTTCAAGCCCAGGAATCACTGAGCTTTTTGAAGGGGAAACAAAAAGAAAAAAGAAAAGCAAAGCAAATGGTGAGATGTTGGAGCCTCTGAGGAGCAGCAGAAAGAAGGAGCCATTGTAAGTTTCGGAGAACAAGTATTTGAAAGAAGTAGGAAACAATAAGAGAAGTGTTTTAAACTTGCAGAGACAAGAAAAATTGCTCCTTTTAAGGCCTTAAATATGAAAAGAAAAAATCCCACATGGATTTTGCACTATTAAAGGAGGCTGCAACAATGGAAATTGGAGTGTCTCTTCCATTTATTTGAAACCAAAATGACAACTCTCTCATGAGATATGTAATAGAAATAAACCAGCTTCCTTCTGATTTACATTTTGCTCTCTTTTAACAAATGTATTAAAAGGAGTCATTCCTTGCAATTCATATCTTTATTTACAAAAGAAATAAGTAAAAATTGTGTGTATAGATGCGTGCACGTAAAGTTAATATTCTGTCGTTTACTGAGTGCCTACATGGTGTCAGTACAGTACTAATGGTGTTGTACATATTACTTCATGCAGTCGTCACAGTTACCTTTGGGGTGAGTAGTATTAGCCTGAGAGCAGTGAAACGAGTCATTAAGTAACTCAGGTCATGGAGCTGGCGAATGCCAGAGGCTAGAGCTGAGTCAGATGTCTGACTTTAAAACCTGTGCTCTCAAACAGAAAGTAAATTTCATGATATGAGGATGTGATCATTGGTCTGGGTTGTCAGATAATATAAAGCTATGTTAGTACAATAAAAAGCAAAACAAGCAAAAACACAAGAAACTTTATTCCCTTCAGCTATGCCAAAAGTAAGAAAATTCTCCAGGTCTTGAAAGTTGTATACATTTAGCTAACTGACGTTAAAAAGTTATCTGAGGAATATCTGCCATGTAATAGTTATCATGCGGAATTTCTGGATGAATGAATAGATGAATGAATACCGGATTTTAGCAGAAAACTGCCTTCATCCCATAAGCCTGAATTTGTAAGTCTATGAGAATTGTTCCGTCTATTCTTCATTGAATCAGAAGTGTAAGAATCCCATTTTTAATAGAGTGCCAACCTCTGTTTTGAGCTGTGCCACATAGCCTGATGTTAGGACACTCTAGGGTCTAAAACCTACAGCTCGAGGCCAAAAAAGATTCCCAGTTGTTGATCAGACAACATGAAGTAGGACCTTCTTAAGTCCTGGGAATCAGGGTTCACTTGTGCAATAAGCTTCCAGATTTAACAGAAGTAGTTATAAAGCTGTTCTGTTTTGGCCTCCTGGGTCTGAATCCTTTCAAGGTAGGGTTTCCTGTGTGCTTGTAGAATGGATGTCATCTTTCCCATTTAACCTGCCAGAGAAATGTCATTTCATTCGGTGTTCTCCCCAGATGAGAATTGTAAGGAAGCAGGACGCTGGGCACGCTTCAGTGAGTGGCAGAGAAATTAAGGTTTGCGAGAATGAACAAATGATTATTAGAGTGAAATCTCAGAGAAAATGGTGAGGAGACAAGACATTGGCAGGCAATACTCTGAGATCTTGATCGTAAAGGACATTTATTACATTCAGTAATTTGAACTGAATATTTTGCAAAATACTTAGCAGCCTTCACGCTGATCCATTGCCTTGGCAAAGCAGCGACTTTGGAAAGCCAAAGGTTATAATTCAATTATTTTCAATACTTTGTCCAAAATGATGTCCATATGTCTATGTTTTTTTGTTTTCCATTTGCAAATTTTTATTATGCTTCTCTCTCTCTCTCTCTCTCTCTCTCTCACACACACACACACACACACACACACACACACACACACACTATGTATATTTCAGGTGGTTGAAATAGCTGATCATAAATTTAAGCACAAGAGAAATTTTAGAGCTTGGCTTTTCCCAGAAGTTTGATTTTTATCAGCACTACATTTTCTTTTACTCCTCTGATAATTTCCCATTGCATTCATTGAAGATTTTGATAAAGAAAAAATAACAAAGACAACAACCAAAAAACTGACACTGAACCACAGGTGGCCTGGGCTCCTGTAGAGCAGAAGGTGGTCTCACTTGGGAATCAGGTCCGTTCTCCGGCCCTAGGTGTTACTTTTTCTTGTTGTTGTTGTTTTTTATAAATTTATTTACTTATCTATTTTTGGCTGCATTGGGTCTTCTTTGCTGCACTCGGGCTTTCTCTAGTTGCGGCGAGCGGGGGCTACTCTTCGTTGCAGTGCACCGGCTTCTCATTATGGTGGCTTCCCTTGTGGCGGAGCACGGGCTCTAGGTGTGCCAGCTCAGTAGTTGTGGCTCGTGGGCTCTAGAGCATAGACTCAGTAGTTGTGGCTCACGGGCTCTAGAGCGCAGGCCCAGTAGTTGTGGCGCATGGGCTTAGTTGCTCCACGGCATGTGGGATCTTCCTGGACCAGGGCTTAAACCCATTTCCCCTGCATTGGCAGGCAGGTTCTTAACCACTGCACCACCAGGGAAGTCCCCGGCCCCAGGTTTTAAACAAGGTAGCTGTGCTAACCCAGGCAAGTCATTTTATCTTTCTCTTCCTTACCTGTAAATTGTATTTTTATGTAAACTCTTTCAACCAATCCTTCCAGCTTTATCATACTGTGTGTATATTCTCATTGTAATCTGTGGGAAAATCTTTAAATAATCTAAATTTAAAACCCATGATGACTTAAAATCCATAATATCTTAGGTTTTGATTGAGTAAAAGAAGATCCTTAATTTAGTGATTGCAGAGCTTCCCTTTGACAAGAGCGCCTGAATTGGGTGTGTTGTTGGGAATTCCTTCTCATCCCCTTGCATTACTCTGTGTTCCTTACTGTAACTTATTTAACTTGAGAATTGTTTTTGTTTGTTTATCTCGTAGCAGATAAGTCTGGATCAGAGCTAGCAAATTTAAGAAGGAAGTGCTCATATTGACCTCTCCCTCCATCTTACTAGTTTTTAAAAATTTCTTTTTCATTCACACCCCTTTCTTGCCTGACCTTTTCACGTAAAAGCTAGCCTGCGTATCTCTGTAGGACTGAGCCTTCCGTTCTAAGATCTCCCCTTAATTCCTTAGTTCCGCAGACCTGTTTTCTGACAGATAGTTTATAACTAATACACTTTATGACAATGGATGCTTTGATGCTCTTAGCTAAGGTAATATTTGCCGTTTAACAGAATTTCCTGGTGCTTTAAGGAAAATGAGTCTTTGGCGAGTTGGTGGGCGGGAAGACTTAAGCTGGGGGAGGTTTTTGAGACCTGAGGTGGGCCGTTCTTTACTCTGATTCCTATGAAGTCTCGAAACCAAGGGATCAGTATGGTGATACATTTGTGATGGTAGAGAGATTATTCTATGCTTTCTTTCTAGTATTAAATAAAGTAGCATTCATCACACCGTTCTCTTGACCACGGCCATATGATAAGGCGTGTCCATGTGATTAAACTGCATGAGAGCCATCAGACATACCTTCTGGAAAAATAAATTTAAAGATACTGTATTTTGACCCATTTTCCATTGTTTCCCATTCACTCTTAAGACCCTTACAACTTTGGAAATGTGCATACTTATGACACATGTGAGAAATGCAAATATCTAACAGTTTTTATACATCTTTGAGATGAAAAATAGAAAAAGAAAAGAGGAAAATTTCATAATCTGTCAGAATAACCCTGTGCTTCCTTCATTTCTTTTCAGCTGTGTCCTGTGGAATCCCGGAGTCCCCAGGAAACGGCTCATTCACGGGGAATGAGTTCACGTTGCATAGTAAAGTGACCTATGAGTGTAACGAGGGCTTTAAGCTGGACGCCGGTCAACAGGCTACAGCTGTGTGTCAAGAAGATGGCTTGTGGAGTAACAGGGGGAAGCCCCCAACGTGTAAAGGTAAGTGTTCTAACGCTCATGCCCGACTTTGCAGATCTAAAGAGGAATAGAATGCGCTGGTGAGAACGCTAGGCTCCAAAGTGCGAGGTCCTCTCCCACAGCGTGTGAGGGCTCGTCTCTGGCAGCGTGGTCATGTTAACGCCAATTTATTCCATATCAGCCACTCTGACCATTTACCATAAGCTCTGCAGTCTTGAAGGTGAGTCATATGGAATCATCAGCACCTAGACCATGAAATTTACACAGCAAATCCTGACTGTGCTGCCATTTTCACTTTGGAGGGATGCACTCAAGAGGATATGGAGAAATGAAGCACTCTACACAAAACATTAAGGCGTAATTCAACACGAGCTTCCTCTGCATCTCCCATCTCACTGTAAGTTCCGTGAGGTTCAAGGCAATGCCCAGTCTATTTTTTTATCACCCGTTCTGCATAACACACTGATGCTCAATAAATATATCACTGATTTGTGAAGTGGGGTAGGTTTCCTGGAATGCTATTTACAGTATGTAATAATATTCTTAAAAGGGTCAAAAGTTTGGGTTCATTCTCAGACTCGTCTTAAAAAATAATAATCAAGTCCATAACACAAAGCCAAAAAGAACAAAAGTTGACACACACACACACGCACACATGTACATGCCCACACACACAATTTATACCAAGAGTTTCATTGCTGCTCTACAAAACTGCCTCAAATTGGAAATAATCTAACTGCTTAGTTTCTAAAAATTGAAAACTACATAGTATTTCTACATATACAATATTTTTGCTCTTAAGATATTTGCAAAATAGATCTCATGGGCTTCTATTATAATATTAGTATATTGACGTTTTTGTGTATAGTGTTTTGGTCATGTTAAAATTATTTGAACATTTTAGGTATGAACATATAAATGTTTACAAAAAATAATCGACTTTCCTCCATACGTTTTATTTTCCTTGCCGTCATTTTAACCTGTTTTTTTCTTTTTTGCAAATAATTATTGCATTCCTGAGAGTCAGTGAGGCACTGTTGAGACAATCCCTACCCCTCAACTCCTGGCAACCACTAATCTTTTTACTGTCTCTATAGTTTTGCCTTTTCCAGACTGTCATATAGTTAGAATCACACAGTAGCCTTTTCGGATTGCCTTCTTTCACTTAGTAATATGCATTTAAGGTTTTGTCATGTCTTTTCATGGCCTGATAGCTCATTTCTTTTTAGCTGAATAATATTCCATTGTCAGATGAACCACCGTTTGTATCCATTTACTTGCTGAGTGACATCTTGGTTGCTTCTAAGTTTTGGCAATTATCAATAAAGCTGCTATAAACATCCCTGTATAGGTTTTTGTGGACATGAGTTTTCAAATCCTTTGGGTAAATACCAAGGAGCATGGTTGCTGGATTATATGATAAGAGTATGTTTGTTTTGTGAGAAGCTGCCAAACTGACTTCCCAAAGTGGCTGCGCCATCCTGCATCCCCACCAGCAGTGATGAGAGTTCCCGTTGCTCCGCACCCTCACCAGCATTTGCTGTTGTCAGTGCTCTGGGTTTTGGCCCTTCTAATAGGTGTGTAGTGGCATCTCCTTGTTTTAGTTTGCATTTCCCTAGTGACATTTGATGTGCAGCATCTTTTCATATGCTTATTTGCCATCTGGAGGCTGGTCTCCAGAATTCCAAAGCAGGTGGTTTACAGCGGCCAATAAGTGGATTGGCGTTATAGAAATTCAACACAAGGGTTAACTACATGACAATTGTGAGAAAAAAGAAGCACAGCATAGCTTTTTAAGTGCTGATTTGAGGGTAGAGAAAGAGAGAAGCAGAGTTTCAGAGAGAGGGAAGCAGACAACGTGTCTTGGATTCCACCAGTAAAGTGTGTGAGGGCTCTCCTCTGGGCACAGGGCAACCAGGGAGTTGCTCTTAGGGGGAGGCCTGCACACGCCCTAACTCATCCCTGCTCTGCCAGGATATCCGCCTGCTCATCTGCACGGGGCATTAGACAGATGGCCTGATGTAAACACTGTGGGGAGAGGTGACAGACACAGAGGAAGTAACGAGTGTGCCTGGACTGGAGTCAGTTTTTTTTTTTTTTTTTTTTTTTTGCGGTACGCGGGCCCCTCACTGTTGTGGCCTCTCCCGTTGCGGAGCACAGGCTCCGGACCCGCAGGCTCAGTGGCCATGGTTCACGGGCCCAGCCGCTCCGCGGCATGTGGGATCTTCCCGGACAGGGGCACGAACCCGTGTCCCCTGCATCGGCAGGGGGACTCTCAACCACTGCGCCACCAGGGAAGCCCCGCGTCAGTCTTTATGGAGGAGACGGCGCTGCCACAGAGACTGAGCTTGTTCTGGTGGGATGGTAGCGATAATCAGAACCACCTTTCTGAACGGTAACTCTAAACATTTGTCTGGGTTACATCATTCAATGATAACAGTAGTCCTCTGGAGGAGGTATTGTTTTCTTCATCTTACTAACTTAATACAAAGTAAGTAACTGAGATATACAAAATTCACAATTTGCAACCAAATACATTTGATTGGTCATGTCATAAAAGCGTCTGGAGAAGTGTTTGGTTATAGTTGAAGGGCCCTGTTGGAGGTCCCCTGCTGCCACCAGTAAACCTGTGTGGTGATCGTTTGGCTCAGTACTGATGCTTTGGGTGTCACGAAAGCACAGTGGTTGTGACGTTGCCAGGACCTGCCTAGGGATCACTGCGCTGTGGTGAGCCAAGGCTGTGCATTCCACTGGCCACAAAGAGGTAGTTTCAGGATTAAATAGATCTCATGGTAAGTGGGGTTAGTGTAAGGAGAGAATATATGAGAGTCCCCACAGTCCTGAAAAACGCCCAGAGATTGCGGCAAAAGAGAACACAGAAGAGAGAACAGGAGCAGAAGCCAGGCCGTGCGTCTGAGGATGCTCTGGGCTACCCACATGCAGGGGGGGATGGAGCTCAGGACAGCAGTCTGGACACTCCCTCAGCCCCTCCTCACTGCCTCTCCTCCTCCCGTCCCACATTCATTACATTGAGTCCCATCACCTCCACCCAGGAAGCACATCTGCCCACTCAGGTCACTTCCGTGCACGCCAAGTCACCTCCACCCACACCCATGAAATGACCCCCACAATCTCCTCTCACAGCAGCCGACTCCTCTTTAAGCATATGAAAATCACAACATGACACTTCGCTGCCTAAATCCTCCCAAGAGTTCTCATGGTGATTAAGATAAAATTCGCAAACTCTTTATTTTGAACTCACTTCTCCGAAAGGCAGATATTATGGAGAGTCCACCTGGGAACATGACCCAGCTGGTGGATGAGTCTGATGACTATTAGACGTTTAGGTGCTCACACCACATGGATGGTAGCTCATGTAAGACTAGTCTTGGACCCCTATATCTTCCAGGCTGGATTCCCAAAGCCTTACACAAATTAACCCATTTAATCCTTATGAGGAATGCAGTTTTGGTATCACATCACTTAGATGCAAAGCAGGAGGAGATGGGTTAAGGTGGCCAGACTCACAGACAGAGTCGCCAAGTCAGGATTTGGTTCCAGGAAGCCTGAGCAGAGAGCCCTGTTCCTGATCTCTGTGCTGTTCTGCCTCTTGGAATTGATTTCTCTCATGATTTGTAAGTCTTATATGTTATAAAACCGAGACCAGAGACAGAAAAAAAAAGGTGCGTCTTTAATCTAGCATGTAATTCATTCCAAAAAGTATTCAGTAGCTGATGGTAGGGGAGGGAGTCACCTTTTGTTTGAGGATCGTAGCAGAACCAAATGATTTCAAAGACAACGTATATTTATGTCTAAAATTTTCTGGAGAAATCAGGAATGAGAGGCCTTTGGCAGTTCAAAGGCAAATATTACATCAATTAAGAGAACTACTTCATGTTTAAATAAAGCATAATATTATAGCACGTAAGGTGGCTTAATTTATACATATATTTGATTTTTTTCTGTTTTAAATGCACATCTAGATGTACAACAGCTTTAAAGTTATAGTGAAAAAAATTAAATAACACGATGGCTTTTTACATACAAATGAGGTTCCCAGGCTGAGAAATATATAGTATGTTCAGTTAAATGATTGTTAAATGGTAAAAATCAATTTGCATTTTAAAACCTTTTTTGATACTGACTGCTACCTGTTCAGTAGGACAGGAAAATATAACATTTATAATAAAATGGGAAATCGACCTTAAATTTTCTGAGTATCATCTCAAACTTTCAGCTATTTTCCCCATTGTTTATTAGACTTTATAAAAGGAAGAAATGGACAGTTCATTAAACTTCCCTGGTGTTCAAAGGCTGGAAAAATCCATTTAATTTTTTGAGGGGGAGTTGTTTTTTTCACTTAATTTAAATTAAAGAAATTGAGCGGAGTAAGCATAAAACTTTACCTCTGAGTCAAAAAATTTGGTTACTATTAACTTCTGAGATGTGTATTTCCGAAAGGCCAATTCCTATGTTGGTATGACAGTTTCATAAGTTTCTTTACCAACTGAATAATATGTAGATCAGTACACTGAACCTCAAGAGATAAGAAACACTTCAGCTTTGATAAGTAGTAAATGGAAATGGTAAATAAACTGAGCTCATTTCACCCTCGGGTTTGCTAAAATGAAGGTTGTAATAAATAACTGTTTCAGTCTGAATACGGTCCACAGTCGTACAAATCTCCAAGGCAGATGTGTGAGCCTCATTTCTTTTCATTTTAATTATTTACTGAGACTGGATTTGGATCATTGAAGATATGAGACATAATAGAGCCGTAATAAAGCAAGGGAGAGTTATTGGTACAAATGTCCCTTGTCTACTAGTTGGACAAATGATGAGTAGATATGTATCACGTCCTCTGCATTCAGGAGAAAACAAAACCATTAAGATTACCTTCCAACAACAAACAAAATCAACACTGAAATCCCAATATGTAGAGGCCTTTTTCTTTTTCAGTTAAAGCTATTAGAGAAGCAAGTTTGTCGTTAATAATTTATTAAGGACCTACTATGCCCTGGGCTCCATGAGTACTTTTAAGTGATTAACTGCAATGTGTATACATTTCGGGAAAGAAGGAGCAAGTTAAAATAATATGAAATAGCTTTATATAACCTGTAAATAGCCCAATCATAGAACATCTGAGATTACACATAAATTATCTATTTACACATATGTATGTCTGTACTCATCTACATGTAATATATTTATAGATATAATCATATATAATACACATGTACATGTGCATACATACATAAGTAAATTATACACATACATATTTTTATATGTGCTTGCATATATGTGTGTTTGTATTATAATATTATAAAAATATTGGGGATATATATTTATCCCCTTAGTCCCTCAAAAAATAGCCTTACAGTACTTATGTTTCTTTATTAACTATTTCTATTTTCATGGTATAGTTCAGGTTATTCTTTTCATTTAACACCTGGACCAGAGTCATTTAATCGTAAATCATATTGTTAAACCACAGTGTTATGAGACCAATTATGCACCAGCATTGTTGAGTTTCTCTCTGTGCCAGGCACTGTGCAGAGCGTTTCACATGGGTTCCATCTTTGAGTCCCTGTAACAAACTCGAAGCACTGTTACTATTGCCATCCCGTAGGTAGGAGCTACTGACCAGAGGCGTGAGTGACCACCCAGGGCTGCAGGGAGGCCCATGCCAGAGTCAGGCCCTCTGCCGCCGGCCCCCTGGCACTTGACTACTGTGTCCTGCACGTGCAGCTGCTGTTAAGGGTCCTTCTTGCTTATACTGTGCATTGACAAGAGATTTCAGTTAAGATGTTAGCAAAGCTGATGAAGGAAGGCCAGGCCACCCTGATCTAAATGCATAGTCATCGTGCAAACTACAAATGCATTTCAGAAAGTATATATTAAAGCTCAAAAATAAGTGTGAGATGTGAGACACTTACCTCTGTCTTCCAAGGCTGCGATCAGCTATGAAAATACAGCCTAGACCAAAGGGTGGTTTAATTCCTCAGCCGGCAAGACGGGCGGGTGACCCAGGGGGAAGTGCCCTTCCTCACCATCCAACCCTGTCCGCAGCCTGCCGAGATCTGCCCCTGTGCCGGGGGAACGGAGCACCTCAGGGTCAGGTGTTCATGGATTCCGGGTGCCGCACGACCCCCACGAAGCGGTGAGTGGCTTGGTGAGCGCCGGCCGGGTCCACCTCCTGGCCGTCCGAGGCATCACTTTGCAGGGAGGGCTTGTGCTGCTCCCGCTTTCTGGGAGCATCAGATGGTGACAAACCTCACTGTCGTACGTCCTGTGGGGACAAAGTGTTTTAAGGCTGTAGATCACAATTGTGCAAACTTTTGACGTCTTTGGGGATTGTAGTGCTTTGGGGGAGTTAAGCTATTTAAAGGACCCAGAGTGTGTCATTTCAGATGTGTTTTTGGCCCATTATTTTCAGGGCCAACTGTATAATCTCCCCATCTCTTTTATTTCACTTCCAAAGATTGAACACGAGTTCGTCCAGCTTTCTGTATTTTAGTTAGAATTGTGAACTGAGGGCTCCCCTTGGCTCCCCGATAAATATGAGAAAGTCAAGTTTGAACAGAACACTTGAAGAACGGTAGATACAGGGTTTGTGGTACTGAGGTTCTCTGTGGCCGCTAAGCACAGGACTGCATGAGTTATCCCTCTCCACGTTTCATCTCTAACAAACAGAAGCTGCTCAAGGGTGGGCGTAACTTCGGTTCATGGTGGAACTTTATACAGATTGGTGACTGAAAGGAAGAATGAGTGAGTGAGACTCTCTGTGACGCGGTCTGACGTGATTTAACTTTCTCTCCCTCTTTTCCTTGTTTATTCTTCTTGTCAAGCACCTGACAGCCGCTCAGTGCAGGGCCATGGCCTCTGGGGACAAGAGCTGCGTGGAGGCCCCTCCTCTTTAAGGCCCCTTGGAAGACCATTTATTACTAGTTTGAACGAAGGCGTAATGAACTAAAGCTACTTGCAGTGAAGTTATTTCCGAAAACGCCCCCAAGTCAGAAAGGCAAGCTCACTGTGGGATTCCCTCTCGCATTCTCTTTCTACAGACGCACAGACACTCGGATTGGAAGTACTGTTTTCATCCTTTCCAGGGCTTGGTTTAGACTCATTTTGTGTAATTATAAAATCAGCCGTATTATGTAATTTTAGAAATAGATTTCTTATGGAACCTAGATTATAGAATTTGCGAAAAAATTCTGAACAGTATTTGCCACTTAGTATCACTAAGTGGGTGAGGTTGCTTCAATGTGGGTCTTGTTGAAATGAGGTTTCACGGCTGGTGTTTGGGCTTCGTTCGCCATTTCAGTGTCCCGTGATCCGACTCTGATAGTGTATATTTATTGTCTGACCCCAGAAGCAAAATGACAAGGAGCCCAGGGCAGAAAAATACGTCCGATCTCATAAGGGCTTGGAAACTTCACAAGTGGAAAAGGTAGTCATCACAAGAATAAGCAGAAGTCTGGCAATCCCAGGATGCTGGGAAGATAAGTGTTATGAGAGTCTAGGTTCAGTCAAGAGTCTTGGAGGAGAAGGAACCAGGAGTTCTAAAGTCTCCTGACTTTTTAAGCCTGTGCCTCTGAAATGCTGATGTCTCTCAGGTGAGCCTGTAAGTTACACCCTAGAAGTTTACTTCAAAACTCTATCCGTCTACCTACTCTTATTCTAAATAACTCATAGCTAATCATGCTAATCATTTGGCTAAGCTCTGAGGTAAAAACATTCATTTAAAAAGAATGTTTACCTTTAAGAATTCCAGGATCTCAACCCAGCCCTTGTGGAAGCATTTCCTCACAGGGAATGCTTGTTGAAGTTAGACGGCATGGAATGCATTGAAGTCAGCACGGTGCCCTGGGTTTCCCCGCGTTATGCTCCTTATTTACCGAAGCCAAAGCAGCTTGTTCTTCCGCTTCCCATGCACCAGAACTAAGACTAGCTGTGCCCTTCCCCAGCCAGTGATGCAGACGTTAATGGCACACTGAAAGCTGTACTAGGTTGTGAATGCAAGTAGCTCTGAGGCTGGCTGAATCATTTTACTCCAATGGCGTCGGATCATAATTTTATCAATCTAATTAAATGTGCTTGAACTAAACTTGGTAATAAAAAGCACTTACCCACATTGAGTGTGATGGGGGAATAGCTGCATTACAAAGAAAAGACAGTTGCATCCCTGCATCTTGGGGCTGATTAGAATATCACAGAGATTTATGAGCAGTATCTGTAATTTATGAGAGGGAGGCCAAAGGGCTTTATTTATGGTGGCAATGCTGTCATTGTCTGAATATCTTATACAAAACAACCGTTAGCCTGTCTGGTTCGCTACTGACGGGATGACTCTAGTAAATCAGGATCACTCATGGTAAAATGAAAAGCCAACCTCTCTCAAGTAAAATGTGAAATACTTTGTGTTGTCTTTGAAACATTCACAAGATAGAGAAACTGCATCCTTTCTGCACGGAAACTTTATTGTCTGTGCTTTCAGTAGGTCTGATCTGAGGAGGAGTATTTAGGGATTTTTTAATACAAAACTGCGTCGTCACCCGAGTCAGCCCTTAGTTCTGTTAACCATGCGACTTGGGAATGGTCGTCCGTACATCTTCTCTTGAATTTTTTGAAATAGAAGAAAATTATTCCATTAGAGTTGTTGTGTTTTTTTTAAGGTGATAGAAGATAATCTATATTTCTGTTTTAAAAAGTTAGGAATATGAGGTAAACTGGCAGACGGAGCAGTCTGTCGACTCAGCTAAACCTGCTTGTTATGGAGAACATTTAATTTCACTACACTGGACCCTGCGATTGATTCACTTACAACTGTCACAAGTACTGGTTTATAAATTTTATGTAAGCAAAATGCTTTCTTTTGCTACATTTTCCAGATGGACCAGTATTTTAAAACATTCTTTAAAAATTGTCATTACTTATATATTGGTGTGCCCAGAGTTCTCACTGATTTCATTGGTGCCAGTTGTTTTAGCCATGTACAGAATAAGTGCGGTTGTCAAGCTGTGGAGGAAATGGCAGCCTCAGAGATGCACAGGTCGGGGTTCTAACCGTGGTGGGGGCCCAGCTTACTGGCTGCTCCATGAAATACAAGTAACAGGACCGCCCATGCCCTCTCTCTGCGTATTGTTGTGAGGGTCACTCAGTGTAAAATTATATATACATTTATATAGACATTGTGAAAAGGGTGTTTTTTAAATTAATTAATTTATTTTTATAAATTTATTTATTTAATTTTGGCTGCGTTGGGTCTTGGTTGCTGCGTGCGGGCTTTCTCTAGTTGTGGCGAGCGGGGGCTGCCTTCGTTGCCGTGCGCGGGCTTCTCATTGCGGTGGCTTCTCTTGTTGTGGAGCACATGGCCTCTAGGCACGCAGGCTTCAGTAGTTGTGGCTCGTGGGCTATAGAGCGCAGGCTCAGTAGTTGTGGCGCACGGGCTTAGTTGCTCCGTGGCATGTGGCATCTTCCCGGACCAGGGATCGAACCCATGTCTCCTGCATTGGCAGGTGGATTCTAAACCCCTGCGCCACCAGGGAAGTCCCAGGGTGTTTATTTTTGAAAACACTAAACAAACACAAGTCGGTGGAAGCAGCAGTACTAGTAGCCACCCGTGACTTCAGGCAACTGGGCAGGTGCACAGGGAAAACCCCGAATTCTAGTGTGAGAGGTTTTTGTTAGGAAGAATGAAGTGTTTTCTCTAAACTGTCAGCGCAGTGGCATGCAGGCTGCTTTGCTGCCTCTGACGGTAACTCAGCTTTGCCTTTGTGAGTCCTGAGGGAGGCACACACGGTCACTGCGGCTGCGTCTGAGGGGCAGGGCCGGCCCTGGACAGAGCAAGAGCCCTGCAGATGCAGCTTCCAGGGCCCTGCCCCCTCCCCGGCGGCCCCCGCGCATTCCCGTCTTCCTCCAGTGATGACCCCCTTGAATCTCTGCTCTGGTTCTCGCTCAGCCTCATGTAGTCTATCATTCCACTCATTTTTCAGATTTGCCTTATTCTGTTATGTCTGATGTCATGAAATGAAAACGTCTCTATCAAGTAAAATATTCAGTTCTATGTACACACTCACTGCAGCTCCCTAAGTGTGGTATATACCTGCTTTCCTCCTGTAGCCTGGGTTTTTGTTCTCTTTTCTTTTTTTTTCCCCTCAAAGTATTGATGTTGTGGGAAGAAATTTAAAAAAATAAGAATCCAACAGAAGCACTCCAGTTTTCCTAAATAATCCCCTGTTAAACTTGTATGCACTGATTTATATAATCTTTTATATTTATGTGTTGTATTTATACAATAATATGGATATATACATACCTAATTTGTACCTGTGTGTGTGTGTGTGTTTATATGTGTGTGTGCATGTGCGTAGGTGTGTGATGTGTGTGTACATATATTTTTGTGTCACAGGGCAGCAGATTCTTTCACCGGCACTTAGTTTAACTGTTTCAAGTTTTGTTCTGAAATAATTTTTTCCAACTTTCACTTTTTCCCAGCCTATTTTTTTAAAATTTATTTTTTTATTTTTAAAATGTATTATTCTCTCTTGAAATACAATGCTCTCTGCGGTCATCAGGCCATCACTTGATTGGTTTTGCTCTGGCCATTAATAATGTGTAGAAAACCTGGAAACTACAGAAAAGAGTAAAAGAAGGCGGCATCTGTACTCTCACTGGCCACAGACACCCCATCGACCCTCCTCACATGCATCCCTCTTGGTTTTTTTTCACCACTGAGGTCTGAAGCCCACGTTCCAGGGAATACCGGGATTGTGTCCTTGTGTGTGTGTGGGGGGGGGGTCCTGGTGCATGTACCATGCTTTCTCCCGCTCACATACATGCACAGCAGAAGCCACAGTCCTCTGGGCTCATCTTCTCCCCCAGAGCATCCTTTCAGAGAAAGCCTTCACTGTGGGCATGTTGAGTCTCTCATTGATCCAATCGAGAACGATTTGCTGTAACATATGACTTAAGATTGAGTATGTGTCATACTGGGGGAAGGAAGGGTGCTCCCCCGAAAGAGAGCTGGGTGCGGGAAGCAGGGGGCAGCCGGCAGTGCACCTGGTGGAACAGGTGTGGTGGGGAGAGTCACAGCAGTTGTGTCTTGGCAGGTGGCAGAGGCTGGACTCTCCAGAGCCTTGTCTGCAGTGACCTCAAACCGAGGAAGCGTAACCCTAAGGTATGCAAGTTGTTTCCAGGATCTGTCAGAGGGGAAAGTGAAAGGAGACCTATTTCCAAACCCGAAACCTCCATATTCACTCTTCCTTCAGATCCAGCTGCCAGAGCAGACTCTCCAGCACAGGGCGTGCCTCCTCTCAATCCTTCTCAAACTTCTTCACAGAGAGAGGCCTGACTCACAAACAACGCATTTCCACAGCACACCTGACACCCTGGTTTTAGTATACAGGCACAGGCTTTAAAATGGGGTGGTGTTGGTCCAAGGGAAGACAGACCAATGGCAGAGAACACAGAGCCCAGGACCATATTGGTTGATATTTCGACAAAGGTGACGCTGCAGCCCAATGAGGGAAAAGACAGAGATCTTTTCAGTAAATGGCTCAACTGGATATTTATATGGGAAAGTGAATCTGGATCCCTGCCCCACAGCACAGACAAAATCAGGGCAAGATGATTATAGGCTAAAGGTGAAAGGTGGGACATAAAGCTTCTATGAAAATACAGCTTCCCCTTTTCCACCAGCCCACCTGCATGAGCCTGGGTCAGGTAAAGACTTTGCAAGCTCACAAAAAAACCTGATAACAAAGGAAAAAGTAGATATATTGGACTGCATTAAGTTTCAGTACTGTTATTCTTCAAAACATATGTTTGAGAGCCTGATAAAGGCAAACTTAAAAAGGGTAAAGATATTTGAAGAATGTGTATCAGACAAAGATTGTGTAAAGAGTTCCAGTGAGAAAAATGCAGAATATCAAATAGATGCCACTACATCCCACATCAGAATGTATAACTTTATAGAATACAAGGACAGGAGACCTGGCATCAACAGAAATGTTAAGTCACTGGAACTCTAATACATTGCTGGTAAAGGTGGTAAGTTGACACATTCTCTTTGGGAAAATGTTTGGTAGCGTGTCCTAAAGCTGAAAATATCTTATGAGCCAGTAGTCCCTCCCTAGAAATATACCTACAGGTTTGCGTAAGGATATTCACCTAAGGACATGCTCAAAGCTGCAGTTTGTAAAAGCCAAAAATGTGAGACAACCCCAATGGCCATCAGTAAGGAATGGATACACTGATCGTATATATTTATACAATGGAGCACATGTAGAGATACAAATAAGCACTCTAGCTCCATGGCTTAACATGGGTTAATTTCAAAAGTATAATACTGACGTCAGAAGTAAAAGAGCACGTGGCTCCACTCACATGGGGTCAAAACAGGTCCCACCATCTACAGTGTGTAGATGGTCACTAATGTCATTAGAAGTTGGTCCACCATCTACAGTGTGTAGATGGTCACTAATGTCATTAGAAGTTGGTCCACCATCTACAGTGTATAGATGGTCACTAATGTCATTAGAAGTTGGTTCACATTCTTTCTCCCCCTGAGTGAAGTGTGCATGCTGGGGAGGGGGGGTGTGCCTGGTGGCGAGAGTGTGTGTGTAGTTCTAGTTCTCGATGTGGTTGCTGGTCAGGTGGGGGTGTGTTTATTACATAAAAGTGTACTTAACTGTATAATAGCAATTTGTGCACTTTCTATTTACATGTTTCAATACAAATTTACCTGAATATCTAAAAAAAAGGAAGAAACCAACAACACCAACAAACCCAGAAAACAAAATAAATAACACAAAACCCTCCAGAGCACCAAATTGAGGAAAGAGTCCCAAGCGCTGGTGCAGGTATAGACAAAGCCAGTGGCTTTCTGTTTACAGGTCTAGTGGATTCTAACTCCTCGTTTCCAGTACAATTTAAACAGTTTCTATCAAACGATTTTTGATAGTGGTGATATTTGGTGTATAACTAAGTATGAGTGAGAGATATCGCTGTAACAAAACAATTTTCCTTACCATTTCCTTGTTTACGTTAAACTTTCTTAACATAAATCAAATTCCTGTAATAAAAATCTATAAAAAGTAAAAATTAGTAATAAAATCAATACCAAACCTAGTGTCTTTCTAATAATCAGTAATGCATGAACAGTAAAAAAGCCTTATCTATGTCATTCATTAACTGGTGTATTCCCAAAGAAATGCTACTTTTTGTGCTTAAAATAGATGAAAAATTATTGTATTGTTAATCAATCATACATTGATAATAAAATGACAGTACAATTTGCTATTGATAAATATAATAGGATTATTCATAAAGGAGTTTAAACATAAAACATATTAGAATAAGTTTCTGTGGGAATTCTAGAATGGACAGTTCAAGGAGAACACAGAATAGAACCAATTTTAGCAGTAGTCATGTATTTCTATTGAATCAATATTCAAAAGTATAATATCAAATAATATCAAATGTGGTATTATTCTCTTGGATCTGAGTAAAAGTGATGTTTTTCTTTAAGGTATAAATATTTACCATACTTCGCATATCATACCGTCAATTTATCTGAGCTTCTGAGGGAAACTTTTGGGTTTTTAATGAAGAAGTGGAAGGAGATTAATATTTTTATGAAATTCCTTTAAGGACATGCAGATGGAGTTAAGAGCTCGACTTGCAGGTGGGAGGAGGCAGCGGCTGGAGGAGTTGGGGGGTGAGGGAGCTCAGTGACTTGGGGTTGGGGGGTGAGCACATGAGAACAGTTTTCAGGTTCTGACTTGGGGGGCTGGGCTGTCCCCCAGAGTGCAGTCAGGAGATCACATAGGCATGTGGGGCGTGCAGAATGTTCTGGGTCTCTTCCCCCTACACAAAGCCCCTAGAGCTGGTACAAGGAAGACTATGGCTTCCTTGTTCCCGGGGCCAAGCAACAAAGCGCATTCTCTGTGGCAGCTTGACCGGCAGGACGCAGCAGGGCTGATCCTTTTATGGGGACTGTTTGCCTTGTTCTTTTATGAGTGCAGACCTGCATGTAGTAAAACTCCCCAAGTGGGGATCTGCTGACCGCAGTTTGGAGGGATTGGTCTTCTCCTGTCATCTTGGTTCACATAACTCGGATTTCACCACCCAGATAAACATCATAGGTCATTCAAACTCAGACGTTTCTGTATAGTCTCCCCCTTGGGGCATCTTTGAAAATATCAAATAAAATCACATCTGCAGAAATTTCTGGAAAGCTCCACCCTTCCCCTCTCTTCCTTTAGTAAGCCAAGGTAGACTTTAGATAAATATTTATTCCAGTTCTCATTTTTCTTTTTACTCTCAATTTCTACCCGTATGCTTTTATTGCCTCAGTTTCTTTGTGTTTTTTGTTGCTGTTGCTGTTGTGTTTTGTTTTTGCTGCCATAGAACTTTATTTTGGGGGGCATGTTTCTCTTCAAAGCACACACACAGACTAGAATGTCACCAGCACCTACTTTGTCAGACATTATTCTCAAAAAAAAACTGTAAAGAGACATAATGTTTACAATAAAAGAACTTAGAGCCTAGCAGGGAGACAGAGAAGCAAGCAAACAATTAAACCAGAATCAGATAATTAAAAGGAAACCAAATTCCATTTTCATAAAGAAAGAGGTGAGGACACGGGGAGGGGGCAGGGTAAGCTGGGACGAAGTGAGAGAGTGTCATGGACGTATATACACTACCAAATGTAAAATAGATAGCTAGTGGGAACCAGCCGCATAGCACAGGGAGATCAGCTCAGTGCTTTGTGACCACCTAGAGAGGTGGGAGAGGGAGGGTGGGAGGGAGACGCAAGAGGGAGGAGATACAGGAATGTATGTATATGTATAGCCGATTCACTTTGTTGTACAGCAGAAACTAACACACCATTGTAAAGCAATTATACTCCAATAAAGATGTTAATTTTTTTTTTTTTTTTTTTTTTTGTGGTACGCGGGCTTCTCACTGTTGTGGCCTCTCCCGTTGCGGAGCACAGGCTCCGGACGCGCAGGCTCAGCGCGGCATGTGGGATCTTCCTGGACCGGGGCACGAACCTGTGACCCCTGCATTGGCAGGCGGACTCTCAACCACTGCGCCACCAGGGAAGCTCTCCCCCCAAAATTTTTTAAATAAAATAAAGAAAGAAAGAGGTAATCACGCAGAATTTGGAAACCACTGCTGTGGATGATATTAGTGGAAGAAAACTTCTGATTCCACTGTGTAAGCCAACATTGAAACCTTCTTGGCAGAAACAGAGTTTATAAAAGATAGTTCAGTAATTAAAAACCATCAAGTTAATTCTAGAAACACAGCTTTGATGAAATGGATTTTATTTGAAAATTTAAATTAGATTTTAAAAAATTTATTTATTGTTATTTTTGGCTGCGTTGGGTCTTCGTTGCTGCACGTGGGCTTTCTCTAGTTGCGGCGAGCAGGGGCTACTCTTCGTTGCGGTGCACGGGCTTCTCGTTGCAGTGGCTTCTCTTGTTGCGGAGCACGGGCTGTAGGCGCGCGGGCTTCAGTAGTTGTGGCTCATGGGCTCTAGGCGCATGGGCTCACTAGTTGTGGCGCACGGGCTTAGTTCCTCCACGGCATGTGGGATCTTCCCGGACCAGGGCTCGAAGCTGTGTCCCCTGCATTGGCAGGCTGATTCTTAACCACTGCGCCACCAGAGAAGTCCCAGATTTTATTTGAAATATGCAGCAGGATTGAAATTGAGTTATGAATTTGTCAGTTTAAAGACATTAACGTCTTTTCAGAAATGGCAGTCATGCCTGAAATTCTAAAGGTAATCTGGTTAGAAAAAAAAATTATTTATATCACTAGGTAAAACACTTGACTATCCATATAAATTTTGGATAATTGTTTTACCTAAAAAATACATGAGAACTCGATCTAAGGATTATTTTTAAATTAGAAAATGCTTTTCACATTTTAAACCTTGTTGATATTGTTATTGCAATAATACCAAAAAGGCCTATTTTTTCTGTTTATTTGCACATAGTAATGGTAAAATTACCAAGAGAAGATTAAATGGGATTTTTGTAACATTTTGGATATGTCTGATTCAATTATAATGAACTTGTATAGAATTTATAAGTAAAATGTATTTATTAATATTATTCTGAAAAAAAAAGTGGTCTCTTTAGCTAATTCTTCGAGGATCAATAAATTAATCAATCTGGTCAACTTTGTGGGTAGCTGACTGTGAAGGTTATTAGCTGATGTAGCTTCATATTTAGGGAAGTAGAGTTCTAGTTCCTAACATTTTAAAATTAATTTTAAATATTATTGTACTCTTCAGAAAATATATAAACTCACATCTATCAAACCTTGCATATATTTTCAGCATTGTCATAAATTACTTAAATCCACTCCAGTAGTATTGTACTATGGCTACTGCTATTACTACTGTTATTTAAAGTGTTGCTACTGCTCTTTATTAAGTAGCTACTATAATTCTAGTTCATCTCCTAAGGACATGAATAGATTCTCTCCTTTAAGATTCGTTAAACACTTTTCTGTATAGTATTAGTGTGTGTGCATGTGGATTTTGTGTGCCAGTAAATCCAGTAATAGAGCATATTACGTAGGGAGGAAGGGAATGAGGGCATCTGATTTTCTTGGTCTAAGGTGGTTTTCAGTTACTCAATTACCATTTCAAGTTTCTCAGAGGATAGAGACAAATTAGAAGTAAGATTTCTCTATTCATGCCTACATTTACCTGATGATCATTTTCAATGAACCTCGAGACTTTGTGGAAGTGGTTTATCCCTTTACATGTAATCCCACTGCAAGATTTCCAGTGCACTTGCCATGAGGCTGTGGAATGCATTTTGCATATGGGATCGTTTTTGTGTGGCTATGTGGGTAGTAGAGAAAACCGCAAATAACAGGTGATGGCATCTCTTCTGTACAGCACGGTAAGTTTCATACAGGAGGCCTTTACCATGGAAAGCAGGCCTGGTCTGATCCCTTGAGAACAAAGTGATGATGTTAAGTGTGTTTCTTTCCAGCGGTCACTTGCCCTGGCATTGAAGCCCAGCTCTCAGAACATGTCACCTGGAGACTGGTGTCAGGATCCCTGAATGAGTATGGAGCCCAGGTGGTGCTGAGCTGCAGCCCCGGGTATTACCTGGAGGGCCAGAGGCTGGTGCAGTGCCACGCCAACGGCACATGGAGCATAGGGGCGGAGAGGCCGAGATGCAGAGGTGAGTAACAGGTGTGCTCCTGACCTCGAGGCCATCCTGAATCACTGACAGCGATGACATCCACCTTTTAAGGGACTGTAATCTATTGTCCTATAGATAAACAGTGTAACCCGGTGGCATTTCTTTTCATTACAACAATGAACGTGTATATATATATATTTTTTCCGGTACGCGGGCCTCTCACTGTTGTGGCCTCTGCCGTTGCGGAGCACAGGCTCCAGACGCGCAGGCTCAGCGGCCATGGCTCACGGGCCCAGCCGCTCCGCGGCATGTGGGATCTTCCTGGACCGGGGCATGAACCCGTGTCCCCTGCATCGGCAGGCAGACTCCCAACCACTGCGCCACCAGGGAAGCCCATGAACGTGTATTTTTATCTGACGTACTTAAATATATGACCGCTGCATTAAGTGTTAAATGCTGTCTTTTTCTTGTTGACAATCATATTTTACAAATGTTGAAATATTAGAATACTCGATATTTCAAATCAGCTCAAAAACAAATCCAGGCCTGTATTTTAAAAGATCAATCTTATTCCATGCACTGACTATTCAGACCTTTTAATTAGGATCTTGGGAATGCATGTATTTATGCTAAGGATATTGTGTTCTCAAATAATGACTGTCTTGAAAAGGGAGATTATTATTCTCGTAGGTACAAGATAAGCAGTTAAGCCTCTGAGTGGGTTTCATAATAAATATGAATAAATAGAAAAATATAACGATATTAGCACTGTTCAGAGCACTGTTTGATTCAGACATATTTAATATACAATCTTTAGTGGGATTGTTCACAGGAAATTATCATGCACAAAAACAAGCAGTTAGCCTAGTGTCATATTTATAAAATACACAGCTTAGTAAGAATAAACCAGAAGAAAAATGGAAAAAGGACAAAAGAAATAATGCTTCACTGTCTGTGATAATCATTCTAATTCCATTTTTAATGGAACAAACGGTAATGCAGCTCCCACTAAAGCTCTTCACCAGCATCACAAAGGCGAATCAGGAAGGGTCAGGACCTCTGCGAGCTCATAATCCAGGTGGGCAGCACCCCCAGGCCCTGGACAGCTCTGCCTGAAGCTTACTTATTAATGGTTCCCAAATCATTCCCCAAAGTGTCCTGGTTTGACTGTTGTCTGGTCACTGAATTGGTACTGAATTTCTCCGTGTTAGAGTCTGAATTAGTGAGCTCGCTCCTTCCCACATCTGTCCCCACCAGGAAGCTCAAGATGTGACTTGGAGACTCAGTCCTTAAGTGCATAAGGAGCACATTTTTGTGAGCCCAATCTGCCACTCTGTGGTAGCTTTTTCACAGAATAAACACCAGGTCTACATTTTATTGGAACTGAACCAGTAGAGTCTTCAAAGGTATTGTCATCCAAATCATTGTTACAGCTAAGGAGCTGTATTTTTATTTATTTTGTTGTTTGCCTATGTTTTATCTAAGAATGGCCCAGTCCACAGGATCTCCTGGATCTAACTGTTTGGGTTACCTACCTGCTTAGGGGCTGGAAATGTTAGGAGCTCCCACTCTGCTTGTCCAGTTAGCTCCAGATGAAGAGATGACCTTTGACCACCTTCTAAGCGTATCCATAACAACTATGAAGTCAGCTGGGATAGTCGCCACTTCTTGAAGAGTTTGTGTTATTCTGACTCTAGGATATTCCACCATGTCCATAGACAGAGCCCAGGTATCCAGGGGTGAAGAGGACAGGAGACCTTAGTCTCACTTTGAAACTGTTAGCTCGGCAGTCACCCATCTTTGAGGAGGAATGACTATCAATGGTTATCCCTCAAGAAACAAGAAAGCAAAATTAAAATTCCATGTCTGGGGATGCCCATATAACCCCCTAACACGAGGACTGTGTAAAAGCTGGAGCCTGTTGCAATTTTCTTGTTGTGTGTATTTATTTTTTGACTTACTGCTTTAAAAATTAAGGAAAATGTTTATCACAGAAATTCATGAATCCAAAAGAAATCATCTTTGCATTTAAAATGTTATACACACGGACCTAGAGAGCCACATTGGAATTTTGCTGTATTATAGATATCCAAAGAACATTGTCTGAATTCTGACCTGTACCTCTTTTCTAACTGCTTAGTTCAGAGTTCTCTTAAGTTAGACCTGGGTCAAGCTGTGAAGTCGGCAGGCTGGTCTTTGATGACCTTCTCTTTGTATTGATAATTGGGGATCTGCCTGGATTGATCATACAATATCATTGCAGTATTTATCCTTCAGACTACACATTTCATCTGTATCATAGGAGACCACGGAGTGGACATTCTTATTCCATTCTGTGTTGGTGTGGACACTGCTCATCACTTAGAATGACCTAAATGTGAATTTTCTTGATAATATACTCACAAGTAAGTGTCCAGCCTGCATTAAATAACTCATGTGACACTAACTACCCCAGGGACAATGATTTCACATGGACATTTTCACTGTGAGTGAGGCCTTCTTTCTGGCTTGATCCATGTATCTTGGCACTCTGTCTCGGCCTACTAATCCAATTCCAGATTCTGGTCTACATGGCATGCCTTCACATACTTAAAAATAGCTATCATATGTCCTCTGAACCTTTTCTTCACGATTGGCAGCACTGCCCCATTCACATGTGTGTCATGTCATGTATTTGCTGCTCCTGTCCAACTGCATATTCACAAGGTTTTTTCCAGGAAGAACATGTTTGAAATTACCTACTTTTGACCTTATTTATTTGTCACATTCACAAATAATATCTGTATTGCTGACAATAACATCCATAATCCTGTTCACTTCACAGGTTTGAGAAATGAACTGTCTCAATATGATTTCTTTTTCAAAGTAGAGGATTTCAACATGACTGTAACTGTAGAATTGAAGGAAAGAGGCTTTTCAGGGGGGTGAAGCAAAGCTTAGAATCCACAATAATAATGAGAAAATACTACAGTATCAACAGGAAATTGGGCAGAGCTGGGGGCACTCTGAGTGTCTTCAGCTGAGCATCCTCTGCCCAAGACACACATCCTCTGTGCAAGACACACTGAGAATTCAGAGGAGACAGTTGACTGTGCGTATGAATATATATTTAACAGAAGAGAAAACAGCAAACTTATTGACTTTATTCTTGAAAACTTGATGGGAGAAAAGAACACGGAAATAAAGCTTTCCCTTGGATGTTTGACACAGGTTTTTGTTTGTTTGTTTTTTAGGGGAGAGGGGTTTCCCTTTCAATTAGGGGAGCTTTTCAGATGGGTGCTGCCTACCTCATTAACATGTTGGGTTTACTGCCAATCAAATCTCTACGACCGAGACCCCATTATCCAGCTGCTGAAAAGCTAATATTTGTTCCATTAGTTCTTCTTTATAGTCTAGTGAACGTTAGTAGCGGACAAGCCTAAAATAGTTCCGTCACCAGGATATTTTGAACAGAGGCTAAAAGAATAGGAGAGAGTCAGCCTTTCTGCTAGTCCACCATTAACGGTGTGTCAAGACCTCCGAGAGGAGGTGTGCTCAGACCTCACTGCTATTTCACACTTCCTACTAAAAGCTGAGGTTTCAAAACACGGTCCAATGATCCTGAATGGCTACAAGTGGATCTTTAAATATCATAGCTCAGGGTGAAGTTCATACTATGTTTGAGAAGAGGCTTAATGAAAAGTTCATAACTAATTGTAAAAAAAGCTAAATCCGACTCAAATCCATTGACATTTGGTAGAGCAAACATGTTAGCAGTATCACTAAATGCATAAGATATGACCCTGTAAGAGTTTAACAATCCTGCAAACTAAGAAATCCTCATGGTTCCTTCAACAACAATAATGTTCTGATCATGACATACGCTAGAGCTGAACTTCCCAAATTTTTGGTGAGCAGTGCCCCTAGAACACACATTTCCTGGCTGTGTCTGTCTGTCCGTCTGAAATGGAACCAGGATTACGTGTCTTGGAGTAAAATCAGCTTAATTCAAAAGACTGGTCTAAATGATAAAATTTTCTTCACTTGAATTACCAGTAAAGGTCTTCAGACTTTGGATTCAGTTCCCTGAATAGGTCCTGAGATGGGCTTCACTGTTAGCGAACCAGGACCCAGCCCTGGTCAGGTGCAAGGCATTGCTTTAGGTGCTCCCACAGTCCTGTCTTTGAATCTGCTGCACAGCCCTACCTGGCAGGTGCTGGTATTAACCTTTAGGAGATGAACCAGGAGGACTGGGAGACTTAGCGAAGGTGGCCGGCGCCACCGAGCTAGGAACTGGCAAAGCTGAGCAGAACCTGGCTGGGTAGCCTGAAGCCAGGATCTGTGTTCTTAATCATGACTTTGCACTGCCTCCTATCAGTTTACTGTTAATAAGCGCTCAGTAATTTTTAGCTACATGGCAGCTTTGCCCTAAGCCATTTACACATAAGAACTCACTCAGTACATCAGGAAGTCTGTATCACTCTTCTTAGAAGAGCTTTTCAAACACTTCCATTCTCACCTGTTAAAACACATTTCAGCCTCTGATGAGCAGTTGGCCTTGATGACTTTATGATTTCCTCCTCCCCTGAGATTCTACTGATTTCTTTGTGCTCAAACTTGTGGATTTGGAGAGTGCAGGGAGTCAGGTGGTATAACAAGTATCTATAATGAAAGTGACCATTGCATTCATCTCCCCAGCTGGAGTTATCGTGTGGGTGTAAGTGGTCACGGTCAGTAATGCTGGACACACGTGTGAACTGGGTACCTACATCTATAATCACTTAAGGTCTAGATTTTATTTTTTTTTAATTTTCAGAAAGTTTGCACATGTCCTATATAGTCAGCATTTTTATGGAGTTCATGATCCCAACAACTTATGCAAGTAAACAAAAGAAAAAATGAACTCAGTCCTTCTGCTGCAGTGGGCATCCCGGGTTTAATTCCTCACTGCTGATGACTTTGTACCAGCTGATGACTTTGGGAAAGACCACCCACATTTCTTAATTCCTGCTACACACACATAGGTGTCTGGTAACTATGATGTGATTCTTGTGATTGGTGTAGGCCGAAAAGAGGACAGAAAGCCAACTCATTTGACTGATTTGCTCGTGTGTGAATATGTTTGTATACTGTGTGTTTACTCAAGAAAAGTTTAGCTACCTGTGAGGATGAAAAAAATAGCAGTGGGTAAAGGAAGGGATGTTTTGGATTCCACCCTAAACCTTCAAGTTTTCATTTCAAGGATATAAGAGAAGAAAAATTAAGCTTCCTAGGTGGTGTGTCTATCTCACCCTTAGATGACACCCCTGCCCGTGTTCTTAATGAAAATGAAGACTGAAGATTTTGTCGTTTTTAAACAAAAGAGCAGTCTGCAGACCTGAAATAATATTCACTCTGTTTTTGTTTTCCTTCTAGTGATCTCGTGTGGAAGCCTGTCCTTTCCCCCCAATGGGAACAAGATTGGAACAATGACAGTGTATGGTGCCACAGCCATATTCACGTGTAACACAGGCTACACACTTGTGGGTTCTCACGTCAGAGAATGCTTGGCCAATGGGCTGTGGAGCGGCCCCGAGACTCGCTGTCTGGGTAAATTAATCCATCATCGGGCACTTGTTTAACTCAAATAAACCTTAAAAATAGAGGATGGCAGGGTAAAGCATGGCACTGTTTGCCATAAATGCTCTGACGGAGCGTTACTAAATCCTACCTGGGTTTTTCCTTTTCTTCTTAAGAGGATATTGGGGGTAGGAGTTTATTAATTAATTTATTTATTTTTGCTGTGTTGGGTCTTCGTTTCTGTGCGAGGGCTTTCTCTAGTTGTGGCAAGCGGGGGCCACTCTTCATCGCGGTGCGCGAGCCTCTCACTATCGCGGCCTCTCTTGTTGCGGAGCACAGGCTCCAGATGCACAGGCTCAGTAGTTGTGGCTCACGGGCCTAGTTGCTCTGCGGCATGTGGGATCCTCCCAGACCAGGGCTCGAACCCGTGTCTCCTGCATTAGCAGGCAGATTCTCAACCACTGCGCCACCAGGGAAGTCCCCCTACCTGGGTTTTTAATGCTGCACTTTACAATATGACTTCTTCTTTAAGTATCTAAAGGGATTTTTTAAAAAATCTGAGCAATAAATGCAGGTCACATGTTGCCTTAAGTGACACAAAGACTATTTTATAGACTGCTGAGCATGTCACTACACTCAAATGCCATCATGATTTTAGAATGCACAAAAATAAACTTCAAAATTATCATACATTTTGTTACCTTTTAAAATTTTTTAAAAAGTATGTTAATAAGTTAATGTGATATTAATGTCCGTCAATATAAGGACAACGAATTATTTAAAATTGAAAGTGTTCATAGCAACTTGGTCTTCTTTTTCCCAAGGATTAACATTTTCTGCATGACAATTTTTTTAAAAATTGGGCTGAAAAATTTTCCATGGAAAAATCTTCTGAATAAGTCTATGAAAATTGTTGAATAAGCAGCTTAGAGCGCAGTGATTTCTAATGCTCCTTTTAGATCTCCAAGTAATTTGCAAAATATGTAAACTGCCTTTAGTCCTTTAGAACTCTCTCTGTGATCTCAGTAATTTTGTAATCACTCCAAAGCAGTAGAAGCTGGAAGGTTTAAGCTTCTGAACCTCTGTGGGCTAGGCTCGCTTTAGGAACTAAGCCAGGACCAGTAAATTTTAAATAGTAATAATCTGTTCTTTTCACTGGAGAGAATTTGAAGAAACACTCGGGAGAATTTGAGGATGAAAGTAAAGTAGCAGTCCCAGAAAAATGCAACTGACGAAAGAAGGAGGTTTTCAGGCTTATCCATGAAGTGACTTCCTTCAGATAAGTACAAGACTTAGATCAGTGCTGCTCGAATACTGTGCGTGTGTATATTCCTGCTGAGTGTAGTCGCTGTAGTTTCCAGCCGAGTGCTTCTGGGATTTTCTGAGCTTTCCTAAGTGTTCTTGTGAGACCGGCCACTGAGTAGTGCTCTCCGTAAGGCAGCTGCAGTTGGGGTAGGTTTTCTCCGTCAACTGCAGTGGAACTTGGTGCCTTCGAAGGGGATTAGGTGATCTAAGAAATTGCATCTCCGCTATGAATTGTAAGATGGAAAGTAATAGCAATTTACATTTGATTATTGCCTTATGGGATGAAGGTAGGGCAGTGGTAGCCTCAGGGGCTTTAAGTGTCAAGTTTAGTTTATGTAACTGTTGAATCATGGGACCAGCTCAAGCCTTACTGATTGCAAATAAACCTTTACCTGTTGTGTGGCATTCTTCTGACCGAAGGTTAGGACTTTGAAGTAGAAAGGACGAAATGCATATTGAATAGTTGGCTGGATGGAGAAGCTCAAAGTCATGGCCTCGGTGGTATGCAATATGGCTTAGACACTTTTTGGAAGAGGGAGTGCTCAGAAGGAATTTAAACTGAAAATAAAGAGGAAGAAAAATGTCCAGATTATAATGTATAAAACATTAGTGTTGTAGAACTTGGACACGGCATATAAAGAATAATACAACTGGAAAGGCATGAAGTATTTAAAAGAAAAAAGACACAATTAGAAAAGGGTGAGAAATGATGCGTAGCCACATGTTTATAAACCAATGAGTAAAGAATGTGTAATAAATTTAGTTTAAAGATTTTAAAAGTTTGTAAACATAGTCTCCCAGCTACCACTGAGACTTGAAGGGGTAAAATCCGTAATACACAGCATATGGCAGTGAAGGATAGCTCTCTTCCTGAAACATCGGTGGCTGTTGGGTAGCTAATGTAGTGTGACCCAGCAGGAATATATGGCCACAGGACCCAGAATGCTGTGCGAGACACAGCAGAGAATGTGGGGAGAAGAGCCAGCAGGTGGAGAACAGAGGCGATGTCTGTGCTGGAGAAGATTATAAAATGCTCAGAAGGGGAAAGGGAAGAGGGGCTGTGATCCTAAATCTGGCACAGATACCTGACAGAGTAGATGCTGGATTCCTCCATAATCCAAACATTAACAAGATGCCCTGTTTGGATATAGTAATTTGAATGGTGTTATTTATTGATGACTGAAAATGTGCATTTTGAGTTTTATCTTATTGAACTCTCATTAGGCATATTGTAAGTGCTCGGTACTCCTACTTACAGATAAGAAACAAAACTTAGAGCTTAGAAATTTGCCCAACGTTGCAAAGCCAATAATATGCATCAAAAACAGCATTAAACCTAAGCAATTTGACCATAGAACACAGGCTTCTTAACATTAGGGTATATAAGTAGTTGTTGTCTTTTTTATATAAGTAGTTTTTTAAGTTTTATACTACTTCACCAATATATGTAGCTCTCAAAAAAAGAGATACAATAAAAGAGGCCGTTAATACTACTATGCTAATTCTGACCAATGAAGAGAAATTTGTGGTTAACTGAGGAGAAATGAGCCTTCGTGCTAGACTACTCCCCACCCCAAGGCACCTGCACCAAGAGGGTGTTTAGTACCTAAGTGGCTCTTCATGGGTGATTTTGTTCTCCATCCTGCATGGTTCCTGGGCCTCTTGCTTACCAATCCCACTATTATTTTCTTTCCATTTCTTGTCATTTGAATTATTCCTTTGTATGTTTCCATGGTTTTGAATGTCTTAAAAGTCTGGGTTTCTACCAAGCTAAATGACCTTGGGTAACCTTCAGGCTCACGCGGACCCTGTGAGGATAAACTATATAGTCATGGAAGGAAAATGACTCACAGTGACGAAGGAGGTAATCGCTAGGGATACTTGCCAGAAATTCATATACTTTGCAAAAATAGTCTATATGATCCCATGACTTCAACTCTAACAGAGAAGAGGCAGGACCCTCAAAAACCAAAACAACCCCCAAAACTCTGACTTTAAGAAACAAATCACCCCAATGTGGAGGAAATGGGAAATTACCCAAGGAAACAGAGACAGTTACACCAGATGTCTACAATGAATCCAGTTAAGAGAATGAAGTACACTTGAAGGGCCATGTCCTGAAGGACAGATATGCCACGAGCTGGGAACAACAGCAGTATTCAGGACCATGAAATGTAAGGCCCATGCATAAGTGACGTTTGAAATAAAACCCAAGTTCACTCATCAGAGTGGGTGTTAAAGGAAGTGGATGAAAGAAAGCAGAAGGGCTCAGCTTCCTCCTTATGCTGTCTTTTCTGTAAAGAAGAATTATGATGTGAATATGAAGGTTAGAGAATCTTTTATATCAGACACTGGAACCCCAAGAAAGAGAAGGAGTCCATCAAAGAGAACTTGAGAGTTTCAAGTACAGTTGAGTCTCCTGGCCAGGAGAGTCCCATCCAAGCAAGCTTCGGGTACCAGGGAGAAGTTGGCCGAGTCATTGGCTCCTGTGGGATGTCATTAAAAGGAAGTACTCTAGGGCTTCCCTGGGGGCACAGTGGTTGGGAGTCCGCCTGCCGATGCAGGGGACGCAGGTTCGTGCCCCGGTCCGGGAAGATCCCACATGCCGCGGAGCGGCTGGGCCCATGAGCCATGGCCGCTGAGCCTGCGCGTCCGGAGCCTGTGCTCCGCAACGGGAGCGGCCACAACAGTGAGAGGCCCGCGTACCGCAAAAAAAAAAAAAGAAGATTGCCTGAGGGACGGTACATGAATGATGTTCAGTGGATTGCTGTGATTTGGGAAGGAGGTTTCCAGGTGTTTGTTTCTCTCTCCTCACTCTAGTCCTTTCCAAAACATTTATTTAGCTCCTGGATGAGGGCATAACACTGCTAGCTGAAAGAGTGAGAATAAATATGTGATGACAGATTCAGGGAATCTTCAAATCGAATGGTAGGCCAAACAGATTTCATTAGACGTAGGAAAATAATGGAAATAGTGTAAAATTTTACTCAAAGTAAAAAACAAAATAACTCAATGTACATGGTGAGGAGAAAATTATGAAATCATAGCACACACAGAAGGACTGGGTGTTTTGGACAATGGAAGGCTCGTTTGTGCGAAGAGATGCCTCTGACACTGATATTGTTTTGTGACTAGTCTCCATCTTGTTCCGTGAGCCTGGGTGGCCATATCTGGGGTGATCATTTCAGTTCTGTGAGACAGTTTACATGGGCTCTTGAGGAATTGAAATGTGTGTGTGGTGAAGGATCTGGTAACCATGACACTGGAGGAATGTTTGGAAAACTTGTGATCCTAAGTTTTGCTGAGAGAAAAGTTAGGAAGTAATTAATATCTATTTTCAAATATTTAAAATAGTTGGTGGGAGAAAGAAGAAAAGAAAAAGAAACAAAAATAAAATTAATTAAACACATCTGCCAAGGGCAAGGACCAGGATTGCTAATGACATTGGTGAAACAGCTCCATTCATTGGTTTGAAATAGCAGATGCTATGTACAGAAAAATCGTTTTCAGACCCAATATAAGAAATATTTTCCCTTATTTATTTTTTAACATGTGGGATCTGTCCAGAAATGCAGTGAAGACTTCCTGTAGAAGGTGGTTGGCCACCTGGCAGGGTTTTGTCTGGCGTTCCATTAGACTCAGCTTTATTAATCCTACACCCACCATGCTTTCTCCATCACAATGCAAAATACTTTGGCAAAAACATTTTTCAAGTTGTGCGTGAGGTATCTTGGAACAAAAACGCTTTTGCCTGAGATTTTCCTTCTATTTCATGGGGAGCAGGGATCGCTTATTTCTAGTGGTGGTACGATGGTTATTTCCAGTGGTTTCCGTCAGGGAAGAATACGCCGGATTCCTTGATGATCATTGCAGCGAAAATGGCCAAGCGTATGCACAGACGCTGCCACAGTGAGAGTCTTGTGATTGGTAACGGTAGGAGAGCTGGGTTTAAGGAGATGACGGGTGATTTTCTTTGTCTAACATTTGAGAACCTAATCTTTGCTGTGTTTGCAGGTACCTAGTCTGAATTCTAAGCTAGAACCTTTGAGAAAAGATAGAATAAGGAAAGCTGGGCAACCCTGTGTGCAAATATAATTATACCTAAAATTTAGGCAAAGTGATACATTATGTGTATCAGAGTACATTTTTATAAGGGTTAGCCCGCACTTAATCAACGCCATCATCCCTGCTGTACAACTGGGCTCTCCCAGGGTGCTGTGAATTGCCCCGGACTTGTTCTGATTTACCATCTGTGCTGTGCGATGCTACAGACCTCCCTGGGCTGGAGAGTTAAGCACTGAGAAGGCTCACCCCGTATCTGCATATCAGGTAACTTACAGTCCATCAGGGAAGTTTTACTGTCCCCATGCTCCCTTAATTATTTTCTTCTGTTTATCTTCCCTGTGGTAGTTTGCACTGATCCCGACACAGAGCACACCGACTACACGAGGTTGTACATTTGTAATCCAGGTCTCCTATCATAGAAAGCTACATTAATCTTTTAATACCATTTATATCATTTAGACTTTTTCAACACATAATAACCCATCATGTCTTTCCCTCTGTTACCTCTTTAATCTGTTTACTCAAGACGTCAGTGATAGATTGAGACATTTCCCACCTAAAGAACATTATCTTTTTTTCATTAGATTATTTTGCTATTATCTGAAGTAAGTTTGCATTTGCTATAATGACCTATGAGGAGACGAATTCTTTTGTAAATATGATATCATGGTGACACATTCATGTGGCTAAAATAGCTAAATGACATGATTCAAAATATCATGAGACCATGTTTTTTCATAGTTGTTAGGGAATAAAACTGGAAAGTATTCAAATGCCTTGTATTTGATGATAGATCCACGTACAAATTTTTAATAAAACAAGTGATTATGACAATGCTTATATTGCAGCAAAAGGATATTAGAGCAGAAAGATTAACCCCTCCCTCCTTGATCTTGGTACAAAAGTGATCTGCAGTATAAAACTTAGGCTGTATGGTAGTCAGGGAAGGTAAAATATGTGGAAACACTCAGTGCTAATCTTCCCGTTTTACACCTACATTATCAGTGGCTCGCAGATAAATGTCACAATATTCCTCCCAGCCACAAGTGCTTCTGTCTCTATTTCTGAATATTATCTAGTGATTTTCATTCAATTCCTCAAGAAATATTGCACAGGATGTAAAGGTAAATAGGAGGTGGTTCTTTTTTCTTGTAAGGAAATTATCATCAAAGGAATAAATAAGATAAAAACCAAGTATCTTTAATAAAAAGTTGAGATTGATGAATGTCAGGAGAGAGGGCCACGCAAAGTCCTCCCCATACCCAGGGAGGGAGCCACTTTGATGAACAGGGGACTCCAACACACAGAAATGGACTAGGGTCATCCCAGAAATGAGAGCCACAGAACAGACAGCAGCTGCACAGGTGCAGAGCTGTGAGGCAGGAGGTCCTGATGGTTCGCCTGAACCAAGCACATCCCAGGCTGAGGCTTTCTGTGGTCACATGATGCTGAGGGACGGTGCTAATATGGCAATGTGATCGTGGAAAGAATTCACGTCCTTTCACGAACACCCCCTCTAGATCAGGCAGGGGCTAATGCTGGTGCAGAGGCCATGACACTGCTCTTAGAACTCACAGTCTCAGAGTGGAGATAAATAGGTAGGAGAAATTCTATTTCTATCTGCTGAATTCAAATCAAAACAACCCTCACCATGTAGGTATTGTAAACAGATGGTACTGGAGATAGAGTCTCCTTCCGCAGGGAACCCTACAATAAGGGAGATGTTTGCGTTGAGTATTAATGGGCAGTAATTCCTTTAGGGTTTGTGAAGACTGCAAACACAGGGTGGATTTGGGTAAAGTTATATGACATCTTACAGGCAGACAAGAATGTGAAAGAAGTTTTATGCAAGAGGGCAGTGTGTGCAAAGTGATAGAGGTAAAAAGTGTGGTACATTGACGGACTACATTAATAAAAAGGCAGATTAAAGATTTCTGAAAGCCCCAGAGACTACCCAAACCATGGTACTGGCCTGAAATTTTCTTATCAAATATGGTTTAAAGTAATGGCCATTGGCTAGGGTGTGTCAAACAGAGATGTGATACAAACGTATTTTGTGGCAAAGGGATGGGCCCTGGTCGTTGGTGTTACTAAGGGCACAGAGTGTTGCACAGCCCATCACACCGGACCGGCCGATCCCTGCCAAGATTCACGTGCTTTCTGCGATACTACATTTTCTCGGACTTCCACAATGTTGCTCAACATTACCCCTCAAAATTGCTCGTGGAGAAAAAGAAGTCTCCTTTGTGAGAACTCAAATGCATTCCTTTAATATGCACACATCTGGAGATTTAAATGCCATCCATCGATGTTTAATGCTCTTAAACGTGTTCCCTGTACATAAGAGGATCTGATCCATCTGACATTTCGTGACCATTTGTTAATACTCAAGCGGTGTTTGCTATTGGCTTTAGAATTCACTGCCAAATACCCCTGCCTTTAGCCCCAAGCTGGAGTTATCACTGGAATGGGCAGAATGAAGCAGATTGCATTTCTAATTCTCTTGCAGGTACAGCGTACTTTCAACGCTTATTATTTTATTTTCAGCAATAAGTACCAATAATAACAAAGCAAACATGAAGGTTGAATATTTGGTTTGTAGATTTTCTAAAAATGTATGAATGTATTCAGTTTTAATCCCCAAACCAATGTTTAGTATTTGTACTGATACAAACTGGCACAGTGAAAAGAAGGTGACCTTATAATAGGGAATTCTGGGGTGGGGGGGGCGACGTGTTTGTGTGTATGTGCGAGTGTGAGAGAGTGTGGCCTTAGGACAGGAGAGAGATCCAGCTATTCAGTTCCTATTGACGCACAGGCCCTGCAGCGAGGATGCCCAGCACAGGGAACTCCTGTAACCTGGGAACCACGCGCCCAGCAGGTCCCCGGGAGGAGCAGGTTTCCGTGGCACCAGTGGAACTGTATTAAATTCCCAAATCACAGAATTCACTTCTGAAATTGCACGAGTCTAGGTAATTGTAAGAGACTCTAACACACGTTCCCTGAAAGTATTCAATATTTGAAAGAAGCATTCAGACTCTGCCTTTGTTGTGAGGTTAGGCACAGCTGACATCTGACACTCTGTGTCTGTCACTCAGCAAAGTCACCACTGAAAGTCAGTGCGGTTTGTCAGGTTGCAGACCGTGATCAGTGCAGCATCAGAAACAGTGATGCGCAGTCCAGAGAGCTCAGCTAGCTGCTGCAAAACCCTGCCCATGGGTGGGACTCCATCTCTACAGTGTACGTGCACGTGACTCCCAGACAGCAGGGATGCAATGGCAGGTATGGGGACAGAGGGCGCAAGGGATTCCATTCATCCAGGGCGCAGTTTTCAGAATATTCACTCTGCTACTCAGAATCGTTGTACGACACACACTAAAACAACTGTGTGTACACTCTGGACAATAACGTTCTAGGACCACTGCTTGGAGAGGCTGGTCCTGCTGAGGCCCTGCCCTGGGGGATAAACGCGTTACTCGCGGGAAGTGCCGGTCCCCCTGGCCCGTGTGCTGGCCCAGGCTGTGTGATGTGAGGGCCGTGGGCTGGCGGCTTCTCTGTGCTTGAGACCATGAGCTGGGCTCCCACACGGCTGGGCCGCCGTCTGCCTTCTCCAGTTCCCACGCGGGATGAGTTTGTGGGAAACCCTCAACCCAGGAGGAAACTGAGAATCCCCTTGCCCATCCCTCTTTCTCCCTGGGTCTGGCTCATGGCAGCCCCAAGGCAACTTCTCCCTGTGAGAGGCGACTGGCATTCATTCAACCTGGCCGCCACTCTGTGTTTTAGCGAAGTTTGGTAGATTTTATTCCTCCTAACTCAGTTTTCGAGAAAGACCGTTAAAAGAGATTCTCTTTTCTATTTGGGACATCTAACTAAAGCATAATAACTAAAATATAGTAAATAAAAACAACACAGCTTTCGTTATATCTAAAGTAGCATAAATTTAAAGGCCAGTGATTTTCACAGAGGAGTCATTTTGCAAATGAGGTGAAACCTGCAGACTCTTGTGACCCACTCACAGGTATGAAATCTCAATTTTTCTGAAATTCCATGGAATTCCAATTCCATTGTTCACTTCGTCTTAACAGGCCAATTTGAATGATAGTTTTTAACGATATAGTGTGTGAAACAAAGAGAGTCACCTGACTAGAACTGGAAAATACCCATCCCAGCATGGAATTCTTGATTCTGCTGCTGATTCTCTCAAGAACAATTTTAAGCAGTTGGAGAATTACCCGTTCCATATAATGCCTGTCTTCAGCAGGGAGAAAATGGAGAATTAAAATGTAAAGTTCTAGGAATGTGGAAGTAGTAGAATTGGTTATTCACACTTAACTAAAAGAAAATTCAGCAGTTCCTTTAGGATATATCTCTGTATCTATCAATCAATCTGTCCATTGAATTAAATATCATATGCAGTTACAGTTTTGCGGCATTCTACCTAATTCTTTAGCTCCTTGCTAGCCAGAGCGCTCAGGCTCTGATTAGTGGCAGATTATTAAATTCACGAGTAGGATTGATGTAAAAATAAAATAGGCCACATGCTTTCCACTTAGATTTTCTGTCCGCACTTTAATGGAGCCATTTGTCAGGAAATTCGGCTTCCTTGATTTCCTAGGTGTGATGACACTGGCTACAGAATTGCCTGTAAAAAACATTTAGTGATCTTTGTTTAAGCTGAAGCCAAATGCTAATGAAAAAGAAACAAGCAAACAAAAGCACAAACACAAAACCTAGGGACCTGGCATCACAGTGTCGGATCTACTGGATAATCACATTATTTTATTTAGTTGATATTTTGTTTTGAAATGTGCAGGGCTGCCCTCATCCCAATTCTTTTTTTTTTTATCCAGTTAATAGAGTTACTTATCCTTCTTTACTGCTTTTTATACTCAGTGGAATAGTAATAATTTAATGCACCCAAAATTATGGAGATGTAGGACATGAAATATGTAAGGTCATAAACTGAAGAGGGTAAAATGGGTGCCCTTCTGGGAAATGCATAGTTTGGTCCAATAGCTCCATAGTCTTCATTTTAACTGAGACTCTAAAAATAAATAAAAGTTCTCAATTCAGGGACCATTCTCTCACCTTCACCTGGCTAACAAACGTGCACCCTTCAGGCCTTAAATGTTGCCTCTTTCAGGGTGTCTGATGCCCAGCTGGGCTACATGTCCCTCACTACTCCTCACCTCTTTTTAGTTTTAATGTACTTTTTATTTATTTATTTTTAACAATGTTTATTTATTTATTTATTTTGGCTGAGTTGGGTCTTAGGGCCCTTCATTACAGTGGGCTTCTCTCTAGCTGTGGCACGAGGGCTTAGTTGCCCTGGGGCACGTGGGATCTTAGTTCCCTAACCCGGGATTGAACTGGTGTCGCCTGTGTTGCAAGGCAGATTCTTAACCCCCTGGACCACCAGGGAAGTTCCCCTGATCCTCACCTCTTTAGGGGCAAACACTCTGGGGCACTTTCTGTGTCAGACCTCCCGTCTCTTTTATGATTGTATCTTATTCTTCCTTGAATCCCCAGCCCCAAGGACATTGCTGGCCCGCAGCTAGTCAGCATTCAATTATTGCCAATAAAGGAAAGCCACCTAGGAGACAGTGGATTTGGAAATGCTTTGAAAATGTGAAGTTACTTTATCTCTATTCACTTCATCAAATGTTTAATGAGTGACTAATACATGTTAGACGGTCAGCAGATATCTGAACATAGTTACAAAGATAGAGAAATGCTTTTTCTACATAGTGTGTCTATAACAAAACTGGGGCTACATTAAAAAAATTCACAAAGGACATATCCCAGTATTATCATAGGATAACAGAATCTTAAATTTGAAATAGAGCTCGGAGTACATTGAATTCAAATTCCACCTCATACAGTTTTTCCCTTCTACAACATTTCGACATGGTACTGTTGAAATTTTGGTTAAATGCTGTAAGTGAAATATTCTGTATTTGTGAATAGCACATAATTGGTCTAAGGCTTTGAATGTTTTAAAGAGGAACTCACCTGAGGGCTGGAAAGTTATACGAGTGACAAACAGATTGTTCTCTACCAGCTTCAGATCCAGAAGTGACATCATCCACATGTACTTAAAATAGGAAGTGAAGTTTGAGGTGAGGCTGTCAATTCTTCCTTCAGGCACTGAGCTGAAAGGGAGTGTTTTTGAAAGACATCCCTGATTTTCTTTAGGTCTTTAAGGCCAGTTCCTCCCAGAACTGAAGCGTCCACGTGTCAGAGAAGAGTTGCTGTTGGAAGCCTTTGTTTCCACACAAGCCTGTCAGCCTTGCCTTCTGGTGTCTGGGGTGCACAGATATCTCCTTGCCGTGAGGAGTGCTTATTTGCCGGCTTTCAACAGAGAGTGCGGCCTTGAAGCATGTGCTCCTACTGAAAACTTAGATGAAAACAATATGATTGAGGTTTAAAAGTGAGTCTAGCCAGTCGTGTTTGTCCAAGTCAAGAGTGAGGCTGTGCAGATCACGGAGAGGGAGGGGGACTTTCTGTCACAATGTACCCTTTCCAGCATCTTGGTTACCCTGAGCCCGGGTCCCTCCTCTTGGAGTGCTGATCAGGTTCAGGATACCCCCCAAATGCTTGACATTCTCTAGAGTAACAGCCAGGAATCAGGTGGCCCACACTCTCTTTGAGGATTGGAGTGTGTTATTTTGGTGTGTGCTTCTAGAAATTACGTCATTTCCTTCTCGCCTCGGAAGTGGCTGCATCCCTGCAGTGGGCCCGCGCGTGGCGGCTCTGGCTCCTTTCTTGTCTCGGGGATGCGAGTGGGGCTCCACGTCTCTATCTGACGGAGATGGCCGTGCAAAGCCCAGCCTCCGGGAGGGAGCCCGCATCCGTGTTCCAGGATAACAGCCTCAGAAGCTCTCCCTTCAACCCGCGGAGAACATTCAGCCTCCTCCCAGTTCCCTGCTTGAGTCACGCCTGGTGTGGGGGGAGGCGATCTGGCTTCTGGTCAGAAGCAGCTTTATCGGTCTGGATCCGGCTGAGTGGAAAAGCTGCAGAGGTGACAAGAGATCAAGCGAATCGAGCACAACTTGACCCGACCTCTTACAAATGTTGGGGCAGAGATTCTGCTCAAAGAGGGATACCTATCACCGATGCGGTTTTCTCCCTCTGTCCTCTGCAAAGTCATCCTGCTGATAACAGATCTAGTTCAAACCTAGGATAACACAATGCAGCTGCATTGCCTTAAACAGAAATAGAGGGTACTGTTGTGAATTCTTCCAGAATGGTGGCATTAACCCTGAGTGTCATATGACAGTGCTTTGGCCATGCTCTCAGCTTTGGGGTTGCTGTGCTCTGAGTAAAGCACTGGCAGCTGGGTGCTCTATTCGGGGCGGTAGTGGCCAGGCGAAATCCACCCCAAAACGCTCTGCAGCCACTCCAGCCTAAGGAGCGAGTTTTAGTGGACAATTTAGGAACTCTCCTTGTCTATCCGAAACCCGTGTGTCACTCACATCCTTTTCATGTCAGTTACTGCTAATGCTCCATAGTTCGTTAACAAGATACTCTTTCCGTGTACGTGAGGAGGGGAGAGGTGGGGGAGAGGGGCAGAGAGGAGGACGGATGGAGGGGAAGGAGAGAAAGTGGAAGGAGAGCGAAAGAGAAGAAGGGAATCCCGCCTCTCCTCGTTTTCCCGGACCACACAGCACCTTCCTACTGTTACAGAGAAAGAATACTCATGGCGCTCCTTAAAGATAATGAGGCAGACTTCTTTTAGGACCCTAGCGATTGGTGTAGGGACCAGGGTGATGGGATTTCACAAAGATATGGCTCAACCCCAGATGCCGTGTGGGCCCGTGGGGGTCACAGCCAAGGGGCAGGGAGGGGGCACAGATGGGACATTCCTGAGAGGGAACCTCAGGGCTCGGAGGGGTTCTGGCTGAACCCCCCTACCAGTGGCGGGTGGGGATGAGAAACTGGATCAGATGTTGAGGCTGGAGGGTCCTTGTAGGGTGACTTAGAAGGGTGCTTGCTAAAGTTGGCTTTTACAAGGAGGTGCACAGGTGGGCCTGGGGGGAGTGTCAGGAACCGGATTAAAGCTTTTTCAGGCAAAGAAGCTTTGTCACTCCTCAGCCTTCGACTCACGAAGGACTGAAAATTCCTCTAGCTTCCTTCCCCACTTGGAAGCCCTCTGGTTCTGAAGCTTCTCTGACACCCTGTTTGCCAGCGACCTCCTTACATATCAGAGTCCTCACATCAGTACTATTTTCCTCCCCTTAAGTATTGATGTTCACCCCAGTTTCGTCTTTGAGCCCTTTCTTTCCTTGCTGTACATACTTTTCACGGGCGAGCTCAGCCACCTGTTGGGTTCAGCCTCCATCTGTAATCTAGCTTTTCCTAAATCTCTGTCTGCAGGGTGTCCCTCCCCTGAGCTCTGGACTTCTGTGTTCAACTGAGGATGTGACAGTTTCCCCTAGACATCAGTTCAAACATAACTCAAATGGACATTTTCTGAAATTGAACTTATTTTCTGATATCAATCCTTCCTTTGGAATTTCACAGATAGTTCAGGAATCTAGTCTCTCACGGGAGATCCTTCCATCCTTTTCTTTGCTACCCATTTTCAATAGGGTTACAGAACTTATATTAATTCCAAGTATCTCTTCCTTTCTTTTGCCCTTTATTTGGAAATAGAATAAATAGATAAATAACATAAAATATCAATAAGTAAAAGAAATAAATGGAGAAACCATAACTGAGTAAATACCTTCTAACAGTTTTATATTTGAACTATTACTTATGTTACCCGCAATTGTTGAGAAAAATTCATGAGTTGAAGAAAACTCTATCAAATAAAAAATATATAAATGGAAAAAATTCCAATAATGTTTGCATTCAGTGCTGTCAGTCACTTGACAATAAAGATAAACTAATTTTGAATGTAGTACTTTTATAAGTTTAGATTCTTTTATTGGCATATACTTGATTTACAATGGTGTGTTAATTTTTCCGGTACAGCATAGTGACCCGGTTTTACATATACATATATATCCTTTTGTATATTCTTCTCCATCCTGGTTTATCCCAGGATGTTGAATAGAGTTCCCCGTGCCATACCGTGGGACTCTGTTGTTTCTCCACGAATGTGGTACTTTTATAGAAGACAAGCTCTCCAGCGTGTTTTTGTTGGTTTTGCTTGCTTTTCAGCTGGCCACTGCGGCTCCCCGGATCCCATCGTGAACGGCCACATCAGCGGTGACGGCTTCAGTTACAGGGACACCGTGGTTTATCAGTGCAACCCCGGTTTCCGGCTCGTGGGGACTTCCGTCCGGATATGCTTGCAAGACCACAAGTGGTCCGGACACACCCCAGTCTGTGTCCGTAAGTACAGCCTGTGAACTAAGTCAGTGGGTGCTTCCCTTCGTGGTGTTTTCTTTTGTCATTAGGTCGTAACACAGACACATTTAAGCTCAGAGAAAGGATGGAGAGCTGTCGGAAGAGAGAGAACGTGGGCGCCCCTCCCTTTCCATCTTTGGTCCTTCTCCCATTCCATGTCCTTCCAACGCCTCCTCCAGGCTCCCTCCACTTTGAGTTTGCTCACCAGCTCATCTCAGATGGGTCCCAGGATGAGGAATGTCAGGCATTCATTCTCCCAACGTTGTCCCAGGACGACAAGGTGGAAACAGCATCCCACCAGAGGAGGATAGAGGTGCTGGGTCCGAGTCTGCAGGTTGGCTTTGCAGGGGCCCCACGGTGGCCACCCCTCAAGCGTCTGTGTTGTTTTGTGTTCTTGTCATTGCTTCATCAAGAACGCAGAGAGTTTGTACGCAGTCGTCCCTTTAATAAAGAGATGAAATTGTATGTAACCATTGTCCTCAAACTTTATAACTTGAGAGACGAATGCTGACTCCTATTTTTAGAAGAGATTGTACCCTTATGCAAATTTCCTTTTAAACCAATTTTTTTTCCTAATATGTTCTTTATTTTCCTAAACAAAGGGATTGTTGATGTAAGTTTAGGACAGTGACACGTGTTCTCTGTGGTAGTGCTGTGGTAACTGTACACAGTTCAAGGGTGAAAGCTTTACTTAGAAGAAAAAATTGTTGACAAGATAAATGAGAAGGAAAACACCAGTTTTACAACTGTGATGTGTTTCTTTTGAAAGGGCCAGTGAAGGATATGTTCATGATTTGTATTGCTGTTATTGTGGACATGACATAGTGAGGGTTGGCTATGTTCCAAAGGACCATACAATAGGGAATGTCAAAGAAAATATGATTTGAGCATGTACTCCTATTTTTGCTAATTTCATGATGTTTAAATTGATATTGGATTAATTTATACATACACAATTTAAATTATCATCCTAGTCCCTATAATGTTTCAAGATGGGAGTTCCACAAAGTTAGCTGGTGTGTTCTAAGGGGAAAAAATTCAGAACTCACGATTAATACAAAAATTTAGCATCTCTTGTTTTTCACTGCTTTATTTTAAAATTACCTGATATTCTATCATGATGTAAGAAATAATAATGATGATGATGAAGAAAGTACATTTGCCAGGCGCTAGTTATTTTCCACGATTATAATAAAAACTTGTGGATTCAGCCCATGATTCTTTCTCTCAATATTCCCTTCCAAATATAAACACAATCTGCAACATATCTGATTAGCTGTCAACCCCTTAATTCATACATTTAACATACCTGCACATGTATTAATAAGGAATGCCAAGTGAGAGTGATGACTTGTTAATGTGGACCTGTCTTCCTCCGTAGCCATCACCTGTGGCCACCCAGGGAACCCTGCGCACGGCTTCACTAATGGCAGCGAGTTCAACCTGAATGATGTCGTGAACTTCACCTGCAACACCGGCTACTTGTTGCAGGGCGCATCTCGAGCCCAGTGTAGGAGCAACGGCCAGTGGAGCAGCCCTCTGCCCACCTGCCGAGGTAGGAGAGCTTCCTCCGGGGTTAGTGAGGGCTGAATCATAACACCCGGGAGCCTGTCTGCGTGCATAGAGGGTGAAGCTTCCCCTCCAGAGTCAGGGCTTCTGCAAGCGCCTTTTGTTGTGGTGGGAAAACATTTCTGAGTATACCGCGCAAATCGCTCCATGGCCTCTTTCTTGCTATTGGCCAGATATTCAATCAAACAACCCTGGGATTCTCTACTTCAAAGACTACTCGTCTTCCGTTTATCTTTCTTTCCATTTATGTGCTCATTTATTTCTGCCACATATATTCCACATCTTTGGTCCCTAAGCTTCTAGCCTTATGGATATATTTGAGAAGTTCTTATTGCTTTTAAATCTCAAGTTTTAGAAATTCACTTCTTTAGAAATCGACACATAGATCTGGACTAACGCCTACATTTCCGAGGGAATGCTGCTTTGTAGTTTTTGTATTTCTAGATGTTTGAGCTCATGCTATTTAAGGTTTTGCTTCAAATACTTTCCCTTAAAACATCTCCTTCAAATATTTTCCATTAAAACATCTCTCTTACTGAAGACGCATGCATGTCCTTCCATGTGAAGGTGAAGTTCTTTGTTGTTTTGGTTTGGAATTTTTGGTAATAATATGGTATTAAAGGCAGACACTTACGGAGGTCCCTTGCTCTGACAATCACTCATCTTCCCACTGGGCTCCAAGGGAGCTGTATTCAAATGCAACAATAGCAGAATGGGAATCCAGGCGTGTTTTAAATAGCAGTTATGTGAAATTGGCTACAAGCTGTCGAGTCTGGCACGTGTCTATATCAGAGAGCTTGGCTTAAGCTCAAAGACAAAGTAAAGCCTCCTAATTCCACTTCCCTCTAAAACTCCCTTTTCAATGTTGGAAAGACTTGCTGTGAAGAGCAGAGACCCCAGGTTCCCTGTTCTCACTGTCCCCAGAAAGCAGGCTTCGGGTGTGTCCTGTTTGGGGGGGGATGGAGTATCTCACAGAGACGCCCCTGGTTTCTTGTTCCAAAGCTCCAGCTGGTCTCCTGACAACGTGGGGCTCTGGTCAGCTTGGCCATTGACAAGTTCATCTTGTAGGTTGTAGGTTATCTATTATAATTGTGTTAGTCAGGGCCATGGAACGGGGTGACCAGGGTTAGGGGACATCTCGGAATGTGTGAGCCAGGGCAGGAAGCTGGCTTCTAAATGACCTCTAGCCCCTCTGCCTTCCACGTGGGGCCACCTTGGCAAACCCTAAATGCTGACCGAGTATCGTGGTGCACGTGGCTGTGATGAGCACGGTGACTCGCTCAGCCTCACCCTCACCTCTCACAGGGAAACGTGGCGCCCACGTGTCTGCCAGGAGCCCTGAGCACGCGGACAGCAGTGGAAAGGCTTAGCTGTAGGTGTCTGGCACCCGGTAAGGCAGCTGCAAAGATTTAGGAAAAGATTAAACACTTTTAATCAAACTGTTTTCTCTGTCCTCTACAACAAGGAAAAAACAGCACAACTGAAAGAATGGTTACAAATGAAGGCCCTTCAATTTGGGTTCAGTTTATCTTCACACAGGGTTACGGCCTAACTGTGCCTTTGATGCCGTAGGTGTACGAGAACCATCTATATCCATTCCCCCCAAACCCTTCTGCCCAACTTAATTTAATATTTATTAAGCACCTGCTGTGTTCCGAATGCTGTGCTGCACACTGTCAGTATAGAGATGGGTGTAATACTTCATACCTTTAAGTAGATACCATTCCGGGGGCTGATTAGGGGGAGAAGGTCCCCACGGCTGCTGAGACTCTGTCCACTGGACACAGTACATTCTGGCGAAATGACAGATTGAGTAAGTTCAAAACAGCAGGCTTTTAATTATCGAAACTTTTTTTGTTTCTGTACTTCATTTTCCTCTAACTTATGCCAAAAAGAGAGAGAGAAGAAATTAAATGCCTATCATTTCTTAATGGTTTTTGGTGTTTTACAATAGATACTAGGTCCTTTAGATATCTATGGCGCAGTTTAAAGAATGCTAGAATGTGTTTTAAAGTCTTCGGTATTGATTTTGACTTTTCTTACCTTCCTCCCTTTTCTTGAAAAATAGGAATGGTCTTATTTTTTTAGTAGACGTTATTTTTTAGAGCAGTTTAGGTTCATGGCAAAGTTGGGCTGAAGGTACAGAGATTTCCCATAAACCCCCTGCCCCCACCCATGCACAGCCCCACCTCACCCCCCAATGTCACCACCCCCACCAGATGGTGCATTTGTTATTATTGATGAACCTGAATGGACACGTCATCTCACCCAGAGTCCACAGGTGACATGAGGGTTCACTCTTGGTGTTAGACGGTCTGTATGTTTGGACAGGTGCACAATGAGTGACACGTATCCACCACCGCCACATATCTTGCAGAGTGTTTTCACGACCCTAAAGTTTCTCTGTGCCCCACTTATTCATCCCTCCTCCTGCCCCCAGCCCCTGGCAACCCCTGATTGTTTTCCTGTCTCCATAGTTCTGCCTCTTCCACAGTGTCATACAGTTGGAATCACACAGTATATAACCATTTCAGATTGGCTTTTTTCATTTAGTAAATGCATTTAAGTTTCCTCTATGCTTTTTAATGGTTTGATAGCTCATTTCTTTTCAGTGATGAATAATATTCCATCGTCCCGATGGACCCCAGTTTATCCATTCACATACTGAGGGACATCCGGGTCGCTTCCAAGTTTTGGCAACTATGAGTAAAGCTGCTGTATTCATTCCTGTGCAGGTTTTTGTGTGGATATAAGTTGTTAACTCCTTTGGGTAAATATTAAGGAGCGTGATTGCTGGATTGTATGGTAAGAGTATGTTTATTTTTGTAAGAAACCCAAACCGTCCTCCAAAGTGGCTGCACCATTTTGCATTCCCACCAGCAATGAATAAGAGCTCCTGTTGCTCCACAACCTCGCCAGTGTTTGGTGTTGTCAGTGCTCTGGATTTTGGCCGTTCTAATAGGTGTGTAGTGGAATCTCATTATTGTTTTAATTTGCATTTCCCTGATGACATATGATGTGGAGCATCTTTTCATAGGATTATTTGCCATCAGTAGGTCTTATTTGCTGAGGTGTCAGTTAAGGTCTTTGGCCCATTTTTAGTTGGGTTGTTTCTCTTCTTATTGTTGAGTTTTAAGAGTTTTTTTTTAATGTTTCAGATTACTATCCTTTATCAGTTATGTCTTTTCTAATATTTTCTCTTAACCTGTGGCTTGTCTTCTCCTTCTCTTGACACTGCCTTTGGAAGAGCAGAACTTTAAAATTAGTACTTAATTTTAAAAGCTGACACTTCAAAAACGTCTGATGAAGGAGAAGATGACTGACAAACAGTCCTCCGAGTGCTGAGGGGATTGGAAATCACCCCCTCATCTCCCGGGTGCCTCCCGCTCGTGTTTCTGTTATTTTCTATTGCTCTGTTTTGCTTCATTTATGAACTAAGAGATACAATCTAGTGCACAGAATTTACATGCATATTATTCGACCAGGAAAAGCATGAATTCAAAGAGGTCAGACTTATAAAGACAGTGAAGCATCAGAAAAAAATGGCATGAAACTCATAAAGTTAACAAAAATAGCTACTCTCTTCATAAAACTTCCAGGGATTCTTCAAGGTGTGTACTGCAGTATGGCCTGACTCTTACCTTATGTGGTTCCTTGAATAAGCCCCCAGATGGTTCAGGGTGTTGTGTCTCATGTCAGCATCCTGTCGTGCTTGATTTCTTCTCCCAAATACTTGATGTGATTCTCAGATGTCTAATCTGTGGAGGTCAATGAGTTGTGGAATCCTGAGTAATCCTACAGCATCTGGTTAATGATGCAAAAGAGAAACCCCACGAGGACTTTGGAATGAATTCCCAGTAAATCTGTGCTAAAGTGAGGCTGACTTAGACACAGATTTCCACAAAGTCTCTCCACCCTGGACTCACCTTTTACCCTCAGACTCAGCCCTTCCCAGGGAAAAGCTCTGGCCATGCCAGCTGTGTTTGTGATAAATCAGAACCCTCCAATCCAGGAAGCAGCTCACCCCCTGGTTCTATCTTTACACACAGGATCAGGAAAATAAATAAATAAAAGAAGGGATCCTTTTTGCTAGTAGTAATATCTTTCTGGAATAAATAAATTATATGGATATGAATTTCATAAAAAGGAATGAAAACAGATGTCTTCACATTTATTTTAAGAATCAGATTATGCCTACTGTTCCAGAGGCCCCCGTTTCTATAGAAGAGCTTTCTGAATCTTTGTCTCCTAAATTCAAATATGTGTCAACATGAGCTTAAAAAGTTCAGTCAGTTCAAGGAGAAATAAATGAGTATACCAAGTCTGGCAGTTTTAGGATGAGTCACTTAATATTTTCTTTCCTTGTGTAATAATTTTTGTGTTACATGCAAATGTTTGGAGGTTTTATTTTCTCTTTCTTATCTACAGTTTTGTGGGATTGGCCATTTAAACTCAGAGAATTAAAATATATGTCCTTTGCTATTACAGACACGAGTATAAAGAAAATTAAGAAAATATGGGGCGAGTGAAGGTTCTGTTCTGGTTAGAGAGGAATAAAAAAGGAAACAAAAAAAAACTCACTAAACTTGCATCACTGAATCCAGGGTCTTGTAGTGACTCCTCAAGTTCACTGGAGAATATCAGTTTTCTTCTATGAACAGGCAAAGAAATACTACCTTCCTCTTAGGTTCCCATGAGTTCTAAGTAAGCCAGTGCACGTGAAATGCTTAGCAAAGTGCCTCTGAAATTTAACTAGAATCAACTAGAATCAATCAGAACCTTCTTTATCAAACCCAAATGTCTCATTACACCTAAAACCAATTTCTTTATTCTTATCAGTTAGTGATAAAAGATGAAAGGTAACTTTCATGTTTGAAAAATAGTCATCATAAGTTGCTTTTGGTGACCAGTAATCCTACGTTTAAATTTTGATTCATCCAAGTAAACAAGTTGGAAATGTTTATTCTGTGTGATACACTGAATAGTCACCTCACCTTCGACTGTCCTCTCAACTTCATGAAACTCGTGAATTCTGAGCAGCTCTCCTCCCGACATGGTGAGGCTCAGAGAGCCCTGCTCTCCTTGGCCGGCCAAGGGGGATGCAGGCGGACCTCACCGTTACCGGAGCGATAACTGCTTCTCTTTTCTTTCTCTTCTTGCCTCCAGCCCCACCCTTCTTCTCTTGACCCCAAACACATAATGGCTCTTGCTTTGCGCACTTCGTCTTTCTCACCCACCGCACAATCAGGCTGTGTTCAGGAAAGCTGGGCCCGAATATAAGACTATGAATTAAAGAAAGGAGGAGCCCGGTGGGGCGTGCAGAGTCCCAGGGCGCATGAGGCATGGGCCGGGCGCCCTGGCGCAGGAAGGCTCGGCACCTCCACGTGGGTCGCCTAAGCGGTGTCCTTTCCTCTCACTGCAGAGAGTCTGCTGTGGTTTGGGGACCGTCCTCTAAGCACGATGTAAGCTCAAACTCGACACCATAGCGTCTTTGGCCTTCGGGCCAAGGCAACACCTTCCTGCTTTTGAAGGTCAGACACAAGGGAGCTGTTTCTGTCTCCTGGGCTTGACAGGCGTTTTTCAGGTCATAAAAATGATCGTGCAAGTCAGTGACACTTTTTCCAAATAGCTAATGCCTGCTATTACGGTGGGTTTGGTGACAATGTTATTGCAGGTGCAATGCACTATGGAGCCTTCAAAATACTTGCCGGGGCTCCGTAAACATGTTTGCTTGACTCGAAAGAACCTGTCTTTCTTCTATCAACTCAGGATTGGTTTCAGAAGGATAGGATATTATTCTGCAGCGCTGAAAGGGACCCTTGTCCGCCTCTGATCCGCCCACCCCGTCGTCCTGGGGACAGAGAGAAATCAGGGTGCAGACGGGCAGGGTTTGCCTTTGGCCGCTGGGACACCGAGTGCAGTGGCTGCCTGGGAACTTGTCATGCTACCGGCTTCTGAGCCAGAAATATCTGGAGAGAGCACAGCTCCCCAGCAGCTGTCCCATTCAGCGGTGGGCGGGTCAGAGAGAGAGAATTGGGGCTCTTTCTTTCCTCTGCACCTGTGAAAGCACGTGGCTGGTTCCCTCCCAGATGCCAGCCAGCACTCAGGCTCAGAGAGTGTCATTCAGATGAACCAGGCCCATCCCACAGTCACTGCCGGAGCTGTTTCTACAGGGGAAGAAGCTTAAATCAGAGGCTGCCTTAATTTACACTTCTATTAAGTGTTGATAGAGGAGTTGTCATTTTTGTCTGCCTTAGACACATAACAGAAATTACTTAGGCACATATGGAAGCATTAGCACATGTCATGGTGGGATGGGAATTAATTACTGTGTCCCAGGCTGTCCTGAAGTACCACAGTCGCATACAAATATGTAGACTAACTTCAGCCGTTTCTATTTTAACATTTTCATAACATAAAAACCTAACCAGGGAAACGAATTTTAGACCTTACATTGAAGAAGCCTATTATTAGGAAACAGTTAAAGACCGTCAGCCTCGTGTTGTTAAAGGTGCTATAGTAGCTGATATTGCTTGACATTTTTTGAAGCATAATGGCCCAAAGCAGGAAGTGGGATTCGTCAAGGGTACAGGATTTCACAAACTTTGGCTGTCATGCTGTCGTCCTACCAACTTTCTAAAACCACGAGGAGGAGTTTGCCTTCTCTGCCCGTCTGTTTTGTTTATGAACGTATAGCTGCATTTGAATAACGTGCACCGCGCTTTCCTTTGCAGTGGTGAACTGCTCGGATCCAGGCTTTGTGGAAAATGCCGTTCGTCACGAGCAACAGAATTTCCCCGAGAGTTTTGAATATGGAATGAGTGTTGTCTATCACTGCAAGAAGGGATTTTACTTGCTGGGATCTTCTGCCTTAACCTGTATGGCAAATGGCTTATGGGATCGCTCTTTGCCCAAGTGTTTGGGTAAGTGAGGGTCCTTTTGGCCACAGAGCCCTGTAAGAACACCACCAACAGAACACGGTTTTTTTCAAGTATTCAAAACGGTACTGAGTTTTAATTCTCTCTACCCACCCCCATCACAAATCATATTTGTTATTATGACAACTTTATAGGTTGGCCAGAAATCACCAAATGCAGCTCACACTAGTTTCGCGGGAAGAAAGGGGCGGGGGTGCTGGCCTGCTCGCAAAGCTGGCCCCAGAGGGAGACGGACCCGGCTCGCGGGCTCCGCCTGCATCGGGCTGTCTCTGTGTCTGCTGTTGCTGCGTGTCTCCCGCTTCGGGCCAGCAGGGAGGCTAATCCACCAGTTCAAACGGGCACCAGTGGCCTCCAGACGGCGCCTCTTTCAACCCGAGTTGAAGAGACCCCGAGTCTCTCAACACCATGCATCTGTCTGGACCCAGGTTCAGAAATATTGGCAAGAGGCTATAAACGGAGTCTCCATCTATTGACCTAGTGTCTGTGGCCGGAAGGGTGGTGCTCTCTGAGGGGCCTGATCTGGGTCTCATCAGCGCTTCTGGTACAGTCCGATGTGAACATGATAAAAAAGATAGTGTCCTGGTCGTAACTTCCTCCTGACCCATAGGTTTAAACAAGAGGAGGGCGGATTGCCGTGAAGAATGGGGTGCTCAGGACAGACAAGATAGGCTGCCGCTATGGCTCCCCTCCAAACACTGTTAACAGTACATTTTAGACCGTATAGGTTCACAAGGACACTTTCTTTTTTACCCAAATAGCTATAGTATTACTTTCTTTCACTTGAAAAATCATATTGTCCTTTAGCTCAGAGAGAATTTTCTTGTTAAAACATAGTCTGAAAATGAAGGAAAAGGAGTCACTCTCCTTGGCCTTTTAAAAATCAGTCAGAAACAAAACAAAACAATCCTTGTCTTTTTAGTATTCATTTTGTGTGGGTAGAAAAAATAGGAAATGACAATCACATTATAAATGGAACTTACTGAAAAAAGTGATAATCGCTTTCACCTGTGACAATTACGGCGTTTTTCAGTACATTTTCAGAGTGGATTGGTGCCGGAGACTTTTTTCCTGCAAGTCAGGGTCCCACAAAGCCCTTTCAGTCTACCCGGAAACCTGTCTCAAATTCTGACTGTAACAAAACAACGAATTCCTACAGAGAAAGAGAGCGATGACTTTCAAAAACAAACGTACAGGCTTACATGACAAAACACACCTGTAAATGTATTACTACCCTCATCAAGCTTTATGTTTTCTGGTTTTCTGTGCCTTCACACATGGGAATTTTTCAGAGAAATTAGTTTTGTTTGTTTTTCTCCCCAAAGATTTCTCTTGCATCTTCCCTGGTGTCTGTGAGACTTGTTGTATTGGTTGTTGCAATGATGCCAGCATGCTCCAACCTCCAGGAACCAGGTTTTAACTGATCTCATTTTCCAAGGGGCGACTTCCCACCACTTGCGGTCATTAACCGCTGGAATTACCGTGAATTTGGGAATACACGCTCGCAGAGGAGGTTTTGTTTTCACGTGCTCTTCAGCAGCTAACCTCCATCTCTATTTTTGCTGTTATACTGTTCCACTGATTTTTTTCTTTTATTTCACCTGGAACTGATCATTTACCAACAATTTCACTGATTCAGCTCTAGTTAGCTTCTTTTTAGGACTCCGTAGGTACACTCCTCTTGTCCAGTGAGTGGATGTCAGTGTAAGGCAGTCTCAGGGGAGGGCTTTGACTCAGGGGGTGGCTGATGCCTTCCAACCTTTCTAACGTGCCCCTCTGGCTGGCATCACTTGGGGGTTGTCAGTGACCGAATGCAGCCCCTCGAGGATGTTAAACCAGCCCAGTTAGCTGTTTGTACGTGGTATAAAATTTGCCCATGGCTAACCCTAATTTTGGACTTTATAGAAAGGGAGAGATATGTCTTTACCATCCTATGGTAATCTGGATTCTAGAATTTTCCTTCTTGAAGGATAATTATGATTAGATGATGGGCCTGATTTGGTGTAATTATAAAGAAATGAGTGGACTACTTGAGGAAAATATTAATCAGTAATTTATTATTTTTTTTTTCCTTAAACATTTTAGATTGCCACCTATTCAAAGAAAAATTGTTAGATGGTCTCTCTAGACATGGGAACTGGAAGAGGAAGCAGATTTGACAGAGTTTTGTCCCCAAGCAAAGCATGATTGTCATACTAACTGGAGAAATAATGGAAATAGTCTCGGTGAATCTATGTTAGTTTCTAACATTTTGTGTAACACTGCTTGTTTAGGATACAGTTAAGGGCAGATGGAAAAAATTTAGGTAGAGTGACTTTCTTTTTTGAAAACCTAAATATCAATTTCTACCTTAAGCAAAGCTATCTTAACCTAATAAAAAAAACAAACAAAAACTTCATTGACAGACCCTTTCGTGGACTTCAGTAACGTGACTATTCAGGGTAGGGGGAGGGTCGTCTGGAAATGGGCATTTCTTATCCGCAGGGCACTGCAGCGATGTGCAGTGTATCCGGGTGTTTTTTGTTAATAGGTGATGATTGTATGAGTCTCTAAGGGACATTGACCAACACAAAGCAGCTTAACAGGAACAATGTACTCATTGATTTGATTTGATTTTTTTCTTAAGTTATTTCGTGTGGACACCCAGGGGTCCCTGCCAACGCCATCCTAACTGGAGACCTGTTTACATCTGGGGCCGTGGTTCACTACTCATGCCAAGGGAGACGGAGTCTCGTAGGCAACAGCAGCAGGACTTGCCAGGAGGACAGTCACTGGAGCGGAGCCCTGCCCCACTGCACAGGTGGGCATGACGCAGTCAGCTCTTCATTCCAGGTATTGGGTAGTGATGCCACTCTCTGAAGTCGGTATTACTCCGTTCCAGCCAAGTGCGCCTTTCTGACGTAGCGTCAGCGTCGTCTTCATCTTCCTTCCCTTTGAACACTATGGCGACACATTTTCCTCTGCAGGAGTCTCCCTAGCGCCTGAGTAGGAAGCTTGCTCACCTTGACTCAGTTTGCCCCTGTTCTTCCACATCTTTCCTGTCTCTGTCGTCAACTGTTAAATCAATCCTGTTTGGAAAAAATATCAACTTAATTCTTCCGTGAATGTTTCATAATAAACATAATAAACAAAATAAACATAATCAGCAGATCGACACAGTGTAGAAGCATCAAACCTCTCATTTGATTTTTTTCGTTCCCAACACACCTTCACCCCCATCACCTCGTCAGCATCCTCACCAGCATTTCCAACGAGCAATTCCTGCATTTACCATCCCCAGTATTTTATTTCTTCTAAAGAATATCAATTATTGTACAACCATATTTTAATAAGCTATTTCGATTGTAGTTACACAGAAACGATTTCTTAGCGTCTTCCGTTTCTGTGCTGTAATAAAGAAAATCTCTCAGGAGATTTCCAGAATGCTGTATGACTGTAACTGTGTTTGATACACATTTACATGAAGTTTCATTCCCTTTAAACATAACAGCCCTGTTTTAAACGAGTCTAACAGCGTTGAGTATTGCCATACGTGTTTGTGTTCCATAGGAAATAATCCTGGATTTTGCGGTGATCCAGGGACCCCAGCACATGGGTCTCGGCTTGGAGATGAGTTTAAGGCCAAGAGCCTTCTCCGCTTCTCCTGTGAAATGGGCTACCAGCTGCGGGGCTCGGCAGAGCGAACGTGTCTGCTCAACGGGTCATGGTCAGGACTGCAGCCCGTGTGCGAGGGTAAGTTCAAGCCTGAAAGTCAGCGTTTCAGGTTGAAACCAGGTAACTCGCTCTAAAATGACCAGTAACATGCCACAAAAATCCTACAGGTTTACACTATTTCTACAATTAACCTACTTACCCCCCAAACGTATGAGAGAATCATCAAAAAGCACAGCTGGGCATACGGAGGTACCTGACTGTTCAAAAGATCATACGACACTGTCCTCACCCTTTGGAAGTCCATGGTCTAAAGGAGGTGTCTGTCTTCTCCTGGTGACGTTCTCTGTGTGACTTTGCCGTGTTTTGTGGCTGCTGGTGGTGAGAGCTGAGGCGAAGGAGTTGTGAGTAGGGCAGAGTGAGTCGCGGCTGGGAGCTCCCTGCAGGCTGGAAGAGGCTTCTGTTCACACGTTCCTTCCAGGCTGTTGGTGGCCCTTGTTCAGAGCACTGTGTTGCAAAAGATTCTCGGGTTACTTTCCGTGTAATATTTTGGAGTGAGTCTATTTTATTGTACTATTTAAGAGGCATGATAGGAAATGGTGGGAAACCCCAGTAATAACGGTAGAATGCCACGGCTCTTTATAGCCACGATGTCATGTCTTGGCAATGCCTGTGTTAAGCAAAGGTGAGCTGACATGTCATGAGTGTGTTCAGAGTCTAGAAAATAACTGAGTTAGAATTCGGACAGATAAGACTTTAACATCTGCACACAAACTTCTCAATGACTGAATTTTCAAGTCTAAAACAGTTACACCAATTAATTACCTATTTTTACATGTATGAAGCACTTTCCATAGAATTTGATCAGCTTGAATAAACTCACACAATATCAACACCAGAAATATAGATCAAGTTCCCTTAATCTTTATTTTCCCTACTATGTCAACTCTCCTTGTACTGTCACTCATTTTATTATAGGTGTTATACAGATAAGTAGAATATAATATGCATGTATCTAATCTGACTATAGTTAACTGTATCATATGTAGTCTACATAATGTAAAATGATATGTGTGAATAAGCCAATCCTATGTATGCGTGTGTGTGTATCCTCTCATTGAGAGTCAGAGATTATCCTGGTTATTATAGTCAAAAACCTATCTATCTCTCTATAGAGATAAGTATACATGATAATCCAAGATAATGTTTGACTCCAAATTGCCTCTTGACAATCAAGTTAATGTAAATCTTAAGATTAGGCCCTAAAGAAGTTAAATCAAATATGACTAAGTAGTTGTGGGGAAATGTCATCTGCAGCTGTGATTTGCAGGGTGATGCCATTTCTATTGACTGAAGTATGCGACTCTAAGTTAGTAGAACTTTTCTCACTCTCAGTTCCCTCCCCTCTTGTAGAAATTTGAATGTTAAAATTTGCATGAGAGCATGTCTTTCTCACCAAAACCAGAACATTTCGTTTTCTGTTCTATAATATAGTACCTCAAAGTTACACATGACCTTCGTAATCTACAATTACACCCCATCTAACCTTTTCTCTATACCACACCCGTGAATTTTTGGTCCAGAAGTATTTGAACATTATGAAAATTAAATAAGATTTCCACGTCAATCCATGACATATTAAACGATAGTAGGCCCACCTTCTTATTGAGAACAACTATAAAACAACAAAATACATGAGACAATTACGTGAGTTATTAAACAACAGACAGGGCGTGACTGTGTTCCTTAGGAGAAAATAAATAAGGTGAGCTCCATAACCCCTCTGTCACTCTGTGCATTTTTCTTGCTGGGAAGCTGGGAAGCAGAACCCAGGTGGTACAGTGACTTGGTGAGGTGATGAGGTAGAAATTGTTTTAGGTTACTGAAATGGAATTTGCAGAAACGGGAATCCAGGAAGAGGGAGCTGACAATGGGAGGGCCCCAGAATTCTGTAGGCGTGTTCACAGGTGACTCAGCTGAGGGCTGGGCTGACAAGCACACGTGAGACTCAGTGATGCACAGACCTTCTTAGTGGAGAGCAGACCTGTGATAGTAGAAGTCATACCGTACTGAGAGACACTGTACACTCAGGATGCTTCTTGGAGGCCTGGAGAGCCCATACATTGTGAATAGGTACCACTCCCTAAAATCAGGGGGACAGGCTAGAACTAAGAGCAAATCATGTTAGGACTCAGACTAACTAGCTCTCCGCTAACAGAATAAACCTGATGACAAGACCCAGAAGATCTATAACTACTTCAAAAGCCCACCAGAGCAAAGCCAACATCTTTTAAAGGAATGACATGCTCCATGCAGTAGTTCCTTCACAATGTCCAGCATACAATAAACAGTTACTGCATTGGCACAACCCAGGACAATATGACCCACAGTGCAACCAACCAACCAACCAACCAACCAACTAAACAAACAATAGGGATAGAATCGGATCCTGAGATGACCCAAATATTGAAAAACACAATAAGGATTTAAATAAGCTATTAAAGATATGTTCAAGAATTTACAGTAAATTGAATTGAAACAGGGAATCTCAACAGAGAAATGAAAATAATGAAAGAGAATCAAATGGAAACTCTGGAAATGAAAAGTACATTATCTGATAAAAAGTTTTCTGGATCAACTTAGCAGATGAAAAATGTCAGAAGGATCAGTTAACTTGCATACAGGTCAGTGAAAATTATCCAATCTGAAAAACAGAGGCAAAGAAGATGGAGAAGAAGAATCCCAGCACAATAATTTCCTATTGGATAATATCAAGCAGTTTAATGTACTTGTAGTTGGGGTTCTAGAAGAGAAGGAGAGAATGGTGCAGAAAATTATTTGAAAAAATACTGGTTAAAAGTTAACCAAATTTGGTGGGGAAATATAGCTTCCAAGGCTCAACAAACCTCCCTTAGATACATTCTGTGCTATTAGGGATGGTCATTTACTTGAGACTGTACATTCTATATTGGGTTTATCTCAAGCACTTTCGTTTATTGCAAATTTAAAAAGTGAAAAAATTAAAGCAGTTGAGAGTGAGTAATGTTTTCCATACAAATCTCACTTTGTTGCTGGGATATGACACTATGAGCTTTATTCCAGCAAAACATAAAGAAATTCATTTATTTGATTAGGGGAGCTTAATTGGACTTCATTTCATGATGTACTTAACTCAGACTATACAAAGTACTCTTTAAATAGCATTTAGTTTATCAAAAGTCAGAAATTCAAAGGGTTCCTATAAAATCCTTATAAACTTGGACCTTAAAATCTGTATACAGAAAGAAGTTGAGTTACTAAAATGTTTCAATACTAAAAATATTTCTCAGATATGCCCCACAAAACTGGCTACTTCCAAATTGCATTGTACAGCTATCATGGGAAGCTGCATAATTAATTAATAGTATGTGTTACACTCGCTAAAACAACAAATGATGGGTAGGATATATGACTAACTCCCCTTCCCACTCCCCCTCTCCACATGTAGAGGTCTTAAAACTTTTTTGGAGGATCTGTTGCTTTATGTTTTTTCTCCCTTGTTACCGTAGGTCCGTATCTTCGGGGCACATATTCTTTTTTGTAGAAAATGGGGTTATCAGTGACTTTTTCATTGCCACAAAGGTTAGCCATGACCTATATATTCAATCCCCTAACCGAGGTCACCTCCCTCCTGATAATTTACCTTCTCTGAATCTGTTAAAAACATTAGCTCCTGATGGATATTACAATAAATTATAAAGAGGAGGAGTCATGCATCACAAAAGAAAAATGTTTTAAAAATTCTTCAACATCAAAGAACTTAAATTTATAATATATTTTCATCACTTTAAGCCATGTTTTCTTTTGTTAGCAACCTCATCTTTTAATCACAGGCTCATTGACTTACTTTTCAAATGGATATATCTTACCAAGTTGCTTAAATATAACTACATCTTTGGGGTTAGTTGCATTAGGCAACTCTTAATCCTCTTTGCCACGAGATTATGATAAAGTTGACCTTTTATTCAGGTAATGGACTAAAATGGGATTGAAATGATGATAATGAAAATAATAATACTAGCACTACTACTAATCTACCAGATTGTTTACTAGGCGTTTTACACTTGGTATGTGTAATCTTACAACAACAGAGAGCAATTATCTTTCTTATACCCATTTTACAGTGAAGACACTACATGTTGAGAACTTGAATTGATCAGTAACATTTATTTAACTTGTATGATCAGAGAGTCAAACCTATAACTATTTGACTCAATTTAACAGCAATCTTCCTAATACAGCATGCTAAGTGAATGGTACTGATGTCTATGAACAATAAAGTGCATCTGGAATAAGTATAATGCTATTTTATTATAAACTGATAAAAAGAAAATAATCTTTTACCGAAAGGAATCACATTAACCAAATGTACTTTAAAAAAAGATGTATTTTAAAAGGAATTTTAACTTGTAATTTTAAAAGAAATCTTGTCTTCCTTCTAGTGACCCTACATTTAATCTCTTGTTTTGCTTTAGTGATATAGTCCCCGTATGTCTTACAACATTAAGACCTTGATGTAAAAACAGCTATGTTGACTCTGTTTTCTAACCCTCATTTTCATAGGCAAAGCCGTCAGTGAAAGTGTCCCTGCCAGGAAAAAAAAAAGTTAACCATGAATTTGATTTTATAGGATACAATATTTGAGGGAACTTTATAAACATTAGGATGTCATTATTATGAGGGACATTCTTTCACTGACAATATATTAAGTTGAATATGTTTTCAACAGTGACCTGCTTTAGTTTAGCATTAGTCCTTCACAGATCACTTTTGAAAATCGCTACATAGATTTTAATAGCAGATATGATTAGAATAAAATATAATGATATACCCAGGTGTCTTATGTTATGAATTAGATCAATATAATTCTTTGCTCTGTCAGGCTTGCACTCATACATGTGTGCAGTAACTGTGCACAGGAAATGATGAATCAGTATTTTTTGAATGGATGAGGAATTGTCTTGAATAGGCCAACAGCTTGGATTTTTGCAGTGTGAAATTTTTATTTATGTCACAGCCATCAAAGAACTTTTGAGCTTTAGAGAATGTTAGATATCCTCTGCTTCAAGATTGATAACTATATCTCATCTCAAATGCCAACCAAGAAACTACTGAACAATCTGTGTTCGAAGGGATTGTAAGTCCAAAACCCAGACTCATCAGGGAAGAGGGTTATAATTGATTAGTTATGTCCGACGTGGGCACAGGCATAGAAGCACCAGCATGTGTGCTTTTTATTTGTCAAACAAGATCTAGGCCAACCTGAGAGTATGTGCATTTTTTAACATAATATGATAGGGAATTCCCTAAACTTCCATTATAGTGGCTTTTACTTTGCAATCTGTTTTCTTTCACATTTTTAGGAAGAGTGTGTCTTTATTCTCAAGGCTAGATTTGAAAGTGGAGCAATTAAGTAGGCAAGAGTATTTGCAAATACTTTGGTCATTCTCAGAAAAAGAACTCATGATACATTGTGGTTATTAAAATTCACATTCTTTGTATGTCTGCCTGTTGTGCATTATTGTGCGAGGCTAAGGAGGAAAAATAACCGTCTTTATGGTAAATGGGTTTGACTGAAAAAGGCAAAAAACCTGTTATGGATTAAAATCTTCACCTTGATACACACCCAGCAGCTGCTGAGTTTCCTTGTTCACTGACGAAGGAATACACATGACAGATACTCAGAGTGTAGATCTGTTACACCGCCCAGCATTAGCTGAAGTCTTCATGCCTGTACATGGCATTGCAGTCGTCTGGAGAGAGATTTAAGGTGCAGCCATTCCGAAGCCAGTTAACACAGCTGCCCGTAGACTGGGGAACATTGAGGAGACTGTTTCACAGAACAGTTTAAGTGTAGTCATTCATATTTCTCAGGCCTCCCTTATTTTTTAAAATGAATTGTCCTGGAGATGTAAAATATGATCTGATTTGCCCAGGTTTTTTAACTCAGCTATTGCAAGAGGGAGACAATTCTGAGTCACTAGTATCATACAGACTCTTTAAAAGAGCATGATAATTTTACTGTTTGTTATAAACATGTTAAATCTCAGACTACCATGGTTTTGAATTGTCAGTGCTTTAACTCATCTTTTAATCTGTTTGGAAGTAATGCGTTTTAGAAAAGACGATACAAACATGTAGCTTGCACATTTGTAACTCATCCATAAGAGAATGGCATGAGTCTTAGAGTAAAATATGTGGGAAAAGTTTCCCATGGTTACGTGTCCTGTGATTTTTGGAATAAATGAGCAGTCTGCTACCCCGATGGCCTTTGGCCTCTCAGGTTCCTCACGTGGTGACGGGTCTCTCTGTACGGCCCGGTTTTGTTCCCTCACAGCCGTGTCCTGTGGGAACCCGGGGACGCCCACCCACGGCATGATCGTCAGCAGCGACGGCGTCCTGTTCTCCAGCTCCGTGGTCTACGCCTGCTGGGACGGCTACAGGACCTCGGGGCTGACCACGCGGCACTGCACCGCCAACGGGACCTGGACGGGTACAGCCCCCGACTGCACACGTGAGTGGCCTGCTGTCCTGGTGGGTCCAGGGCATCACAGTGACATCTACCTGACAGAGAAAATAAATTGATTTTATAGTGTTGTACTGATTTTTTTAATCCATAGAGAAAACAGGATTATATCATATCATACATATGTTTGATATTATGGCCAATTATTAAACACTTTTAGATTTTTCTTCACTTTCTTATTTATATGGTTGAAAGTGCTTTGCATGGCTGGTTGGGTTGGATATTGTAAAACTGAGGTCCAAGAAAGTCAAGGTTTGTTCTCTCTGTAGACCAGTTAGTCTGAGGGAAATGGGACAGGTGCTTGGTTCTCTGATCTCAGCCTGTGCCTCTGTGCTTGACTCTGTGGTGTGACCCCTCATCACGCCTAACCCAGGACTGGACATGGGTGCCAGCTGTCACCTGCACAGCCAACCACCAGTGGGATAGAAACGAGCGGTTCCAAACATGCAGCCTCCTGACCGCCGGCCAGTAAAACTGTCAGAGAGAGGGGGGTATTGCTGTAATAACACATGCCTTAACCACTCTGAATAGCAGCTTAAGGAGAGTCACTTCAATAGAAACCAGGAACACGTCATTTCATGATAATGTGTTTCTCCGACTCTTTTGTTCTTCACTTACCAGTTATAAGCTGTGGAGATCCAGGTACGCCAGCAAATGGCCTCCAGTTTGGGACAGATTTCACCTTCAACAGTACGGTCAGCTACCAGTGCAACCCCGGCTACACCATGGAGCCTGCCACGTCCTCCACTATCCGCTGCACCAAAGACAGTGCGTGGGATCACAGCAAACCTACCTGCAAAGGTCTGTGGTTCTACTCACGCATATAGAAGTCTTCATTGAGTTATGTTTTATTTCATTTTGCAAGCCTCTATGTAGACCTTCTATGTGCCAGGCATTCTTGTAAACTCATTCGCAAATATTAAGTCACTTCATTTTCTTAATACTTTAATCTCCGCTTTACAGACGGGAGACTGACTCACAGAGAGTTTTAGTAAATGCTCAGGATCACAGATCAGGGCTTGGAGACATCAGGGTTCACTGGCAGTCACACTCCCTCTGGAGTCTGTGCTGTGAACCCCAGCTTTGCTCTCTTGGCGAACGTGGCCGTGTTAAGTTTGTGGCAGATACGATAGGGACTGTTACCACGGGGACGTAGAGTCAGGTCAGAGAGAGAAGCCAATCATCAAATAAGGCAGAAGAGGGGCAGAGATGGTCAGTGCGTGATGTTCTGTGGGCTTTGGATGTGGAGACTAACGATGCCACATGGTGTGGAGATGGTATGGAAAGTTTTACGACTTGCACAGCAGACTTTCCAGGGAGATCAGAGCGGGCGGAAGGTGTCTGCATGGCTTGAGGGAAGCAGGGGGGCAGGGGGGTGACAGCTGTACCGGGGCTGGATTTGCACAGTTAGGGCTCTGCAGCAACACCAGAGGGAGACTGCGGGCTCTTGTCAGCTGGGCCAGAGGGGAAGGGAGAGGGGAGGGTATTAAAAAGGGGTGCCCGACTCTTCATTAGACGGCAGACAGATAAAAACCATGAGTGGAGAGCTGGAGCAGCAGGAAGCCCTAGCGAGGAAGGCGCCGTGCTCAGAGGGCTCTGAAGGACAGGCAGTTTGTGTAGAGCTTGTTGTGAGGCTCAGGTGAGACCTCCACACCCTGACGGCAGTGTTTCCAACCCTCCTGGCCTGGGCGGTTCTGGGCGCGCCCTGGTTTCCTCCCGCTGGAGGGTGAGGGCCCCTGTCTTCCACCCGTCTTTCCATCTGCAGTTATTAATACGATGCTGCTGTGGAGCAGGTGTTACATGGATGTGTAGTGAAGCTCACACAGTCGTGTTGGGACTGTTGCGGCCACGTGAGCTTGTCGATAGCACTTGTCCATAGATTGTCAGGTCCCTGGGACTTCACATGTTTGTGTGGGTCTCTGTCCCTCTGTTGCGTTAATAATACTTCCCTGGCCAGCCAGCCCCTTGCAGAAGAGACCTCTCTCTCCGCCTGAACTCTTCTCCCGCTGGCCGCCCTCGTCCTCCCCTCCGTGGAACCATGTCACTCGTCACTGCTCCCACCCGGGGGCCTTGCCGCTTGACGTCGTCTGTCTAGAGACACATTCCCCCAATCTTCACATAGGGATTCTCCAGAAATATTTGCTGAATAGACAGAGAGAAGGTTGAATGGCAAGAGAAGGGCCCATTTCCAGCTTCCGGCTGTGCATGAGTGGTTCTGGGTCTGTGTGTCTTTCTCGTGTGCGAATGCCCATGAGAAACTGCAGGTGAGAGAATATAGGTGAGTCTTCCTTCCTGCTGCCTCCTGCTGCCTGGACTGTCATTGGCAAACCTCCTCCAATGTGAAAAGTCTAGGAGCGCTTGGATCTTCAGGGAAGCTTTTAGACAAGGCATCTTAGAATAATGGCTGGAGTGGGAACGGTGGACGCCAGCACCAGCTGGGGAGTCACTCGTGAGAACCGTGTTCTGGCCCGAAGCTCCTAGACTGTGCTAAAACACTGGCAAGTGGTTTCTTACAGAATCTTCTTCAACCATGCAGTCACTGGTTTTTAATTCTTCAGCAAATGGATCAACAGACTATGTCTTTTGGAAATTATATGCTATCTTTATAAAAAGAAAAAATACAGATAGAGGGAGAAATTCTTACCATCTGTATATATAAATTCAAAAGTCTGTACTCATGTCATGGGACCACGTTCTGACTGGATTTGTCTCTGGTAAACAACATAAAAAAGACACAAATCGAACAGCAGTCTTTCTCTCTTTATTGGAGAAAAGTTTTATTATTTTGATTTACTTTCTCAATAATCTTCTATTAAAAAATGCAGCCCTTTGTAGATGTCATTTGCAACACAGGTAAAATGAAAATGTTAGTCTGTGGTGCATTATGGTTGTGGTGGAAACTCTAGAATGTTGAATCCCATGTGTTCTCTGGAAACAGCTGTCATGTGTGGTCAACCTCCTCCAGTTCAGGATGGGAAAGTGGAAGGATCAGATTTACGCTGGGGCGCCAGTGTGAGCTACAGCTGCGCCCAGGGCTTCCAGCTCTCTCACCCCGCCATCCTCTCCTGCGAAGGCCGTGGCGTGTGGAAAGGAGAGGTCCCCCAATGCCTGCGTAAGTCCTCTGGGAGAACCAGCTCCCCGTCTCATTTGCAAATCACCAACAGGCACACCCTCGGTTACAGTCTGAGGAAAAGAGCCTGCGTGATTTATAGCCACGTTACAATAGGTAGAAATTCCAGTTAGAGACTACACTGCCCAAGGGCAGATTCTGTTCTTTTCATCATTTGTTGGTTTAATAGTGATACCTAGAGATTTAATGGAAACTAGTTAAACAAGTTTAGTAGGTTAAGCTAATCCAGGGACACAGAATGCGAACCCACGTCTCGGTTGTTTTCTACAGCTGTGTTCTGTGGAGACCCGGGCACGCCTGCTGAGGGACGACTCAGTGGGAAAAGCTTCACCTATAGATCTGAAGTCTTCTTCCAGTGCAGATCTCCCTTCATCCTGGTGGGGTCATCACGGAGAGTCTGCCAAGCGGATGGCACGTGGAGTGGCACACAGCCCACCTGCATCGGTACTGATGACATGACAGCCCTGAGGGGCTTGGGGATGAGGACATTTCATTTTAAAACTGGACCATTTATGGGCACATAGATAACGTTCTTATAGGTAATGCTCTGCATAGGCACTAATCAGCTACACTGATGGGCAGCCTCTCTTAAATCGTGCCAACTGAGTTGGCAGTTCATGTTACGAGTCGCTTAAAAATCGCTCCCAGAGTCTGTTCTCTTACCCCAGTCCCTCTATCTCCTGCCCATCTCAACCAACAGCCACGTTCTTTAGGGGGAAGAGCGCTTTGCGGAAGCTGCCACTATTGCTGTGGCACCAGAGGGACACCTGAGCCTTTGCTTTCCTGTCCCCCTGTCTCCCACTAAACTGTCTGCACCGCTGGCCACAGTAGAGAGGGCTGCAGGGACACTCGTGCTCTGTTGACTTTCCAACATGAAAATGAAACTTCAAGTCAGAAGACACTCTGTATGTGGCCTAACTCCTCATTTTTAGACTTAATCTCTGTCTCATAGAAAGGGTTCAGGTAGAAATTACAGTGGTCGAAAGTCACTCCATCAGCGGTACAGAGACCTGAATCCTCCATTCTCCACTCAGAGCCTCTTTTCCTCCTGCAGACTCAAGGTGATGGCCAGGGTCATTCTGCTCGCCCAGCTCTCCTGAGCACAAGACGCATAGCAAGCAATTAATGATTTATATCCTTGGTTGTTTTCTAAGAAATTAAATCATATCTGCTTAATACGGTTTTTTGAGTTTGCTCTTGTGGCACTTAAGAGGTACCAGGGGTACATTTTTGCACTGAACTCTAAAGATGTTTTAAAAAACACTTTTTACCAAAAATAGTCCTTTGTCATTACATTATTTACTCATGTGTATGTACATTTTTGTATATTAATTTATGAATGATTTTTTCAGGAAAAAATACATATTCAGGAACCAAAAAAAAAATACAGTGTTAGAAATAATTTCATTGAAGCACTGCCTTTTCTAGTTAATGTTTACTGCCACTTGGTTTAAACTATTGCTTTACTGTAGCTATTTCTGAAAAACTTAAAAAAAATGTTTTTCTTCCCCTGATATGTTAGTTTCTCTTGAAAACATACTTTTTTTAAAAAGTTATCTATTTTGTTTTCCCACTAGCAGTGGAGAGCAGCCGTAGTAAAGCTGAAGTGCTCGCTGATGGCTGAAATACTACATTTTTTTGGAAAATTATCAGTGTTGGTCTACTGTATGCTTCTGTTTCTAAGCATTAAGTATACTCCTCATTTTGAAATCTTGAAGAAAATTGATTCAGGACATTTGGAGTAATGTAATGTATGGCCAAAGGAGATGGTAATTAATTAAATCCTTAAAAAATGATCATAATAGATAATTATTGAAGATAATATACTATTAACCAACCAATACATCAGTAGAGAAAAGTTAAACCAGAGAATGGAAAAGAATGTGCTTATTCTGATATAGAAAATAATATACAGAGCAATTCAGAGTCTGCTAAAGCACTAAAAGTATCTAAAGAAAGTATCTGAAAAAAAGGCAAAAAGAGCAATTTAATTTTAAACTTTTATGCAAAACATCTTGCACATTTGACAAAACACAATTTTCTGAATTTCATGAGACCTGTTAGTAAAAGTGTTAGAGTCCCGGTAATAACCATACCTGGTTCTCTAACTTTTGTTTTAATTGTGAATTTCAGATCCTGCTCACAACACCTGCCCGGACCCCGGTACCCCACAGTTTGGAATACAGAATAGCTCAAGAGGATACGAGGTTCTCCATTTTTACTTCACCATGTTTTTCTCTACATTGAAAGGAAACTGATACTTAAACATATGTGTGTTTTTATGTACCGTATTTGATTCAAGTTACATTTGCCCAAACAAAATCCATTCAGAGAGGATTTCTGCTTGTTATTTGAACAGTCAACACTGAGATAACTGTATGTATCTTATTTATACAGTATTAACTGCTATATTAATTTCTATTTGAAAGCAGGCATATTTTTATATTTTTTGTCTGCTGAACTGACACAGCAAATCTCAAAGCAGGGTGACTTGCCACTGAAGAGCTACAAATAAAAAGACCCCATTTGGTGACCTGATAGAATAGGTGAATAGTATTAAATTCTAGAGACAAAAACAGAAGAAGAAAATGTGTTCAGGCCCCATAGTCTAGGGTTCCTGTATGGTATCTCTTCTCTGTATGATCTCTCATAACTCTAAGAGTGGTTAGCATGCTCAATATTGAATATTTTCAATGTTCATTTGACTTTTTAAATAAAAAGTACATTAACATGAATATTGGAGAAATACCTAAAGATGGAAAGTAATGAAGCTTGAAATACAATGTTTCAACCATCTTAAGTAATCGAGTGACTTCAGGGGTCTCTGATCAGATGGCTTTGAAAACCAGAGCTAAATATGCACACTCTGTTAATTTAGAATAAAAGTCCTGTTAATTTAGAATAAAAGTCCTTTTTCTTCAGCCACTTCTCCCTGTTTTTCCTGAAACTTAAAATGTTCTCGTTTGATTGGCCCTGATGCACACTGGCCCCTTCCTGATGGCCTTCACACACCCTGCCAAGGACGTAGGTTAAAGCCAGCACATTTTATACTGGGGCTCACATGTGGCCTTGAAGGCTCAGGTAACATCTTCTGGCATATAGACATGTAGGGCCAAGTATATCGGAACACTGGAATATACTGCACGTGTGTGTCGTTCTCACTGACTCACCATAAGAAACCCAAGTTTTGGTCCCCCCTGGTTTCAGCAGTTCCTCACTGGGTTTCCCATCCAGGTTGGAAGCATGGTGTTTTTCCGGTGCAGAAAAGGTTACCACGTTCAAGGTTCTACAACGCGAACTTGCCTGGCGAACCTGACGTGGAGCGGCATCCAGACAGAGTGCATCCGTAAGTGCGACCCCTGCTCGAGGTCGGCAGGGACCTGTCTACTCTCCAGCAGCTGGGGAGTGTTTTACCTGCCCGGGAAATAATGAGGAACTTATTTTTGTTTGTTTGATTGTTTTCAGTTCCCTAAACTCCTGTTTCTCAAAGTTTGATCCCCTGGAACCAGCAGCAGCATCACCTGGGGTTCGGCTGAAATGCAAATCCTGAGCCAGATCCCATCCAGACCCGCGGGACCTGAGGCTCTGGGGGCCAGGGGAGGGTGGAGTGCAGAAGAGGGAGGGGTCCAGTCCGTAGCTCCCAGGCCCTCCAGGTGATACCGAGGCACTTAAGTCTGAGAAACTGCCCCAAACCAAAGATCAGTGGATAACATAGTTAACATTCACGGAGAGAAAACCTACTTGTGCTGTTATTCTCCTAGTATGTTCATCTCAGGTTATTAGAGATCATGTGATACGTCAGCATATTAATAGAAATGTTTGAAGTGTTCCTTTCGGAGTCTATATATGAATCGATCATTCAAATAGTTACTTAGGACCAAATTTTATTCTGTGACTTAATCATGAGAATTAGGAGAAATGTTGTATGAATGATTAGTAATCAACTTTTCATCCTTTACCAATTTAGTGCAACGTAGTATCTCTTACTAGGTTAGACATAAAGACAAGTACGATGTTATACAAAAATCTTCTAATAGTATCTAAGGTGTGATTTTTGTGTATTTATGTATCAGTATTATCAGATGTATATTTATTTCAAAGGTATCATCTCTATTCTGAATCTCTACTCAAATTATATATGGGGATATTATATATAGAGATATTATATTGATACACACATGCACATCTATGTATGTATATACACATGTGTGTGTGTTTGTGTGTGGAATAGGTCTTCGTTACCTTGAAAGTTTGCTGAAGTGCAAAATATTAGGATACTTAAAATGATTGCATTCATGATTCTAATAATGTAAACTTATAATAATCGGCCAAGTCCTTTATTTGACACATAACTGTGCACTTTATAAAGAATAAGTTGAGATCTAAACATTACCACCTTATTTACTCATAAATGATATTTTTAAAGATAATAAGAATCTATATTTCAATTAATTTTCTAAACACACATCGAATTTTGAACAAAAGTAATTATTCATTTAACTGAGCAGTAAATTTTCTAGTTGCCGTTGGACAAAAATCAAAGCATATTTAAAAATACACTTTAATGTGTATGTGTTTAGTTTAAAGTACTGCTCTTTTAGTAAAATTTAACATATTATTTATATTAATAGTATGTCAGAAGTGTTTATTTTATTTTTTAGAAGTGTTTATTTTAAAGCTATGATTTCTATTCTAAATTTCTACACATTACACACATATATGTAGAGAAGGAGACAGATATATAGAGAATAGATATCAATAGATAGGTGGATAGATAGAGGGAGTGAGAGAGAAGGAGGAGGGCAAGCAGAGGGAGGGAGGGGAGGGGGGGAGAGAGAGAGAGAGAGAGGGAGAGAGACGGAGAGGGAGAGAGAGAGAGAGAGGGAGAGAGGGAGAGGGAGAGGGAGCGGGAGAGGGAGAGGGAGCGGGAGAGGGAGAGAGAGGGAGAGGGAAAGAGAGAGAGAGAGAGGGAGGGGGGGAGAGAGAGGGAGAGAGAGGGAGAGAGAGGGAGAGGGAGAGAGAGAGAGAGAGAGGGAGAGAGAGGGAGAGAGAGAGAGAGAGAGGGAGAGAGAGGGAGAGGGAGAGAGAGAGAGAGAGGGAGAGAGAGGGAGAGGGAGAGAGAGAGAGAGGGAGAGAGGGGGAGGGGGGAGAGAGAGGGAGAGAGAGGGAGAGAGAGGGAGAGGGAGAGAGAGGGAGAGAGAGGGAGAGGGGGAGAGAGAGAGAGAGAGAGAGAGAGAGCTGGCAAACACCAAGGCTTTGTTGTGCTGAAAGCTGCAGAGACCAGAATGTCAGTGATAGGTACAGCTCCTGTATTCTCAGTTTTAAATGATAAACTGATTTCATAGCCATTTCCAATTTTTTTGCTGTATTTCCTTAGACACATATGCTAAGGCTGCAGTGGACTACTAATGGATTAAATCCCGTTTCAGCTCACGCCTGCCGCCAGCCTGAAACACCAGCCCACGCGGACGTGAGGGCCATCGACCTCCCCACTTTCGGTTACACCTTAGTGTACACCTGCCATCCGGGATTCTTCCTCGCGGGTGGATCTGAGCACAGGACGTGTAAAGCGGACATGAAATGGACAGGGAAGTCACCTGTCTGTAAAAGTAAGTCACTGGTGAGATGTGAAAGTGGGTCCCTGCAGAGCAAGGATGAGTGTCAGTTGCCCATCAGGCTAGTGTCCAGGTTTAAAACCCACAAGAAATAGCATCTTGGAAGCAATGTCCGTCACCCCGACCAAATCCATGCTTAATGTGTGTGAGCTGTGTGTGTGCGAACATGTGTGTAGTCAGTGTTGGCTACAGTAGTGGCACAGACTAAGAAGATATGCAGATTTCATTATTTGCAAATCACATTTTAAGCCAAAGAGAAACACATTTTGAGTTAAAAGGAAAAATATAAGGTATATTTTTGGAAAATGTATTCTTTAATGAAAATGGGCAAATATCACCAAATATTGGTGAATGTATAAAATTAAGTCTTATTTTTGAGACTACAAGCTATTTGGTGGTGAAATGTAAGTTTATGTGTTCTTGACATTGGTTCTGCTTTTTAAAATTACAAAAGCAATAACACGGAAATGATGCATTAATGAACTCACAAACTTGTGTATTGACAAATAAGAGTAATAACTGAGTCAGATGTGATGGCAGCTAACCTTTCAGGTTCTCCACCAAACCCTGCTTAGTCATGCAGCGAGTCAGGCAGCACAGACAGAAATTACGGAGTGTGATGAAGCCTGTGCCCTTAGCTTTAGTTTCCTGGAGCCTGTCTGTAGCTCTCACGTTAGGAATAAAGACACTTAAGTTTCCCTTGCCCCTCTCTCTCAGAAATAGCAAAATACACACTTTAAAAAAGTGATAATTTGTAGTTTGATACAAAACTATAAAAGCAAAGAGATTATGAGTTAAATCTAAGTTGATAGACCAAGTTAAACATTCTGCAGGGAGATATTTTGATGTTATTGACTGTTCACTTGTGAGTTCACTGATTGGGTTGGGGACCTGGAAACCTGAGACGGGTTATGAAGTCGTAGTGATTTTGTATATTACCTTTCAGTTGCGGGCAGTAGATTCCAAACAGGAGTGACAAAGGGGTATAAACACCCTCATTTACAAGGCTCTCTGTTGTAACACACTATGTTGTAACACACTATGGATATGCGCGTGTCAGATCCAGATTGATTTCCACTATGAAACTCAGTTTTCCCACAAAAGCAAAGGATATTCTGCTGTGAATATAAGGGTTTAAAATGGATATGTGTAAGATATTCCTATTTTGTGCATTCAAGAAATCTGGAGAAAGGAACATTGCTTCAATTTGACATTTTTTCAAACTTATTCGAAAATAAATGTTTTTTGAAAGTGATAATTTGTCTTTTTACTTGTAGGTAAAGGAGTGAGAGAAGTTAATGAAACAGTAACTAAAACTCCAGGTTTGTATACCAGAACAGTTATAGATTTAAATCAAATAAAGTGATTTGTTCTCTACTATACTCTGTGCAGTGAAACAAATTTTAACATGCAAATTTCTGATGCCATTAGTCGATGAACAAGTTAATGTTTCAATTATTTAAAACACCAAGCCTACACAGATTCCTCTTTCTCTCATGACTATGGCTTGTTAATGGAACAATACTTAAAAGGAAAACCTTTGTCCTTGTCACACACTGTTTTATTAAAAGGTGCCTTAGGCATTTTGTAGGCAGAAATGGACATCAAATATTGACCCAGAATGTGGTATAATGGAGAGCCTTATAAAGAGGGTTGTGATTCTTTCCTCCAAATGCGGAAGCTACAGTGAAGGACGCTTTATGACAGCATCAGCTGTGAATTCGAGCAATTCAGATGCGGGGCTCCATTTTTTTCCCCAAGTATCTCTGTAATTCAGACATCCTCTGCCTCCGAATATGTTAATTATCGCTTCTTGTTGTGTGTGGTACCTTGCTTAATGCATGCCATAGCAGATGGGAAAGATGCAGCTTTATTTCCTAACGAAGATGTTCATTACTCCAAATCACCTGGCCTATTGTGTCTATGTTATAAATTTAGAGAATATTTAAACAATACAATGTGTCCCCAAATTATAATGTAAGTCAAACTTTAAAAAAAGTTTAACAGAAACAGAAAACATTTATAAATATATAAGGTCCCTTTTCTGGTGTTTTCCTTACTCAGGTTTTCGCCCTTGTTTCTCAGACATAAAGCTCCGTTTCAGGATCAAAGGTGGAAAGAGTATGTGGAATGCTGTAGTTAAGTCACAGTGCTGGGTTTTGCATTTAATTCTTAGATGAGGCAAAAAGTTCCAGCATAGTTAAAGGAATCCATCCAATGTACACCGCGAAGTATAAAATCTACCTTAAAAAAAGCTTCTGGAGGATTCTGTGTAAATGTTATTTATACATATCAAATACAGAAATCAATGCTGTATAGAGGCAACATTTTCTTCAATAAAACGACACAGTCGGTGCTGGTGGTGCTGGTGGTGCTGGTGTGTTTGTCCCGTTCTGTTTGCTGCGTGGTCGTGAAAAGCCTGCAGGCTCTTCTGAAGCTGCAGACACCCCGTCAGCGCGCCCTGCCCTCTCTGAAGGGAAGCACTGATTCAACAGGGGTGTTTGTTTAGGGGGCACCATCTAGCACCTCCCCTGTCGGTGGTTACAGCACACTGCAAACCACCAGCAACAGGCCAGAGGACAGAGACCCGAAAAGATCATCTTCCATGTCCCCGACGGTCACAGCGGGACACAGACCAGCCACTGGGCAGACCAGCCAGGCCGACCCACTCAGATCCACCAACGAGAGGGACCTAAGTGCGAGGCCCAAACAAGTGCATTCACAGCTCCAGTTCAGTGTATGCGTTCTGATTAGGGAAAACAATCTTGACGTTGTTTTAAAGGCTGTTTATTTTAGAAAAGGCTGACAAGGCATTTTGGGCTTTGCTGATTAAGGGTGTGGCTCAGTGACGCTGCTGACGACGGGCAGACCTGTTCAGTGTCACTGATCAATCAGCAACTCTGTCAGATGCCTGTGTCATAGCTCTGCTTCAAACTTATTCAATTTTTAAAATTATTATCATTAGGAAGTTGGGTCCATCAAAGCCATAGGAAGTGATGACATCTGTTCTCCGACTCTTCTGTCACTAGGTGATGTCTTACAGGGTCAGCCTGTCTGGGAAGACGGGCAATGGCCAATGGGACTGGAAAGAAAAGGGACACTATGCTTTGTCCTCCTCACGTGTTGCCATAAGTGCATTTGCTAAAAAATATGTTTAGGGAGACACATATCTTTCTTTCTACCTAGGAAGTCCAACAATATGTTCTGACCAATTCCACTCATGGTGGATCTTGTCCAGTTAAACAGTTTACACACATCATGAGACAAAAAGCAAATAGAAATTTAGTGGCATCATTGATGTAGATTTATCTCAATTACCCTGTAAAATTTTATATCAATATTGTAAAAGTATCAGGATTTTATGCATATTTATTAGCAGAAATGTGAAAAATAATTTTTTTCTAACCAGTGAAAAGAGAGAATAGCTCAATAATCTTTGCAAGAATTCCTGTCCCAGACGACTTGTAATATTTTAAGAAGACTTTTTGCCTTTTGTTTCTGAACTTAAAAGATGCCATCTGACATCATTTAATCTAGCTTTCTTACCAACACTGGACTATTTTTTTATAATGAGATTAAAGAGTAGAAGAGAGAGATGAGAGATTGGCTCTACTTACAAAATAAAGACCTCAAGAAATAAAACATCTTTGTCTTCATACGCTGGGTCTGTGCAGTCATGGTGGTGCTTTGAAATGCAGGCTTTTTGAGGGCAGAAGGCTCCTGACAGATGCTGTCACTTCTTCTGAGCCTCCTAAGTCTTTCCAAAGTAAGTAGACTTAGATACTAAATGAAGTATCAGTAGTGATTTTCCAGGTCCGTTTAATGTATTTATTAAGCCTGATACAATCTAACCTAATACCGGGAGTCCCAATTCACCCTGCACTCTGGCCTTGCCAGACCTGGTAGAATAGGTGTGCGCTGGCATCTACAAGATTTTTCCGACCAGGTGACAGATGTGTATTTGCATCTCACAGTACTGTCCCTGCTCCCTGCTCGGGTCATGTGATTTTCACCCCTGCTGTGCAGGGACACGCAGATAGACCATCTTTGTCTCCATCACTGTCACTGCTGTGCTGTCTTAATGAACAACGTTGTACCTTCTGTGTGTTAGGATATCCAAGTGGAATTTTTCTGTGGGTGCTAACAGTCACCTTTTCTCCCCCACAGTTCCTTCAGATGTATTTTTCATCCATTCAGTGTGGAAGGGATATTACGAATATTTAGGGAAAAGACAGCCTGCAACCCTAACTGTTGACTGGTTCAACGCAACAAGCAGCAAGGTGAACGCAACCTTCGTTGAAGCCGCCCAGGGGGAGCTGAAGTTGGCAGGTAGGTGCCGAGGGGTTTCACTAGCCCGGATGTGAGCACGGGCAGACCCTCCTGCTTCTCGCAGAGAGGGCGCCAACGCGCGTTAAGTGCTGGTTAACGTTACCTTGGCTTTGCATCTGCTGCATCTCACTGGATCATCTCAGTAACCAGGACAGGGTGGTACTATTGTCTCATTTTAAAGATTACAAAACCAGTACAGAAAAGTGAATTAATGAGCTCAAGGTGACACACAGATCGTCTTAAGTCAAAGATGTAAGATTTATGTCCAGATATTCATGTCTCCAGAATTCATTCTTTTGCTCTTCTCTTTCTCTCTCTCTTCTAACTCATTTGGTGAGTTTTTATTGATGTATCTCAGTTAATAGAGCAATAGCTGATTTATATGCCAGACACTCACTATTTTAAGTGCTTTATATACACACTGTGCTTTTCGTTCTTACATCCATCTTGTGGTGTATTCTTTTTTTTTTTAAGGGTGAGAATTGTACAAGGGAAAGGAGTCTTTAATTAATTTATTTATTTATGGCTGTGTTGGGTCTCCATTTCTGTGCGAGGGCTTTCTCTAGTTGTGGCAAGTGGGGGCCACTCTTCATCGCGGTACGCGGGCATCTCACTGTCGCGGCCTCTCTTGTTGCGGAGCACAGGCTCCAGACGCGCAGGCACAGTAGTTGTGGCTCACGGGCCTAGTTGTTCCACGGCATGTGGGATCTTCCCAGACCAGGGCTCGAACCCGTGTCCCCTGCATTGGCAAGCAGATTCTCAACCACTGTGCCACCAGGGAAGCCCTTGTGGTGTATTCTTATTAAACACTTTTTTTTTTTTTTTTGCTGATTAAAAAAGAGAGACACTCAGGGAAATTCAGTGGCCTTGCTAAGTGGATATGACAGAAGTAGGATTTGAGCTCTGCCATCAGAATCTCAGCGATTAGAATCTCGAGCCCAGGCTCTCAACCAATAAGACACAGAATTACCTTCATGACTGAATCTAGTGCGTTTTGTTTTTTCAGTTATCTCACTTCTGACGACCATGTGTCTTTTTCTATAGACTGACTCCTGAGGGGATCAGACTCTGAGTTGTCCACAAGCCCCAGCACTGGTTCTGAACACCAAGGGGCCCCTGATGGTACCCGCACACTCCCTAGTTACCAGACAGACAAGGATTCATCTCTAGGAAGTGTGAGGGCAGGTCAGGACTTCTCCCCGGCCCTGACGCCTCACTTTCCTGCTTCCTTGGATGGGAAAACATCTAAAAATGGTACACATACTCTGGATTTAGGAAAAGAAAAATAATTCACACTCAAAGATTTTTAAACAGGTACATATTTATGAATTTGTGGTCCAGGGGCCCCAAAAGTGCTTTGCGTCTTGACCCTGTGAATGTATAAGTGATTTAGACCAGGTGCCCAAGTCTAGTCCTGTGTCAGAACAAACCGAGACTTTGTAAAACATTCAGATTTCTTAGGCTCTCACCCACCTCCTTTAGATACTATTTCTCTTCGTGGAGTTTGGATTTTTTTTTTTCCCCAAAGAAAAGGCTCTAGTGTGGTTTTGATGCAACTGATGTCCATGGATAAGTGTTGGGAAATCTCTGGTTTGGATTTGGGGAAGCGAGTGGATCAAGGGTTGTTCTGGCTGAGTCCCAAGTGGATATAAGTCCACCTGCCACGTGTGTTCTCAATAGGAGGGGTTGTGGAGGAAGGAGGGAAACTAATGTCCACGGAGGGCCAGCTGGGGCCCTGGTGGTCTGCTGAGTGCTCTCATTTCATCACCGTAAAAGTTGCCTAATATATAGTTTATTTCTGCTGATAGAGTATAAAGTGGGGTTCAGAGTTTTAGAGGTTAAACTGGATGCCAGAAACACAGAGCTGCTGATGGTGGACATGATAGGTGGTCCTTCTTGTCCGTGGGTCCCCTTCCATCCTGTGCGATGGGCCAGTGGAGACTCTTCTGTGATGTTAGAGTTTCACTTTTCTAATGGGAGTTGCTGGGAATGAACTGCTGGAGTCCCTGAAGTGAACACCATGATTTTTCCCTTGAACCTGCCTCTCTACACAGAAGACATTTGGGTTCATTATTATTATTTAATATCTGTTTGTTTCTTTACTTATTTAGCCTCCTCTGAGTAGGGAACTAGCCATAGCTGCAAACACATTCTCCCCCTTGCCACACCGTGACACCCCTGGGCAATACCACTCAGCAGTCATTCTGAGGAGCTCATGAGTAGCTAAGAGGTGTGACTGTCAATCACTTCACGCCCAAGGTCTCACGGGCTCCACAAGTATGTCCATCACCCTTTGGCCACCCTGCTGCTCATTTCATTTTAGTAAGTGCAATTCATCTGTATAAGTAGCTATATTTGGGGTTATTGTTTTGGTCTCTCTTTTTTTATATTGATTTACAAGTATTTATTTTTTTCCCCATGTTGAAATTTTATGATAATTTTGTACTAACTCCCCGTGTGTGTTTTCAACATAGTTGTCTTTATCACAATTGTCACTTTTTAGTGATTCAATATTTTTTTAATAAATTTATTTATTTATTTTTGGCTGCATTGGGTCTTTGTTGCTGAGCGCGGGCTTTCTCTAGTTGCGGCGAGCGGGGGCTACTCTTCGTTGTGGTGCACAGGCTTCTCATTGTGGTGGCTTCTCTTGTTGCAGAGCACGGGCTCTAGGCGTGCGGGCTTCAGCAGTAGTGGCACACGGGCTCAGTAGTTGTGGCTCGCAGGCTCTAGAGCGCAGACTCAGTAGTTGTGGCGCACGGGCTTAGTTGATCTGTGGCATGTGGGATCTTCCTGGACCAGGGCTCGAACCCATGTCCCCTGCATTGGCAGGCAGATTCTTAACCACTGTGCCACCGTGAAGCCCATGATTCAAGATTTTTATAGATGAATTCCCATTTAAAGTTATTATAAAATATTGGTTATATTCCCTGTGCTGTGCAATACATTTTTGTAGCTTGTTTAGTTCATACACAGTAGTTTAATCTCCTAGGTTATGGTCTCTTTTTTTTCTACATACGCCTGTCCTCAGAAGTGAGTAAAATATGAATAAAATGCTGGATTTAGGGCTTCCCTGGTGGCGCAGTGGTTGAGAGTCTGCCTGCCGATCCAGGGGACACAGGTTCGTGCCCCGGTCCGGGAAGATCCCACATGCCGTGGAGCGGCTGGGCCCGTGAGCCATGGCTGCTGAGCCTGCACGTCCAGAGCCTGTGCTCCGCAACGGGAGAGGCCACAACAGTGAGAGGCCTACGTACCGCAAAAAAAAAAAAAAAAAAATGCTGGATTTAAAAAATTAATTAACTGAATGCATATTACTTTTGTTCTTTCTGTGGGGTAGAGATGTTGAATTGAGTGAAATAGATAATACTTAAAGATAAGACAAGGACTTTCATAAGAAGTGATTTTTAGGAAAAAAGTGCTGAAGCTAAAATTTAAAAATAAAAATATTAATCTCTGTGATTTAAAACGTTATCATCTCTGTACCATATTCCAAATCAAACGGATCGAATGCCTGCATTACTGACTCATAAGCATCCCCATGTTGTAAGAATAACCCCCTGATCCTTTCCTAGGCGTTTACAAGAAGGAAGAGGCCCACTTACTTCTGAAAGCTTTTCAAATTAAAGGCCCAGTGGATATTTTTGTCAGCAACTTTGAAAACGACAACTGGGGACTGGATGGTTACGTGAGTACTTCCTAGGAGGGTTTTCTAATCACCGCGTCTGCGCAGAGCTGGGGGCGCCAAGGGGGATTCCTTTCCGAGAGGACCTGGTCAGGTCCTGTCTGCCCAGAGAAAACTCAGCCGGCCCTCATCCCAGCTGCGTGGCCACTTCACCTCTTCATTGTATGATGGAAGAAACCTGTCTCTGAAATGAGAAACAAACTGGCCAGGAGCAAATGGGCTGTTCCTGCCAGAGAGCTTAGATCCAGGCCACATCCCACCGTAAGGGTAGGGACCAAACTCTTTCCAAGGCCACTGGTAACCACCCCGAAAGTTCTAAAAGGTAGCATCCCCAGATAAACAGAGATTTAAGACGCCCCCTTCACTTTCTTCCTTGCAAGTTAACCCTTTGCTTCTGCTTTAATTCATCATCTAACTAGAGGGTAAACGGCCTCACGTGAGGTACACGAGACAGTAGCTGTGACACAGCGAGTTTTACATAATGTAGGTTCTGATGTAATTCATATGTGTGTCCCCGTTTACCAAGGGTACTTAACCTATATATATGTTGTAAAAAACTACTGTTTTTGAGATCAAAACAAGAGAGAGAATTTATTTGTTAGTTGAAGTTCATGTCTGTATTTTTCAATTTCTAACTATAAGTGGGTACCTTGAAGGAATGACAAATGTTTTTAAATAGTTAACCTTTACTTTCTAAATAGAAATAATATTTATATTATGATAAAAGAAGAGATTATCATTAATCCTTGTTATGCATTGTTTTTCCTTTTCATGCGTTATCAGGTATCATCCGGACTTGAAAGAGGAGGATTTACTTTCCAAGGTGACATACATGGAAAAGATTTTGGGAAGTTCAAGCTGGAAAGGCAAGGTACACTCTGCACTTACGTTGTTTTTCAAAGCATAAATCAGGTTGGCCTTCAGATGATTAAGTTGAGTGTGACGGAAAGGTCATGACTCTGAAAGAAACAGAAACAAAAATGATGGGAGAGACTCACATTTTACAGCTGGATGAAAAAAACCCTTCTTTTGAATAGCAAAATAGACAATACCAGCTGCAATAAATATGCCAGACATGGAATTAATATACAAAGAGATAATTTGAAATAAGGGAAAAAAGCAAAGATGAAACACAATTAAAGAATTAACTATATTACCTTAAGAAAATTATAAGACGAACTAAAATGTCCAACAAATATGAAAAGATCTTTAACTTCAAAAATATGTATTATGACAACAAAGATCATTTTTAGCTATGAGAATGTCAGAGTTTCTTAAAAATGGTTTGGGGTGGACAGTAGAAACAAGCACCTGGGTGTTCATTTTTGGTGGGTGTATGAGTAGATGTGTGCAATTTGACGGTATTCTTTCATCGACAGTTCTATCCCTAAAATTTTTAATCAGACAAGAGTGACCGTTATTTTTTGCATATTCAGGTATATCTACAGCAGGACTACTTTAAATAGTTGAAATTAGAAATAATCTGCGTATCTCACACATCTATCATAAATAAATTGCTTACATCAATTTACATTAAAGAGAAAACAATTTAATTCAGTATATTTCATTAAAGAAACAAAGATAACATATTGATGTGGAAAGGTGTTCCCGACTTAGTTATGAGAAAAAAGTTTGCTCTAGACAGACAGACGGGGCAAATATGCCTGTCTTCCTTCTTTATCTCTTTCTCAAATACTTGATTACGTCTCAGTAATCCGACAAGAAAAATGTATGAAAAACGATCACTCGATGTGAAGCTTACCTCGTCTATGTGCTAGTTTTGTAATCTAGGATGAATTATAATATTCTTGAGCCTGTTTCTTCATCTGAAATCTCAGTAGAGAAGTCAGTTCCTGGTTGCTGTGAAGATTAAGAGTCAATGAGGGTTTGCTTTGTGCTAAAGCTCTTTTCACACATGTCTTTACTTGTGTTGCTATTAACACAAATGAGAAGATTCATTTTTTTTGTAATGAGATGAGCACCGCATTTCTCCTGAATAGTTATCAACTACTTTATACTTTACTTACGGAATTCTACTAACATTAATTTTATAGAGAGGAATATTGCTATGTAGGATTTGATGCCAGAGCAACCTGTCAGAGGAACACAAGTGTAATATTTGGTGATGATTGTCACTGATGAATTCATTTCATAAAACTTTTATCAGGGACTTCCCTGGTGGCACAGTGGATAAGACTCCACGCTTCCAGTGCAGGGGGCCCAGGTTCGATCCCTGGTCAGGGAACTAGATCCCACGTGCATGCTGCAAGTAAGAGTTCGCATGCCACAACTAAGGAGACCTGGAGCCGCAACTAAGGAGCCTGACTGCCACAACTAAGGCCTGGTGCAACCAAGTAAATAAATAAATACATAAATATTTAAAAAAAAACTTTTATCAATATACCAGGGGATTCCAAAGGAAATATATGCCAACCTGTATAATATCATGCTTAAAAAACAAAAAACTTGACCAAAAGGGACATTGAATCATAAAATACTCTAAATCCACCTTTCCAAACTAAGAACTTTTAAATAGAAGATCTTTAACTTATAATGTCTGCGATGGCTGAGATGATTTTTTAAATGGGGTTATATTATTTTGAGATAATGAAATAGACCAACACTAATGATGGGTAAAGTTTTCTTTTGCTCTGAGCCAAACCCTGTAGTTATTTGCCCTCCTTTCTCCCCGATGCACACGCTCTAGTAATTTTGTCTAAAGGCACCCCAGCAAGCTGTGCAGGATACTCTGTGGATGTCTGCATTTACTCATCCAATGAGCCTGACCCAAACCGTCACTTTGCTATTGCAAATTTTCTTTGCATTGCTCCATTTCTTTTTAATCTAACAAAATAACAGCTTGCTTTAACAAGTAATCTTTCTTCTCATGTGATGATGAGCTTATTGTCAGGAAAAACAATTTGCCTCACAAAATAATTTGAATCACAAGCGAGTCTCCCATTCAACTAATTAGAAACGTCTATGTTTAAGTAATACTTCAACAATGACCATTCATTTAAGAATTACAGCTACACTCTATTTTTATGGTTAAAAATAAACAACCTCTTAATTGTCTCCAGTCAGTAGATAAACTGGAAAAAAATGTGATTATCATTAAACGGACACTAAACGAAGTTAGTTTGAAAGACAACTAACTCTGATGCAAAAACTTGTGTAAGAAACTGAAAAATAAATTGGTTTTCCCATTAAAATTGAATCCCCTCCCCCAAATATATACAATCAGGAGGGGAGAAGGTGCAAGCCATGTATCTAACAAGGCACTTGTGTCCAGAATGTATAAACCCTTACGGCTAAACAGTACATAGGCAAATAACCTAACTAAAACTTTGCCAACGAATTTAAATAGGCATTTCAACAAAGACATAAAAATCACCAATAAGCAAATGAAAAGATCCTGAACATCATTAATCATTAGGGAGACACAAATCAAAACCACTTCACACCCACCAGGACGGCTCAGATCATAAAGACAAGAAACCAGTGGAGGCAGGGCTGTGCAGAAACTGGAGCGCTCGTACTTTGCTGATGGGAAAGTACTGATAAAAATGGCGCAGCTGCTGTGGAAAACAGCCCGGTAGTTCAAGTAGGTAAAACATGGCGTAACCACAAGATTCAGCAGTTCCACTCCAACATGTATAGGCAACAGAACTAAAAACATGTTCACACACAAATTAGTACTCGAATGTTTATACCAGCGTTTTTCCTAATTGTCCAAATGTAGAAACAACCCAAATGTCCATCAACTAATGAATGGAGCAACAAAATGTGGTGCCTCCACCCAATGGAATATTATCTTGAAAACATTACGCTAAGTAAGAGAAGCCATTCACCAGAAAACACATATTGTATGATTGCATTTATATGCTGTATGCAGAACAGGTGAATGTATATAGACAGAGAGTGGGTGAGTGGTTGCCTAAAGCTGAGGCTGGGGTACAGAGGGTGAGGGATGACTGTAAGGGTACCGCTTTCTTTTAGGGGAGGCAGCAGTGTTCTCACGTAGATTGTGGTGATCCTTGCAGCACAAAACCCCCAGGTTTTAATAGTAAAAGACCCCTTGCATTGTATGTATGCATTAAAAGGGTGCATTCTGTAGTATGTGGATTTCTTTCAATAATGCTCTTTAAAAAAACTGAATGGCCCAGCCTATAATGTGAAAAGATGCTCACTGCATTCTTAAGAAATGGAACTGAGAAAAACTACACGCTGTGTTTGGTTTATTAGCAAGTAGTGATAATAATAGGGAAGGAGGGGCAATGGAAGGAAAGGAGGGAGGTGGAGAGGGAAGGGAAAGGAGGGTGGCAGGTAGATGGGGTACAGCCATCCAGGTGCCTCCTAAGACAGGGGTTGGAGTGAAACTGGGACCCCACTTTGGAGAGCAAGTAGGGAAGACTTAGCAACACTACAAGTTAACATTCTGCTAGGCTGTGATTCTACTGCTTAGAATTTATCCTGTATATTCAGACTCCTGCTGATGTATCGCTGTAGAAAAAGAATTTCATGGCGGCATCATAGAAAAAGACCTAGAAATGGCCTAAACGTTCTTCAGCAGTAGACTGGCTAAATAAATGCTGGCATAGCCAATTAACAGAATGCTGCACACGTGAAAACAATTAAATTCACATGCACAGATGGAAGAAACTCACGAATATATGGTTAGGTTTAAAAAGCCAAATACAAAAAATGTAAATAGTATCGTCATATTTTAGGAAAGTAAGAAAAGAGAAATAATCATATATATTAACAGTACATTGTGAAAAGGACACTAAAACACAAACAAAAGCAAAAACCTCGTCAATCATAAAGAGGAAAACTAGTGTAAAAGGGCAAGGAGTGACCCTTTATTTCCATCGTCTTTATAGTATTTGTTTTGATATCCGCTTATGCCATTTTAATTAATATCATGTGCATGCATTACCCTTTAAATTATTAAAACACAGGTAAATAATTGAAATTAACTAGGAGCTCCAGACAGCATAATAATATCAGAGTGAAGTCAGGAGTTTAATTCACAAAGACCTTTTATGTTGCCCTGTGTTATGATGTGAGGTCTCCTGTGGCAGGTCCATTATCCAGGATTTTATTAACTGGAAGTCTGATATCTATTATGGCCAAAAATGTATAGTCTTATTTGCACATAACAGAAAATAGCCTTGGTTAATTTAAGCAGGCTACAAATTTATTAGAATGAGGCAAAGAGATGCACAGAATTATAAACACTTGGAGAATGAGCCATGGTAATTTATGGAAACCATCGGACGTTGAACTACTCCAAAGACAGTACCATTTTTTCATTCCTCAAATATATATTGAGCAACAATCGTGTTCTAGGTTCTCCTGTAGGCACCGGGCACTCAAGAGGAAAGCTGGCCAAAAAACTGCCCTGGCGTAGTGCAACTTACATTCTAGTAAATGTGGGTCCTGGGAAACTTTTGCTACGTGCCACGCATTGTTCTAAGTAGTGGAGATCTGACGTTTAACTCTCACGACAAAACCATGGAGTTGGTGCCCTTTGAGCAGCACCGCGTTTCTCCCTGCTGGACAGCGCCACCCCTGGTGGCTGTGTGTTTCTGCTGCGCGCTGCCCCAGGACAGGCCGGTGGTGGCTGGAAGCACCACCAGGCAGCACTTGATGGGGTCCCCAGGGCTCTAGCCCCACCCCACCCCAGCCTCACCCCAGCCTCAGGACCCAATTCTAAACTGTCTTAGGAGCCTCTGCATCACTCGTGCCAAACTCGACGCCTGGGGGCGGCGGGGAGCTTCCCATTGGCTTAACTCTGCTCACATGCCCATCACCCGGATGCTGAGATTTAGGAGAACAAGTATGTGGCGTTTTCCCCTTGCATGGCAGCTGGTGAATGCATCTGGAAATGAAAAATTAAATCTGATTCATATGTGCCAATACGGAAGGATCGCCAAAAGATGTGGTTAATTTACAAAGTGCCAACATCCAGGACAAAATACATTTATATTAGACCTGAAGGTGGCAGGGAGTAGCATAATCCTGCACCTGTTGAAGGAGACGACAAATATATTATTTTTAGGTTTTTATTTGAAAATTCAAGATTGTTTTCTTTAAAAGGCTCTTTAATTATTTTAAATATTTGATTGTTTCTTTGTATCTGTGGTTTGTAAAAAAAAAGAAAGAAACAAGAAACATCCCATAAGTTCTGGAAATATACTTCTAAAACAAGGTCAGCTTCTTTCTAACAATTCTGCTGTATTCAGATGACCCCAATGATAACTGATCACAAGCGTGCATTGAGTGGTTCCATGCAAGTAAGCCAGATACATTTCAAATTGCAGTTTATAAGTAAATTCTTCAAGAATCAACTGCATTATTTGGCAATAATCAATAAATGGTTTCTGATTAGAATGTTTAATGTTTGCATCTTTCTCAATGCCGTGCATATATCTGCCACGGCACAGATACAGAGCGTTAATGATTATATCACCTTCGTGATGTTTGAGATGTTTACACCTGCCTTCCCTTCTAATTGACAGAAATCACATTTTTGTGTCCTCATAGAAGCCTGCTTCATAACGCCGAGTTGCATTCTTTGATCATTTCTAAACTCTGTAGTGAATTTTGGAATCTACCCAAATAAAGGGAGATGGCACCTTGATGCTCACCTATGATGAGTGTGACGCCCTCTTTATAGAGACCTGGGCTCTTTATGTAACTTCAGTGGCACATCTTGCTGAGGCTGCGTCTTAGAGCAGGAGGCAACAGCAGGCACTGCCCATCCCATAGAGAGACACGGCCGCGCGCACGCGGTGTCCGCAGCCTCAGGGGAGGTCGGGCGACGGCGCCTTTGCCCCGCGCAGTGCGGACGCGAACCTCTCCCGGCGTCGCTGCGCGTCAGCGGGCGGGAAGCGGGCTTCGCGTCCTCGCCATCGGGAAGGTGGGCTTCCGGAAGGGAGCCCCGGCGGGTCCCCTGCACCTCCTCGCCGTGTGCACGCGCTCCCACGCCCGCCGCAGAGCGCCCCGGGCAGGCTCGGGGCCCGACTGCAGGGTAAAAGCTGCTCTCTCTTCCAGGCGCCCGAAGCTCGGCTCCAGACCCCGCGCGCCCCCAGCGCGGCGCCAGCAGCGGCTCCGTCGCGGCCGCCATCCTGGCCCCGCTCTCCGCGCTCGTTCTCTCCGGGCTCGCGTTTCACCTCCACAAGCACAGGTAACGTGGCGACACCCCGCTCGCGGGCGTCGGGGCTCCTCCTGAGGCCCTGAGGCCCTGACAGCTCGTCCCCCCCTTGCCTCTCGCCCGCAGAGCGAGGCCGAAGGTCCAGTACAACGGCTACGCCGGCCACGAGAGCAGCAACGGGCAGGCCTCCTTCGAGAACCCCATGTACGACACGAACTTGAAGCCCACCGAGGCCAAGGCCGTGCGCTTCGACACGACCCTGAACACGGTGTGCACCGTGGTGTAGCGCTCGGGCCGGCCGCCCATAGCCACTCCTCCGACGCGGACGGCAGGGACCACAGGGGCCACAGGGCCTCCCTCACCCCGCTCTCCCGCCGCCGACGGACCCCGTCCGGGGAGCGGCCCCTGGCCTCCCCTCCCCGGCGGCCTCCGGGCGCGGTGACAGACGGTAGCACCGCGGTATGGGTTTGGTTTGTTTTTCTCAATCCCCATGAATACGAATATTCTGGAGAAAAAAAAAAAAAGCCCTCTTGAAGAAGACCCCTTTCTGGTAGCCGCACACACCTGCAGACGCTTCACGCCGTCCCTGCCGAGACCGGACGAGCTTCGAGGGACCCGCAGCTCACCTCGGGGTCCATCCCCAGGGCCATCTGCAAATTTCCCACTCAGCTGTTCTCTTGCAGAAGTTTTGATGCACAATTTTTTGCACTAGTGTGTTCTGAATGACTAAGATTCTGATAAATAAACTATTCACACGGGGTTTCCACACACTCTCCATTGTATATAAGCTGTCAAGCTAAGCATTCCACCCGCAGGGTTTAGTTGGCGCGTTAGAAAAAGAAAACACAGCCCCAGATGCGGCACAGGTTTTAAAAGGAAAAAGAGTATTGAAGAGATTTATTTTATTATTGCTTTCTTTTAGCTTCATAGATGTGCTGAATTCACTGAAAATGTCCGATGAGGAAAAAAAGAGGCCTTTTTATTTCCCACGTGTTTTCTTTAGTCCTGTCACCTCCCGTGATCGTCGCTCTCACGCTACTTCCGAGCAGGTTTGCAGCATGTTCTATTTGCCGTGTACAGATGTGAATAGTAATTTATTTTAGTCGCTCACACTCAGAACCTGTGGGTTTTGGCTCACAGCACGGTCTTCCCTTGCGCATTGTGATTTTTTCCTTTCGCTGCCATCACTGTCTGTTACCGCGTTGAAGGATGGTGAACCACAGTAGCCCCGGAATATAGTGGAAAAGGTTCAGGATCAAAATATCAAGTGTCCTTTAGAGGCAAGGAAAAGTCACACCCACTCTTCTTTCCCGATGACATAATTTATGTATTACTTAGTCTTTTGTTTCATGCTTTATAATTCCAGATGGAAAGAAAATTTCAGTGACTTCAAGTTTAAAATTCATCATAGGTAAATTATGAATTGCAGTATAAATAAAATAGGTGTGATTCCCCCCACGTGGATAAAATCCAAACACGAAGTAGAAGATGCGACAATGAGAATTCAAAAGTGAAAAACAAAACAAAAAAGTCAAGATAATAGCTCACTCCTTCAGAAGTTTCGATCCGAACATTTTAGTCGCTCTCACCCACTGGGCGCTCACTGTTCTGTTGCCTGTTTGAAGGGGCACAGCCGTCAGGAGGCACGGCCAACCTCCTCTGGTTCCTCCGGCCTTTCACACCCCACAGCGTTGAACTCCAGGGTACTATGCTGAGTTCTCTGCTCCTTTCCCTCCGGCCAGCCTGGCCACAGGACCGAGATCTGTCTTGCAGCCTGGAGTCCTTATGGCTGTTTCTCCTTAGACCAGATGAGGCCAGCCAGAGCCAGGCTCCTAGCACACCCAGGGAGCCGAAAGAAAGAGGAAACGGGAGGAGGTTTGCGCCTCTTTGTGTGCAGGGGAGAACAGGGTTACCGTACATACAAGGTGTATATATATACATACATATAGATAAATATAATATCGTGTACATATGCGGTTTGACTCATTCAAACTAGGTGCAAAATGCTGACTTCAGAGTCTGAATTAATGTCTCTCCACATCCCCGACCTGCTTGCTGGTCAACGACGTTACGAAACCCTGAAACGACAGGACATACATACATACCAGAAACCACAGATCAGATCAGACGTGATTCTCCTTTGTGTGCAAAGTCAGAGTGTCCTCAGTTGCCAGTTGGGAGCATGTTATTTTAAAAAAAAAATACTCCATGAAATTTCCTTGCGAGAATTCTGCCTAGTTTCTTCCCAGGGTGTGTGCAGTGTTAATCAGATTCCTGCGAGGTGTTGGAGGGTCCTGTTCAAGCCGTCGGCAAGTGCGCTCTCTGGGTTCGGGCTGGAAGATTCTTTCCGGAAGCAGCCAGAGTGCGTGGAGGGCAGGAGCCCCTCTGACGGGTTCTGTGGCTTCAGAGCTGTTCAAACTGCTGCTTGTCCCACACATCTTGCCTTTCTTCAGGCTAGCTGCAATAATTTTTTTCTCCTGTAAAATATTTTGTAAACAACCACAAAAAAAGCTACTATAAAAAAGGGGAAAGAACGCTGGCATTATGATCAGGAAAACCATCGTCATCCCCCCATCCATCCGTCTCGCCACCCCGCCACATGCTGCTGACATGAAGTAGGTGCAAACGACCTTTTTGTACAGAGATATATTTTTTATGAAGAATTTGTAAAATTATTAAATATGCTGTAATTTTTTGATTAATGTAGGTAACTTGTTAAAAAATAAATGTTTTTACAATACAAAACTGTAATTTTCCCAATAATGTACAATGTACCATCTCTAGCTGACGTTCAGTTCTGATCCTATTACACATGTATTAATATTAAAGTGACCTGTTAAAATGAACAGTATCCTTTTTGTCAAAAAAAAATTATACAGAGAGTGTAATATAGCCTGTGCAATGCCACCTATCTTTAAAGCAAATCAGAGTTCTAATTAAATATTTAATTTTAGATTTCTATTTTTCAGTGTGAATTTATTTTATCTTTAATAGGTGCGTGCGAGTCTCTGGAAGGGAAGGAAGCGAATGAACATGTCATTTGTGGGCTTTCACTTTATTTAGAACGAGGGCCGATGTTTTCCCAAGACACAGCGTCACCGTCATGGTTAATAAATAGCACATTTATGAAAAGCCGTGATACAGAGAACAGCAACGTGAAAGCTGACAGAATTCTGGACAGTTTTTGCCTTAAAAGTCAATGAGAGCTTTTAGTTCCCTCCAACCCAAAATCAAGCCTAAATTTTTATGATAAAAAAAAATTGGGGGCTTCCCTGGTGGCACAGCGGTTAAGAATCCGCCTGCCAATGCAGGGGACATGGGTTAGAGCCCTGGTCCGGGAAGATCCTACATGCCGTGGAGCAACTAAGCCCGTGTGCCACAACTACTGAGCCTGTGCTCTAGAGCCCATGAGCCACAACTACTGAAGCCCGCGCTCTAGGGCCCGTGAGCCACAACTACTGAGCCTGTGCTCTAGAGCCCACAAGCCACAACTACTGAAGCCCACGCACCTAGAGCCCGTGCTCCGCAACAAGAGAAGCCACTGCAATGAGAAGCCCGCGCACGGCAATGAAGAGTAGCCCCTGCTCGCTGCAACTAGAGAAAGCCTACGTGCAGCAACAAAGACCCAATGCAGCCAAAAATAAATAAATTTAAACAAAAAAATTGGGAGTTCTTTCTCTAAGCCTTCACCACACTGAAAATGCCATGTAAGAAAATTATAGACAGATTTCATGGAACATTTCAAGGATCACGAGTGAAGAAGGCCCAGAGCAGCACCCCTCATAGCACCTTTAGAGGTCAGAGCCAGCTCCCCACTCACTTCTGGGCTGAGAGAAACAGTGCTTTCCGAGTCCTTAGTGGTCCATCAGGCGGGACGTCTTGCAGTTAAGCAGAATGATATACTAATTTTCCTGCGAATCAAATTATTACAAAATGAAAAACAACCAATAAACAAACAAACAAAAATAGCCCCAGCGTGGTATCCAAGTAACAGTTTTGACATCCAACCTAAGGTCTGGGTCTCGGTGGACCAGCGGATGCCTTGAAATGCCAAGGATTAGGACCTACTACGCAGCAGACACAGCTCCAGACGCCCGACATACATTCAACGTAATCTAGCAAAGTAGGTTTTACCACTTTGATTTTATAGATGACGAAGCAGAAATGCAGAGACAATAGTGACGTTACCCAAGTATGCACAGGTCGGCAACGCTACTATTAGAGGCCAGTTTTCCCTTGCTTTAACAGTCTTCTTTTTCGCCAAAAAATCGTGATTAAATTCATCAGTGTTCCCTTTTTCTGCAATTAAAAATGTTGTCACTCTAACTGTAAATATATTTTTTGTTGCATCTGGTAATCAATGACCACAAGTTAGGAAATTCAGGAGAAATAAATACTGCGTGTGATCAGCTGTAATATCCCCCAGCACTGCTCCTATGTGATACATTCGGGAGCCCTACGATTAGCCTGTGTGTTAGCCTGTCTAACACACTGACAGCACGTGAGAGTTTACTCCTCACTGACCCCTGCCTCGGGGCGCATCTTGAAGACTGACCGGGAATTAATGAGTCGCCTGTGTCTGGAGGGTCTGGGATGTGGCCGCCCGTCCAGCACCGAGGAGGTCCTCCCACAGCCGCTGAATCTGAGCCAGCTGTGGGGCTCGCACACTCGTTCTGGCGCCCACCACCTAGTGCTGCGGCCCTTTGTCCCCAGCCGTGGCTCCCGGCAGCACTGGATAAAACCTGACTTGCTCCTTGTCTGGGCTGGACAGCTTTCACTGGACGACAGGGGTTCTCACTGAGGCAAAGGAGCCCAGAAGAGCAGCACCCGCCTCTCGCGACAGTCACTGTTTGTGGAACCCGGCCCGGGGCCCTTTTCGCCTGACAGCAGAGCCCAGCGACCCCTGGGAACGCCCTCCCATGACCGTCATTTTTTGGGGTGTCAGCGCAGTTCCCCCGCCTCCCTGAGCCAGGACCCCCCTCGCGGGGGCTGGAGCCTTAAGGGGCGTGAGGCAAGCCCGGGACACGTGCGCCCGCTCTGCCGGGTCCCCCAGCATCCCCCCAGTATCCATCCTCCCAGGAGCCCAGCCGTCACTCCTCTCCGCCGCTTCCTCCCCAGGGCCAGGCGCTGGGCCGTTTTCTTGATCCTGGGCCCACCCCACACCTTTCTGAAATTCCTTTTCTATTTTCTTCAAGTCAGTCACGCTCGGTGCTTCCACCGCTGCGCAGGAACGCGGCGGACGTAACTACAGTGGAACAGATTGAGAAGGCGCCTCCCGCTGACCCACCCTCGGGGCTCAGCCCCCGGCTGCCGTGGACGCCTCCGGGCTCCGGGCTCCGGGCTCCGGGTCTCGGGAGGGACACAGCTTCCAGGGAGGCCGGGCGGGTATTGCTAAGCGCAGCGCCTCTCGCCGAATGGAATCAACCCCCTGCAGCTGCGTCCCGGCCTTTGCGCGCAGGTGGCAACCAGAGGGACGGTGGCCTGTAGCTTCGTCGAGTGCAGGTTCCACCAAGGGTCACAAGGCAGCCACTGGGAGCTCTTCACTACGGAGGCACTGGGGTCGAAAGGGCAGCGCGCGGTCTGCAGCACTGCGCGGGAGGCCTGGCTGAGTTTGTGCACAGGGTCCCTACCTACCGGCCACGGGGTCCAGGACTCCGGGGCTTATTCATCCCGCGAGAGGGAGACCTCGCGCCCTTGACCCCGGCTCGCCGTCTCCCCCGCGCCCGCACCCACGGTCCTCCCGGCCGGAGCGAAGGAGGTTTGCCCGCGGGGGTCAGAGGAGGGGGGGCCCGGGCGCGCAGTCGGGTCCCGGGTGCCCGCTCCCTGCTGGCACCCAAGCCCAGCAACTCTGATCGGACGCGGCCGTGGCTTCCCCTCGTCCGTCTCAGAGAAATGGTGTCTGCAGCCCAATGTTTCCATCAGCAACACAGAGCTAGGTGACTTGATCGGAGTTTCGTCGATTTAGCCACAGTGGCTAGTTTTGTTTGTTTTGGTTTGGTTTTCTGGGGAGAGGGGGGCAGATGGATCTGGAGCCCGTGGGCTTTGTGGGGCGGGCAGAGCGTTCTGCCCCGCGAGGTCCTGCTGGCCCCCGGCCACCTGACCGTCCTCCCTCGGCCTTCGCGGCTCTGAGACCCCAGGGCCGGTCTGTCTTCCGTCTCCTCATCTCCCGCCCGGGACGGCGGAGCCCAGGGCGGGGCCCTCACCTGCTGCGGGAGCGCAGCCGACCTCAGGCCTCAGACAGAGGCAAGGCGGCTCCAGCGGAGCTGGGCCGGCGTCCCCGCGCCGCTGCCGAGGGGCGCGCCGGGGTCCCTGGAGCAGCAATGCATGCTGCTTCTCAGGCGCGAAGAGGAATGGGTTTCCAGAGCATGCTCAACAAATGAATAATTAAAATATCAATTTTAGCCGACTTCTTACTTGCTTGATAAAAGTAAAGAGTTTGGAAATACAATGTATTGGGGAAGGTGGATGTAGTAACTAGATCTTCTTACACTTTATTGGTAGGAATTTAAATTAAGACCTTACAGGATCAATTGGGGAACTAGCCAGTCCTAAATATTCTCACCCCAGAAAAGAAATGGTAATTATGTGACATGACACTTGGCACGGTGGTGATCATTTTGCAATAATTTATCAAATCAACAGGTCCTACGACTTAAATTTACACAATGTTGACGTCAATTGTATCTCAATAAAGCTTAAAATATTCTCTTCGGGGAACAATTCCACTCTAAGTAACATATCATGATATAACATGCTCTGAGGACAAGGGGCATGTGTATGCTCCAGCCCTGTTCCTGAGAGTGAAATACTGGCAATAAGGTTAAAAAGCCATTGGTAGAGGAGAGATTAAATACGGCACAACTCCATGATGGAATACAATGCAATTAGATAAAGAAGAAGGCAGTTTAAGGTGTATTGATATCTAATGATGTACAAGATTCATTTAAAGTGAAAAAGTATCGCGCAGAGCTGGGTTTATGATACACTTGGATGTGTGTGCCTGCAGATGCCCTGAAGAGCATTTAAGAAATGGCAGCAGTGGATTTCTCTGCTAGGGAATCTGAGGGAATGAGGCGGAGGTAAGGAAGAGGTACATCTCACTCCCTGCAGCTTTCTAACCTTCGAACGTGTATGTGCTGCCTATTCAAACAATTGAATCCATTTTCCTCAATTAAATAAAAATAAACGCATAAGCTGTTGCTAGACTCCTGTTCCTGCCTCTCATGATTCGATCGCCAATATAGGAAGAGCGATGATCCTGAGCTTAAACCTGGAACCTCCTGTCTTTGCTCAGGAACAGCAACAGCAGGAGTAACGCGTTCATCACGGGGACTCACTCACCACAGAGGAGCGAGAGCCTGGGTCCAGCAATGTTCCCCAGATGGTCAGCCTTTGTTCTCCAGTGTTGCTGGAAGTTCATGGTCATCAAAAAGTCCGGCTTAACTGTTATTTTCTCTCCATGACGTGGTGTATACTGGAATAGTCAAGACAGTACTAGAAAGAAAATTTAAAACAAAAAAAGATTGTCAACAACAGCTACTAGAAGCCGAAGTTGGGCCAGTTAAAAATGTGAAGCAATACTCCATATTCAAAGTTTGTTCTCCATGAATGCATCTCATCCCAGATGACTGTCCTGGCTAGACACGACTCACTCTGAGCAACTCTTTAGAGCAGATAACTTCAGTATCTGTGAAGTTTATAAAATCCACTCATGTGACAAGTTTTTATGGAGCATTTACTAAATATTAAAGCTTAGGTTTGGATAGCTCAACATAAAACAAGCAGAGGCCAGGCTCCTTAGAAAATTACAGTCCAAGCAGAGGCAGTTACATAAACAAATAGTTACAGTAAAGTACGGTACATGCATTTTTCTGTATTTGCACAGAGTAATGCATTATAGGACCAATGGGAAGGGATGCCTAAATATCTCTGGAGGCAGAACAGGGGGCAGATTATTAAGGAAAACTTCCCCAGGAGCTGTGCCTATTAATGGAGCCCTTCTGTTAGAATCCTAGTGTCCCTGTGCCTCCTTAGTAGATGAATGACACTAGTGTCCCATTAGCATCAATATTCCACCTCTATTGGCTCAGTGGCTCCCCCCGCAACTTTTCAGTTTGTTAGTCCTAAAAAAATACAGCCCCTATCTATTTTGGGCCTCCCTAGAGCTTGCCTTACACGTGTTTCCAAGGTCTTCCATTTCACGTGTTCTGTGATGTTTCTTTACTCCTGCTGTTCATCAGTGATTCATCTAAGGAAAGGGAGCTTCTCTCAACATGCTTGCCCTTGACCTCCTGACTGCAGACTGGCTGCCATTGCTCCAGTCATTACAGCCATGTTAGGCAGGGAGTTCAAATGTGTGAGGTAAAGAAAAGCTGACACCAGCCCTATTTTGTATCAAGAAAGGCAACAATTTCACAAAGCACCCCATCTCCCCCACCACCTCCAACAAACTTCCATTTCCATCTCATGACCTAAAATCTGGCCACAAGCCACCCACAGATGCAAAGGAAGCTGGAAAAATAGACCACAGGAACTTCCAATAACATTAAGACTCATCACCTGGGGATCGGTCAGCAAGTCCCCAATGACAATGTGTGTTTTGATGGTAACAAAAATAAGGAAGATAAATTGCTTTAAGACATTTTTTTCCCCTTTGATAATAAATAAAGGATCCCACAAGTTTACCCCTCTAAATAGAAATCAGACTCTAAGACTTAGTCGTGGGGACCAAGTCTCACTCACTTAGCGATTCTGCATCTTTGTAGGATCCCATGATGCATTTTACTTCTCTCTAGCCCGCCTTCCCCCACATTTTTTGATAATTCGAGGCTTTCAAACAAAACGACACAGACAAAAATAAGCTTATGAATACATGCACTAATTTAGAGAAATTTCTTTATGGGTAGCGTAGCAGCAGTTCAGTAGTGTCCCACCGCTAGACAGAATGTACGTAAATAAGATTTTAGTGGGAGAATGATTTACACTGAAGTTACCTTTTCTTATTGTTCTGGGGAAATGTGTGTGTGTGTGTGTTTAAAAGACTTAAGCAGATGTTTTCAAATAGAAGAGTGGCAGCATTATAATAGTGCCAGCCTCTGTGAACATGTAAATGTGTTGGCACACGGCTTTTATTACTTAGAAATTTAACGGCTTATGGAAAAGTCAAATCTACGTTGTTCTAGCAGCCAAATCAACTTCAGAAGTAGCCACATAGCTTCCCACGTATGTGTTTTGAGTTACAGGTAGAAAAACGAATTCTCTTTCTCTTATTACTGTGTTTGAGTCATAGATTCTAGTGGCAAATCTGAAATAAAAAGTAGACCTTTAGAGCTTTAGAGCTTTGTATCCATTTTATTCAAATGCCTGTTGAAATTTTTCAGAAACAATAGTCGAATATATATTTATGCTTTAAGGCATTATTCACACCCAAGCAATATTTAGCTGGTGATGTCTGTAAAATTAAAACTAATTATGTAAGAAAGGCATAGACTGTTTTTGAAATGCATTTGCATTAACTACTAACCAAGGGAAGGGAAGAAAAGTTTATCGTTTTAAACAGAATGTGACAGAAACAGTGTGGCAGTAATATAACTGCAAGTTAATACACTGAAGTGCTATTGTAAAGCAGGTCAATAAGAACAGACAATCAGCCTGTTTCCCGAAGCTGGTGAGGCTACAGTAAAACTGACATGTCTCTATATGTATGTAATCTGGAATATAGTTTGGTGATGTGGATCAGTACTCTTTATGGTGTTGATATAATTTGACCTGTTGACATTATGAATGAAACCAAATCCTGAAAAATAAATCTGAAAGCAAACAAAACACAAGCCTATACACTAGATAGGTAGGTATCAATATAATAGATGGATACACGTGTATATTTGTAAATGGCTAAATGGCAAAGATAAATGAAATAAATATTTGAGAGCAGAAAACTGTCACATTACTTAAAGTGAAATTTGAGAAATGCTATACAGCCATTAAAAATATTAAATAAAGACCCCATAGCATCATAATGTAGTTAAGAGGCACTGTGAAATTTAGAACGGATTTATTCAATAATTATAACTGGAAAGTCGTCGCATGACATAAGTATAGACCAGAAAAAGCAGGAACTAGAGGCTTGCTTGTCTTATTTGAGGGAAGCAGATTATGGATGTTTTTATTACCTTCTTAAATATTTCATTGGGTTTTCTGTAATGTTGTGTGTGTGTGTGTATGAATGTTTATTTTTTTAATTAACTTTATTTTAGCAGTCATGTTGCTTCATTTTTTTTCTTTTATTTATTTTTTTATACAGCAGGTTCTCATTAGTCATCAATCTCATACACATCAGTGTATACAAGTCAATCCCAATCACCCAGTTCGTCACACCATCCCCACCCCCATGCCGCTTTCCCCCCTTGGTGTCCATACGTTTGTTCTCCACATCTGTGTCTCAATTTCTGCACTGCAAACCGGTTCATCTGTACCATTTTTCTAGGTTCCACATATATGCGTTAATACACGATATTTGTTTTTCTCTTTCTGACTTACTTCACTCTGTATGACAGTCTCTAGATCCATCCACGTCTCTACAAATGACCCAATTTCGTTCCTTTTTATGGCTGAGTAATATTCCACTGTATATATGTACCACATCTTCTTTATCCATTCGTCTGTCGATGGGCATTTTGGTTGCTTCCATGACGTGGCTATTGTAAATAGTGCTGCACTGAACATTGGGGTGCATGTGTCTTTTTGAATTATGGTTTTCTCAGGGTATATTCCCAGGAGTGGGATTGCTGGGTCGTATAGTAGTTCTATTTTTAGTTCTTTAAGGAACCTCCATACTGTTCTCCATAGTGGCTGTATCAATTTACTTTCCCACCAACAGTGCAAGAGGGTTCCCTTTTCTCCACACCCTCTCCAGCATTTGTTGTTTGTAGATTTTCTGATGATGGCCATTCTGACTGGTGTGAGGTGATACCTCATTGTAGTTTTGATTTGCATTCCTCTAATAATTAGTGATGTTGAGCAGCTTTTCATGTGCTTCTTGGCCATCTGTATGTCTTCTTTGGAGAAATGTGTATTTAGGTCTTCTGCCCATTTTTGGATTGGGTTTTTTTTTTTTTTTAATATTGAGCTGCATGAGCTGTTTATATATTTTGGAGATTAATCCTTTGTCTGCTGATTCGCTTACAAATATTTTCTCCCACTCTGAGGGCTGTCTTTTAGTCTTGTTTATGGTTTCCTTTGCTGTGCAAAAGCTTTGAAGTTTCATGAGGTCCCCTTTGTTTATTTTTGTTTTTATTTCCATTACTCTAGGAGGTGGATCAAAAAAGATCTTGCTGTGATTTATGTCACGGAGTGTTCGTCCTATGTTTTACTCTAAGAGTTTTATAGCGTCCGGTCTTACATTTAGGTCTCTAATCCATTTTGAGTTTACTTTTGTGTATGGTATTAGGGAGTGTTCTAATTTTATTCTTTTACATGTAGCTGTCCAGTTTTCCCAGCACCACTTATTGAAGAGCCTGTCTTTTCTCCATTGTATATCCTTGCCTCCTTTGTCATAGACTAGTTGACCATAGGTGTGTGGGTTTACCTCTGGACTTTCTATCTTGTTCCATTGATCTATATTTCTGTTTTTGTGCCAGTACCATATTGTCTTGGTTACTGTAGCTTTGTAGTATAGTCTGAAGTCAGGGAGTCTGATTCCTCCAGCTCCGTTTTCTTTCCCTCAAGACTGCTTTGTCTATTCGGGGTCTTTTGTGTCTCCATACAAATTTTATGATTTTTTTGTTCTAGTTCTGTAAAAAATGCCATTGGTAATTTGATAGGGATTGCATTGAATCTGTAGATCGCTTTGGGTAGTACAGTCATTTTCACAATATTGATTCTTTCAATCCAAGAACATGGTATATCTCTCCATCTGTTGGTATCATCTTTAATTTCTTTCATCAGTGTCTTATAGTTTTCTGCATACAGGTGTTTTGTCTCCCTAGTTAGGTTTACCCCTAGTATTTTATTCTTTTTGTTGCAATGGTAAATGGGAGTGTTTCCTTAATTTCTCTTCCAGATTTTTCATCATTAGTGTATAGGAATGCAAGAGATTTCTGTGCATTAATTTTGTATCCTGCAACTTTACCAAATTCATTGATTAGCTCTAGTAGCTTTCTGGTGGCATTTTTAGGATTCTCTATGTATAGTATCATGTCATCTGCAAACAGTGACAGTTTTACTTCTTCTTTTCCAATTTGTATTCCTTTTATTTCTTTTTCTTCTTGATTGCCGTGGCTAGGACTTCCAAAACTATGTTGAATAATAGTGGCGAGAGTGGACATGCTTGTCTTGTTCCTGATCTTACAGGAAATGCTTTCAGTTTTTCACCATTGAGAATGGTGGTTGCTGTGGGTTTGTCATATATGGCCTTTATTATGTTGAGGTAGGTTCCCTCTATGCCCACTTTCTGGAGAGTTTTTATCATAAATGGGTGTTGAATTTTGTCAAAAGCTTTCTCTGCATCTATTGAGATGATCATACGGTTTTTATTCTTCAATTTTTTAATATGGTGTATCACATTGATTGATTTGCATATAGTGAAGAATCCTTGCATCCCTGGGATAAATTCCACTCGATCATGGTGTATGATCCTTTTAATATGCTGTTGGATTCTGTTTGCTAGTATTTTGTTGAGGATTTTTGCATCTATATTCATCAGTGATATTGGTCTGTAATTTTCTTTTTTTGTAGTATCTTTGTCTGGTTTTGGTATCAGGGTGATGGTGGCCTCATAGAATGAGTTTGGGAGTGTTCCTTCCTCTGCAGTTTTTTGGAAGAGTTTGAGAAGGATGGGTGTTAGCTCTTCTCTAAATGTTTGAGAGAATTCACCTGTGAAGCCATCTGGTCCTGGACTTTTGTTTGTTGGAAGATTTTTAATCACAGTTTCAATTTCATTACTTGTGATTGGTCTGTTCATATTTTCTACTTCTTCCTGGTTCAGTCTTGGAAGGTTATACCTTTGTAAGAATTTGTCCATTTCTTCCAGGTTGTCCATTTTAGTGGCATAGAGTTGCTTGTAGTAGTCTCTTAGGATGCTTTGTATTTCTGCGATGTCTGTTGTAACTTCTCCTTTTTCATTTCTAATTTTATTGATTTGAGTCCTCTCCCTCTTTTTCTGGATGAGTCTGGCTAATGGTTTATCAATTTTGTTTATCTTCTCAAAGAACCAGCTTTTAGTTTTATTGATCTTTGCTACTGTTTTCTTTGTTTCTATTTATTTCTGCTCTGCTCTTTATGATTTCTTTCCTTCTGCTAACTTTGGGTTTTTTTTGTTCTTCTTTCTCTAGTTCCTTTAGGTGTAAAGTTAGATTGTTTATTTGAGATTTTTCTTGTTTCTTGAGGTAGGCTTGTATTGCTATAAACTTCCCTCTTAGAACTGTTTTTGCTGCATCCCACAGGTTTTGGATCGTTGTGTTTTCATTGTCATTTGTCTCTAGGTATTTTTTGATTTCTTCAGTGATCTCTTGGTTATTTAGTAACGTATTGCTTAGCCTCCATGTGTTTGTGTTTTTTACGTTTTTTTCCTGTAATTGATTTCTAATCTCATAGCGTTGTGGTCAGAAAAGATGCTTGATATGATTTCAATTTTCTTAAATTTACTGAGGCTTGATTTATGACCCAAGATGTGATCTATTCTGGAGAATATTCCGTGTGCTCTTGAGAAGAAAGTGTAATCTGCTGTTTTTGGATGGAATGTAATAGAAATTGCTGTAATGTTTTAAGAATAAAAATGGGAAAATAAAATGTAGAAAATCAATGAAAAAGAGTGAAATGATAATGTTTTCCAATCACTAAATCTACTTATAACAACTGAAAATTTGGTTTCTTTGAAACAACTGAGTATGGAATGTTCTTCTCTGTCCATATTAGAGTTGCTGATGGGAGGTTACAGATCCTCAGAGAAACGTGGTCCCAATTTACAGTTACTTACCTTGTCACACTTCAATTGCACAAAGCTTAGTTTTTTACAGTCTCGCTAATTTTTCAGTTCTAAGCAATTTTTATGTCATGATATGAACTCCCAATTAATATTTATATTTGGCCAACATTTCACATAAAAGAACTTAATCTTGGAGTACTATAATACTTTATAAAATAGTCTTACTGACTCTGATCTTTTCCAACTCTAGTGCACACCAGATGATGTCATTCATTTTTTCATTTTCCCAGACACACTCACACCCATTACTCTAGTCTCTTCCTTGTTCTAGACAACCTCTACAACTTGATCTCATTATTGCCTTTATATAGTATTTCCCCATTATTCTCTAAAATGTGTCCTATTTTTGGTATAGAAATGGTGTTTGTAATCAGAAAATTTTGGATGTAAAACCCAGCTGTGCCACATAGTAGCTTCATGATTTGGGAACATTACATATTTCACTAACCATAAATATTCTCATGTATAAAATGGGGGATAATAATGCATTCCATTCATGGATGTAATGAGAATTTAATGAGCAGTAGAAACTACTCAGAATTCAGAAACACTATTTTGGGGCATGCAAATCGGTACAATCTCTTCAGGGTGTGATTTGACAATACCTATTTTTTAAAAAGGTGCATCGATTAGGTTAGACCAAGTTGGAGTAACAAATAGATTGCGATTGCTATGTTTCAGTAAAACAGAAGTGTATTTCTTACTCACCAAGAGTCTGGGGCAAGTGTTCAGGTGAGAAGGGTTACCTTCCAGGTCACATTCTGGGACCCAGAGGGTGCCGGTTCAGCCACTATCGGAACTGTCCTCCCAGATGAGAAACAGATTAGGGAAATGTGCATGGGAGGACTTTGAAGGGCAGAACGGGAAGTAGAAAAATCACCCTACACTTTTCTCTGAAGAAAACTTAATCATGAGACCACAAATAACAGCAAAGGAGACTGAAATACTTAGTCTGACCCAAAAATGGGAGGAGTTTTGCAGACGGCTTGTTGTGTCTGCTACAATCACCTGCAATAATAGAGACGCACGCAAACAAAGGTATTTACCCAAGAAAATATCCTGCTAATTTCTAACAGAAAAGAACCGAACCAATGTAACTATCCATCAACAGGTGGCCAGTGAAATAAGTTACTGCACATTCATAAAATGGATCATTATGAAGCTAGTAAAAGAAAGAATGGATAGGGCTTCCCTGGTGGCGCAGTGGTTGAGAGTCCGCCTGCCGATGCAGGGGACACGGGTTCGTGCCCCGGTCCTGGAAGATCCCACATGCCACGGAGCGGCTGGGCCCGTGAGCCATGGCTGCTGAGCCTGCGCGTCCGGAGCCTGTGCTCCGCAACGGGACAGGCCACAACAGTGAGAGGCCCGCGTACCGCAAAAAAAAAAAAAAAAAAAAAAAGAAAGAATGGATAGAGTATGTTGTTTTAGCAGAAAGCTAAAAATGTTGTCTGTGGAAATAAAAATAAGAGGCAAAACAGTGTAACATGCCCACATCATCTGTGTACATATGTATTCAATAATAGGATGCCTTATTTTTTTCCAGCTTTATTGAGATTTGACATTATACACATTTAAGGAGTACAATTTGATGATTTGATACACACACACACACACACACACACACACACACACACATATAGTGAAATGATTACCAAAATAAGATAACACCTCCCTCACCTCACATAATTACCATTTTTTTGTATGTGGTGAGAATATTTACCATCTATGTTCTTAGCAGCTTTCATGGATGTAACGGTATTATTAACTACAGTCACCATGCCGTACATTAGATCCCGAGAACTTACTCATTTTATAATTGGAACTTCATGCCCTTTGAACATTTTCCCAGTTCCCCAACTAGCCATCCCTGGCTACATCATCATACTGTCTGTTTCTGTGAGTTTCTTTTTTAAGATTCCACATTAAATGAGATCATATTCTATCTTTCTCTGACTTCTTTCACTGAGCATAATGTCCTCAAGGTCCATCCATGTTGTTGCAATTGCAGGATTTCCTTCTTTTTATAGTTAAATAATATTCCATTATGTATATCCATCTGTCAGTGGACATTCAGGTTGTTTCCGCATCTTGGCTATTGTGAAGAGTGCTGCAATAAGTACAGGGGTGCATACTACTCTACAAGATAATGATTTGATGTCCTTGTGATATATATACTCAGAAAGGGGATTGCTGGATCATCTGGTAGTTCTATTCTTAATTTTTTGAGGAACCTTCATACTGTTCTCCATAGTGGCCGCTCCCAGTTACATTCCCAACAGTGCACAAGGGTTCCTTGTTCTCCACATCCTTGCCAACACTTGTTATTTCTTGTCGTTTTTTTTTTTTTTTTTTTGCGGTACGCGGGCCTCTCACTGTTGCGGCCTCTCGCATAGTGGAGCACAGGCTCCGGATGCGCAGGCTCAGCGGCCATGGCTCACGGGCCCAGCCGCTCCGCGGCATGTGGGATCTTCCCGGACCGGGGCACGAACCCGTGTCCCCTGCATCGGCAGGCGGACTCTCAACCACTGCGCCACCAGGGAAGCCCTTTCTTGTCGTTTTGATGATGGTCATTCCAGCGGGTGTGAGGTGATATCTCACTGCGGTTTTGATTTGCGTGTCACTGATGATTAGTCATTTGACATCTTTTAATTTACCTGCTGGCTATTTGTACGCTTTGGAGAATGTCTCTTCTGGCCCTCTGCCCATTTTAAAACAGGGTCATTAGGTTTTTTGTCAACGAGTTCTATGAGTCCCTTATATATTTTGGGTACTAACCCTTTAATGGAGATGCGGTTTGGAAATATTTTCTCCCGTAGCGTAGGCTGCTTTTTCATTGTGTTGATGGTTTCCTTTGCAGTGCAGAAGCTTTTTAGTTTGATATAGTCACATTTATTGATTTTGTTTCTGTTGCTTGTGCTTTCGATGCCATATCCAAAAAAATCATTGCCAAGACCCATGTCAGGGAGCTTTTTCCCTATGTTTTCTCCTAGGAGTTTTAAGGTTTCAGGTCTTGCATTTAAGGCTTCGATCCATGTTGAGTTAATTGTTGTGAGTGGTATAAGATAGGTGTCCAGTGTTATTCTTTTGGATGTGAGTATCCAGTTTTCCCTATAACATATGTTGAAGAATAACCTTCCCCACTGAGATTCTTGCTTGCCTTGTCAAATACTTGGCCCATGCATAGGGAAAAAAGGGGGGGGGAAATCTTTGGAAAACTTTTCTGCTCTTTATTTCTTAGAATTCTGAATTGTTGGCACAATGCCTTAGGAAAATAACCTAATTAATTGCTTTCAGGGAGATTAGGTCTAGAAAGAAGCAATTCCTGTTGCTTGATTTGTGTCCCCAAATTTCCCTCAAATATTCCAGTGCAGTTGTCTCTAAAATTAACTGTGAATAAAATCAGAATTCTAGCAGTCTGTTGAGTAGCTGTGGAGTCTGAATGTATACGGTAAGACTTAGAGCTGGAACTGGGGACAGGAGGAAGGGAAGAATTATCACTGCAATAATTCTGTGAGCACCCAAGACACATGGCTGGTTGAGAGGAGGGGGGGACTGGGGGATTCTTCCTCAGCTCAGGCATTTCCTCCGTGCCTCCAGACATGTACATGTAGGATGAAATGTCATCCTCCGTAAATCAGTCCGGATTCAAGGGCTCAATTCAATGTACAGGAGAATAGTTCATCCGCAGAAAATGATAAAAGAAGGGATACGGGCATTTTGAAAGAGAGAGTTTCCATGTATGTGTCTAAATCCCCATCGAACACCCCTAACTCTCAGACGATGGTGTTCTTATTGATATGCCAAACAAACAAATTAAAACAAAAGAACAGCAGCAAAAAACCTACTTCCTCAAATGGCTCAAAGATTTGCCAAACCCTAAAACTGGAACAGTTTACAGTGGAGTAAGTCTGTGATAAGAAATCGCTAGACTGTTTTGCCCACTGCGTTGGAAGGTGGGTGTCTGCATCTTGCGCCTCCCGTGAGGCCATTGTTTAGTCTATTCGGAGTCACCACGTCCAGTTCTGACAAATCGGTTTTGGAATAGCACCACCCCAAATTCGCAGTCTGCCTACCAGTTACACGTGATTTAATAACAGTCACAAAGTGCTAATGCAATGAGAAGAGGCGAGTTTCTCAGCAAGCAGAGCGGCTGCGGCTGCCTTGGCAAAAGCCTTGACCAGCTGTCAACCAGGATGTCAACACTGCAGGGACCCAGGCCAAGGGACAACATCAAGGTAAACACTCAGGAATCTTGGGCCTGAATTCTTTCTGCACCTGAACTGTAAGGGACTCTTCCACAGCATCACCGATAATCTGTGCTGATCTATCTGCTTTAGGGGGCCCCTGCCCTCAGAACAGCGATCAGCACAGCTCCCCTCAGGGAGAAAAGCCCCAGGGGTCTTCCTTCCAGATTCTTTATAAGATCGCTCTGGAGCGACCCCACACCTCATGTCAATTTCCAAAGCCAATATTTAGGAATTTAGGGGCATGGTCAGTACAGGGCCATAGGAGACACTAATTCTGAGAAACCTTGCACTGATGAGGTGATCCATTTTTATCAGAGGCCATTGAGGGGGGAATATTTACAGCAATGAAACCATAATGTCCTTGCAAACTGGACACGGGGAACCAAAGAAAATGCCACCCCTGTAATGGTTTTGTCATTGAGTTACTTGTGTACTGAGCTCGATTGATTCCAACCCTGGGAAGGAGGGGCCCCTGTGTGTATGCGAGGGGCACACGGTGCAGGATGCTGACAGATGGACACGCCAGCCCAGCCAGGGGGCTCCCGCTCGGACTGTATCGTAAATATAAAACCGTTCTGCGTTGCAAGGGGAGAGAATCTAACCAGCGGTATAATCACAAAGGTAGAAGAATCTGCTTTTCCAGTCTCCCACTGAAAACCTCAGTCCAGCAGATCACAAAGTTAGAGGGTTCCTCGAGATTAACATGGAATCCACCCAGAAGTGTGGGTCTCTGTGTCAACCACGCTGGCACCGACCACACCTAGCTTCTCTGCTGCGTGGCCCTTGGTCTGGCAGCTTCGTGCCTCCCAATACACTCACATTAGCCCCACAGTGGTGTGACTTCCCTTGGCCGGATTGCAGCTTACTTTTTTTTCCTACCATGAAAACACTTAAGTTCCTCACTGTATTAATATGTTTTTGTAAGACAGTCCTTAAACTGATACGTGATCCCTAATTCAAACGTTGAGTGTACTACAATATCCCAAAGCCACAACAACGATTTGGGGGTCATTTTGTCTGACATTCTGTCCTCTCCTATTGATTCTGTGACTGAGATGGAACAGGACAGGCAAGTATCCCTGAGCTGTCTTCATCAGGAACCTCCTAGGAACGCAGTTGTCTCTACTAGCAAGGCCAGGTGAAGAGTTTTGTCCCTGCCACTTCCTACTTGAAGGAGGAGGTGTGAAAACCACTGGTTATTGTAGTCAGTTTATCTCACACCTGGTGTTACATACTAGTTACTTAAGCAAGTGGTTAGAAGTCATCAACCAGGTGCTGTGTCTCTAAGCTTCCAAGTGTCTCAGCAGACCCCAAAGTAACACGCACCTCCTCCCAGGCCCGTGATCTGCAGACCGCGGCAGGTGGCCCGGAGGTCCAGCCTCGAGGACATGGAGAGCCAGCCCCTCATCCATCAGACAGCTTAGTCCTAAGACCCAGAGCAGGAGCCCTGGGAATCCAGAGACACAGCCGGGCATCCCTGAGGAGGAAGGTTCGTGGTTCACCACTCCCGAGATCTGAGCTGCTCTCAGGAACTGGATCATTTTACTCCACTTCCACGCTTGAGACAGGAAAAGGACATGCTCACTGCAGAATGAAAGACGTACCTTGGGGAATGACACGCTGCCAAGAGCGTCCACAAGACTCAGTGGCTGCTTGACCACCACTCCGGGCTGCAAGCACATTATCCTGGCACCCAGTGGACTCCAGCATTGACTGGACCCACCACCCAAGGGTCACTCTCCTCCCAAGGGTCATTCTCTTACGTTCTCAGAGTTGCTGTGTTCACGGGTCACGCCATCAGTATCACTTCCAAATGGAAGTGTCTCGGTATGTTATCAGCCCAAACAAACATCACACTTCTGGGGTCATGCTGAAGTCCTGACAAATTCAGGAACGAGACAAGGATGGTCTACTCTCCCCCACGTCACTGATCACCTTAATGGAGACATTAACCTATACGTTAGACATGAGAAAAGTGAAAAGTAGAGACAGGAAAATTTTATAAGGAGGAAGCAAAGAAAACAGTTGGAATAACTATGTTCTTGGAAACTGAACTGAGAAGCAATTGAGAATTCAGTAAATTAGCGAGACATATAATAAATATAGGGCTTCCCTGGTGGCGCAGTGGTTGACAGTCCGCCTGCCAATGCAGGGGACGCGGGTTCGTGCTCCGGTCCGGGAGGATCCCACATGCCGTGGAGCGGCTGGGCCCGTGAGCCATGGCCGCTGAGCCTGCGCGTCCGGAGCCTGTGCTCCAAAGCGGGAGAGGCCACAACAGTGAGAGGCCTGCGTACCGCAAAAAAAAAAAAAAAAAAGAAAAAAAAGAAAGGCTTCTAACTACTCTATGTGACTCTACAGAACATGGAGTTTATTTGTGTAAACCTCCTGCAAAATAAATAGTGACACCCCTTCTGGTTTGGAATAATGACTATAATAGATAATATTTACGGGGCATTTATGACGTGTAATGAACTATTTAAGCTGCTCATACCTATTAACCGATGATTGAGGATCCAGTGTGTAAATAAATCACTTCTCTGTTCATTTTCTTGCAGAGGTCCAATCTAGTTAGCTAATTAAAAATAAATGAAAAATTCTAGACCAGAAATGGAAATCTGACTCACGACTCCAGCTTAGTGCTTTAAATGACATTGCAGAGAAGTCACTGCCTTCAAAACAGCATTTTGCTCTTCACGTGGAGAATTTCCATTATTCATTAGCCGACCTTTTTATTTCATTGTGCGGTAATTGGATGTACAATTTAATTATGCACAAAACTCTAATTGATGATCTTAAGGGTTCCCAAATGGCTCTATCAATCAGAAGGAACAAATTGTGATGATCATGCGGCTTTGTCATGTGGCACACCAAATAAAGAAGCGTATTTCACCGTGTTGTATGCATTTTGTTCCTAAAGATAATCCGGGTCTCAGAATCATCAAATGAATTATAAATTAAGATTCAGATGTGTGCTGGTCACTCACCTCATTAGCCTAGTAATTAAACATATAGTTCCTCTGTATAATTCAAGGGTCTGTGTCTCCTGATGCCCTCACGGTATTTTAGAAAACATTAAAAAAAAACTTAGGAGACTCTTGTTTCTCTGATCCATGTCTAAGCTAGCTCTCATTCTCCAGTGGAAGTAAACTGAGCTTAAGGAAATATCTGAACTCTTTATAGCCACAAGGATATCACTGTGTTATTTTCTTGCTGTTTCACTCTTAAGTCGGCTTTTATTTTTAGTAGAATTATACTTGCCCACAATTCAAAGAGTCGCCAACTTTCTCAAGGTACAGCAGCCCCTGTCCTTCCTCCCACTGGCAAACAGTTCAACCCTTTTAATAAATTTCTTGGTATTTACCTCTAAAGTGTAAATATTACCCTTTAATTGCTAGTTATTGACTTTCATTTTGTGACAATATTTATTGCATTTTGAGTATGGAAGATGGGGATTTAGCTCACTTTCACCCCTCCTCTTCCCCACAATACTTTCCATTTCTTCTTTTCCCTTTCTTTCCCATCATAATTTGCTTAGACCAATATTAACTCTCATGTTACTATGACAATGCAAATGCTATTCACAGCCAAGACCCATACATCACAAGACTCCTTTTCATTTCCTGAACAATGCTATTGCTTTTAAGATTTGTAAAAAATTAATAAACAGAAACTTCAATTAAATAGATTTGGGGGACCAGAAGGGGAACTCTCACACTCTGATGGTAGCAGAGCCCAACCTCTTCATTCCTGGCAAGGACTTAGCCGATGAAGAGCCATGGGCTCTTTGCTCACTACGGCCCTCCCACCTGCCTCTCCCCGCTGCGTTAAGAGTGTTCTCCTTCCCGTGCCAGGCAGGGACTTGCACGTGGCTCGCCATGGCGGCAGACCCCAAAATGCATTCTCTGCTGATCCCGAATAAACCCATCTTTGCTGGAGAAATATCTGGCATCTGTTTGTTTCAGGTCAACAGATTCTAATCTGCCCTCTCCACCCCCTATGTACTTATTTATGTAGCCCTATACATTTCCTTTCAATTTGGTATTCTGTCAATTTCCTTCTGTATAACAAATATTGCCCAGAGGTTTCTGACCTGTTTCAGCTGGAGCTGGTCTCCCTCGAGGTCTGTTTCACAGATGCTCTCCTGGGTTTCTCCACCACCATGCTGAGGGCTACCTCCTCTTTTTTCCTTTACTGGATTCCCAGCTTCTCTCAGTTCAAGGCTTTTTGGCATCCCCTCTGGTTTTGGTAGCATCTACTTCCTGTATCATTCCAAATATAAGCATTTAAGAATTACACTTTTTGAGAGCTGCTTGGCCCAAATTCTCTTTAAATATCATCATACTTCATGAATCCCTGCAACTGCAAGGTCTTCTCGTATTCTGACCAGTCTCACCACTCAATGGTGCCGGGAATCTGAGTCATGGCCCGGCTGGATCACTGAATATTTCTGGCTCTGGGCACAGGTATTCCTATGTTCTACTCGCTCCCCATCAGTCCGCCCTGCAAGCCTCCGTCAAACATTTCTTATTTACTCACGTGCCCAAAGTAGCACCTGCTACCTGAGAGCTCTTCCTCTTGTCACCTGCACCTGCTCTGTCTGTACCAGTGTCTGCCTCAACCCACATCTATACTTGGTCCTTACCCAAGACCCTTCCTGTCTGCTTCTTTCCACATCAGTTTTCCAGTTCCTAAAAGAGCTGGGGTTCAAACGATTAATGGACCTCAGATGTCACACTCAGAAAATCATTTATTATTTCAGTATGTGTTCATTTATTGGTAGTAGTGACAGAGGTCACATTAGATTAACAGCCCATTAAGAACCTTGCCAGGCTCATGTATAACAATATACAGTTATCAAAATTTCACCATGTTTGGTGAAAACGGTGCATTTTCCTCAATGTGAAATCACTATTTTAAACATTTCCCCCCAAGACCCCGTTTTCTGTATAAACTACTGAAACTATAAACATTATAATGACATGAATGCTAATTTTATTAATTCTGTTTGGTAAAGTGACTTATTACATTTTCTGTTTATTTGGAAATCTTAACATTTCAGATCCTGTTGGTTGATTCTGTTGTTCAGATCATGGGCAAGCTTGTTGTTTTTTTGTCTAGTAGTTCTATCAGTTATGGTGAGGCAGACGATTAAGTCCTCAACTGTAATTGTGAATTTGTCTATTTTTCCTCTCAGCTCTATCAGCTTTTGCTTCATGTATTTTGAGGTTCTGCTGTTTGGGCCATAGACATTTAGGATCATTATGTCTTCCCAGTAGACGACCCTTTTATCATTATGTAATGTCATTCTGTGTCTCCCGTAATTTTCTTTGCTCTGAGGTCTATTTTAGCTGATATTATTATAGCCACTTCTTCTTTTAAACGTCAAAAGGGTAAACACCAAAGAAAAATAGGTAAAAATGTACAATAGAATCCTGCAGAAAAATTAACCAATGCAAATAAATACTTAAGGAAATGTCTAATTAAGCAAATGCATAAAATATGAACCAGTTAATAGTCCAGAACATGCTTAATTGTATATTTCAGTCTAAGACCAATTAGCTATGGATAATTTGACAATAGTTGTTGCCGCATGTAAAATTTCAAATTAGATGTAAAAGATATACCATCATTCCATTTTGTCTGTGAGTTTTTGGCTTGATTTAATACTGGTGTACAATAAATAATATAGCTCAATTTTCTAAATACAGCTTTGACATTTTCTGATTTCAATCAATTGTTTAAGTCTACCTGTTATGCATGCAAAATCCAATGAAAATGGAAATCTTTCTATAGTAAGTGCCAAGGCACATGACACTCTATCAACTAGATATGTAGACATTTGATATCTTCCCTATGAATCCTTAGTATTTTAAACTCCATGTTACATGCTTTTTTTTGCAGAGGAATTCATTTAGACTTGCAAACTACTTCTCTTTCATTCTGCATCCACAAGGGAAGCAAGGAGATGAAATGTTGTAAGTACATTTAATTTTAACTTAACTATAATTGGTTGGCATCTACGGTCTTTCTCAAGTGATGGATCCCCAATTTTTATAATAGAATAAAATATTATCAATATTAATGAGTAGCACTTTATCTTGAAGAATTATCATTGAACAAAAAAATACATCTCAAAGAGAAATGGGATGCCATCCCTAAACCAGTAAGAGTCAAATATTGATAGTAGTAGAAATTTTTAAGTAAAGTTAAATCTTACAAACATGATAGGAGAAACTGACAACTACCCTATGCGTGTGAGTTCATCTACTGCATCTCTACACTTTTATCAGGTGGAGATTTTAAATCATTTTTGGGTTTCCTTGATCAACAGTGAGAGTAGCCGGTAAAAAAATGTGTGTTTGTGAAGGGGCTTAAGATACTGACTTACTCCCGGTTGAGAAAGAATGAACACGATTTCCTTAAGACAATATGAAGGTACTTAGACTAAAGTGCAATGTAACGCATGCTGTTAGGGGGAATATATTCTTCAAAATGGATTTTGTTGGTTATCTGTGACAAAATGAAGCATCTTGAGTTTTACTGTTATTTAATTGATGGCCAGGTTTAGCGGGCATCTGCTAACTTTTCCAACACACTTTGTGCCCTTTTGTCCCCCCGATTTCCTTGAGAAAACGCACGCTGCCAGGCCTGCCTGCGGTTCTTGCGGTATGAACCCAAGTATCTCTCCTGCTCACTGTAACCGAAACCAAATCTGACCAGGAATCATCTGTTGCCATTTTTTCGGCAGTAAAGTATAAAATAAAGACAGATTGGGGGCGATGACGTCCTTTGGATCCCAAGTTTCAGGCTGTGAGGTCAGCTCCTGTCCTTGGAGGAGTCAGAGGATGTTAATCTAACGCACAGCAGAAGAGAAAGATATAAAAACATGAAGACAGAGTCCAGATTGCCATGTAAAATCAGTTCTTAGTCGTAGTCCTTAGAAATGATGTATTTTTTCCTTTCTATGCTTGCTACATTCCTCTTTTTTTTTTTTTTTTTTTTTTTTAAGCTCAAGCTTCTGTCACTGGCGTCCAAAAATCCTGACATACGTACTCAGGGCAGAACCAGGAGTTCCACAACTCCTATTCGGGGAAAGATTGAACTAGAATTCCTTCCTTCCTTCCTTTTTTCTCTACTTAAAGTCTACAAAATTTGTGGAAAAACAATCAGATGCTTATATGGCTGAAGCTCAGGATTGCTTTCCTCTTAAGGAATAAAAGCCCCTTGTATAAAGATGATGACAATGTCCTAGGGGAAAGGGCAAGTTAATGGGAATATGAAACTTGGTCTCTCCTCAGTGTAGTTGTTTTCTGAAGTTAGCTGAGCCTTGAGTTAGAAACTGTGTGTGTCCACTAGCAGTTGGAGTCCTGTATTTGGCAAATCTTAAAAGAAAAAACCCAAAATGTTAAAGGGAAGAATGAATGCCTCTTCTACCCAACTTGATTTGGGATCAGGAATGACACATGGAACCTTTGGATAGATTGAAACTCAGAACCCCACATGGCTCTCAGCAGGAGCAGAGCAGAGATTCACAGTGTTGGAGAAAATGTAGAGAATCTTGCAGAAAGGCCACAAGGTGAAGCATCTGGATTGCCTGGGAATTAGGTAAAACGTCCACCCTTTAAGATGGGAAAGCAGAGGCAGCAACATTCAGGTTACACAGGAAAGTATCACCTAAAAATTAGATAAAGACTCAGCTGTGCATGGGAGACATAGCTAAAGAGGGTTGAAATCCTTTTCAGACATTTCCATCCCCCCATGGAAGACCTCAGGTCATCTGTGGAACCCCTAAGCTTCTTAGAATACAGCTTGGAAAACACTCATCTCACCCAAAACCCTAACTGGAAATATTTTTTTAATTTTGAAAAATGTGTACCTTTAGAGAAGTTAGGTGAACAGCCAAAGTCAACAACTACATTTGATCTAATAAAACAACTGCATCTCATGGATACTTCCTGTCATGCAGCTCATGTTGAGTTTCAGTTTAAACTTGTACAGATCATTTTGCTTCCAGTTCATCAAATATACAGGAAAACGTCAAACCCATCAAAAGGAGCTCTGGAATCTCAGATGTGGGCAGAGCCCTGAAGATACAGATGATGGAACAGCCTTTCCTTGAGGTGATTAAATTCATCGGGGTATAGTTGCGATTTCTAGCTGTCGATGTTGGCAGTTGTCTGGCGAGTGGGGTCCATCCTTTTCTGGGGCCCAGCGTTCCAAAATGGCCGCTGAAATGCCCGTTCAGAACATCACAGGTTTTTATTAACTCATTACGAAGAATCCCAGTGGTTTTCTGCATAATCAGTTGCATAAATTCATATTACTCTTCAGGAAACTGTGTGCGAATTGTTCCCTGCTCTGGACTCCTGCAGAAAGATGGTCATAATTCTAGCAGAGGGTTTACCAGCCTCTGAGAAATTAATCTGCTTATCTGCTTCCACTCCAATTTAGCCGCTGTTTTCAGGGAACAGCAACATTTTATCTATTTGTGTTCCTTTCCCTCTTCCACACTCGGCGCGTGTCACTGGGTAGGTACCGTATATTCAAAACCTAGCTCATTCCTCAAAAGAGAAAGAACTATATATATATTTATAAGATATATACGTATTTAATACATATATGCATGAGTGTCTAATATACATTTTAGAGAAAATACACGGTATAATTATTGTTATCTATTATTTGATCGTGTTATTGTTATAATGAACTGACCACCTTTGAGGCCTGCAAGCTGAGATTTAAAGAGGCCTCACAGCCATTTAACACCCATTCAGTTACTGAGTCCAACCAATACATACGAATTTCTGCTCCAAAATGCATTTGGCAAATATTTGTTAAGAACACTGTCTGAAGAGGCTCTGGACTGGGGTTTGGGAGTCCAGCAGTGAAGTGCCCAGCAAAGCGGGGGACATCCCTGCCTGCCCTGCAGAGCCCGGGCCTCCCCCGTCCCTGCCTGACTTTGGGAGGAATTTCCACCAGAACTTTGTTGGGGAGGATCTCTCAGGATGGAAACGCTACGGGGTCCGCTCCTCTTACCATGCTGAGGTCCTGGAAGCTTTCATTTTCAGAACGGTGAACTCAGAGGGAAAGACTGGCAGCGGGTGGTTCTGGCCCACGGAAATGGCTGCTTTTTCTGAGCCCTGTGAGACGCGATTGTTCTGGTGAGGACGTCAAGGCTGTTAGCAGATGATTGTGCGCCATTTTGTTCCTTACCAGACTACGTAAGATGTCAGGACGGGTTTTCGAAAGAACAAATCTCAGCCTCCCCATTCCGGCTCAGCCTCTCTCAATTATGTTTTTGAGACTAGAAATAGGATCTAAAAACCCCAGTTATCTGAGCTTGTTATTGGTTGTCTGAACTGTTTGGGTAGCTCATGCCAGGGGTGACAGGGACCACTGCCTCAGACCCAGGGACCAGGTGCCCTCACTTGTTTCCCCAGAAGCAACCGAATTCCATGAGCCCAGCTTGTTACTGTAAATGTCATCACCCATTGGTTTTCTAAGCTAATTTGTCCAAGCAAAGTTCAGTACTTTATAATTGAAGAACTAAACCTCAGCTTTTATTTTACCTTCTAGTTAACTCCAAAAAGAATAAAATTTTAAAAAGAATAGTGCATGTGCATACAAACACACATGCAAAGAAAGAGAAAACAACTTCTTTACAAATATTTCAGCATAAGCATCATACATATTTTTCCTGGTCTTATTGAACCTTCCAAAGCTTCTCTGTAAAGAACTGCTGGTCCTCATTCTATTAACAGGCTGGAAGGTGATGGAGAGAACTTCTTATTGTCTCTGTTCCCAGGGCTCTCCCTTTCCAGTTTCTACTCCAAACACACCTAAAAACAATCATTGAAGTTATGCAAGAAAAGTGTAGGATGTACTTTTCCATTAGCAGAAAGTTCCTTTTGAATACACTGTGAGATGCAGATGTTTCCCTCAGAAAACTCTCCATACGAAGGATCAGACCTTGCTTTTAGAATGTGAGTCATGTGTCATTACGTGGTACCGTCCCCTGCCAGGCCTCGCTGAATTATAACTTGTAATTCATACCTAAGAGGAAACGGCCAAACACTGCATTTTATTTAACTCCGTGTGAACTCAGCCTAAGTCTCAGGGGTCCTGTGATGTCAGGTGACAACAGCCCAATAAGGCTTGGTCCAGAAACCCTCTCGGGGATGCTGTGTGATAACAGTAACTGCTCAGTCTGTTTCAAGTAAAGTTCCATTCTTTACAGGAAAGTCCCTTTTCCTATGTCACAGATTCTCATTTTATTCTTCAAAACAAAAACATTTAGTGTTCATAAACATCAGTGTACTTAGCATTCTTAAATAAATTATGTGCATAATTGATAAATGATATTTTAAAGTCAACACCGTCCATTCTAAAGCTTCAAATAGTAGTGTAGACTTTGAGCGTCTGTTGGGTTGTTTCTGGACCAACTACCCAATGACAAGGGGGAGACTCTCAAACAAAACGTCGTCTCCTTTCTCTGAACTTTCAAGATTCCACGATAATGTTCCAGAAGGACATCGTGATGCTGCCGTTACTACATCCACGTGGTCTTTCCCTCCACTTCCTCTCTGGCTTCCTCACCTCACTGTATTCACCAGCATAGCTTGGGCTTCCGAATATGTAAAGAAAAGTATATGCTTGACGTCCCTGAGTAGAAAAGCTTGCAATTTAAAAGCAATTGTTTTCTTTCCTTTTTCAGACAAGCTTCTCCTTTAGTAACCTAATGTTATTAGGGTACACATCTCCTCAATAGGCATGATCTTAAAGGGTTATATTACGATAAGTAAATGTTTCACCTCATAAAGTCTCATATAGGGAGGAAAGAATTGATAGATTATGGAAGGAGAGAACGAGAGAGAGAGGATGAAAGGAAGGAAGGAGGGAGAAAATAGAAAAAAGCATGTAAGTTACCAACTTTGGGAAAGAGATGAGAAAAAGACAAGAAAAAGAGGACTGATTCACATCTTGAGTCTGCACACATGTGGAGCGGACATTATTTACAGTGAAAGCCAGAGATGGTGGCTTTAGGAGAGAGGCTGAAAGAGTTGATGGGCATTCTGTAAACACAACGCGTAATTTACCTGTCTAAGATGATCGTGTTCCTGGAATATCTATGACTATCAAGCAGTGCGTTATCACTCGGAAAATCCAGGAGTCACTGGGTCCTAAGAGGCTCTAGAGTCTTCTTTTCAAAGGCCGGTTCTCACAGGGCTGTGGGTCTCTGGAGGTGCCAAGTGGAATGAATAGCACTTGAAGTCCTCTAATTGGGTCCTCAATCCAAGAGTCGTCAATTAGCATATGAAGTACTTTAATGGGAATCAGCACCTTAAAGGTTGGTCACTTAGCGTCTAATGTGTCCTTACTGAAATTTAACCAGATGGCGGGTTATCATAAAGGCTGTGAGAATCTTTTTGTTGTTGGTGAAATGAGTGGTGTTAAGAATGCTGATTAGGAAGAATGTCCAGACCCTGGCAGTCCAGCGGGGCAGAGCCCTTGGAGTAGCACCTGGGTCTAGAGGTCCAGTGGCCCGAAGTCGACTTCCGTCACAGCACTGACCGCAAGAGTCCCATTTTGTCATTGTCACGGCATCTGCTTCCAGCCTTCCTAGCACACAGAGGGGGACCTCTCCCAAGCGCGGGGCAGATTCTGGACCGTTTTTGCCTGGTTGTGTCACACCCCATTGCCGTCACTCCGTCTATTTGATGATCCCACTCTGGTCCTTCCCACACACTGTTTACATGCCAGGCGCATCCTTAGAGATGGTCTGGATTCTCATTCTGTGTGTAGGAAAGAGACTTCCACAACAAAACTCTCAACATTCAGGTACAGTGATGTGTAGGAATTTCCGGCCATGCCCCGTAACTGGGGCAGGGAGACCAGGGAGGGGACCCCCGGCGGGGTGCGCTGGATACTCACCCTCTGCAGGGGACCCCCAGGGGAGAGTAGCACCGAGGGGAGGGGGGGCAGGAAGGACGTTGTCAAGACAGGGCAGCTCCACAGCCGGCCTCGCCCCGAGCGTCTTTGAGCTTCTCTCCTGCCAGCTGCTGGCACGCGACTGGCACGGGGGCGGTTCCGGGAGCGCAGGGGTGGGTCCGTGTCACTCATCTTCTGTCTCCTGCTGCGATCTTTCTCGCTTCTCCTCTACTCGCTCCTGTTCTCTTCCCTCCGTGATTAAAGGAAAAGGTAATAGCAGTGAGCCTCGCTTGCAAAGGAGTACGCCTTGTTCTTCTGTCTCTTGGACTAATAAGATGCCTGACGACGCAGACAATTTTAAAGTATAGCTTCCCCTCTGAGATCTGTATATGGAGGCTACAAGCCTACGCAGAGCAGACTTTTCGTTAATTATGGGATGATTCCTGTGCGAAGGAAAGGAGGCCGGGCCTCCGTGGTCCTGGGAGAAGGATGATACTTTGAACCTTTCGGGGCTGATGACCGTGCCCTTTCCCGGTGTCCTTCGGTGAGTACACACCCCGGGGCGGGTGGGAGAGGAAACAACCTCCCTGTGTGTCTCCTTTACACAGCACTCTGGCCCCAGAGGTGTGGGTTTTCCCACACCAAGCAATTCTGCAATGCCAACTGGGCAGCCTACGGTTTAACTCAATTCCGACTCTGTCTTCTTGGCGTTAGCCTCTGACCCCACAGGCTAAGGGCTCAGTCCCGCAAGACGCCCCCCATCCCTTCAGACACCAATCACGAATCCAGGTTGTCACCTGTGCTTCTGACCAATCGGCCAGAGGTTGGATGTTCCAATGACCCCTCCTCAGATTTGATTCATTTGCTAGAGCAGCTCACAGAACTCAGAAGCATTTTACGTCCTAGATCATCGGTTTCCTGTACAAGAATAGAACCTGGAGCAGCAGATGGAAGAGATGCACAGGGCAGGGTAAGGGGAGAGCACAGAGCTCCCACGCCCACTTGCCAGCACCTCCACGTGTTCACAGCCCAGAAGCTCTCTGGACCCCATCCTCTTGGGTTTTTACGGAGGCTGCATTACGCAGGCATGACTGATTAAGTGACTGGCCATTGGTGATTGATCCAAGCTCCAGCCCCTCTCTTCCCTCCCCAGAGGTCAGGGGTGAGGCTGAAAGTTCCCATCCTCTAATCACCAGGTTTGTTCCGCTGGCCACTGGCCCCTGGCCCCATCCTTCAGGGCTTTCCAAAAGCCACCTCATTACCATAAGCTCAAGTGTGGCTGAAAGGGGCTTGTTATGAATAACTGAAGACATCCTTATGTTGTTATCACTTAGGAAATCCCAGGAGTTTTAGGAGCTTTGCAGGAGAAATGATGGGGCCTCTTCCTGGCAGGAAAGGGGCCTCTTCTCTAGATTCAAGCTTGGGGAACACTGGTCCGAGGCCAGCTGTTGGGAGGGGACACGAAGGACCAGGATGGAGAGCTCGCCCTGGGGCTGGGGATCTGTGTGGGAACCTCCACACAGGGAGGGCCGGAGGCGGCACCGAGGATGCTGGTTGCACCACAGCTCGTGACTTGGGTCTCAGCCCCCTTTAGACCTGCCGTTCTGGTCTGAAAGCTGAGAGTGAGCACGACGCTGGTGCGCGTGGGGTGGAGGGTCCTCGCGAGGGGACAACACGCCTGGGGGTCGTCCTGTTTCCCCAGCTCTCTGAGCTCTTTCCTCTCCTCCGCTCAGCTGTTGTGAGGCGACGGTCATTCTTATTTCACCAAATGTGCTTTGACCTGATACTTGCCTCTAGGTTTATTAGGACTGAACTGCCTTCCCGATAGGTACTGCCCCTCCACGTAGACCACCTCGGAGGGGCCAGGCCCTGTGGTCTCCTCTGTGGGACCCGGCACGAGGGTGGCCCACAGAAAACATGCAATAAACACTGGTTCCCTCAATGAATTACTGTTCTTTGTGGATCTGCCGGTACTTTGGGGGGCTTCCCATGCATGATAATAAATTTGGTTTCGTGGTACTTCTGATGCCTTTAACAGCTGTTGAGTAAACTAAGAATTGAGTTCGCATTAATCTCATAGAATGTTTTTTAAAAGAAGATATATTAATGAGATGCCTTACCCAAATGTCATCCCATCAAGGCACCATTTTCGAAGATGTCAGGTGCAAGTCAGCATGATTTCCACAGTTTTTAATTTTGGGTTCATTTCTTTTATCTTAAGACAAAATGTGTATTTCTTCTAGAAGGCATTATAAAAAAAATCAAAATCATATATGTATGATTCACTCTCATTTTTTCCAGTGGGCATATCCCCAAGATACACTGCCGTCCTTAAAGTTAGAACAAACATCTTCAGCAATACACACAACAGCCGATTCTTCTCACTCTAAAACTTAGTAAATCTGTTAGAAAATGCTAAATCCTGGCAGCCTCACTAGCAGGTTTTAATGTGCTTCTGAACTGACTAAAATTAAGTTGAAATTATTTTAGGGGATTCTAAGCTGATAGCGTAAGTTAAATTCATCTGAAGAATAATGATGTGTCAGAGGTAAACCACACAGAATATTATTTAAATTGATAGGCACATTTAATGTTTCACCTCAGTATTTTTGGTTTAGATTCAGCATAGAACTGCAGTCAGACAACTGGTAATGAAAATATTAATGGGAATAAAATTGGGGGAACAGGAGTGTTTTTCAACAGAGTAGGTGGGCAATCACAAAAGGGAAAATGCTGAATAAATGCCACAGACTTTTTTTTTTAAGAAATGTGAAAACTGAACATGAAGGTACTTTTCTTCGAAGTCACATTGGGAACACGCTTACTTGCACTTAGGCATTTGCAAGATTTAACATTTGTCTTTTAAAGACTCAAGTTCCTGGCATAATTAAATTATTCTTTGAATTATGTGAACTAGAGGAGCAATAGTTTTTTTAAATTCAAATGTAACACCCAAATATTTTTGCAGTTAGTATCCATACTGTATGTGCCTGTGAAGTGTTTAAAATCTGCACCTTAATCTTCAAAGTGAAAAAGGTGATCCTCATCTCTAGGAACATCACTGGCAGAAGAATTAAATTTTGTCTAAGCAGCAGATGCACGAAGTAACAAGAATCCACAGAAACATGTCTGGGAAGAGCAAACAGTAGGCGCTCTGCCCTAATTACTGGATCAGCCTGGGCCGATCAAGCGTCCTCATTGGTCCGTTGCTTGAAGCCCTTCTCACCTGCGGACTGGCCTCAGCCTGAGGGGCCGCCCTGCTCCAGCCACTCACTCCCTACCCGCCTGCATCAGTGTGGTTCTTTCATGCACTTATGACAAAAGTGCTACATTAGTGATGTTTTCACATCTCCTCTCCATTTTTCTCTGCAAGACCTTATGGACAAAGGTGCTTTTGTCTATTCACTGAATCCCTGTCACCAAGAACCGTACTTGGAACCTTTAGACATTCCACACATGGCTCCGGAATGAATGCACAAGTGAGTGAGTGAATATGACAAAAAATCTAAACAAATTAATGTATTTGAGATAAACACAAAGATTCCGTTTTCTCAGTCGGTTTCACTGATTGTCACCTGGATTGATGAACGCATAAAATTAACAGGTCTACTTTATGACACACAAACATCCTCTTTCAGTGAGACAGCAGCAGAAGGAATCCAGAGGACACACTGGTGCCCACGAAGGGCAGAGGGAGTGGGGGGGGGGGGTGCGATCGTACTCGTTCAGAGACAAACCGACCAAAGCACCACATGCAGTGCGAAGGCTGCTGGGTTAGCAGCAGCTTTTCTCACCAAGGGGGAGCCGCAAAGCAGGGTGGGAGCAGAGCAGGAGAGAATGTGGGCGCGTGGGGAGGGAAGGGAGGTGGCAGGGAGCCTCGGAGAGCAGAGAGGGGAGGGAGGGTGTCCTACCTAACCCATCAGACGTCTGCTCCCTTCCCTTATTATTTGATCTTCCTAATCTCTGGCAGTCAACTTCTGTGCCCCTCAACCCTGATGATAAAGTATAAAATACTCCATGGCCCTTTTAATCTTGTTACATATACACTTAAATGAGGGCAGCCAAGATCCTAGGGTAAAAGGAGCCGGAGGATAACTTTGGTTCCCGGTCTCCCACCTGAAAACAAACGCCCCAACCAGACAACGCGCCCTCTACAGGCAGAAGCGGAAACACGCCCTGACTGATGGCCTGGGTCACGGGCGGCGCCTCCAAACTCGTCCATCTCTGCCCGTCTGTCCATCCTCCCTCTCCCTCCATCTGCTCACTGAGAACATTCTGGAGGGGACACTGCACACCGGCCCCACTGCAAATAACCTCCTCTCTGTTCTGTACCCCTGGTTAGCACAGCACTGACCCCCCAGGATGGAACAGACCCTGACTTTCCTGTGACTCTGTGTGGATCTCGGGCAGCAAAGGCTGGGAGGTAGCTCCGGCCACAGCCGTTCCCGGGGCCCGTGGGCGAGGATGGGCTCGTGGCGGCCTCGCCTCATCCCTGGCTGGTCCTATTTGAGCCGTTAGTCAACACAGCAGAGAAGCTCGCCTCCTGGTAAGCAGGAAGGCTGCTGAGGGTGCTTTTGGATTTTGCAATGACAGTTCACACTGAACGTTACAATGTTCTGCATGATTGAAAGAATCCCACGACAAGGCTTTTTTCTTGCTTTCTTTTTTGCTTTTGACAAAATGCGTGCTGGAGGAATACAAACTCTGGGTGCAGCTGCAGTAGGACTAAGGGCACCTCTGTGGCTTCTGTGATGGAACAAAGGCACTGGCGTCCCACATTCTACTGAGAATACATGACTACTAGGCTAGTCTCAAATATCCCAGTGCACTTATGTCCCACTGATTGAGTCATTTACTTTATAGTTTCCTTAAAATAATAAGGAAAAAAAAAACTGGAAAAGATATCTAGCCTTTTCACTGCAAATGTCTGGGCTCTAGTTTCAATTCTAATCAAAAGTGTAAACATCAAGGCTGTCCTGTGAATGTGAAGGAGGCTGGGTACCTGGGGTGAGACCTCTTCTCTCCTTCCTAAAGAGGATGCTGTGGACCTGCACTGGCAGATGAAATGCATCCACGGAGAGACTGGCTTCTCAAGTGATGTAGTAGTGACACTTAGTGTGACACAAGGATGAAGGACCCAGGAAGCAGGGAGAGCTGAGAGTACAAGAAACGGAACAAAGAAGCAGTAAAAGAACCAGGGAGATTGTTTCTTCCCAGAGTCTGAATCTGAAAAAACTAAAAGGTTGATCCTAGTTTTATAACACACTTCAAATTCCACAATTTTAGTGTCTTTTATAGTAACACTGGATTTAGCTTCTCTTTTTCTGCACAGTATTTTACCTGGGGAAATAGTCAATGGATGGAATTCCTTGTCTCTCAGCAATACTTCAACGATGGAGCCTCCCCAGATTAAAACTAAAGACTCAACAACTAGAATATTTATTTAGTAGTTTAGGCTTAATTTCTTACATCAGGAATTAATGTTTTCTCTCAATTTAATTAATACTAATTTTAAATTACCTATATTTAATCGTATGTGTTAATGCTTAAGTTTCCCATAATTAACTAGCATTTGCATGTAAAAAAGGATTTTTTTTTCTTACCTAATATCTCAAATCCCTAGCATAGTGTCAGGGCCATAGTAGGTGCTCAATAAATATATGCTGGGAAACAGAAAAAAGTATAATAAACTAAACTAAATAAAGTTTTCAATGCCCTACAGCAAGGAGCACTAGGAATAGAGGAGCCTGGGGTACGCATGCTTGATTACTCATGGCAACAAGAAAAACCACACACTGAGGGAACCATGGGTGTGTCCATAAATTGGGATAGAAAGGGTTTATTAATAAGATTGGGGCTCATGTAAAGTAATCTGGAGGGGGAGGGAAGCAGGGCTGTTCCCTGGACTGGATGCTCTCAGGAAGTAGAGGTAATTCTTGATCCGGTATCTCAATGAACCTTATCTGTGAGGCCTAGGGATGAAGTAGGACTAAATCTATAATTAGAAAAGAAGCAGCAGATACTCCTATTACCCAGGATGGGCTGCTTGGTCATATTTGTGGTTTGACAATGCTCACGCTTTTGATATGTTCAGATGTGATTATGGTTATATTTGTTTCTATGGCTGTCATAACAAAATTCCACAGACAGCAGGGCTTAAACAACAGAAGTTCATTTTCTCACATCACTGGGGGCTGGATGTCCAAGATCAAGGTGTCAGCAGTGCTGGTTTCTCCCGAGGCCTCTCTCCGTGGCGTGCAGACAGACAGCTTCTCGCCGTGTCCTCACATGGCCATTCCTCCGAGAGCACACGTCCCTGGTGTTGCCTCCTTTTCTTAAAATGTCACCAGTCCTATTGGATTAGGGCCTCACCCTCATGGCCTCATTTTACCTTAATCGCCTCTTAAACGTCACCTCCAAATGTGGTCACATGCTGAGGTCCTGGGGTCAGGGCTTCAACATATAGATTTGAGGGTGGAGGTTATGTTCAGTCCTCAACAGTAGTGAGTCTGATTTTTGATCCATCACAGAATGGTTCTGTTTCCTGTTGGCTTCTGTGAAATTGTTCATTTCCAACAGGTCGGTGTCCGGTTCTGCAATTGCATTCTGAGGGTCATTCTGGGGAGCTCAGCCCTTTCAATTTCCTCTCCCAATAATCTCACAAGCATCCTGTTCACCGCATTAAAATATATCCCCTTAAATCTACAGTTGTGTCTAGTACCTGTGACCAGATTCTCACTGATTTTCCCAATGAAGACCCTCCAAGGTCAGGTTTCCTTGTGGAGCCTCCAGGCTGGCAACCTGTATGCTTCTTGAGATTTCCCGGCCCTCACCTTCCTCATGGTTGATGGGTGTGTATTTTCCATGCATATTTCTAACTCTCACTAGGTTTTAAGTTGCTTTAAGAAGAGGGGCTCCATTTTACTTATCTTTGCGATTTTAATCTCTCAATGCTTTGCTTACAATAAAGCTCCACCAAGTACTGAATAAATAATATAAAAACAGTCTTTATCAGCATATATTACACATCAGTATTTCTTAACTAATTTTGATAATATCATAGTTTTTTTTGCAAACATGCCTTAAGGATTAAAATAACCTTTTCATATCAGACATTATAATCAACTCCCATTATTTTCAGCATAAAGAATCTTTAATTTAAGATGATTCATTTTCCAAAAGCTTTTGTGTAATTTGAAAAATGAGACAGATAAAAGACAAGGCAATTTCTCATTGGAAACAATAACAAAGAAGGCTTCTAGGTTTAGGCTTACCTCAATTTAGGGAAACTCAGTCTCTGTAGTATTGCTAGAAATCCGGCTCTCAGAATAGGAGCAAAGGAGGCAGGTAAGCAGCAGCCGTGATCTGACTGGATCACTGGTGAGGAGACCCAGACGCAGGGCCACACCGGCAGGGGCTCCTGGCCAGCCTGTAGCTTCACAGTCTACTCTTTCATAGCATGGCAGAGGTCACCTCCACAACCTTTACTCAAGAGTAAGTGCTGTCATTTTGTACTCCTAAATGAACCTGTGTGTGTACCTGGGCTAGAGCACCGAGCTGCGGGCAGGTGCACCAGGGCTAATTCTGCCCAGTGCAGGGATGGGAAGAAATTTGTCCAAGGCTCCAGCTGTGGTCATTTCAGTGCTGACTTTTCACCTTTCGTGAGATGAGATTGGAGGAGATGTGCCCTCAGGACGTTTAGCAGTCCCCCAAAGAAAACAAGGATGCCAACAGTAAAAACAATTACGATTTTCTAGTTCTCCTTTTTCGGGCACTATTGTCTCTTAGAAAGAGAGAAAGATAGCTATGATGGAGTCTTTGGTTTTCCCTTCTTAAAATTAAAAGAAAATGAAAACAAAGCCAGAGGCTGTTGTCTCCTGAAGCAGAAAATTAAGAGTTTATGATTCTGAAAAAAGAGTCTGTGATTCTGAAAAGGAGAGCGACTCTTTTCTTTGATTCTAGTGGGAGAGAACCCTGTCTCCTCCTGAGAGTGGCTATTTTCTTTGAAAACTGATTTGCTAAATTTGTTCTTGAAAACTGAGTTGGATTAGGAGTTTGGCTATCTAGTTCCAGAATATGTCTGTTAACACCGGTTACTGAACAGGAGGTAAAAGTGATGGAATTCAGAATAGTAAGAAAACTGAAGACGAAGTTTGGCAAAGGGATTTCTCTTGATAGGAGATTTTCGCACTTTATGTATCTCATTAATTCATTCAAATATCTACTAAGAACCAGGTGAGGGCAGGCCATGGAGCTATTGCCAGACTTACAAAAATAATGAGGTTAATCCTCTTTCCTACCATTCAGAGCAGCGGTAGAAAGCGCTATCACTTTCCTAATTTCCAGATTCCTAAACAGGCTGCAGGATATGGGGACTTACCTACTAGTTGGCCTCTGAACACAGAATATCGATGTGAGGTTGAACTCGACGTCCCACCACTTTGGGCTTTTTGGTGTTTTCGGTACAATGAGGTCGTTGTTTAAAGTAGAGGACCTCTGATATCTCCTATCTCTAGGATTCCTGAAATGAAATAAGAGAAGAAAGTCCTATATCGAGTAAAATAACACAGATATTAGTAATTGGGACCATGTGATATCACTTTAAAAGTTTTAAAATTCACTCTCTCGAGTATTTGAAATGCTTTTATTTATTTGATATTTCGACTGTTTCTTCTTCTACTTAAATAATTATTTATTTGTTTTGGCAAACTCTAAAGCATATACACATTTCTCAAGACCCCTTCTTGCTTATCAGGAATACTGATTTCCAAGAGAGCTTTCAAGCTGGCTCTCTCAAGAAGCATAACAAGGGATTTCACCCAGGTCTCTGGGAGCACACTCAAGAATCTTCTGGAGTTCTACCTTGGGAAGGACCACAGCTACCTGCCTGCACCAAAAATGGCGGCCCTCGCCTCGGGGAGGCCCGCATTTAACTGCTGCTCTACCCATCAGAATCTGTTCTCACTGGCAGCTTGCTTTTTTCTTTCACCAGAGTTTCAGCAAATGCCTCCACACTGTTCACATGGTAAACATATTTGACATGTGCTCTGAAGAAAGAATAAATCAGTGTATTCAGCATATCACACAATATTTAGAAAATAGATTTGTTTTCCCTCTTGCGGACTTTGAAGTCAGAAATATACAAACGGCTGTGAAACATCTAACTGCCATCGAAGGCCGTTTTCTCTGAAGGAAACAATGAGTGTGCTTTTACTAAAACAAGTTGAAGAGTGATTGCCAAAAAGCACTGGGTGGAAACTCGCCTTTCAACTCTGTGGTACCTTTTTCATCGCTACTGGAAACTGGATTAACTCAAAGGTTTTCCCTTCTCTTTTCTCACTTTTTTTTCCTATTTGTATTTCTAAGACCCTGAGCAAAGTCTTTCATCTGAAAATCCACAGACTAACCTCCTTAAAATGCACGGCAGAAGATTCTGAATATCGTTTTGGCAGATGTTTCTACAGTTTCCTCTGTTCAGTGTTATTTGAATTCTTCTCAAATCAGTTCAAAGAGGTTTTACAATACACAGCATGCTTATAGTCTCCAAGACTGAACTGCAGTTTGGAAGTCTCGTATTAGTTAAATGGGCCACATACATGGCATGAAACAGAATGGGAAATTTGACCAGGAACAGTAGGAAATAATCTAACTCTTACAACCCAAACCAAGGAATCTTGTTTGATATAGAATATTCTGGAGCTGACTCTTATTATCTATTTGCCAAGTTTGAAATAGTATTATTTTTAAAAATACTGAAAGTTCTACCAATTAGATATTTTTGTTACCCTGTAGACATAGGCCAACCAGAAGTATGATATTAATTTTTAAAAGGATATTGAAATTAGCCCCGTAGGCACCACCAAGTTCAAAGAAATTCGACAATTTTATTTTACTTCTATTCTATTCTACCCTAACCAGCTTACACTAAACAGGTGCTCAGTGTGTTCAAGGCAAAACACTGGAAATTGTAGGAAAGAAGGGATTATTATAACACTACCTGTCAGAAAGTGGGTATTTTTATGTTTCTGCATGGTTGGAACATTCTGAACAAATTTACTGGGACCTCGGTTAAAGGCTAAGCCTGGAAGCTGCTGAGTCACTGGTAAGGGACCTGCCTCCCTGAAGGTATGTGTTTACAGTTTAAGGAGGACAAGATTTGGAGCCATGTGGACAGTCCTGAGGTTGTAAACTCAGAATGCTTGTCCCATCTCCCTCTGAAGACATTTATTTATATTCCGAAGAGTGAGAATCCAGGACCCCGCCCCTTCTCTCCTGAAGAAAAGTGTTTACACCAGGGAGCAAAGGTTTTCCTCCCTTTACGAGAGAAGAGGGGAGCGGTGGCTTACAGGGGTGCCACTCCCATGTGAGCTCCCAGAGTCATGTTTTTGGGATTTCTCACCTGTTGCAGGGACCCTGATACATGCAGGGTAACACCTGGTTCCCATCACGAAACCCCAGATACGGGACAGATTGAGAAAGGAAAACCTATGTAGCTACAGCTCTAAGTAGGAAAGTATAGTCTGTCTCTGTATCAGAAACCATGTGTCCACTTTCAGCATAACACAAATATATTGATCGAGTGACTGATCAATAGATGAATGACAGGTTGATAGAGAGATGTTGGCTCCATAAGTGGAGAAATAAACATCAAAGAAGGCAAATTTTAAGTATCCTAAGAAAAATAACGAATTGTTTTGGAAGAGATTTAAGGAAGGTTAAATTACAAACGGTAGGTGGCAATCTGAGGAGGTGCCTTGAAGTCATTTGCTTTTTCCACTGGCCTAGAGTGATAACAAGAGTCCTAGGACTAGCTCGAGGGTGGAGGAATACTCATCCAGATGGAGGGATAACCGGAGCAAAGCAGGGCCAGGGCCGCTGCAGTCTGCAACACAGCACGTTATCTACGGAGGAAAGGGCAGAACTAGAGGCCACATTTGAATCACATGCTGGAGAAGCACATGCAGTTTTGAATAACTTGGGAGCCATTTCAGGTTCTTCAAAGAAGAATGACATGATCAGAGATTTTTTTCCCTTAAAGAATTTATCTGGCATATCCGAATGAACATGGCATTCTATATGCTTATGTGTGTTATTTAACTAAAAATTAAATATCTATTTCAAGTTACCCCAAAAAATTATCTGATCTTTTGTGTCTGTTCAATCACCTAATGCTTTCAGAAGAAACCCATTTTGAGGTCAGGTGCTGAAAAACACTCTGAAAGGATATTGACTCACCTCTCAAAATGTTTTGAACCCAACTGAACTGCAAAATTATCAAATTCAGAAATGTCTAATAATTAGAGTTTATTTCTTCTAACAGTCTGCGTTGTTTTGTTAGGGCTACCATAACAACACACCACAGACAGGGTGGCTTAAAAAACAGAAATTTATTTCCTCACGGTCTGGGGGCTGGACGTCCAGGGTCAAGGTGTCAGCAGGGGGCTGCTTCTCTCGTGTCTTCTCCCAGTTTGCAGATCTTGCTGTGTCTTCACACGGTCTTTCCTCTGGATCCATCCCAGGAGTCTCTTCTTTTCTTTGAAGGATGTCAGTCATTTGGGATTTGGGACCACCCTAACTTACTCATCTCTCTAAAGACAGGCTCATGTTCAGTAACCTCGGAGAGGGTTAGGGCTTCAACACATGAATTTTAGGTAAGGGGAGAGTGCACACTTCAGCCAATCACAGTCTCTTGTGTATTTAAAAGCCTTAAGCCATGTCTCCTGCAATCCCCTATAGCCGATTTTCCACAAACACAGCGTTATCCTTTGCTAGAGTGCTTGTAACCCTGGCAAATTCATACCATTTGACATCTAAACCTGATTTGCGTTTTGAGGCATGAGTGGAAGGAAAAGAATATTGCGATTCAGTAGGATGCTAAGAGTCTCTTTTTTTTGTCTTTTAAATCTTTTTTGTCCCTTTTCTTTTGACGTGTTATCTGAGACTTGTTGGCAAATGGACAGATTTTCCATGGAAGTGTATGAATGGTCTTCAAGGGATATGTAAAAGAAAATAATTTGCCAACTTTACAAACATCAGGGTTTCGGAACATTTGGTTTAGATTATGATAAAATAATTTATGAGAGTAATTTTCTTTTTCAGAACCTCTGTGTGGGTTGCCTTTATTTTTCAGCCTCTCTACTGATGAAAATATTATAGTTATTTAAAACCCTCTGTTCACTCCCAAATTAAGAGATCCTTTGTGTAGACACCTGTGTATATTGTATAAACTGACAGATGCATATCTAGTGCCTGAATCAACTACATGGCAGATGATCATGAAGAAGAATTGGTCTCTGCCTTAAAGTAACCTATCGCATAGTGGCATGCGAAAAATAATTATGAAATTCCCTAAAGCAACAAAAATTATTTGCAAACGAGTACTTTTCATTAAATTACTAAGGGCCTCATTCTTATGTTGGACAGAAGACTTATGAATTAAAAAATGCAAGTTATCAACTTGGAAATGAATCTATTTTATCTCAGTGTGTTTGCAAACAAGTGCTTCTCTTATAATATGTGACTGTTCAGAACCTGGGAAGCACCCAAGGCGGAATCTGAGGAGGGAGGCGCATCTGGTGAACTCCATCAGAATAATGAACATAAATGGCGTGTTCTCTGACAGGTGGTTGGGGGCATTTGGCCAAGACCATCAATTACTTAGTGACACTTTTCAACATTTATAAATCTTATTGTTTAAGTTTCCAGGGAAATCGTTTCCCAGGTTTGGGAGAAGAAAAACCTCCAAGAAAGAAAAGCACTTGTTTTCTCTGGGATCTGCTATAAAAAGTAGCAATTATGGGAGGACCGCCCAAAACCATGAAGAGCTGCAGGGTACAACAGTAGGCGGCTACAGAAGACAGAAGATGTCTGGATTGGAACAAAATAATCTCTGGACCTCAGTTTTCACTTCTTAGGCAATGGATTTAGAGAATTTCAAACACAAGAAATTTAAATATTAATGAAAGGGAACCACATGTCTTCTGTTTCTGGCCACAATGAAGTAGCCAGTATCACACTCAGCCTCTTGATATAAATAACTATGAAACCTGGACAAATATGTATAATAATTGTTTACAGGAGATGGACAACTACCTATGCAGCCTGCAAACGTGGAGAGAAGGCTTGGTGAGCCACAAGCTCCACTTGGAGATGCTTTCTGAGTCAGGAAGGCACAGCCAAGGTGGAGAGCAGCTGTCTCACCGGGTGAAGAGGACAAAGACCAGAGCAGTGAGGTTCTAGCACAGCTGGGATTTGGGGGAAAGAAGTACTTGAAAAGGGAGCATCATGAGGAGGGAACGGCAAAAGTCTACGTGGAAATTCGACTTCAGCCTTTGACGGACCCCTGAGCTGCATGCACAGGAGGTCCAGGACACCTGGGGGACATGGCTCCCTCACCTGCTGGGGAGACAGTGCAGTTGGTGTCCAATCAGACGGGAAATTTTGTTGGATATTCTGAGAATCTATAAGGTAAATATTGACATTGCTAAAAGGAGACAGAATTCCACAATTGTAGTTGGGAATTTTTATACAAGCACCACAAAATTGACAGAACAAGTAGATAAAAATCTGTTAACTATATAGCTCTGAACAGTGCTTTGAACAACCTTGTTGATATGACATGATATGATATGATACATATACACACATATACATATATAGGTGTATGATATATACCAAACCCAATAATTATAGAACTCGAATTCTTTCCAAATACTTTTAGAGTATTTACTAATATTTTCCATATGCTGATTCTCAAAGCAGTCCTCAACAAATTTCAAAGGACTGAAATCATTCAGACCTTGGTTTTTGACTAAGGTGGATTAAACAGATAAGGGGAAGTTCACCCACAGATTAGAAATTAAGCAATACATTTCTAAATAAGTCATAATTAAAAATTCAAAGCAAAGTTTAGAAAAATAATTTAATGAATCCTAATGAAATTTCAAAATATCAGTATGGATAGAAAAAAGTAAATTAATGCTCAGAGGGAAATTTATTAACAATAAATATATAAGAAAAAGATAAATGCCTAACCTTCCATCTCAAGGATCTAGAAAAATGGCAGTAAACAAAACATAAAGCATGTATAATTAAGAAAATAGGATAAGAACAGAAATCAATAAAATGGGAAAATAAATGAATGCCACAAAGGAAACCATAAACGAAATGAAAAGATAACCTATGGAATGGGAGAAAATATTTGTAAACAATGCGACCAACAAGGGATTAATTTCCAAAATATTCAAACACTTCATACAGCTCAATATCAAAAAAACAAACAACCCAGTCAAAAAATGGGCAGAAGATCTAAACAGACATTTCTCCAAAGAAGGCATATAGATGGCCAACAGGCACATGAAAAGATGCTCAACATTACCAAGTATTAGAGAAATGCAAATCAAAACTACAATGAGGTATCACCTCACACTGGTCAGAATGACCATCGTCAAAAAGTCTACAAACAATAAATGCTGGAGAGGGTGTGGAGAAAAGGGAACCCTCCTACAGTGTTGGTGGGAATGTAAATTGGTGCAGCCTCTATGGAAAACAGTATGGAGGTTCATTAAAAAACTAAAAATAGAGCTACCATATGATCCTTCAATGCCACTCCCAGGTATATATATCCAGAGAAAACTAGAATTTGAAAAAATACATGCACCCCAAGTTTCACTGCAGCACTATTTACAATAGCCAAGACATTGAAGCAACCTAAATGTCCATTGACAGATGAATGGATAAAGAAGACGTGGTGTATACACACACACACACACACACACACACACACACACACACACACACACTGGAATATTATAAAGCCATGTGCAGCAACATGGATGGACCTAGAGATTATCATACTAAGTGAAGTAAGTCAGGCAGAGAAAGACAAATATCATATACTACTGCTTATATGTAGAGTCTAAAAAATGATACAAATGAACTTATTTACAAAACAGAAATAGAATCACAGACATAGAAAATAAATTTATGGTTACAAAAGTGGGGAGGGAGGGGATAAATTAGGAGTTTGGGATTAAAATATACACACTACTATATATAAAATAGATAACTAGCAAGGACCTACTGTATAGCACAGGAAACTATACTCAATTTCTTGTAATGACCTACAATGCAAAATAATCTAAAAAAGAATATATATATATGTACACTATATATGTACAGCAATGTGATTCAGTTATACATACATATACATATATATATGTGTCGCTTATTAATTTTTTTCTGGCTGTGTTGGGTCTTCGTTGCTGCGCACGGGCTTTCTCTAGTTGCGGCGAGCGGGGGCTGCTCTTCGTTGTGGTGTGCGGGCTTCTCATTGTGGTGGCTTCTCTTGTTGCGGAGCATGGGCTCTAGGCGTGTCGGCTTCAGTTGTGACACGCAGGCTCAGTAGTTGCGGCTCATGGGCTCTAGAGCACAGGCTCAGTAGTTGTGGTGCACGGGCTTAGTGGCTCCGCGGCATGTGGGATCTTCCCGGACCAGGGATCGAACGCGTGTCCCCTTCATTGGCAGGCAGATTCTCAACCACTGCGCCACCAGGGAAGTCCCGCCACTTATTAATTTTTAAATGTCATGTAAGTGTTTGAGAAGTCTTGACTACCAAGACAGAGCAGCATGGCACACGTGAAATAAAATGGTAATATAGCTGGCATGTATATCTTGTATTCTACGTGCCAAGCACTGATCTGGTGCATTTTGTATGTGACAAACCCAGTGAGGTAGACAGTTTTCTGCACTGTCAGATGAGCAAATGTACATGCAGAAATACTAAGAGTCTTGCCTGCTGTCATATAACTAAGAGAACAGAACTAAAATTTTAACCTTGACCGTGTATTTCCTGTGTATTCTCTTAACCATTGATATTACCTCTTGATTCACGAGTTTTACACCTTATTATGCTATTTGGGCCAATTATTTATTTTCTTGAATTAATGTATTACTCTAGTACAGAAAATTTCACATAGCATTAAATGTATCTTTCTTTCTCGGATTTATCCCTTGATCAATGCTTTGACAGAAGGGAATAGTATGTTTCTATCTTTGACATATCACCTAGCTCATGATATTATCTGTCTGCCTGTCTATCTGTTATCTATCATCTATTATCTAGCCATCTGTCTTTGTTGAGTAAAAAAGAACAACATGTTTCTAGGAGTCAAGTAACTAAACACACAGTGAAAGAACTTCTGAAAAGGAAGGAATTATTTTCGATCCAAAGTGAAAAGCTTTTCTGAATAATTAAAATAATAGAACATCAGAAATGGTTAGCAATCAGTGATTTTTTTTTTTAACGTGACACTCATCATTCTAAGTACTTTTTAGTCATCTTCTGAAGTAATGGGAAAAATCAGTCCATGGTTTTACATCCCAAATAATGCTCACCAACAAAAGACAAATTCTACCCAATCTTAATGGTCAACTAGGTTTGTTTTCAATAAATCAATAAGCTAAAAATGTCATTCAAAGGACGAAATGCAACAATTTTTAATCTCATTCTCACTCAGCTAAACATTTTAAATTCCCCTTTGGTAAGCAAGATCTGAGGACTGGGGTTGCAACCTGTTTGAATACAGAGAGAAGATGTCAATTATAATTTTGTTCATTTTCCGAAGGATGAACCTCGAGGTTAATAGGATCAAACTGAATAATGAAGGAGAACGTCCAGACACATTTTATTAAAAACACAAGACCTCTTAAAATTCAACATTACCAAGTATTAGAGAAATGCAAATTATTTTATTGACAACATATACAAATTATTTTATTGACAACATATATAACTTCTTTATTGACAACATATATAAATGTTGTCAATAAAGAAGTTTAACTCAATTTTTATGACTCATCAAAATAGTGTAAAATGAATCATTCCAGGACTCCAAATTCATTATGGAATTATTCTGAAATCTGCTCTCTTTTAAAATTATGTTGGAAAACCCATCACTATTCTTTAAGCTAGCATTAACCTTTCAAAAAACTAGTAAGTCAAAATTTTTGCAAAGTATCTTCCTCCTCATTTTAAATTTTAATAATCCTTTAATAAAGATGTAGAAATATTATGGTTTCACTTATTTTCCTTTTTAATTGCAGATGCACAGTAGAGAGGTAGCATATTCACTGTTAGTGGCATGCAATCATCATATCTTACACACTTAGTTTTCCCAACTTTTCTCCATTTTCCACAACAATATTATTCTCCCACCCATAGCTACCCATTTCTTTATGTAATGGTTATTCTTGTTACTAACCTACCAATGCTTTATTTACAGGTATAATTCCCTGCTACAAAAGTTATACTATCTCTGAATCACTCTGTGCTCCAGTGATGACTTTTCTTGCCTTCTGACCTTCACATATATTTTGATTCTGATTGGAAATATTTTTCCCACCTCTTGACCAAGTGGAACCCCTAATCCTCATTCGGGATTTAGTTAAGAGAATGTTTTTCTCAAGAAAGCATATTCTGAGGTTGAACATGGCCTTCTGTGTGATTCTCTATCTCAGTCAGATTATAACATTTTTATACAGAATCCAATTATTTCTGTATTTTGAATTCCTTGTACCCTCGTCTGCTTCTATCACTAAGTTGTAAGGTGACTGAGCAGACGGCCTGACTACCAGCAGTCCGCAGATGCCCAGCACAGAATAGAGTTTTAGTAACATCTAATGAATAAAGAAATATTGTATCTGTGACACCTCTGCTATTACTGTTTTCATCACACAAGGCCCCTCTGTGACCTGAACCTCCTGCCCTGTTTAAAATAAGTAAACTTCAATTAACCTGCTTCATTTGGTTCCAGGTTAAAATAAACGATCAGAGCCTTCAAAAATATTTGGTAGTATCCAGTACCTAATGTATTTAACATCAAAAGAGCTATAACAATGATGTATTTTTTTAAATTTTATTTTATTGAGGTATAGTTGATTTACAATGTTGCGTTAATTTCTGCTGTACAGCAAAGTGACTCATTTATACATATGTGTATTCTTTTTCATATTCTTTTCCATTACAGTTTATCACAGGATATTGAATATAGTTCCCTGTGCTATACAGTAGGACCTTGTTGTTATCCATTCTATATATAATAGTTTGCATCTGCTAATCCCAAACTCCCAATCCATCCCTCCCGCACCCCCTAAACAATGATACACTCTTGACAAAGAATTATTATAATAAGAGAAAGTTGTTATTTTCCCTTAAGATTTTTAGAACTTACAGTTTGTACCAATTATATTTTAATTTTATTTCTAAATGCCTTAATGGAAAAAACATGGATATCATGAACAACTACGAAACAATAAGCTTATGTATATAACATGGGAAATTTATTTTATTTTAGGAGTATTATAAAAATAAATGTTTTGGTAGCTATTGCATTTGAAGCTCTCTTTGGGGCTAATGGGAAAAATGTTTCTTTTTTTAAAAAAAAATATAATTCAGAAGTTTCTTTTTAAAACTTCTTTTGAAATGTGTTTTCCTACTGACATTTCACCCTGACCATTAGCCTGGATTACAAATACACGTTTTAAAATTCATATCAAGTGAATAATTATTGCTTTCTTTCTCCTTTAAAATAAACTTCCTCGGGCTTCCCTGGTGGCGCAGTGGTTGAGAGTTCGCCTGCCAATGCAGGGAAGCGGGTTCGTGCCCCGGTCCGGGAGGATCCCACATGCCGCGGAGCGGCTGGGCCCGTGAGCCGTGGCCGGTGAGCCTGCACGTCCGGAGCCCGTGCTCCAAAGCGGGAGAGGCCACAACAGTGAGAGGCCTGCGTACCGCAAAAAATAAAAATAAAAAAAATAAACTTCCTCATGACAAACATGCACGTGTAAGGTTTGTCAGCCCCCTGCCATCGGCCCTCCCCACCAGCTGCGGCTATTTTCAATTCTTCTAATAATTGTTTCCGGTTATTCCCGACGTACCTGTAGCAAACCAATCAGGAACCCAATGAAGCTCAGTACTGTAGTAAAACTAGCTATTGCAAAAGACTTGTACTGCATTTTATATCACTAACGTTAGGAAGAAGGAAATTTGTAGTTGGAATGATTAGAAAATTGGTCCTTGGAGGACCCACCTTTATTTGCCAACATCCCTTTGTCCTCAGTGTTCAAATACTTCTGAGTTGGAATCCACTTGTAATTTAATAGCTTTGTGTCTTTCAGGATTTACATCAACTCTGTTCATCTCAGTGTCCTATGCAATTGAACTGCTACCCCCTCCCCGCCCCCAGCTGGCAAGGGTTTCATTACGGGAGATGAGAGGAAGTGAAATGACCAGCCCCGGGCTCAGCCGCCAGACGCTCGGGAGAGGCTGCTGCCACTCCTCTCCATCCACTCTCCTCAAGCGATACAACACACACAGTCACCCCTGTTGAAACATACTTTGGTGAAGTTATGTAACAAAAGCTGAAATAAGAGAATAGTTTATGCAGTTTAGGATTGGTAGATGGAGAGAGGAAAAACAAAATTATGGAAAGAACTTGCAAGAGTCCCAGAAGGAAAGAGATGGTGGAATTCCTCCTTGAAATGGAGGAATTGAGAAGCATTTATTAAAGGGACAACACGCAAGAAAAATCAGCAAGAGATGGTAAAAAAAAAAAAAAAACACCAGGGTTAGCACAGGAAAAGAGTCGTTTCTTCCCAGTGGGCTGGGGTACAGTGAGGGCAGCTCCTGGCACCAGTAGGGTCTCCAGCTGTAGGGGTCCTGGAGGATATCGGCCTTCATTAGAGGCCCCCCGTCCACCCTCCCTCATGCCCTGAGTGTGATCTGGGGGTACCTCCCCTTGCCTGGACGTCAGCACACACACGAGGGCCTGGCAGCCCCACTGACTCAGGCCAGAATAAGCAGCCCTGAGCCCCAGGCAGGGTCAAGAGCGGACTGTTGGTCCGGGGGCTAAAAGGGGAACACGGAGCACAAATTATGAGCACTGATCTCCATTTGGGTTTTCTACAGCTAGAGCAAAACACTAATGTCCAGAAGAGCCTGGTTCTTAACTTACACACACACAAAAAAGAACGATGAATTTTGGACTCTTGTTCATTGCCTATATTTCCCCAGGAGTTAGATCCTTCTTGTTCTTTTTTCTTATTAAAGGGGTGTTAGCAGTATCACTTTGCATGCGGTTGGAAAGAGTTCCTGGACCCAATTCCAGCATGTGGGTGGAGGCGTCCCCGCACCAACAAGCAATTCTCTGATGCCAGCAGGGAGTCTGAGAATCCACCCCAATTCTGAGACTCTCCACCTGTGGTCAGCGTTGGGTTCCACAGGGAAGGGGCTCAGTCCCACAAGACCCGCCCCCCCAACTTCAGACTCCAGTCGAAAGCTCACGTTAACACCTGTGCTTCTGACCAACCAGCTACCAACTGGAGGTCCCCATGACCCCCTCCAATTCAGGATCGCAAGTCCAGGTTGTTACCTGCACTTCTGAACTGGCTGTAAATCAGAGGTTCCCACGACCCCCTCCTTGGGTTCTGTTAATTTGGTAGAGCGGCTCAGAGAACTCAGAAACATTGTACTCATGAGATTACTGGTTCATTATTAAAGGATATTAAAGCATATGAATCAACAGCCAGATGAAGAGATACACACGGTGAGGTCCTGGACAAAGGAGCTTCTGTCCTCTTGGAACTTGGGCCCTGACTTGGTGGTACCAGGGCACTTTCTGGTCTCCTTACCTGGAAGCTGGTGGAAAAAAAGGAGCCCCAAAGCTGTCCTTGTGGGTTTTTACGGAGGCTTCACTACATAGTCATGATTGACTAATCAGGGACCAATGACAATCGATTCAACCCCCAGCCCCTCTCCCCTCCTCAGGTCAGCGGATGGGACTATAAGTCCGAACCCTCTAATCACAGGTGGGTTCTCCTGCCAACCAGTCCCCACCCTTGGGTAGGAAAAGCATTTTCAGAAACTGAAGACCAGGGGCCAAATATGATCCCACTGCTCTTATTACACAGGAAATTCTAAGGTTTTTGGAGCTGTGAGCCAGGCACTATGGATGAAGACAAGCTATACGTATTTCTTATAAATCACAATAGCACAACAGTCATAGAGCAAAACTCCCCTGAACAACGTATGTGATTTAATTGTAATATCTGCAGATCCAGGACAGAGGAAGAACTCAGGAAATATTTATTCAATAAATTAATGAACACGTACCAAAAATGTGACAAAAATATTTATAATTAAATGCTGTAGGATCATCCAACAGATCACACCTATTACCTACGGTTAAGGTCATGGAGAATCCTATAGTAGCCGGATTGAGACATGTGCATCTAACACACTGTTGATGGCATTGGCTGTGCCCTCTTCCCATATTTCTGCCTCTCCCCAAATAAGAACAAACATCTTCCCGAGCGTGTACTCTGCCCCTTCCCCTGTAACTAACTCTTCCCTCCAGGAGAAGTGCTGACCTGCCTGATCAGGGACGCGATACCCGCTGTCTGCACGTCACAGGCTTGACGGTTTATAGCAGAGCCATGCACAGCCGTCCGGCTTCCTTATTGAACAGAGGTCAGCGGTCTCTTTCCTGGCTTCCTCTTCCTGTTCCTGCCCAGTGGACAGGTAGCTCTCGTCCTGCTCTCTGTTCTCATTCCCTCAGGTGGCCTGGCCTCCCGTTCTGGCTGTGGTCTGTGCTGGCCCCTTGCTGGGTCCCCCAAGCCAGCACTGAGCAGTGCAAGACTGGTAGGTGGCCCTCACATTATGTGGTGATACCACGTCCAGATCAATGGCCACATGGGCAGAGTCACAGGAAGAGAGCAAGGGTCCCCGAGAACTCTAGACTTAGGCTGCATTTTCTAAACCAGCTGTTTATGGGGCATTGAAAAGGTGCCTTTGTTGCTAGCTCAATGACTGATAACATGGGACTTTGTTATCAATTTAACTATGAATCTCACTGGATCTGCACGTGAATCGGGACCCCAGCATAGAAGAGCAGTGAATGGAAAGCCCTGAATCTCTAACTGTGGATATCAAGGATTTACCATCAACCAGCTACTTAGCTTTTATCAAATCATGACTAGAGCTAAGAAATCTTTAACTTTTCTCCCAACTCTAAAATTCTGTGAACCTATGAATTATTAAAATGGGGAAAACTTCTGCCAAATGGACATGAAACACAAAGAATCTTAATTATTGTTGATAATTATTTGTGTTATTATAGGATAATTAATTATAATATTAAATTTCAAGAGCCTGATAGCTGACTTTAAATATTTTCAACAGTATTTTGAAACAACTTTTTGGTAGAATTTTACAGTCTTAGCTTTTTTTTTTTTTTTTTTTGTGGTACGCGGGCCTCCCTGTTGTGGCCTCTCCCGTTGCGGAGCACAGGCTCCGGACGCGCAGGCTCAGCGGCCATGGCTCACGGGCCCAGCCGTTCCGCGGCATGTGGGATCTTCCCGGACCAGGGCACGAACCCGTGTCCCCTGCATCGGCAGGCGGACTCTCAACCACTGCGCCACCAGGGAAGCCCTACAGTCTTAGCTTTTAATCCATCACCAATGGTTGACTTTTCCCCAGATAGTTTTATATTATCCCTATTAACATTCTGTCATGAACTAACACTTAATTAAAATATATAATCATGTTTTAGTTCCTTGGTTGTTTTCCTAAATTCCTTGCTATTTATGAATACATAGCAGAGCATAATATTTGCATCTTAATTAACTTTTTCATACTTAATAATTGTTTGTTATTGCCTTTGTATCTGCTCACAGAAAATAGCTAATTCCCTAATCAATTAATGTGTACTCTTACTCCATGACTGCTTTAATTTCTCACTAAACTGAGAAAATATTTGCAAAGGCTTTCTTTTGCTAAATGTTTTTGGAAAATTACCACTCTGCTTCAGAAATGCTCACCATATTATGCAGCAAGACCCACTGATTTGCTTAAAATGTATGTAGTCTGGGGGGAATAGGGCCACATAAAATTTAGTGGGGTGCTAACCAAACCCCTTAGGTGATTTAATCACTGCATCACTGTCCACAGTAGGGTCCTTTCATTTTATGATATGCCAAATCAATACTGCTCCGATATAAATTATAATCTATAGCTTTTCTGTTCTGGAGTCTTGGTCTTCAGGGCAGCTAGTGCTTCCTTTTTCTTAGTAATGAATCAATTCTGAAATGTTCCTAAAATATAATCCTGAGCAATTTGCCTCACTACTCAATGAAGAAGGTCACAGCACTGTAGTCAATGAGAACATACAGCTTGACTGGTCCATACTCAGGCTCTAGAACATTTTTTAAAGGCTGTTTGGAATACTCACTTAGAAAAACACAGTTTGATAAAGAGACATTGTCTCATTTAACTTTCAAAATATTAGAATTATAACTTTATACAAATATAAGATAAACCCATGAAAAGATTTTATTAAACTCATTAATTAATGAGTGAACCAGTGAGGTGTTCAAATTAATTCAAACACTGTTTTGGAGAAGGTATATGTAGGGACCGGTTAATAAAGGAAGATTAGGGTAAGATTTTTGAGTTAGATACGGAACTGGTTAATGAGAAACAGGGCAATCAAACATCACCATTCAGTTATCTTCTCTATTGTACAGAAATTATTTGCATCTCCACAATGTAAGTTCATTTCTATCCCTACGAAGTTAAAATAGCCCGTTCAATAAAAAATTAAAGGTTCAAGCCAATTACTGCCTTTTTCAAGTATCAGATGATTTTTATCACAAAGGCTTTTTAACAAGTAATAAGAAAAAATGTATATTAACAATGGAGATGGTGGGAACCTGGATGAAGCAGGGAGCGCATTACAGATCCAGTGGGGCTTCCTGTTCTTGGCTAGAGCTTTCTTGTACCTTGTGGATACATAGTCCCGGCGCAATTTGAGTCTCTTATTTTTTTAAATACAAATCTGGAAGACAGAAGTTTTTTGCAAGAAAACCCTTGATTTGTAAAATGCTAAGCAGACTGGAAAAAACCAAAATGAAACAAAACAAAAAAACCGTCTCTTTGGGTACAAGTTTTTATCTCCTAAGCGGCTCAGGATGAATCTACCTTGGAGGAAACTGCTCTTGGATGTGAAACCTGCAGTCGACTCTGGACACAGCCATCGTTTGCACAGTTTGCCTACTTAGCTGTTGTTAGTTTCCCCAAAGGCAACTTACACATTTACTATGTTTACTTCCAGACTGGAGGGCCCCGGGGTTCACCCCCTGAAACTTAAATGCTCTAAACTTACAGTCAAAGACCTAAAGTTGTCATTCCTCGACTCTCTGGGTTTCCAGACACTAGGAAAAATACTGATCTCCAATGTTGGGGAAAAAAAAATTAATCCCTGTTACTGGTTGAAAAGCACTGGCCTTCTTTTGTATAAAGGAGGAGTTTGGGATATTTCAGAATTGACAGATCAAATTTAGAGCTCACGTCTCACAACAGAGTAGAGATTCTGACCAAAAGTTGAAAGTAATGTTGACCTAAAACAAATCGACTGGCAGCTATGTCTCCAGCAATGATGCATTTACTCGGGATCAGCAGAGAATTCATATTTGGGGTCTGCAGTCATGGGAGGCTTGTGCAAGTCCCTGCACAGCAAGGAAGGAGAAGGCTTTTGCAGAGGGGAAAAGGCGGGTGGGAGGGCTGCCCTAAACAAAGGGTCAGTGTCTCTTCATGGGCGAGTCCTTGCCAGGAAAGAAAGTTTATCTTCTTCCCGTTGGGCTCCGTTTTCCTTACGAGAATGAGAGCGCCCCTTGTGGCCCCGACTCTATTTAACTGAGGGTCCTGATCGTTGATCTTTTACAGTAACAACTCCTAGTAAACCTGTTTCTAGACGCCATGGTGACTATGGGACAGACTGGTGAGGGTAGAGAATCTGGCTCCTGGTATACAACTCCTCGCGCAGCACAAGGGAACTCCGTAACTGGAGAGAGGCTGGCATCTGCGGAAGATGCAACCTTGGAACCTCAGCAGGGGCTGCAGGCCAGGCCACTAAGTGTAGTGTAGCCAACAGCCAGCAGGCATGTCCTTGTTAGGGCATCATGCAAAGTCTCCCCAACAGGATGACCTGGGTTCTCTGCTGAAGCCCGGCTCCTGCAAGGAGGTTACCCTCTTTGGGAAGCCGAGGTTCCCTATCTCTCCCCTCCTGTTTAGTTCAGGTAACCTGAGCCACGTAGGACGTGGCTCTCCACAATCTTCATATTCTCACACACCTTACTGGGCTGTCCTTCCCTAAATTTCCATTTTCATTCTTCACTGGTCAATGAACATAAACTCAATTGCTAACCAGTAGTTAAGAGTAGATATCATATCTTGCCATTGCAATGCTTGAGATGTTAACAGTTCACCAATAGTAACAGTTAACCAATAGTTAAGAGTAGATATTATGTCTTGCCATTGCGCTAATCACAGGTTAGTTGATTAGTAATGCCCGACACATTAGAAAATTAAGTTTAAAAAAGACTATAAACTCAGTTGCTCACCTATCAAATGGGAATACAAATCTCTACTTCAAAGGGTTATTATAAAACTTAAATTAGATAATTCAGAGTTTTCCAATCAGTGTGCCGCTGTCCACCCGTATGTCTCCCCCAGTGATCCCATCAGGGACCCACTCCCCACCCCTGTGTCTTGAAGCCTTTCCCAGTGTCCTCTAAGAATATCATATTCCATGTGATGTGAGAAAAAAACAGGCAGGAGGCACTGCTGTGTACAAAAGTCTTGGTGACTGTGCAACACCAAATGCAGTTGTTGGATTAAGCTGTGTGCTAAGTTGGTGGAAAGTGTGGAAAGAGGAAAGGGATTTAATAACTGAGTGATCTGAGCAATGCCATGGGTCAGTTCCTAGGTGGTCAGTGGGAAGTCACAGCCTAGTAAGGGTCCCTTTTCCTTGTCATAGTTGAGCCTGGGACCTGCTGACACCTGCCTTAGTCCTGGGTCACCTGTCCAGTCCTGTGTCATGCCTCCTGTCCTCTATTGTTGAAGGTCATAAAAGAGTCTGGCTGCCTACCATTCTCCTACCTGTTATGGGACATTGACATCATTTCTCCAGTTTCTGGCCCCTGAAAAGAACCATATTTCACCCCCATCTGTAAGATTTTCCTGGGATGCTTCTGAATATAACACAGTGATCAGAGGAGCCTTGACTACAATCCCTCAAGGTCACTGGATTTCTCTAAACTGAATGTAGGCGAGACCTCGTTTACTGAAGACTCCTCGCTCTTTGTAGGTCCCATCTCTCATATGTCCCTTCATTCAGGACATCAGAAAAAGGAACTGCCAACTAGAGAATCAATATCACACTCTCACCCTTCTCGACGCACAACAGAAATCAACCACAACAGATGTAAGCTCCTAACCAGCTCCGTGAACTGACGCTCTCGATTCATCGATGCTCACCTGAGCCCAGTGTGGACCCCTCTCCGACTTCTCCGAACTTGCCTCAGTGCCCACTGAGGCTGTGGACTGACTACCAGCCCAGCTCTGAACCTTCTTCCACCTTCTCAGGTGGACTTCCTCTCTCTAAGGGACTCCGCCGCCCTGCAACACTCCCTGGGCTGCTTCTCTCGTCTCCTCACTGTCCTGGGCTTGACAATAGTCTTCTTGCTTCTTACTGCTGTTTTTAGACCTTCTCCTCCACCCTCTCCAATTTACCACAAGTTAATAGAAAAATAAAAATGTCATCGTTATGCCGCTGCTTACATTCCATCACATGTCACCATTTCCTTCTAAGTGGCCACTGTTGAGGTTGTATGCAGTTACTTAAATGAGGAGGACATGGATTCGCGATTAACAAGATTTCACGGTAAGCCTTGTAAGACTTTTCATGATGCTTCTTCCAAAAAGTAGTCTTCCTCATTTATTCTCCTTAGCACGTATTCTATCCCCTTTAAATAGCTCCCTTTCATATCGCTCCTGATAAATCCTTGATTTATGTCCAGATGCTTTAAAAGGTGCCATCACTCACTTATTGAACAGGTCTTCGTGTCAGCCAGAGCGTAGGAGGTGCTGAGGATGCAGCAGTCTGGGCACATGTGAAATGGGTTGAATGCTTTCCAGGTCCTCGTTTGGGTGCTTTGCTTATGTTTGCGGGACAAGAATGGTTTCTCGCTTTATGATTCTTCCCTCTGGAAGCTGCCCCTGCCCTTCTCACACAGGGGGATGGGCTGACCCTGTCACCGCCCACCTCCCCACCTCCTGCACCACATCCCGCCCCCTCACCCCCGCCCCACCCGTCCCGGGAGAGCACAGGGTGGAAGCAAGGTGCCACCCTACCCACCAGGCTTTCTGAGACCTTCCTGACACAGCTAGCTTATCATTTCTCCCTTTCCCTCAAGAGCATTTCTCTTGGAAATCTGTCTCATCATCCTCAGTCCCGGGAGTTGATGCCACAGAGAGGGCGGGGCCAGGGACTGGCACTGCCAACAACTGGGGGCTTGTAGAGACCAGGAATTCAGCCCCTCCCTACACTTGGCATGCCAGCTGCATGTTAACGAGATGTCCAGATAACGCGTGGACTCGTGGAAGTTTGAGAAGCACTGATCTCAGGAGGTCAAGAGACAACAAACACACAAACAAACAGCAGACACTGTTGGTGTCATTTTTGCTCTGGCTTCACCCATTTCAAAATGTAAGTGGATCTTCCAGTTAGATCAACTGACAAACTGCCTTCCTCAAATAACAGTGTTTGATCACTGTTTTTTGTCTTGTGAATCAAAGTGTCCTCATTCCCCAACAGACCAGCTCATTTCATCGTCATAACAAAATGAAGACAGACATCATCTCCCCATTTAATACAAAAGCAAACTCAAGAGCAGGGAGGAAACCTAACCTGCACAGTCACACCTCTGACATGTGTCACCACAGGATTCAAACGAAGGCTGACCAATGATTCCAAACCTCTTCTTTCTACCTGCCCAGTCTGTGAAATGAGTGAGACCCAGTTTGCCCCATCAGGAAAATCATGGGGTACCAAGGGGTCCAGCAGTCCTCCTGGGTATGGCAGCCTCAGCACAGGGATGAGCCCCCCCAGTGCTCAGGGTCGGAGCACCCACCATGCAGTGTGTCCTACTGCATCAGAAGTTGTAGCTCCAGAGGGGTGGTTCCATCTGAAGCCAATAGATTTGATTGGATCTAAACATATAAAACATATATCTGCCATCCCTTTTGTATGTTAGAGTCCCTTAACCAAAGCAGAGAGTAAGGGGCAGTTCATTTTCTAACACAGATTCTGTAAAACGAGAAAGAGAAGAGTCAATTTGATCGCATTTGCAGATTGAAGTCACTGCCATTTGCTGGGTTTAACCTTTTAGAACCATTCATCCTATAAAACCTGCACAGCAGAAATAAAGAACACCTTCAAATGTAAAACTTCTAAGCATTTACATTGTTATAAATTTACCTTTCAATGAGTTTTTTTTTAAAAAAGATCATACCTACTTGAAGTTTCCCTTTCGTTTAGTAAAAAAGGCTGCAAAAGTTAACATAGGTAAAAAGTTAAACTTAGTTAAACTTAGTTTAAACTTTTTAAACTTAGTTTAAAGTTAACTTAGATAAAAAGTTAACTAAGGTTATGAACAAGGTTAATTTGGTCAGCCTTGCTTTGAATGATTTATTATTGTCCACAATTTATTTTATTGGATATTTTTAAAAAAGAAATTCACTAAGAATTTCAGCCACAAAAATCTCTTTAGGTTGCGGTACACATTTAATGTGGATTTTTCTTTTTTTTTTTTCCCCAAATGAATGATTAAACCGACTAAGGAAATCCCCACCCATCTTATTTGAATGTGTATTTTTAAAAACTAACATTTGCTCCCCAACGGGGCTGCGGTATGAATCTGTATCCCAATGGCTACTTACAAGTGTACTAACTTCTTCCATCCAAATGTGCTACCAACTCTACTCTTCCTCAGGACCTCGGTTGGCTTCCTCCCAAATCAAAGAGAACAAAACATCTCCCCACAGTCTGCCACCCTCCGCTGACCTGCATGCCCCCAAGTACTCCTGTGCTTGGAAAACCAGCCAGGAGCTCATGAAGTTACCTGCTGATCTTAGAGTCTTTCTTCAACCCATTGCATCCGCCCACACTAGCTCTTCTCCATAAGGTGACAACACAGTCCCACATGCCATGTCTTATATTACACTTTGTCTTCTTCTGATTTGATCTCCCTGTGGTATCCTCCATTGCTGTCCAGTCCCTCATTCAGGATTCTCTCCTTCCTCAGTTTCCATGGCAACACTCTCTCTGTGCATCCTCTCCTTCTTTCTGGCCTCCTCTTCATTTCTGATACTGCCGCCCTTCTGGAGCCCAGGCAGGAACTTGACTCCTCCCCCGAGTTCTTCCCCACTCTTCCTCTCCTCCCCATTCCCTTCTTTTCCATCCCACTCCCCATGATAATCTTCTCTTCATCTGATAGGGCCACCCCGTGAAATAAAGGTCACCCAATTAATTGGCAATTTATGCTAAATGTCAAATACTTTCTAGTGTAAGTATGTCACAGATATTTCATGGGACATAGAAATACTAGAAAAATGTTTTCTATCTGCAATTTTCATTTAACTGGGTATCTGGTATTTTTATTTGCTAAATCTTGTTTATAAACTAATCCTATTATTGGAGGATAAAGTAATTCCATACATATGGAATCCCATAGCTTCCATGAACACCTGTCTCTGAAATCTGTGTTTCCAACCTGGAGTTTTCCAATGAGCAGCTTCACCTGGATGTGCTGACTGTCCCCAGTACAACCCCTCTTTCTGCCCTACCTTTGTTAGCGTACTTTCACACTTTCCCAAATACCACCCACCCCGCATTCTTAGCCTCCCCTGGCCCTGCACACTCTGTGTCCTACGTGTCATCACTAAGACACAAGTCTTCTTCACCTTCACCCATTCCCCCACTGCTGCCGAAGTGAAGGCTTCAGAACCTGCTTCCTGGAGCAGAGTCTCACCATAACTGGCCTCCTTCCTGCCAGCCCTTCCCCTACCCAAGACCCGAATGAAGAGCAGCTGTCCAGCCCCACACTGACCTTCCTCGATGGTCCTCGTCATGTTCAGCGTTAAGGTAACTGACTGTGCAGGGCAAAAAGGCACCACATTCAGCCTCCCTCTCCCTCTCAAAGAACGTGTCTTACCATTCCAACTCCAGCCACAAAAAGTATCTTGAGGGCTTCCCTGGTGGCACAGTGGTTAAGAATCCGCCTGCCAATGCAGGGGACACAGGTTCGAGCCCTGGTCTGGGAAGATCCCACATGCCGCGGAGCAACTAAGCCTGTGCGCCACAACTACTGAGCCTGTGCTCTAGAGCCTGCGAACCACAACTACTGAGCCTGCGTGCCACAACTACTGAAGCCTGCATGCCTAGAGCCCATGCTCTGCAACCAGAGAAGCCACCGCAGTGAGAAGCCCACGCACCGCAACGAAGAGTAGCCCCCGCTCACTGCAACTAGAGAAAGCCTGCGTGCAGTGACAAAGACCCAAGGCAGCCAAAAATAAATTAATTAATTTTAAAAAAAATCTTGAGCTGCCCCAAAACACAATGATGCTCTTGTACACATTTCACCATTTTCCAGAGCTTTTCCTTGTGCCTAGATTGTCCAGCCCAATTTCTTCCAGGCAAACATATACTTGTTCTTGAATTTTGCTAGTTTTAGGTATTTGTCATATTGACTAGTCCTCCTACATTTGGAGAAATTTTCTGAATCACAAGTTCTGTCTCAAAAAGGACTCCTTTGCAGATGGGATTCCTGTGTGTGATCCAGACTCTCACATGAGTCAGATTTAGTCAATGGAATCGGAAGAGGAGCCACTAGTGTAAACCCTCTGTGTGTTTGAGACATTATGTATTATGAGGTCTAGTTTTGCTTTTTGTTTTTTGTTTTTTACACAGAGGTGAGCCTCCATTAACTTAAACTGAGTTTCCTTCAACTCTCTCTCTGCTTCTAATCCTTCAAGTTTGGTTTGCTCACCCACAAAATTTAGCTTAGGTAAGTCTGCCCTTCTCACTACATACCTGGCTAAAGGCACCGGCAACTCAAGGCTGCTTTTCTACCTGTTCATCTTCTTCCATCTTGTCCAGCCACTATGCAACTTCCCCACCACGGCCAAGGGGGTCTTCTGTAAACATAAATCAGGACATCATTCTGCCCAGATCCCTTCGATAGCTTCCCCTGCACTCAGCACACTGCCCACGCTTGTGACGCAGCAAGGCAGAAGGGCTGCTGGCTCAGGAGTACCCCAGGACCACCTACATTTAACTCCGACCCCACCACAGCTGTGTGACTTCAGGAAAGTTAGTTGAAATGACTGGGAGTCGATGTTTTCGTCTGTGTAACTCGGCTAACAACACCACAGTCTCCTAAAACTCTTGCGATGAATAAATGAGCTAGTCCATGTAGAAGCAGTTAGAACGGTAGCTTGAGCTTAGAGAGCTGTAAAGTCAGCTTTATCGTCACGTGGACAGCCTTCACGCTAAGGGGCCTCTCTCCTGTGTCCTGTATCCTGCCCCATACCTTACTTCTCGCTCCTAAGCCCTCAGCCACACTAGCGTTACTCTGAGTCCTAAATGAACCAAGCGTGTTTGGCAATTCTTCACTTCCTATCTCTTCTCCCTGGCGACACTCCCCCTTCTGCTCTTGCAGCAGAAAGCTCCTCACTCTTCGGGAATGAGCTTAAATATCCTCCCAACAGGGAGGCTTTCCCTGGTCACCACATGCAACGGAGACCCCACCACCCCTGTCCTGTTTATCTCTTTTGTATAAACTCTAAAAATACATTTTTAAAAAATCCATGTGTTTTTTGTCTATTCTTATCTCTTCCCAGGAGAATCCAAGCTCCTGAAGGCAAGAGCAGAGGTGAGCTGATTGCTAAATTGGGGGGAATTTGGTGAGCCTGTTCATTGTTAAGCACAGTCAATGCTGAAAAGTATGTCATAAACGTAAAATTAAACAAGCCATATTAAAGCCAAATGTAACAAATACTCAGAATGCACCCCTTCCTAATTATTTTACTATTATCTATGCTCTGGAGACCAGAGGGCGATGGCATCTGTCTGATGTCTACACAAATCTGTTACTGCACAGCCTCTTGCCAACTCCATGGGTGGTAGTGTCACCTTGATAGCTTGAAATCGGCCACCGTGGGAGTATTAGCATCACAGAACCAGCAAACACGGCAGTCAGGTCTTTGTGTATTATTTTGTTGTTTGACTAGAATTAGGAATGTGGTGGAAAATGTTAACGATGAAGATTAGATTTAAAATGTGTTATGTCTATAGATGTTACATAGTGAAAAACACACAAAAAATCATGGCCTTGTTCTCCCAGGATCCAAAGATTATTATCCAGTATCACCTAGGAGCTGCTAAGGCATTGGCAAAGTTCTGACACACGTCATCATGGTTCAATTTTATCTTACTTTTTAATATAAGAGAAAATATCTTTCAGCTTTTGTATCAAAGGTACTCTTGTTTGTCAACTGCAACCAGGTCAACTATGGATACAAAAATCAACTATACACACACACACACACACACACACACACACACATATAGACACACATACACACACATGCATTTTCCCCTGGACGGCAGGTATTCAATGTTAGTTGGTGCAGGACTGGCAGGGTATTGTCGACTTTTTTATTGATCTCCTTATTGCCGAGAATAGTACTGGATATATTGCTTGAATGTAATTAATGTTTGCTAAACAAGTGATGTGTTTAGCAAGAAATGTCACACAAGAAATGTGTGACATAAGTTGGCTGAATCAAGTACATTTTAACCAAATTTAGGCATTTAACATTGCTCAAGGAACATGAAATTCTCATCCCTGACGCATTTATCATTTCCAAATTTCTTTTCTGGAAACCCCAAAAGTCCCTATCTCAAAAAAATTTAAATTACATGCTTTTGATAAGCTTTAAACATCTCATGTTCTAGACAATGATGCACCCTCTTTAAATTATATGTACCCTCGCCTGACAATTAGGAGTCATTACATCTTTTTCATAAACGTAGGTGACTCTTTTTTCTTTATGTACCAACCAGTAATATATTTATTCTTTATATTAGAAAACATCATCTTTTTTCCAATTTAAAATTAACAAATATTTATTTCACTTTTTCAAAATGCGTGTGGTCCTTTTCTCTCCATATTAAAATGGATTCTACTTCCTGCCTAGGAGGACACATCAGTGTCAAGGACTGTGAAGGTCTGTGACTTTACCTAACTTGCAGGTTGGTGAGACACGTCCTCTTGCCACAGTTTCAAGTATCCCAGTAGAAGACATGAAAGCCCCAGGGTCAGAGACAAAGGACGGTGTATTTCTCAGAGCAAGAGAACTGGGCAGGGTGTCAGCATTCTGTGTGACCGCTTCGTGCCCCAGTTCCCACAGGCAGACAGAGAGTGGGCCAGGTGATGCCTATGTGCGCAGTAGGCTGCATTACGGGGAGAAACCGGGCCTTAGGGGACGGGGATCTTTTATAATGGGCAGTAAGTGTGCCTGCTCTTTGCTCCCAAGGGAGATACTATGTCTCTCTTCTAACACTACTCACTATACAAACACCCTTACAAAGACAATCCAGAATTAGGAGCTGCCAGTGCCTCTCTGTCAATGGTGCAGAATGTAAGGAAGCCATGGAGAATCGTCTCCCAGCAAGTAGAGCCCTTGAGATTGCAAATGATTGAAAGATAACAAGATAACTAGAACAAGATAAAGTAAAACTGGAGCTTACTGGTTTATGTAACGGGACTAGGGGGTGATTCTGGGTACAGGCCTTGCTTTTTGATCAATAAAATCACATAATAATCTAAGGGCATCTCTCTCTCTCTCTATGTATTTAAATTCTCCCTATTTGTGTGTGTTGGACTTATTCACTCCTTATTCAGATCAGTTTCCACCTGTGGCCAAGTATAGATGGATATAGATCTCTGTCGTTCTGCCTAGTGATCTCAGAGGACACGGGCTTCTTTTTCCCTCTTCCCATATGTTAGTTTCAGATCCATGGCCCTGCCTGCTGTACCAATGGGAGGTTATGACCATGACTGACCAGGCCTATGAAATGCCATTACCCTGGTCTCCTGCGTAAGGATCTAATTCAATAAAAAGGAAAAAGATATGAGAAAAATTTTATGTTCCAGAGTCCATTTATTTATAGGGGAATTCCTTCTCATTTGAAACATCATAGTTTGTTAAGAGCTACTCTAAGTAGATATTTCCATAGTGAAAACTTCTAAAGAGGAAGGGTACCAAACCATTACAGTAGGTAGGTAATAGTAGGTTCATCAGTGTATTTTAGGCAGGAACATGATCCAAGAAACGTGCTGGGTGCTGGAAAAAATAATAAATAATTGCTCATGACCCTCTGTTGCTACTTTCAAGGAAATATCAGTCAATTTTTCCCCTATTATCTAAAATAATGTGATGTTTTAAATGTTTGACATTTGTGGATATGCTGCGGTACCATTTTTTTTCTTGGTGTTTTAAAGTCTTGCTGTTCCTTGTTCTTGCTTTTTATTTGTATAAGTGATTTTCATTTCTAGCTTTTTTTAATGCTTTAATGTTTAACTGCCCTTGTTATTTACGTTTAAGTATTGGTTTGGTTTGCTCGGATTGGTTGTCAGCACAAGTCTGGAACAACCTTCTACCAAGTGACTTTGTGCCCTTTAAGCAGGACTAAGGATTTTTTCTTCTTCTCCTTTTTTAAATTTTCGCTCTCTCTCTTCAACTCTGTCTGTGTCTGTATCTCCTTCTCTCTCAAAAACACACATACAAACACAGAGACATACACACAAATGCACCAAGTAATTCGCACATACTGAATACACACCTCTGATTCACATTCTGAGAAACCACTTACTCTTTTAAATGAGGAGTTTTCTTATTAATCTATTGGCATAAAATCATCCTTTTCATTCTTAACTCTTCTTACATTGACTATAAGTGTTCCAATTATCTCTATTATGTCTATTCATAAAATAGTATAAGAATTCATTTTATAATTAGTACAAAATCTGTTCATTTTGTTGGATTACCTAACATATAAATACACTTATCTATCTAATTTCTGGGTAGAAAGACATTTATTAAACATTGTTTACACTGAGAAACAGTTATCAGAGATTACAGAAGAAATCTGCCAGCCAAGTAGATGTTCAAAAACGCTCATTTTCTCCATATTTTGAGTTTAAGTCTGGGAGAATGTTCACCAGACTTAAAATCTAGATGTCCTGTCTGACAGTCCACAATGGACTGAATGTTTGTGTCCCTCAAAATTCATGTTGTAACTTAACCCCAAGGTGATGGTATTTGGAGGTGGGGCTTTGGGGAGATGATTAGGTCAGGAGGGTGGAGCCCCCATGCACGGAATTTGCACTCTTATGAGAACCCAGCAGCCCTGTCTCTACCATGTGAAGATGCAGCAAGAAGATAGCCCTCTGTGAACGGGGAAGAGGGCCCTCACCAGAACCATGCTGACGCCCTGATCTCAGACTTCAGCCTCCAGACTGCGATCAGTGAATGTGATTGGTGAAGCGCCCCTGTCTATGGTTCTCTGTTTAAGCAGCCTGAGCAAAGACACTGTCCACCTTACGATTCCATCACCCCTTTCTGTTTAGCTCACATAACCCAACCTGCTCCTTCTCAGATGGATGTCCAAATTTTAGGTTACTCTAAATTTGAGGTTCTATTTCTTTCTTTTAAACCAAATTGCCATGGAACAAAGTAGGGATCAAAAGGCTCTGTTAATTCTTTTAACTATTGTTCCAATTAACCTAAATCATATTTATAACATTTAACATGCTATTTTCCTACTGTTGGATAAAGACGATTTACAATAAATGCCTACTGATGTTTTTTAACTTCTAACCTCAGAGTCTTTAAAATGATCTCTTACTTCTGCTGGTGATTTTTACATCCATATGCAATCGGAAATGGTCTGGATGCAGAGGAATGCAGCCCCTATATTCAAAAGGCAGATACATTTGCCTGATGCTTCTCAAAAAGCTATTGATTTCCACTTATGTCTTCTTTATCCATTTTTCATTGTTCAGCAGAAGAAAATGATAAACACATAGATCTTTTTTAACCAGACAGTTGAGTACTGTAAGTACACACACACACACACACACACACACACACACACGATGCACTGCAATCTTGAACCAAACAAGTATTGGAAATCCGTTTACTAACCAGATTCCATTCTGCAAGATTCTTTCCAAAATGTTCATACATTTAATAAAGTAAGTTCCTTACTGTATTCTATTCCAAAAACGGCTTAGAGTAATTACATTTGATACTGTTTATTGCAATTGCAGAAGACCACACTGGTGTGGGAGTAGAAAAAACATCTGAAGGCAAACGCTCATCAAAATCAGAGAGGGTTAGCAGTGCCTCCCTCTCTCCTTGCTAACAGCCTCATCTCTGCCTGTACCTGGCAAGGTGGGCTAGGGCGTCCCTTCCCTTATCTGTCAATCACGGGGGTGGAGGACTGTCAGGGCTCCTGTTATGCTGGGGTTTGTGTGTGGAGCACATAAAGTATGCAGAATAGGTCCACAATATAGTGTTACATAGTAGGTAAATAATTCAAGTCTAGCTATTTGGTCTATTATCTGCCCCACCCCCATAGCATGTGATTTGCACAGTGGCCTGTCTGCAGCCACCTGGTTCACTGCTGTATCTGTAACACCTGGACAGGCTGACAGTGTGGTCAAGTGCGTATTTGTTGAATTTGTTGTTTTTTAAACACTTGAGTAAAATTATAGATATTTCAAAGGCATGTTTAAAATCTCACTGAAAACTGATTAATGTTTAAGTGCGTGCACATACACACACACACACATAATCGGTTAGTTTTAAAATCAGCTAATTGCAGGCAAAATTCTTTGAGGAAAATTCATTCCATCTTCCATTTGCAAACTTGGCACTGAAAGGACACTAAAATTAACAAAATCAATTAGTTGGATTAAAGGCAGGAAGAAAAGACAATGTGACTACACCCAGAAAGTTGGATTTCTCATCATCCTTCTTTGAAAATGTACTAATGTGTTTTTTATTTATACTGAATCTCGGTGGTTTTCCAATTTGCTCTGCAATGTCCTCTTTTCTAGCTGGAAACATAGGTGCAGACTTCAAGCTAACAGGTATTATGAGACCTGAGTGGATTGCTTTCTTTGTGCTAATCATAATGAACGTGTTTCTCCCACAGTTTTATTATTTTGAAGGTTAGAAAGGTGCGTATGCTATAGTGCCCTTGAAGTCACATTTACGGTGGTTTCTAAAGAGGAGAAGCGTGCCATGAAAATCTGGCTCAGAATTGTCAAGCTGAAGCTAGTTTAAGAGAAAGTTGTTCTGTGTTCACATTTTTTTCTGCAGGGGCCACAAGTCTCAGGCTTCCACTAATGCGGAGCATCCCTCCCCATCCTCTCCCTCTTCTGCTTTCCCTCCTCCAGGGTCTGCTTTCTGCCTCTGCTCATAAGCTGTTTTCTCAGACTCGTATCACAGTTTTCTTCCAAGGTCCTTCGTGCTACCTTTCCTGCTGCAGCGTGCCTGAGATGTTAGGTGGTGACTGCTGTCAACATTTAAGAAACAGGCAACTGATTTAACCATATCTTATCGGTATTTTGCTGGGATGGTCACACTATCTCAACCACTAGAGGAGAACATCATACGAACTGGTACAGTCAGGTGTCAGATGATAAAATAAAGCCATGATCTATTAATAGATAAATTACAGTGAGTAAATGACTGACAGTCCTCCAAAGCTGACATCCCAGGCTTGTGAAACCCCAGATCCCCAAAGGAATATGAGTTCCTTTCATTCCTGGGAGCAGAGCATAGGCTGAGGGTCAGGTGAGGCACCCTAGGCAGCCTGTCCAGACTCAGCTTCACATGCCTCGTGCCAGAGCCACCAAGGAACCAGCTGAGGATGTTAATTCCCTTAAGGAAAACTAGATTCTGCTCCCAGATGCTGGCTGCCTCATGGTTAGTTCTCCTCCCTTCCTTGGTGACAGAGCCCAGTTTGAGTCAAGCACGTGGCTGACTGGACCAAGACCTACCACCAAAGTCCACCTGCAGCTGTGAGAAGCCTGCGTCTGGACAACGGAAAGAAAATGGAAATGATTTCAACACAGCATCCTGAGAAGGAGGGCTGTGTCCCACCTTCCTAACTGCTCGCCACAAAGAGGATGCTCCAGAGGCATCGTGGACCAGGAGGTGAGGCTCACAGAGAGGAGGGCAGAGGATAATCAGTCCAGGGGCTTTGGGGATGCTGAGTGGTTGACAAATCTTTCTCTACAACGCTCCCACTCTCTCCCCTGAAAAGAGCACCCAGGATTTTCCAATGCACGTGAGTTCCTGGCACTGGCCACTCGGGCCCTAGTGCAGCTATTTATGGACCTTAAAATGCTGCCTCTGGACTTCCAGATTCCCGCTCTGCATGCAAGGAGGCTGGCAGTTGCCATCCTGACAACAAGGAAAGCATCCAACAAGCTGCAAAGTCAACTACTCTTCTTAAACCCTTAAGAGAACTGAGGTCACAGGGCAAACGACTGCCCCCAAACTGCAGACACCATCAGGCGAGTACAGAGAATCCCAACTTCCTGGAGCAGGAACGTACGAGCTGAACCCTCTGTGGGAACCAGGGCTGGGGTGTAACTGGTGGACTGTATGGCCCAGCGTGGGCGAGACTGAGAGATGAAAACTCCAGGGGGCCCACCTTTGTGAGTTTTCCCTCCAGGAGCTTGATGAAGTTCTCACAGTAAAAATCCCCTCGTGGGGAAGGGAAAGGAACCATTTAAAAATTCACCAAACATTTTTTTCTTTAATTCCATATATATGTGTTAGCAGAAGCTAGGGGTAAGACAGGAATAAAGACACAGACCTACTGGAGAATGGACTTGAGGATATGGGGAGGGGGAAAGGTAAGCTGTGACAAAGCGAGAGAGTGGCATGGACATATATACACTACCAAACGTAAAACAGATAGCTAGTGGGAAGCAGCCGCACAGCACAGGGAGATCAGCTCGGTGCTTTGTGACCACCTAGAGGGGGGGATAGGGAGGGTGGGAGGGAGGGAGATGCAAGAGGGAAGAGATATGGGAACATATGTATATGTATAGCTGATTCACTTTGTTATAAAGCAGAAACTAACACACCACTGTAAAGCAATTATACCCCAATAAAGATGTTAAAAAAAAAAAAAAACACCAGAGAATTCTGTTCTTCTTAACAAGGCTGCCCTCAGGGAAAACTAGTTAACCAGAGCCTAACCTGCTGGGGTTTGATCAGAGCCTAACTGACCTGGGGAAGGGAAGTAACCAGCTGTAGCCACCCCACCTGCCTGGCCATCCTGTCCCACCTAAGAGGTGAAACTGAGAAGCATGTGTGACGTTCACCATCCAGGGGGTCAGGCCTGCTAAAGGGCTGAGAGAGACCTAATCACAGAATACTCCCCCTACCCCATTCACACCACATCCCTAAAGGTCTATTTATAGCAGCTCGTTGTACCCAGTCCATCATGTGTAGATATTAAGAAAGTATCACAAGATGTACTAAAAGGCACAAAACGCCGTTTGAAAAGACAAAGCAAACATCAGAATGAGACGTAGCAGGGACACCTGAGTTATCAGAACAAGAATCTAAAAGAACTGTGATTAATATGCTAAGCGCTCCAATGGATAAAGTAGCCAGAATGCGTGAACAGATGGGCAATGTAAGCAGAGAGATGGAAAAACGAAGAACAAAGCAAAAAGAAATGCTAGAGATTTCTGGACCCCCTCCAGGGCAGTTTCTATTGCCTGCTTTATTTCTTGTGTATTGTTTCTTGTCACCCTTTCCTGCTTCTTTGCATGTCTTGTAATTTTTGTTAAAAACTGGACATTTTAATAGGTATACATATAGCTGATTCACTTCATTGTACAGCAGAAACTAACACAACATTGTACGGCAATTATGCTCCAATAAAAAAGCATATATTAAAAATGAAAATAAAATAGAAAAAAACCTGGACATTTTAGATAATAGATTGTAACAATTCTAGGTATTGGTGTCCCCAATATTCCAAGGGTTTTTTTTTTTTGCTGTTGTTTGCTTGCTTGTGTGTTTAAAGATTGGCTGGATGAGTTCAGTCAAGTCCACTCCTCACAATGTGCCACCACTAAGGTCACCCCTCAGAGGTCACAGGCTCAGCATGGGCACAATCTCCCTGACCACCAGGGAGCCCTGTGGTTTTGTGAGTTGACTGAGCTATGTTTCCGACAACACCCCGGGCATAGATTCCCCTCAGTCCTATCCAATTAAATTTGGACCCCTTTGCAGGGGTGGAGAGAGGGATGAAAGTCTTTGAGACTTGTCCCAACCCCAGAAGGGCCCTCCTTAGCCGTCTCTTTTTGCTTCTTGCTACTAGTACCATGAAGCTTCAGCCTTCCTCTTAAATGCTCAGCCCAAAGATCACCACTGTCATTTCTTCCCCTTCTGGTAGAATCATAATCAAAGTATTATGGAGAGAAACATACTTAGGAACATGAGCTCAGACACCTGAGATCGTCATCTGCACATTACGGGTCTCAGGATGCAGACACCCAACCACGTTGGGCTGGGATGATGGAGGGGAACTCCACTGCCCTCCTCTGTCCCCAAGGCCCTGCTGGGAACCGGCCCAGGGGTGAAGTGGATTTCTCGGACATTGCTTCTCCTTCTCAGAGAATATCTGAGCTTCTCCACACCCATGGGCTTTCATCAGTCCTCTCCAGCTGCGGTCACAGCTCCTGTCTGAGCTCCCTGTCTCTGTGGCCGACAAGTCTCCTAGGCATGAGCTTCCACAGTCTCTGTTTCAAGTGAAGACTGTCCCCTTAGGTGGCATGGTGGATCTCTGTGTCTACAATGTCAGGACACAACTGCTGTATACTGTGCCAGAGCTGGGGGTGGGGACAACGGCCCTTCTCCCAGAGTGACACCTGCAGCCTCTGAACAGGTCGTGGGGGAAGGTACCCTGGGAACCTCTGCCCTGAAAGACAGCTGGGCAGGAAGGGTCAGAGCCACTATCTTCAGGCTGTCATACCTGCAGCGGAGCCTCTGCCCTACAAGGGGAGGGTGGGGAAGGGAAGCGGGTCTCAGGACCTTGGCTATGCTCACCTGGATCAGAGCTTCTGTCACAATGATCTGGGGGTGGGACTGAGGGTGGGTTGTGGCTCAAATACCACGTAAGCTTGCTGTTTTCACCAATATTTGGAGATTTTCATAAATAAATGTTTCTCCATTTATCCATTTGCTGTGTCCTTAGGAAATTTTCCAAATCCTGTAAATAGTTATTGCTGTTGATTTTGTCCAGGGTGTACCACATAGATGGTGGTTTTTCTGGGGAGCCAGTTCATTGAGCTTCTCATAGCACCACTGCAGAAACCCCGTCCTTCATTAATCTCTACATGTATTTGAGACTTCATTATAAATTATTATTTTTACTTTTTTAAATAACATTTGTTAGGGTATAATTGATGGCCAAAATTCACCAATTTTAGGTGTGTAATTAGAGGGGTTTTGATAAATGTATAGACTCACGCAACCACAAGCACACTCGAGACAGATAATGTGTCCATCACCCCCAAATTTCCTTTATGCCTGTTTGCAATCATTCCAAGTCCCCAGAGCCAACCCCTGGAAACCACTGATTTTTTTTTTTTTTTTTTTTTAAGAATTAAGCTCATTAATAGGAATAGCATGGGCTCTAGAGCACAGGCTCAGTAGTTGTGGCACACGGGCTTAGTTGCTCCACGGCATGTGGGAATCTTCCCGGTCCAGGGATCGAACCCTTGTCCCCTGCATTGGCAGGCAGATTCCCACCCACTGCGCCAACAGGGAAGCCCAAAACCAGAGTTGATTTGATTTCTGTCACAATAAATAATTGTGCCTTTTCCAGAAGGTTATGTAAATCCACACGTAAAGTCTGTAGACTTTTGTGTCTGGCCCCAAAGTTACCCAGATCCTCATCCCTTGAGCCTGTGAATGCTGTCTTACATGGCAAACGTGACTCTGCCTGTGTGATTAAGCCAGAGATCCCGAGATGGGAAGAGCCCCCTAGATTACCCAGCTGAACCCTAAGTGTCATTACGAGAGTGCTTCTGAGAGGCGGCCGAGAGAGAGGTGACTGTGGAGAAGGCCGTGTGTGATGACAGAGCAGAGAGGGGAAGGATGCACTTGGAGATGAAGGAATGGACTCCAGTTGACCAGAGAAGCTGCAAAAGGCAAAAAAACCCCAAACACCCACATTCTCCCCTGGGGACTCTAAAGGAAGTATAGCCCTGTAGACACTTATTTCAGCCCAGAAGTGATTTTGGATTTCTGGCATCTAGAACAGTAAGAGAATACAACTGTTTTGCTTTATGCCACCAAGTTCATGGCAATTCGTTACAGCAACCGCAGGGGAATAATACACTAAAAACACTATGCTTCAAGTCCATCCGTGTTGCTGTATTGCTAGTGGTTCACTTCTTCTTATTCCGGAGTAGTATTCCACTGTGTGGATGCATCACAGTTTGTCTATTTAAAAGATGATGGATGCTTGGGGACTTCCTTGGTGGCGCAGTGGTTCAGAATCTGCCTACCAATGCTAGGGGACACGAGTTCGAGCCCTGGTCCGGGAAGATTCCATATGCTGCGGAGCAACTAAGCCTGTGTGCCACAACTACTGAAGCCTGTGCACCTAGAGCCCATGCTCTGCAACAAGAGAAGCCACCACAATGAGAAGCCTGCGCACCACAACGAAGAGTAGCTCCCGCTCGCCACAACTACAGAAAGCCTGCGCGCAGCAACGAAGACCCAACACAGCCAAAAATAAATAAATAAATAAGTAAATTTATTTTAAAAAAATATGATGAATGTTTGGATTGCTGAAAGTTTTTTGGGTTTTTTGGCCACTGGGATAAAACTTCTCTAAACATTTGGGTATAGTTTTATGCGTGTATGTGTGTGTGTTCATGTGTGTGGCAATAAGCTTTCATTTCTCTTGGGTAAACACTGAGGGTTGTGATTACCGGACTGCACGGTAAGTTATGTTTGTAAGAAACTGTTAAAATGTTTTCCAAAAATATTTGTATCACTTTTCATTTCAATAAATCATATTTATGAGTACCAGCTACTACCACTTCCTGGCAGCTTACCTCAATATTTTCTTCTCGTTTTCCAAAATTTAACCATTTTAGTATATGTGTAAGGGTATCTAATTTGTATCTCACATGACTTATAAGTTTCAAAAATTCTGCTTTTATAACTATGAAATCTACAAAATTGGTCGATTTGACATTGCTTATAACACATGCAGGATTGTGGATGGTGGTCAGTGTGTAGGTAAAAGAAGCCGGCATAGCTCCGAAACTAGCACTTGGCACAAGGTAGGTATTCAATCACTGAAAGCTCCTTTGCTGCTGTCAGGACATAATTACATGTTGTTAACATCATGATTTAAATAACAACACGCTAACTCCAATGACCATTTCTCATTATGAAATGAAACTTTCACTTCCCTTATATAGCACCAAAAGTTACATTACAGTTTTTCTAGGATTCCTTACAACTTTAATATCATAACTCATCGAACTTAAAAATTTGATGTTCTGCTCAATTAAATTCTAGTATCTTTAAGCTGGTGAAGCATGTAATTTTTGATTTCCAAGAATATTATTAAAATCTTGAAATTGTTCCAGGATATGGCCCTGTATTCTACTTTGGGGGAAAATCTAAAATCTCTTCAGCATTTTCTATATGATGTGCTCAACTCATGCATAAGATTCTTTAATTTTTATGGAAACCAGTGATACACAGCTGTATGTTATTCCCAGGAAACTGACAAGGAAACGAACAATTAAAATTGTAAGTCTCTTGTCCAATGTCACAAAACTACTACAATACTAGGATTCTGATTTGAAAAAATCTAAAACAATAGGAATAGCACCACTGAAAGGATATTAGAGATTCCACTTAAAAGAAATTCTTGTTCTTCATGAATCTTTATGGTAACTTCAAAATGGTTGAGTGCAAGGAAGTTCTCCAGGTTAAATGACTAGGACAAGAATTCTCGTGGTAGCATTTGGTTCTGCATGAAGAAAGCATGGCCAAGATTATGAGGATGAATAGAAATGCAAGTGAAAGGTATTCAAGAGCAGGTGCGATGCTTTAGACAAAAATTAATAATATTAATAGATGCCAATCACAAAGATAATAGGAACACCAAGCACGTGGTATATATGAAGCAGTGTTTTAAGAGCTGAACACGGGTTAAGTCACTGAATTCTCACAACATTCTCTGAAGGGGTTTTTCTTATTATCCCAGTTGTCAAGCTAGGCAATTATGCTGTAAAATCGCCTGGCTATTCTGTGGAAGAAGCAGCTTTCAAACCAAGGCAGTCTGTTCTCTGAGCCCCGGCTGTTAACCAGTCTGCTGTGTGCGTAATAATGTTCAGCCATTCATCAAGGACCTGTTTTTAACCTCCCCTCTCCACAAATGGATTTTAAACCATGTACCAAAGTATCCACTACAGGCATTGAGGCAAAGATTTCTACAACTGAGATAAAGATTTTGCATGAAAACAAATAAAATAAGGTGAAAATGCATTTGTCTTCACCCTGCGCTGTGTGAGATTTTGGCAATACCCTTTCCCGGGGAAGTTATCTTAGAAGCCCTGACAGATGAGGGGAGATCAAATCGTGAAGCAGACAGATCGCACCACCCTGGCTTCCTAACTCTTTATAGTGTTTCTCAGTTTTCGGGGGAGGGATTCATATTCACTAAATCTCTACTAGAATAAACACTAGCAAGAATCTGAAGAAAAAATACTATTATGGTATGTTGGCGAGTTTGAGATTTCTAAAAATGTAGGAAATAGGGAAGTGCTACATAAGGTATGCACAAAGGAAATACTGAATTTTATCAAGTATTTAACAAGACGAAATTTGATAAGTCCTGTGCTCATTGATGGTGGTAATACACAAATATTTGTTACTTTTACAGATGTCAAATATTTGGAAATCAAGGAGAACCTTAGAGTGAGACAGACTGTGAATTTACATGCATATTCTTGGTTAGAACATGATTTAAACACCGGGCTGCAATCCTAGTGCCAAGAATATTAGTAATAAAGTCCAACACACTAACACGGTAGTTTTTTGAGGAAACTGAAGGACTAGAGAGCTAACTTTTATGTTATGTGCTGTTGCTGCTATTTCAGATAAAACTATTTTCAATATGTCACTGTTTTCCACAACTACAATCATAAAACCACAGATTTTGATAAGTTACAGATTTTATTGTCCACCCTTACAAAATTAATGCATGATGTAACTGAGATGCAATGGGATGAGATAAGATGCTTAGAGTCACGCAGATATTCTAGGCAAGAACCAGCATAAGAACTTGACTGTCCTCACCTGTACGTGTAGAACAATTTCCACTCTGCGACCTTTCTTTCTCTATTTCTTTCCTGATACTTAGGTACAGTGAGCCCTTGGCCCCATAACTCCCTTTAGTACTTACAACAAACAAAGAAATACACAAACACACACACTCAAGAAAAAAAGACTCTGAAAAGATTTCTGAGATTTGAAAAATATGACATACCTTCTGTTCGGGATATGCTTCTGCTGTGACCAGCAGCAACGTTTGCAAAATTTTGTTCTCTTTGTGAAATAATTATCCTAAAATGGGTCCAAAAATAACTCCTATAAATTAGAGTGAATGCAGAAGCACATCCCAAGTGAAGGGATACAAAACAATGATGTGCCGTTCTAGATTGCTGGGTTACACCGGAAACTGGAAATGACAAACCAAAGGCAATGTGATAGGGACTTCCCTGTTGGTCCAGTGGTTAAGACCCCACGCTCCCAATGTGGGGGGCCGGGTTCGATCCCTCATCAGGGAACTAGATCCTGCGTGCCGCAACTAAGAGCCCGTATCCCGCAACTAAGAGCCCGCATGCCGCAACTAAGAGCCTGCATGCCACAACGAAGACCCAGCGTAGCCAAATAAGTAAATAAAATAATTTTTATTTCCAAAAAAGGCAATGTGATAAAGGAGAAAAAGAGATTATGTAAGTACACAGGTGACCCAAATAGTGCCGCCTGAAAGCAGCATACGGATTTGGCTGATATATATTTATATATACAATATTTTTTTCATTTTTGTATCTAGTCATGGTTGTTGATCTAACTTTTAAACAATTCCGAAGCTGATGAATTCACAGAGCTGACAGAATAATACAGTGTAGCAATATTCTTACAAATAAGTTGCAGACATTGTATGTCTGTAGAGTCTGGGGAAAAGAGGGGGTCGCTGCCACTGAAAGAGATACTGGAACTAACCACAAGCATACATAGAAGTGGACCCGAGGGCGAAGACGAGAGATAATAATCGTGAGGGTGGTGGGGGTTCTCCCAGGCAGAGCGCCGGGGGCCCGGAGGTGCCGGGCAGGTGAGTCAGGGTGTGACTCCCCAGAGGAGGAAGGCCTGGACCTCGTTTCTAAATGGCCACGGTTTTGGAATTTATGTAATATTTGCCCTTTTGGGATTAATAAGGTGAATCGGGAGTAGTTAAAATTGGAGAGAAAACACAATTTTTAGCTAGCTGTTTTCAACTCTACAAATACAAACTTACAGGATAAAACTAATGACAATCAACTGTCGGTTCTTTGTAATAACTGCGTTTCATCTGAAAAGCATACACTGAGAAGTTTTATCACTAAAATAGATTTCAGTGCCATCCTACACGTCTGATACAGCTGATAGACAAGGTGCTGATGCCTGCCTGGTAGATAAGCCTCAAAAACCCTGGACAGACACTCACTGGCTTCATCCTCTCGTCTGATGATTCAAATCTGTGAAGCAAATGTCCAGATAATTCATGTTAAATATGACCCCTCAAGTGTGGAGAAAAAAATGTAAACCAGGAAAAAATTACGACAGTGAATTGTAAAGAAAGACATGGAACCTGATACGTGGTAAAAGATACATAGTAATAAAAAGCATAATAATAAATATATACATTTAAAATGTGCTAATGAGGGCGTCCCTGGTGGCGCAGTGGTTGAGAGTCCACCTGCCGATGCAGGGGACACGGGTTCATGCCCCGGTCCGGGAGGATCCCACATGCCGCGGAGCGGCTGGGCCCGTGAGCCATGGCCGCTGAGCCTGAGCGTCCGGAGCCTGTGCTCCGCAGCGGGAGAGGCCACAACAGTGAGAAGCCCGCGTACCGCAAAAAAATTAATTAATTAATTAAATAAAATGTGCTAATGAGAATAATCCAGAAGTTGCTTGCCCTCACTAGGGGTTGGCAGGGTTTTTTTTTTTTTTTTTTTTTTTTTTGCTTTGAACACCTGAAGGTCCATAGAGGAAGGTTCACTAATAGCCTATTCTCTAAAAAACTGTCTCAAGTGAAAGGACAAACAGAGGGGTGCTACAGGATTGTTTTCATATACTACAAAATGCACCCAATTAAATGCATCGTGTGACTGTTTCTACCCTTCCTTCCCTGGTGGTGCGACCATATTTCACGGGCTCATTGGCTCAAAGTCATGTGACAGAGACTTTGCTCTTCTATTCATCACTATATTGCAAGTGAGTAGAAAATAGTCGTTTCTTGATAAATACATGTTGAACTAATGAATGAATGGTTTGGTTGTAGCTGGTGAGGAGGTGCAGGTTTTTATTTGGTAAAATAAAAGTTTGGCACTCTGAATCAGAACTCTTAGTTTTGGTTGTTACTGTTAATTTTACTGGACCGAGAACTATACAAAGTCTGGCAGTCTCTGATGCACAGCGTATTTCAGTCCCAGCAAAGGTGATGTGGATAATAAGTATATGAGGAATTACACTACTCAGGATGCCAGCTGCTGACAGTGTTTACACAAACACCTCAATATAAGCACCTGCGTATTAAAATTTTCTGTAAGCACACATAATATTACCCATAAAAATAAAGCCTGAAAGGCCTTTGCCAGTTCACTGCAAATTATGTTAACATTGCAAGAGAAAGAGGCTTTTACCTAAGGAGGTTAGATGATCAAACAAAGTTCTAGCTTAGGTAATTTCCCAATTTTCAAACACTGCTGCAGGGCAGAAGGCTGAATGAAAAGGCAGAAAGAACGATGGCCTTTATTAAGCGCTGGACAGGTTTTCCTTTCTTACCTTTGCGTTGCTGAGGGTTTGCGCTGTATCCCTTCTCAACAACCCCACATTTCAATAAGGTGAAAAAAAACGGGAGCAGAGACAACGCAAAACTCTCTCAAATCAGCCCAGCAAAGGGACCTGCTGTCCTGCTAGAATGTTCACTGTGGTGAGCTGGGGGAGAAACGCCTGGACCAGAGCTCAGGTGGAGAAGAGAGAGCTTTCCTTCCAGCAGAGGCTCAAATGGTCTTAACAAAATCCACAGCCCCCCAGCTACTGACGACGTGACTGCCACGTGTCACCCCCGCGCTCAGGACGCAGAGGGGCAGCCCTGCCTTCTCTCAGGTGTGCTTCCCTGTTTGGCATAACTGTTTCATGCTAGGCGGCAGAGTAACTTAGGGAAAGGAGGAGCAGTGGGCCTCCCAGCCTAGCGTAGGCCTGACATTGTACCAACACTGCTGTCCAAACTTTGTGGGTCCCAGGTCGAAGGAGGGCAGTGAGGGAGGGAGGCTGAGAACGAGGGGTTGCTGCTCCACACGTGACGTTTCCAAAGTCCTGGGTACGTGAACAAGGGCCTTGTTCCCACCACTTGGATTATGGGTCCCACAAATACCTTATTAGGAACTTGGGCTTAAAATGATGATTTTTTATTACCCACAGTTGGGCTAGAAGCATGGATCACATAGCATTTCCTTCCTAAAAAAAAAAAAATCCTTAATAACAGGTGATTGAAAATGTCGTATTTTCTGAATCCCAGTACGAACTACATGATCAGAGTGTTTGCTCACAAGAACGGGATTCGTCAAGCATATGTAGTTTGTGTGCTGAAAATCTGTTATTTTCATGGCATTTCATAGTTTCTGAGGTCAGTGAGACAGAAACTTGAATTCTAGTTTATTAAAAGAGGTTAGTTTGAGTGGACCATTTAATGGATAGAGAAAACTAAACCTGTTTTCAAGCCCCTGGATGATGTGCTCCCATAATGTTAAAATGATTTAGAGGAGTATAATTTCAGAAAGTTACTTTATACGAACACATTTTTTCTAGGAAGTAAAGCAGCTTTTTGTTGGATGCAATCTGTTTAATAGTAACCGGCAAAACCTAAGCAGGGATGATAGAGAACTGGGGAAAAACATAAGTCAGTGGTACCGGTGGAAAACACACCAACCTTCAGTGAGAAAACCAACAAAGAAATGTTAATCAAAGAGTTTTTCAGCACTGCCTCAAATTCAGAGATTGATCATGCAACTTTTTTTCTGCTTGAGAGAGGCATTGCAATTACGTGACTCAGAAGATGGCATTTTCCCTTTGAATTTAGTAGGTGTTAATTTCCTGTGCTTTTTATTTCATTTTACTTTGATCAATTAATCCCTCCTTCTGACTTTGGCATAAATTATCAACATCCCTGAGAAGATCATGGATCACAGTGTAGTTACTTGAAAAAAACTGTTGTACAAAAGACTGTTTTACACAAACACAAGATGTGTCAGCCTGTCAGTGCTGCTGAAATCATTCCTAAATGTGAATTTCCCAGTTTACATGAAAATTATATATAGTAATTTTATGAATATTCATAGATAAGAATAAATGTTCCAACCTATTATTTCTTTTGTCCTTCACAGCAATTTTAGGAGGTATTTTTACTAAATCCCCATTTTAAAGACTGAAAAACTGTGGCTTATTGTACTTAAGGACGGTGTCGTCAACTTGCGCGTAGTTAACCCTTTAGTCAATTTCTAATCATTCAAAATATTGTGATGTGGGAGGGTGTATGCAATATCATTTGAAGTTCTAGGCAAACACAAGCAACAACTTGTAAAATTAAATTAATACAATAGTTGTAGCAGCTCAAAAATTGTATCACTGTAAGTTTTAGGTAGAATAGACATGGAAAATAACTATGATTTCAGCAGGGAAGGAACTGTGATTACCCCAAAGAGAATTCTTAGATAATTAAGGAAGACTTTCACTTATACTCGACATACTTCTTTCTTACTTGAACTTTTATAATGAAAGTATATTCATGTTGTAACTGTGTAAACAAAAAATTGTTAAACTATTCTTCCTGATGTATATTAAAGAGTTTTTACTCTGTTAAAAGAAAGTAAAAGTGGCTGTTCAGAATCTTTGTTCCTAAATATCCTTAATTTGGGGGGAAAAATGTGCTGGAGGGAAAAGAAAAAACAATTTAAATATAATCTCATACTATGTAGTGGTAACAACCAAGGGAGCGATCATAATATTCCGGGATAGTACAGTCTTTCCAAGAAAGGCATACTTGCATAACAAAATTAATAATGTGCTGACATGAAGTTACATTAGAGTGTATCTTCAGAGCTGTTCTATATGAACACCCAAGAACTCATTTACTTCAGACTGATCTAGTATATATTTTAGTACATAGGGAGTTGTAAGCAGCAAATACACAGGAAAATATTGTTTAAAAATAAATGCCCACATAAATATTAGGGAGACTATTATCTCTCCTGTGGCAATTTTGGAGGGAAGACCTGGATATAACGTCGTCACCGAGGGCAATGATAAGCAAGCAATTTATCTTAGTTGATTGGAAAAAAATTACCCTATTCTTCATCGCCTGAAATTGATAATCTAGGTCTAATCTGATGTTTCCTGGTCCCAACTTAATTCATTTAGGGATGGCTGCTTGTATTTTTTTGTGCTCAGAAATCTAGAGAAAGTTTTAGACACACTATAAAAATAACCAAAAGCAAAAGGGGTTTGTCAGCCAGTGTTTCTCAAAATTAATGGTTAGTGCTGAGGACAAGCTTTCACCTACCCACTGCCTGATGATTTGTATGAAAAACGCACATAGTAATAGGAATTCCCCTGGCAGGTTTCCCCAGGCGTAATTATGTGGGGTTTTTTTTCACTTCTGCAAAGAAATGGAACAGTCTCGGACAACATCCCTGTCAAACTAAGATGAGTAGCCTGCAGCATTTGCCTGTGGTTTCTTATTTCCCTGTGGTTCCAAAAACGGATAGATTTTCTCTCTTTTTGCAAAATATTGTAAATATATGCATACAAAATCTCCCTTATGTTGACATTTGACACATAATAAATCTTAGAAAAACTAATTCTCTTATAACTTTATGTACAGAAAAATATATCTACATGGTCCCTGAAATATAGACATTATTAGGTCTCCCAAACTTTTAGTATTGGTAGATGAAACTGTATAATTTTGTAATTAAAATTATTCTGTCTACTGTATCGAATGAGTTCTAGAAACGTTCTTCATCCAGCTTAAAATAAAATATATACAGTACATTTCAAGAGTGAAAACCGTCATAAGGCAACAAGAGAAGTGAGTCAAATTACGTGTTATGATTGTTTTAATATGGTTAATGATGAATAGAAATTAATACTGATGACACAGTACAAATAAATTTGAGCATGAAGACTAGATATGCAGGCATACTTCATTCATTTATTCCTTTAGGCTGTGTTGCCCATCAACACTCTGACCCTTTTTTTTTTTGGCCATGTTGGGTCTTTGTTGCTGTGCGTGGGCTTTCTCTAGCTGCGGCGAGCGGGGGCTACTCTTCGTTGCGGTGCTCGGGCTTCTCATTGCGGTGGCTTCTCTTGTTGGGGAGCACGGACTCTAGGCGCACGGGCTCAGTAGTTGTGGCTCACGGGCTCAGTAGTTGTGGCTCGCAGGCTCTAGAGCGCAGGCTCAGTAGTTGTGGCGCACAGGCTTAGTTGCTCCGTGGCATGTGGGATCTTCCCGGACCAGGGCTTGAACCCATGTGCCTGCACTGGCAGGCGGATTCTGAACCACTGCGCCACTGGGGAAGCCCTGAGCCCATCTTTGTGTCAAGGAGTGGCCTACCGCTGGTGTCAGGAGGCAGGCATGCTGTTAGCATGGATTAGCTCACAGAGTCCCCAGCAGGGTCCGCTGTTCAAGCTTAGGAGGCTACGCAGTGATGCCCAGTGTCCAGCGCCCAGGACCGAGGTTCCCACAAGTGCTTCGGCTGACACTGGCACTGGGCACCGTCTCCCACTGTGCTTATTCCTGACCGAGGACACCTCTCTCACCCACGAGGGGATGAAAGCACCTCTTCATAAGCTGTCTCCTGAGCTGGCAGTGAAGAGCTTTCATATTCATTAAACTTTACACTTTAGCGACGTGTCATATGGGACATTCCTCAAACACAGGAAGGTGTTCAAAATCTGCTCAGGGTCCACATCACATGACAGATATCCAGATAGGAATTCCTGTTCCTTGTCTTTCTGGGATATACTTGATGTATCCATCAATATAAGGAAGAGACCATTTCACTGGGCAGAGGGGATGCTGGCTGCCCACTGTAAAACTGTACAGTGACCAAGGCTTTTGTGTACATATGAGTGTGCACATGTACATATGTGTTAGGTCATGACTTTATAAATTAATAAACTGTTACAGACATTTGCTATTTTCCTCTCTACCATGTTGGCAATTTCCTCTGAAGTTTCCATTTATAGTCATTTCCTGCCGTCTTCGGCTGAGGTAGTGATTCTTCCCCCTCCACCCACAGCTTATGCAAAGAGTTCCCAAATCCTAACAAACTTTCTTTCCAAGTATCTTTGAAATACAGCCCTTTTTTGATTTCAGTGTCACCATCTTGGTCCAGACACTTCTTGCCTAATGAGCAGATTATTTTAAAAGCCACTAAACAATGTGAATGCAGTTTATTGCTGCTGTCTTTCCATTATAATTTCTCTTGGATGTATTGGGCTGGCCAAAAAGTTCATTCGGTTTTAAGTACAGACACATTTTTCTTTTTCAGCAAGAATTTTACTGAACACTGTACTCACTAACTGAACGAACTTTTTGGCCAACCCAATATATTTATCTGAAAGTCAAAACTAGAGTTGCTCTAATATAAAATGTTTTCATAACGTTGACCTCTTGCTAAGTAAGTTTGATGACCTTCCGCTTCCCACTTCCTACCGAGAAGCGTCTTCCTGTTTCTCAGCACTTTCCATAATCTCGTTCCAACCTTGCTCTCAGATGTGTCTCCTCCTTCTCTACTGATTTCTTCTTGTCAACAAAACTGGGCTCCTCTTTGCAAAATCACTATTTATTCCTATTGCCACACCTATGATCATGAAAATGTATGTTCTCCACACCTGGGATGTTTTCCCTGCTTTCTCTCTACCTAAAACCATAGATATGATTATCATTTCTCTGAAGCCTTTTCTGACATCACCAGCCACGCTTCTTTCTGCAACAAATCAACTCACAGTCCTGAATTTCTGTGCCATTCACTCTGTTGGTATGTATGACATTACTAATTATCCCTTCTCTGTGTCTATGCCACACTTTTCAATTAGGTCGACAGGGCTTGAAGCTTATTCCAAAATTCTGCAAAATTATGTATCATAGAAATCTGAAGCATCTATCAAAAACAAGTTTATACTGCCTCATTTCACCTATTTCTTTAGTCCCTACTCAACTTCAAAGCTGGAAAGTGACAAACTGTGTTTTCTTCAAGTCAAGTTTATGAGCAGTACTCTAAATTTCAAAGGTCAAATTTCAACATTCATCTGACTAGCTCAAACACCTCATAAAAATAAATAAGGTAAATAATACTGCAATCTAAAATGTCTGTGCAATCTAAAGATGAAAAATGGCTTGGCATCAGCTATTATTTTAGGCTCCTGAATATCTTATGGCACATTTTCTATGTTAAAGTAATTAATAAAAGCTTTTTGATGATATTATTGTTGGGGAAAGAATAACATATAACTTAGAGGCTAAGTATTTCATACATTCTTTATCTATATTTAAGTTTTGTTTTGAGGATATGATTTGCTCCATTCTCTGTCAAAATCACCCAGGTAGGAACCATGTTTTATTTTAGTTTTTAAATTTCCTGTTTTATCCTATAAGGCGCTGCATGAATGCATGTTTCCTGAGAAAATAACTCAGAGCTTCAGCTAACTGAGGCAGAAGGTGACAACTGTCTGCAGAAGCATGGGATTAAAAATGAAGGAATTATCCAGAAATGAATAGAAATATTCTAAGCAAACACAGGAAGGATTCAGAACTACGTATAGAACTCGGCAAATAGCACCAGGTGCCTTGGGTGTTTATACTCAAACAGACTTAGTGCCCAGCTGTCTAACCCTGGTGGGAGGGCCCAGGGTCGGGAACCTCCTGCCTTTCCAACGCTGGGAGAGGGCAGGGCCCAGGCACACAGGCGCTCACGTGTCAGTCCTTGCTGCTCGAACCAAACTCACAGACGTTTGTGTATCATTTCTAATTGTGACTAGTTTGGGCTGACCACATAGAATCCAGTTTCTAGTAGCTGAGGAAATAAAAGGCCAAAGACACCAGGCCTGAGATGACGGGTTTGTAGCAGTGCCTCTTATTCACATGACCTAATAGTCTCCTTTACACGACATCAAGAATAACACCAAAAATAGAACGTCGTCCCTCAATATAAGTGAGAAAAGAGTAGCGTTAAGTCATGCATTTTGTTCATATTTGCAAAGATGATATAATTACATACATTATAGATTCATTATATAAAGAATATATAGATTATAACTAATAATTAGCAGGGTAAAATTACCATACGTGCAGGAGAAATAAAAACAGAATAGCTATTTCAAGGTATTTCAATAGACTAATGAAATTTCAGGACCACTGTACTTCAGCAAAATTTGTTAGAGGATCTTCACATATGAATTCTAAACCTCATCTCCTAAGGCAACTGTGAACATAAAGAACATTCCCAGTTTTGAGCAAAAGCTATGAAGTTCTGTATGTCTGTTAATTTGAATAACTACCTGAACCTAGAAGCTGATTGTAATTACACTGAATGGACTAAATTGTAGAGTTAACATTCACTATTTGGCATTTGTTATAATTGGGTCAAACTAGTATACATTCTAGCATTACTAAGCCCTTGATGGCATAATTAATTCCTAGAATTTCAAAGTGAACATGAGGAGAAGGTTCAGCTCTCCATGAGATTTTGACATTTTGGTATTATTTCAAAAGTGTGTGCGTATGTCCCAAATGTGTAACTGAACAGAAAACTGAGGTTGTCCACTTGATATTATTTTCATTGCTGGTGTGGAGAACTCCAGGTAAGACTGATGTGAGTTCCCTTTTTTATGATGTTTTTCCTCCGGGTTAGGGCAGCCTTTATGGAGCTGTCTTTCTAAAGCCGTGACACATATATTCCCTTTGCCCTGGAAGGTTTCATAGAGTGTTCTGCCTTGTGGGCTATGCCCCCAAAATCAGTAGATTTGGGACCTCATTTGACTCTCACACACTGGCTTTGTGATGTTGAGTAAATGCCAACCTCTCCCAGATTCATTTTCTTATTTGTACGATGAGATGAATATATTCATAGTTTTGAGAGTCTGGCAATGGAAGCCTTTTTTCAAAATACGAAACAAAGCACTTTCTCAGAAGCCCAAATGATGAAATATGTTCTTCTCAAATACGGAGAAGTGAATTGTTAAAGAGATTAATATTATCAACTACTTGGATGACTCTGTGTCTCCATTTTTGTCTCTATAATGAAGATTGAATGATTTCTAAAGTTCTGCTCATTGCCAGCAAATTGTGACTCGAGGATCATCCAGGCAGAAAATAAATAAACAAGAACAAGAACATGATTTGGTAAAGAATGGGAACCACAGAAAACAGGATGGCCTATTGACTCAGAATGCAGGGCGTGATACGGCCAGGGCAGGCCAAATTGAGAGTATTTCAAGGAGAAAAGCGGGGAAAGGAATGTTGAAGAGTTATGAGAACAAAGCTGGCTGTTATCAGAATCTCTGTGGGGACCTCAGGCTGGAGGACAATGAGGATGATGATTATGTTGATGATAATCGTGATGGTGAAGTTAATGATGATGATGACAAGGCAAGGACCTGTAGGGGGATCTTCCCTGGAGTTCTCCGTGTTCCTACAAAGTCTAGCCTCCTGAGCTATGGATACTCATAAACTGTGAAGAGAGAGAAAGTCTGGTTTCAGTTTCCCCAGGAGTATGTTACATTTCACATACCATGAGCATTTGCTCTGCAGCTATTTGCTTCTGTAAGGATGGAGCTATTTGTTTCCATCCAAAATGATAAGACATTTCTTATCTCCACAAGACCCCCATGGTTATATCCAGGATAGACACCTGGTTTAACTCTGAGAGAGACTAAATAACCCAGAGACCTCCAGAGGGATTTGGGCATGCCTTCCCAGGTGTTTACATTTCAAAAGGGATGATAATTTGGGTTGTAAACCTGGAAACCCTCAGTTTGTCCTTCTCCTGCAGAGATCACCAAGGATCCTTCCCATCCAGTCTTCAAGGAAACTTCTAGAAGCTAATGAGACTAGCCACCTTTTTTCCCTTTATGAGCAGAGGAAATGCATGTTTCTGGGCCCCTTTCCTACAGAACAGTTCCACTGGTTATGTAGGGGGGTTTTTTGTTTGTTTTTTGTTTTTCCTTTTTTTGCCGTTCGGGGGCCTCTCACTGTTGTGGCCTCTCCCGTTGCGGAGCACAGGCTCCGGACGCGCAGGCTCAGCGGCCATGGCTCACGGGCCCAGCCGCTCCGCGGCATGTGGGATCCTCCCGGACCGGGGCACGAACCCGTGTCCCCTGCATCGGCAGGCGGACTCTCAACCACTGCGCCACCAGGGAAGTCCTATGTAGGATTTTTGTTCATGCAGCTCCCGTCATGTTGCTTTGGGGAGTTCTAGACATGAGCGGACTGACTTAATATTATTCTGGCTATTGCTACAATTCCTAAAAGGTTGACAGCATTACCCCATCTTAGAAATGAGGAAAGGATGGCTTGAAGGAAAGAACTGTTCTAATGCTCACCGGTAGAGAAGTTCATACTCAGTTGATCCACACTCAGCTCTCATGAGTAACAGAAGCCATGGAAAAACAACACCCTTAGAAACTTGGCGCTTTCAGCCCTCAGGAATAGGCTGAGGCACAAAAAAAGCAAAAGAAAGAAGAAAAGAAAAACAAAGGCACAAGTATTCAGACTTCCTTATCTTGGGGAGATAAGAAATCAGCCTGGGGAAGCTGTTTTACTTCCCATTCCTCTTGGCTACATCAGTATCATTTCACAAAGCCTTCCCTTGGCACTTCTCGGTCTTCCTCAAAGTTTACTTTCTACTTGTAGGACAGCCTGAAGAATTCTGAAGAAACGACACAAGGGAGATACAGAAGCTAGGTCAAAATCCTGGACATTTGTAAGAGAAATAGGAAGACCATTTTAAGGTTGATGCCTTTGGATAGACAAAATGTTTACTCAGTAGTATTCCTAACAGATTTTTTACTTTTATGTAGTATTCATTAAGTATGGGATAAAACTTTCAAAAATCATCTGAGAACACGGAGAAGTTTTTGTGCCAGCTATTATTACTAGCATCCTTTCCTATTTACAGATTTCGTCACCACGACTGACACTAGGGTTTTGCGTCAGCTTATCCCCCATCATATAGCTTAAAACGTTAAGTCTTGTGTTGGGGAGAGCACAGGCACGAAGACTGCTCAGAGATTACACAGCAAAACAAAAATTACATTTTTAAAGAAACCATTATTCTTTCATATGGGAATTGTAAAGTTGAAATCTTAGACTGAAAGCACCATTTTATTGAAGTTTCATAGAGAAGGAAACTGCTTGTGCCATGTGGCGCTTGCTGATTAGAAAGTTATTCAGAGTAAAGTGCTAATTATGTGGTTACATTACATAACCACAATTTGTCAGAAAAGCATTTTCATTGAACAATACAATTATAGTGTGAATGCAGGAATTTATATTTTTTCATCCTCAAAAGGTCTTTATTATTCAGAAAAAAATATTCATTTCATAATGGACCACCTGCAAATAATGCTAATTTTGTAGGTTTGTTCCATACATTTAGTACATTTTTGTTTTAGTAAAGATTGTCAAAATAACAGGCTGATTGTGCCCAAAAGCACTTTTAAAAGAGTATTGTAAGTAAGAAATACTATAATTTATTTCGTACAGGGTATTTCAAATTTAAATTTGATATATACTGTTGATAATTGTAATTGATTCATATGGTTTATAATACATTATATTTTATAAGGTCATGTGGATAAAATGTAGAGTAAAATACTAACAGAAAAAATCTAAAAAATAATACTTCTTGCAAGGAAGAATTCTCATAAAAGACTTATTTCTGCATTTGAGTACATATGAAGACTATAAATGTGGTGTTGGGTACAGAGCTGGCCATCACTAGTAGAATTAACCATTCACTTGGATCAGGACCAGTGTTGTACTCAGTTATGCATACACAGCATGACTCCAAAAGTTCCTTGGAGTACATGTTGAACTACCTTCCTGACAAGATAAAAATCACTGGGAGACTGGAAGGAATTAATGGATTTTAGAGAATTAGTTGGCTAAGCTCTGAAGACAATGTCCTATCCTGGGAGTTTTAAGCTAATCATGCTGCTCATGACCTTGACAACATTCTGACTGCTTTGTTGTTTCACACAGAAATTCTAGAACTGACTCAAGACTCTGTGATGTTGGCTAAGGCTAATTTTGTTAGACACTAACTGTTGAAATATGAGAGAAAGCTGAACAGTAAATTTGCTGTTACAATGAATTATAATATTTATGGAACCATCTCAATACATACAGAGGATGTATATTACAAATGTCAATGTAAAGCAGAATGAATGAATTTTAATACTGAACCAAAATCATCTTGTCCTCTCAGGCACTTCTAACATTTAGGTGCTTTGTAAAGAAGCTAAATTTATGGTGGTAAGAAATGTAAGTGGTCTTTGTATATTGTATTAATTTTTAATATGGTCATTTTTGCTAGTGTAATTAATAATAAATGCTAATTTATTTGTATACTTTCTCAAAATTTTCTTAGAACTTAATGTGCTTCTAGCCAGTTTATCTTTGAGAACTATGACCATCTAGAAAAACAGTATAAAAAATCAGCAAGGTAATCTTGTAGCTCTAGACAAAATCTATTAACCTCTGAAAAACTAAAAAAGTAAAGTTGCCTAGGGTGACCTGTGTAAACCTATAATTCTCCTTATACTCAAATCACAGGAGATGAGTCTTTACATATCACCTTAAGCTGTGACCGTAGATATTTTTTGTATGGATTCATTATATATATGATTATTTTCCTAAATAATCTTAGAAGATTTTTAGATGCACTAAGAAAATGAATGAAGTATTCTAATTAAATACTTACAAATGTAGTTTTTCAGCTATACAAACAGGATAAACGTCCTAAGCTGAACTCTTATGAAAATGTAATTAAATATGTTTTTAAAATTAATTAATTAATTTTTTTGGCTGCTTTGGGTCCTCGTTGCTGCACGCAGGCTTTCTCTAGTTGCAGTGTGCAGGGGCTACTCTTTGTTGCGGTGCATGGGCTTCTCATTGCGGTGGCTTCTCTTGTTGCGGAGCACAGGCTCTAGGCGTGCAGGCTTCGGTAGTTGTGGCACGTGGGCTCAGTAGTTGTGGCGCAAGGCGCAACTTATGGGATCTTCCCGGACTAGGGCTCGAACCTGTGTCCCCTGCATTGGGAGGCAGATTCTTAACCACTGCACCACAAGGGAAGCCCTAAATATAAGTTTTTGAGGGACCGAACCACATTGCGGAATTGTGGAATTATCATAGGCCATCACAGCTGGACAGCACAGGGGCTTCTTTTGTGGCAGCCCTGGTATCAAACACAGAGTTAGACTTTGTTCTCTGTAATTCATATTGGTTATTATGGGGAAAAGGTATAAAGTAGGAATTTATAAAACATGGGGTTAAAAATATTATTTTGAACCCAGAGGATCTGTACAGAGAGCCAGCAGTCTGGTGGTTTTTGCTCTGCTGAACAGTTGGTAGCTATTGATGCTGTCTGTCAAACCATAGAAAAATTGATTGTATGTGAAAACCGTATTCTTTTCAGAAACCACAAGTTTCTGAGTGACGACTCAACAGGAATCCTAATGACGCACTGTAATAATTCCCACCGATGTTTATTTTCACACAGCATGTCACATCGTAAAAGTGATTGTGATGCATTATTTAAATATTACAATGACTTCATCACTCAGGCAGTTCTCTAAAGTGCTTTCTATATTTTTTTAATCTGTAGAACTATGGATTGAAAATAGTTTAGTAGAGGAACTGACATTTGAGCTGGTCCATAAAAAAATGGGTCGCTTTGGCATGTGGGGGGGACCCTGGTCTCATTATCATAATGTGAAAAGTAAGTAGGATGACTCCCATTTCAGGCTCTGGCTGGATGCCACCATCAGAAGCAGAACACTGGTCAAGCAAACTCATGCCTTAATCCAGTGGGGCACTTCTTTGTGATCTGTATCTTGTTTTTTCTAGCCAGTTTCTTTTTGAGAGCTTTTATTGATTCCTGCCAAAGACTATCACAATATTCACAGGAGGAAATTTAAGAGAACTGTGGAAAATAGAAACCCACAACATATAAGTGGACCACAAAGCAGTGAAATTCAGTATCTTCTAATCACATGAAAGATCAGATCAAGTGTGTGTTTACGCAGATACATTTATGTGATGGTGTGTTCCAGAAAATAATAAGAGCCAATCCAGACTGTAGGTCAGGTCTATGAGATGGGTAGGTCTCTACTTATTCTATGAAGACAGAGATAGCTGGATAGATGGTACCAGGACAAAGAGAAGTAGGTGTTTAATGTTTTGATAAAGAATCCAGGAAAAATCAGGCTACTGGTGCCACAAGCAGCCTCATAATTATGATAGAAAATGATGCCTACCATTTTTACATCTCAATTTTAGAGCATGTATAGGTAGTCCTCAAGGATATTTAAATCAATACACTAATATTCATCGTTGCTCTCACTTGTCTGTTCAACTATTATGGATATATTGGCTTAATTTCCAAAATATACAAATAGCTCATACAACTCAACAACAAAAAAACAAACAACTCAATCAAAAAAATGGGCAGAAGACCGAAATAAACTTTTCTCCAACGAAGAAATACAAATGGCCAATAGGCACATGAAAAGATGCTCAACATCGCTAATTATTAGAGAAATGCAAATCAAAACTACAATGAGGTACCACCTCACACTGGTCAGAATGGCCATCATTACAAATTCTACAGATAACAAATGCTGGAGAAGGTGTGGAGAAAAGGGAATCCTCCTACACTGTTGGTGGGAATGTAAGTTGGTGCAGTCACAATGGAAAACAGTATGGAGGTTCCTCAGAAAACTAAAAATAGAATTACCATATGATCCAGCAATCCCACTCCTGGGCAAAAATCCAGACAAAACTCTAATCCAAAAAGATACAAGTACCCTTATGTTCATAACAGCACTATTCACAATAGCTAAGACATGGAAACAACCTAAATGTCCATCAACAGATGAACGGATAAAGATGTGGTACATATATACAATGGAATACTACTCCTCCATAAAAAAGGACAAAATAATGCCATTTGCAGCAACATGGTTGCAACTAGAGATTATCATACTTAATGAAGTAACCCAGAAAGAGAATGACAAATACCATATGATATCATTTATATATGGATATCATTTATATATAGATGACACAAATGAACCTGTCTATGAAACAGAAACAGACTCAGGGACATAGAGAAGAGACTTGTGGTTGCCAAGGGGCGGGGAGAGATGGAGTTTGGGATTAGCAGATGCAATTATTATATATTGGAAGGATAAACAACAAGGTCCTACTGTATAGCACAGGGAACTATATTCAATATCCTGTGATAAACCATAATGGAAAAGAACATGAAAAAGAATATGCAGATGTGTAACTGAATTACTGTGCTATACAGCAGAAATTAATAAAACATTGTAAATCAACTATACTTCAATAAAAAATAAAATAAATAAATCAATATACCATGCTACTTTCCTACCCTGATGTCAGGGTTATTTCTTCTTTCTATCATTTTCCAGAGTACTCAACTCCACGATTACACCTTCTACTAAGGGAGAGTGGATCAGTGCCGGTGGTGATGATGGAGAAAACCAAGAAGGGCCGTCTTTCCTCAAGACTTAGCTATATTCCTTGTGTTTGAAAAAGAAGACCAGCACCAGATGTCATATAACTGAAAAATTATGGACCAAATTGAATTTTTTAAGAAACATGAGTTTTAAGTTTTAAAAAACAGGTCAGTTAAAATTCTCATTTTGATTTTTCCTTTTCCCCTGTTTTCATAGTAGCTTGAAGAGTGCATGGAGAGTCATAGAGGAAACTTTTTTATTACTTTCAACCTAAAAATAATGTGAATTTTTATTACTTTCAACCTAAAAATAATGTGAATTTTTCCAAAGCAAGGAACACTATCTCATCCTGGGAAATTATAGTTTACAGGGAAAAGGTTATTTTTTGGAAATAGAATGTATTCAAGTTAGTTAACATCTCTGAAAGTATATTAGAAACCATATTTTTTATAGAATCGTGTATCTTCCTTGATTTTACTCCTGATTTTAATCCTTTCCTGAGTTTAGCTCCATATCATTACTAAGTTTACTTGTGAGTTTGTATTTCTGGTTTTCCTTTTTGTTTTCCTTTTAGTTTTTGCTTACAGAACTTGCAATGAGAAGAAGAGCCCTCTTCCTTTCTTTAAAACAGTTACATTATATTCTTAATGTATCACCAGAAACAGAGAGGAAGAAGAAAATAACTAAACAATTAAGTATCGTTATTTTTGGAAGCACAGCTTTCCAGATTTATAGTTATAGCTGTTTAGTGATACTCATCTAATAGTTTAATCTTGTTTTAAAAATGGTTCCAAAAATAATTAAGAGAATATATTCATAGCAGGTCTTAAATCTCTTTTCCCTATTTATTTACTTCTATGAAATATTAGCCTTTTGAAAGAAATTATTGTTGGGGGTTAAAGAGTGTACCATATTGCTGGCATTTAACATAGTAAATATTTGGCTTAAATAAAAAAATTGAACCTAGGGTGACCTTCAATCATTATGAAACAGTATTTCTGATTCCTCTTAAATTCACAGAATGTTACTGACTTTCCTAAGTACAAATTCTGGATGCAGGTGATACGGACGTAACCTATAAACAAGGCCCAGCGTCCAGGAAAAACAAAGACAAACAAACCCCAAACCAGGATGCTAATGAAACAGCCTCTTACGTTCTAGTTCAGGTATAATATTTTAGGAACTTACATACCCAATTCCTTTTCCATAACTCTTTTAACTGGGCTCCTATTTAGACTTAGACAAAGGAAAGAATCCACTTGCAGACAAAGGAAAGAATCCACTTGCTTAATTATCAGCAATTAAACTAGCTTTTTTAAAAATCCTGGAAAAGTTTCAAATGTTTTGAAATTATAAAAATATGCTTCTAAACATTCCAGCTATCAAACATACACAGTTGGCTACAGAAAGTATTTTTAACTGAATGATGACAAGTGGAATCTAGCATCTTCAGATGCTAAGGAGGACCTTCTGAGAAACCGCGCTGCAGTTTCTAGCCAACGCACAAAGCCAAGAACAAACACAGCCGCAAAACGTACAGTGGAGAAAGGAAGAGTAAAACTGTCATTCTCAGATGACGCGGGTCTAGGCTTGGAAACTTTAAGGAACTGGAATTAAGAGGACTTCTCATGGTGGCCATAAGTAGGACTCCCATGCATGATACAACAATATGTAATATAATAATGTATAACATATAATATAATGATATGGTGAGCATGCCATACATTAGAAATATGAAGTCTAGGAGGACACCTCTGATCACATCTGTTTCCTGTGTTGTCAGTGAAATGTACAAATGCTCATCCAGAGGGGGATGCAGGTAAGCCATACAGGACCCTAAGTTAATTCTGCTGCCAAATTTACCCCAACTTTGATTAAAATAACTATGTTTTCATACTTTCCTTTTGAGTTTTGCAATGGCAGAAACATAATTCTCTACCTGTATCTTGAAGTTATTAAGATTTTAAATATTATGTGACCCAGCATTTCCCAGTGCATTCTCCAGTGCATATGCCCTGGAGAAACTAGTACATATGTGCACTACATATGTGCATATGCTGTATGCATATGTGAGCACCAGGTTACAGGGGCAAGAATGGTTTTAACTGTATTGTTTTTGAAACATACTGGAAGAAATCAAAATGCCTATCAATAATAAAATGGATAAATCAATTGTGATATTTTCACACAACCAAGTACTGCATAGCAACGAACATGAAAGAACACTATAATTACACGTAACTATGACATAAAGCGGTGTGGATGTATGTCATGTTCTCTATTTTTTCCATCTACACTCGCTCTCTTAGTAGTGCCCTCAGTCCTGTGGTTTTGCACATGATCTAATGATCACATCCAGAAGTATACTCCTAGTGCATACTTTTCAATTCCACACGGACATTGAGCCATCTTCTTGCAACGCCCACTTAGCAGATTTTGTTGAAGTAACATAATCACAAGACACCCTATATTCAAATCTATTGCAGAAATTGTCTGTTTTAAAGTAGCTAAAAACCCAGCAAATCACTTTCAGCTATCATTTACTTTTGGTCATTTGACAATGCTTTTGTGTGCTTCTATGATGAAACTTTTATCTCTTCCTTTATGCTGAAAAGAAAAAAGAAAAAAATGACTTCTTTCCCTTAAAATAATGTTATGGGTGATAATTTTTAGTCAAAATAGCATTGTTAAAAAAGAAACGGATGTCAAATTTTTGATACAGTGTTTTGTGAAAATAGAATTTTTCAGCAGATGGGATTGAAGTTACCAAATACGAAAAAAACATTTAGGAAGCCAGCTAGAAAGAAGCATTGACATAAAATATATTTAAGTAAAGAACAGAATTTCATCATAATGTAAAGAAAGAGAAAAATGATATTTTCCTCGCTACTGAAATACATATTGTGAAATAGGAGATTAATGCTAGTGGAACCAGAGGCTATGAAAAATGGCAACAAAACTACCCCCTGGAAACTTACATTTTGCCCCTTACACCATCTCACAGGTAACGTAGCACCATTATAAATAACCATTAGTCCACAGATAATTTCATGTACCTGAAAACATGGGCTGTGTCTCATGAAATCCCTTTGGAAAGGTTTTCTAGGGTCAGGCTGAGTTTTTTCTCTTGTCTTCATATTAGAAACATCACATCCTTTGCCTGGGTTTTTCTTCCCTGTTATCTCAACATATCAAAGACTAGGGTTTTCTATTCTTTGCAATTTATGTTTCTTAAAACTTTTCTATAGTGTCCTACAACCGGAAAGGTTATCAAGAAAAGCAACTGATATTTGAAAGCACCTTGCAAGATGTTTTCACACATTGCCATGTTCAACACCAGTATGATGTTCTAGTTTTGTATTATTAACCCCATTTTATGATGAAGTAAGTGATGGGATAATCAGGCTCAAAGCGGTCAAGTGACTTGCCTAAAATTACATTAAAAAGCAAAGTGATTAAGTTCAGGCCCACTTGCCTAAGATCATTGAATACGCCCTCAGTTTTAGTTGATAAAAACCTCATTTCACCACGCTATTCATTCCAAATACACTTTACTGCTTAAAGTCTTCTAATAGGACTTCCATCTCTTACCTGCAAATTGGTGCCTAATATGGTCACTCAATTCAAGACACTTTACTTCCTCCTCTCCCACTATCTCCCTACCATCCCCTGTAGAACTTCTTCTCACCCTTTAGGATTCAGATTAAATACCCACTTCCCCAAGAGACCTTCCTGAATCTGCTCTCCGTGAGGTGCTATTTCTCTGGGTTCCTATACAAAGAAACAGGCCTGGAAGAGCTGGCCCTCTGCTGTGGACCTGTGTGGGGGACGGCCTCCTAATGTGTGTGATTCTCCCCTACAGACCAATTGGTGTGGATTAGAGAAGGGAAAGCATGGGCTTCGGGAACATTTATACTTTAATCCAGAACTCCAGGAGCTTCTAGTGTGTAATCTGTAGAATGGGGAAGTGTTGCCGATACCTATGGGCTTCTGAGGGGCATACGTTTAGGTGAATAAAAATCCCATTTTAGTGATTAGTTGTTGAGTTCAACAGGTTAGAATTCTTTTCTCCTCTCCTTTGGGGTCTACACTGGCTTTAAGTCAAACTCTTGCGTGAGGATCCCATCTCCATGTCTATATGTCTGCCTTGGTTCCTGATGTAGAAATAAATAGACAGATTGGAACTAAACTTGAGAAGAAGTGTCTGGAGCCTGTGAACGCTGGACAGAAGAAGCCTTTCTGAGAACTTCCTTGAAACATTACCGTGAATGAGTAAGTCTGGATGGGGTTGACGACTTCAGCTAATTAATGAACCATGTGAACTGAATTTGCTTTTATTGCATCACCATAGAAGCAGAGAGAAACTTCACATAACAAAAGGAAAAGTTAAACGTTGTTTTGTTTGGGTATTAGAATAGGGTTTGCTTTCAATTTCTCTTTAGAACTTTTTTGTTTTCTTCTGTTGTTTACTTCCATATACAAGTGGACCCGAAGAAGTATGAGTCAGGCAACTCACAGTTTTCTCTAGGAAAGAGAATCTGCTCGCATGGGATCTACCACAAGTCACAGATCATTTGAAGTAGGAGCTTGAGGCAGCATATTTGCAGAAAACATACCTGGGAATTGATAAACACTATCTATCCTCCTGAAAATACTGCTCCCATGATTCAAAGAGAGGTGAAAAGGACCTCATGGACAATTCAGGGCCACAGGAAGGATCTCCCAGAAGGAGAGAGGAATTAAGCACATTTCAGAGACAAGACACAGACCAGTTTATATCCTGTCGGTTGAACAGGATTATGGGAGAATCTGACTCTTCCCCACTCAGCATCTATGGATGGGCTCTCACAGCTTGGTGAGTGCTGCTTCCACCGCTGAAACAGAAACGAGCATAAATTCGCCAGGTGTGTTTTCCCTTCCAATGGTAAAGCACTCACTCAAACCTGGGGCAACCGTCTCCATCATGAGTCTCCAAGACCCTTGCATGACTCCTTTCCAGGTCTGTCCTGGGGCAGCTGTTAATCCTGTATCACTTTCCTATGGGCAGGGACTCTTTAGGTCACGTTCCACCTTCTTGATGTCTCCAGATTCTCGAGGCTTCGTGGCTAACTCTTCCCATGCCTTGGCTTTACTTGAACAATCACCTAGTGCTCTTTCTAATTCCAACTACCCAGCTCACCCACGCCATATCCCAACACACACAGTCTGTCTCACCACAAATACAGCCCGTCCTGGGCCGTTCTCCTCTTTCCAGAGTCCTGTGCACTGGAAGTCCTCTCTCCTTATTCACCTCCTCTGTGCTCTGTCTTTTTTTCTGCCGCCCTACTTAGGTACTGATCTTGGACAGCACTGTCTTCTTCATGAAGTCACATGGCAGAAAACCAAGGCCCCAGCACGTGTCCGGGAAACATGTGGAGCTAATCAACATAGTGCCAATCAGCAGGGTTCACAGCCCATAAACAGCGATGGTGGAAAGCAGCCTGCCTCCTGCAGTTTGCCTGGCCCGCCAGCTGCAATTCCGGAGGCGGGCTCTTCGGTGGAGCTCTTGCCTCCCTAACTGGGCTTTCGCCTCGCGTCCTGCCCTCCCTCCGTCACCTCCCCACCTGCCCACACTGCCCTCCGCGGCTTTCTGTGCTTTGCACACCAGTCTCGACTGCAAACGCTGGCTCCTCACGTTGGTCCCTGTGTCAAGCAGGAAAATCAAACAGATCTGCCATGATTCCTTCTGCCTAAGAATCTCACTGCACTTTGGAATTTTTTTTCTTTCAAAACCCATTCCACTGTTTCCAGGGCTTCTAAACCTCTATTTTACAGTTTCCATTCAAATTAGGAAGCATAAATCAGTTCAGAGAAAAGAAATTCGAGCTTTCTCTGAGACGGTGACTGTAGACCTTGTTATAATACAAAAGCAGAAATAATGTTTCACTGAAGCATGTATAGTTCTTGGATGGGTTCATATGAGGACCTCACACTTACATGATTCCATTCAGGCAAACTAAATGGTTAGATTTAAGGGTTTATCTGAAAGGTTCCAAGTGGTATTTTGGATAAAGAGGTAATTAATATTTGAGAGCAGTGTTTTAACTCCTATTTTCATTTTATTCACTTTTTAAAAACTAGTTCAAATAATTTTTAGGCAAGTGATTGCCTCAGCTGAGAGTTCAGTGGAGAATGTGTGTAAATGTTCTAATCCATTCTTCCCACGGCAAGCTCACTGCTCAAAACTTAAAGGCACTGAGGGATTCAGGAGGGGGTTATAGAGTCAGCACAGGACGAGGTGCGTCCATTTCTCTCTTACTAGCAGAACCTGTGAGTAAGGCCACTTCTCCCGACTGGAATTCTGTAATGCAGCACATAATGCTGGAGTGCCCTGCTGTTTGACCTGAGACAGGAGAGTATATGTCTCCTCCATCCTGATCAAGCAACAGATGTTGAGCAGAGTTACCACTGTGCCCTGTCTATGTAATTATCATCAGTTTTAATTAGAGAGGCATTTTCCTTGATCTTATGCTGCTTTTGTGAAATGCAAAAAGAGGTTTTCCTCACAAAAAGGTTGACATATCCATTATTAGGAACTTTCCTTCCAGTGCAGAAGCAATCACAAATTGCTAAATTCTCACATCTAAAGGAGATACCAGGGCAGGCTTTCAGCATTAACAGGAATGGGATTTACATGCGCCCAGGTAATGTGGCATTATTTTGAAAAACTGAGCACCTCGTGGAATTCTATCCCACTTTGATCACTGTGCATCCGGAAAGGATCATTCAGAATTTTAAATCATTTTTCTACACGAAATATATTCAAACCGATGTGGCCCATTTTACCTCCCCAGTGTCATTAAAAATTATTTTCTATTTTTCCATTTCTACTGATATTTCCCAAAGTTTTTCTTGTAACAAATAGAATCATCTAATGTAATCATGACAAAAGCTTGCAAAATTGGATATTAAAACACAAGGAAACAAATGCCATTTGGAGCCAAACAGTCAAAATACTAATAAGAATATTCAACTTAGAAGCAACATATCCAAATATTTCACTGGAATGTTTTCCCTTGGAATGTCATGCTCCACATTTTCTAAATCAGATGACTTTGCTCCTCTCCCTCCAGAGTTGTTAACCATCAAATTATGCCTTTAACATTGGCTGGGAGGTCACAGCTTTCTTCTCTGTTCACTAACTTGAAGTTTTATTCTGTTTACGATGATTTTGCACACTGGCAGCTCAGCTACTGAGGCTAAAATAAGAAGAGGATAGTTCATGTTCCAGATGCTCCTCTCACCCTTAGTCTGTCCCATTCTGTTCAACGAAGTTCTATCCCATCTGAGATGCGCATCATTTTCAAGGCAAATGGGATTGAAGCAATCCAGAATGGCAGCCCGCTTTTGTCCCCATTTTGATTCTTTGTCTTCTGACAACGTCCTAGTTGTAGGGACAACAGCCTCTGGGCTGAGGGAGCAGCTTAGAGAGTAGTTTTACTTGCAGGGGCCTGATGTCCATTCGAAAGAGATTTGTGCATGGAACTAAGGCAGACCTCGTTTTCGGCCCTTTTCCATGGGGTTTTTGGGGAAAGGTTTTATTCTGTGTTTACATTCCTCAATATCGTAACTAGCACCAACTCCCATAGAGACTCCGTCCCCTCCCTCTTTTTTTGCACATTATAAAATGTGGTTTGGAGTGTCCCTAGCTGGAGGGGGGGGGGTGCGGGAAACGAATGAAGGTATTGTGTGCATCTAGAGGCGTGACCTCTAGCTTCAACGATGGATTAAGGGTGGGCTGAATAAAGTCACATGAAATGGTGTCAGGAAAAACAGGTGTTTTTGAATAATTTTATTTGGAGAATCAATGAACTATGTGAGTGCTGGCAGAAGAAATCATAGTTTAACAGATCTCCAGATTCCCTTGACAAGCTTGGGCAGACATAATCACTCAGCATGAACAGAGAAAGGAATTTATGTTTGCTGAGCAAAAGGCACTTAAAAATTTAATACTCAGCCTGGATCAGGGTATGTACATTATTCTAATAATGTCTGGAGACAAAAAATTGAGTCACAGAAAGTCACAGCCTTTTCTGACACAGTGAAATTCCAACAGCTCTCATATCCCTAAAACAAGCTCTTTGCACTGTATCATGCGCTCAATTCTAGATTTCTGATGAGAAACAGCAACATAAATATAATGTGCCTTATTAATCAAAACATAATCTACATTTAAAAAATAATCAGTTTTGAGTATTAAAGCAGGTATTTGGATTCTATTTTGGTTTGCATGCTGTTTGGCAAGAACTTGGAGGAGGAACCCAGTAGGCAGAAAAATATATATTTAACTGTAAATATTTTACATTTCTAGTTTCAAAATGAAGACAAACACATGGTGATAAAAAGGCAAACAGTATGAATGGTTATAAAATGAAATAACAATATATTCTTTGGGGTTCCTTGTCTCTTCCCACATTCACACTCCTCAGTGGTAACCAGCGACCCCTTTTCTGTTTTTGCCTCTTTTGATGGTGACCCCATCCCTGAAAGTCCACAACTGAGGGATTTGCTCTCAGCACCTGGACCAATGAGTCAAACGTAGTATCACTAAAAATGGGCCAGTTAGACAGTCAGTGCTTCCTGCTATTCTGCCATCTATGAAGTATTTAAAAAGCTGACGTCTAAACTAGGAAATATGGTGATAAAGAACAAGTTTAAAAATATAACAGCAGGAAGTCAACAGACATAACAGAATGAGGGCTAGTTTATAAAAACGGCTGACTTGATGTCTTCAACAAGTTAAGGCATGAAATACCAGTGCTTGTGTATGGGAGACACAACCCCCAAACAAAACACGTGACCTTTGGTGGGAGCCTGGTTAAAGCCAACCAACAACTTGAAACCATTTTTTGACAGGGTCAGAAAAATTAAGAGGATAACCTCGGTAAAAGTGAATGAATTATTTTGCATATTAACTATAGACTCTGTTAAATCTTCTTCTCCTAATTTAGCTTTTCATTTTAATTTCATTTCTCATTAATATTATCAATAGCAAACTAGGTACAAAATGTAAATAAAAATAAACTCAGAAAAAAGTTAATTTTATACTGGTTCTAGTAAAAGATTTTGAAGACTAAAAAGCAATTTGCTATAAAAATGGTTGTGACTAAATGGGGATTTATTTCTCTCATTCAAATTTTGTCTCAAAATAAATGTTTATTCATGAAAATCAGCTATAATAAACACTTTGTAAGAGATAACAATGAAATTTCACTTCATGTCATAGGCACAGTGCTCTCCATTATCTTAGGTACTTAAAAATATAAAACTGGTTAAAACAAAAACAGAAAGACTTTTTATATCTGAATATGAAAATTTTAAGGATTTATTAAAATAAATTCATATTTTAAAATGATAAATTCACAGCTCAACCTAGTATAATGTGCACTTAAGCCATACTCAATGCAATATGCATGATTCATTTACATACTTATAAATGCAAAATACTTCCATTTAATTAGAACTGTTTTATTCTCTTAACAATCAGTACTTGCTGTATTGTGAAGGATATCCATTTATTATGAAAGAAAATTCACATAAAGCTTTAAAAGGACTACAGCTTTTCCATTATTTTAAGTCCAAATCTATTATTTAAAAAGAAAAAAAAATTTTTTTTCCTGTGTTGGTGGGAAAATAACAGAGTCCTGTGGTTGAACTCCATTTTCCATAATGAGAGAGTCTTGTGGGATTATTTATCACAGGTAGATACATTTTTAAAAATCAATCTATTTTTTTCCTTTTTTTTAAAGATTTTTTGATGTGGACCATTTTTAAAGTCTTTATTGAATTTGTTACAATATTGCTTCTGTTTTATGTTTTGGTTTTTTGGCCCCGAGGCATGTGGGATCTTAGCTCCCCTACCAGGGATCGAACCCACACCCCTTGCATTGGAAGGCAAAGTCTTAACCACCAGACAACCAGGGAAGTCCCAATCTATTTTTTTTCAAAGTTATTTGTGAGCCCAAATGAAATTATTGTTTCTTTATTATGAGCTGTGAGCTCAAATGAAATTATTGCTTCTTTATTATGAGTTAAGTCTTCTATTTAAATTCTGTAGGCTTATGTAGTCAACAGCTACTAAATAATTAGTAATTGCTGATGATAAAGAACTAAGCGTCTTAGTTAATTTTCATCACATATTAATCATCAACTTATTTTTATCAGATATCAAGAAAGAACTGATTTCAAATTTTGGCATGAAAAAATGTAAAATTCACTTCTAGAAAAGGAAAGGTATGCATTTAGCCATTCAGGCATTCACATATTAATGTTATAAATATTTATTATTCACTTATATTCCTATGGTAAGATAAATACAAAAACAAACAAGTTTCCTTCTTTCCTTTCTTATCTTCAGTATTTTCCTACTTTTTCCATATACCTGAGACAAAATCAGTTCTTATAGTCCTACAAAACTTATAATTTCTTGTTCCTGTGTTTTTGCTCATGCTGTTTTGGTTTTTCTTCTTTTTTTTTTGGTTAATGTTTTGTGAAGGTCTATCTCTTATCCATCAAAGCTGGGATCTATGCTACTATTTTGAAGACTCACCCAACTCCACCTTTAAAAATAGATATTAAAAAATATATATTTAGAGAAATTTGGCCTGAAACATCCCCCTCACCAATGTATAGCTTGGTATCGGAGCCATTTATGCATGAGTTTCTTATCTTCTTGCTAGTAAATGACTAACAAGAGACTGTGTCTTACACATGCATTTGATGTCAAGTATGTAGTGCTTTTGAAGAGAGAGAGAAAAGCCAGTTATATGTGAAGAAGTGTGTCTCTCCATTATAAGTGGTGCTAGTAGTATGAACCTCAGATACTAAAAGACATTGAAACGTTTTCTAAATTATCAAATAATGATTCATGTAATTCAGCATAGTTTTAATGAAATGTATGTTGTGGCATTATACTTAAAAAAACCACTAGTGTATATAACAACTATTCTTTTTTTTTTTTTTTTGGTACGCAGGCCTCTCCCCTTGTGGAGCACAGGCTCCGGACGCACAGGCTCAGTGGCCGTGGCTCACGGGCCCAGCCGCTCCGTGGAATGTGGGATCTTCCCAGACCAGGGCATGAATCCGCGTCCCCTGCATCGGCAGGCGGACTCTCAACCACTGCGCCACCAGGGAAGCCCTATATAACAACTATTAATAAAAGTTAAATTGATCAAATGCCAATTATATTGATATGTCTTGCTAACAGACATTTTTCACTAAGTTTGGTTAGAAAATTGCTTTTCATGAAATCTGTATTTAAAAAACCAAATAGCCTGTCTCCCAGGTTACTCTCAGGTTACCAGAGTTTACCTCACAAATGGACTCTGCTATGTGAAAGCTAATTACCAAATATAGCAAATAATGTGGAAATGCTGACACATTCTGACAGCTTGATTCTTTAAAAGAAGTCTCGGCACCAACGTTGATTCCAAATCTGAGAAAGCAAGATGAACCTTGCCTCCATCAGCCGGCTGGGTTTCTGTCACTATAGTAACGTGACACAAACTTATTTTCTCAGCTGGTATGAAGTGACAGGCAATTAGCTCACATCAATCATTTCAGGGAACACCACACTGTAATTCTAGAAGCAGAGGACGATGACTGGAAGGGTTAATCTGTGCTCAGCCAGGAACAGAGCGTCACGTGGCAGATTTCAGGTTTCACAGAAAGCAGCTTGCCTCATCTCCGTGGGCTTTCTAGTTACGTTGGTGTCTTACGGCCGAATGGGGACTCAGAACTGATGGACATTCATGTCAGTCGTAGCTGGTGTGGAGAACATGGCATGCATTGGTCTGGTCTTCAAAAACGGTAAGTCCTATGAAGAAACCAGCCTTTCTGAAGGGGATACATCTATCTTTTCAATGAAAAATATAAGATATAAATTAGTTTCTGTAGCTACTCTGAGAATATTGATTAGGAAGCTCTTTTTCATAAATTACCTTTTATTATAAAACTGCAACAGTGACATCCAGTGTTTAGTAAAATTAATGGCAGTTGTCCCCAAGGACAGTTATGGACCCTAGCGATTTGGATGAAGATGTTTGCGTGTATTTTTCTATGGGAAATCATACATAGAAACCTGCTAAAGGTCCACAGTGGCTTTACTGATGGGCTGATTGTCATATCTGCCACCAGGTAGGTACGTGGCACTGGTCGGTTGGTGTTCATATTAAACCCGTCCTGCCCTGAAATTACGGGCTGTCACATCTACTCTGGGTTTTGATAAGGGAGTTTGCTGAATCGAGTAGGCATTTGTTTACCGTTTCCCTTATTTCTGCATCTTACGCTTCATGACCCCGAGAACAACGGAATCACGGCAGAGAAAACAGTTCTGTGGGCTCCCATGGGACTGACTGCATGTGGTCCATTTCATTCTCTGCAATTCTTCTTCGCCCTTCAGTGTCAAGATGGGTTGGCCAGCATTTAGAGAATTATTCTGCACTGAGAAGGAACATTAGTGTCACACTATACATGGATTATTATCTGGATTCGAGTCCTCCTCTCTGCACCTGTTGAAGCCCTGTCACCACCGTTCCAGACTCTGAGAGCAGAACGGTGTTTCCCTACAGAGCGACACCAGAACTATCTGTCTAAGACGCCAGCCAGCCCACCATTGCCTGGTAGAGTCCCGCTAGCTGTTCTGTGCTCATCCGGATGCATTCTAGGATTTTAGATTGGTATACTAGCTTTTCCAAAATCTAGTCCCAATTTATTTCTCCAGCTCCCCATTTCTTTGTGCGCAAATAACTTTCTCCTGTTTCCCCCATTTTGCCTAAATGCCAACAATACACATCTATGCTCTGAACAAATTATGCTCCATCAAATCACCAGCCCTCTGCCCATCCCATTGTCTCTTCTGGGGTCTTTTCACACTATTTCCTTAGCTCCTTCGATTCTCTCTGCTTAAGCTTCTCATTTGTAAATTGGTGTAATTCATTACCAGACTTTTTTCATGAAGTTGATATAAAGGAAAAGCCAGAAAATAATATCCAAATAAATTAGTCATACAAGGGTCAAATTAAATGGACATTTAATAATGCATGATTTGTTTTATCCAAAGTGTCACAATTTGGGGCACTGTGTAAAAAGTCAGCTGGATAGCTGAGAGTAGTTTTAAAATTTTATTTTATAAATAGCCCTTTACCTTTTTAAGTTTGAAGCAACAATAGGTTCACAGGAAGTTGCACAGACAGTAGAGTGAGGTGCTTTGCACACTCCACCTGGTCTCCCTCAAGGAGTGTGCGCCATGTGACGGTGCATTATCCATGCTAGGAAGGCGGCCTAGGCACAGCATGCATGCATAGTTTCATGTCATTTTATCACACCAATGCACTCAACATACAAAACCATTCCAGGACCACAAGATTCCTCCCCTGCTACCCCTTTAGAGCTGTTGTCTCCCTCAGCATCTCTAAATCCTGGAAACCACCAATTTTTCATCTCTATAATTTTGTTATTTCAAGAATGTTATCTGAATGACATCATCGAGTATACAACCTTTGGCTATCCACTGAGCATAATGCCCTGAGACCCACCCAAGCAGCATCTTGCAGTAGTTTGTTTCTCTTTATTGCTGAGTGGCATTCCGTGGTATGAACCTACAACCATCTTATTAACCATTCACCAAATTTTGACGTTTCAGTTTTTAGCTGTTAAAATAAAGCTGCTGTGAGGTTTTTCTGTGGACATGAGTGTTCATTTCTTTGGGATACACACCACAGAGTGCGATTGCCTGGTCACATGGGAGCTGTCTATTACTTTTAAGAACCTGCCCCACCAGTTTTCCAGAGTGGCTGCCATTTTACACCCACGCCAGCAAAGTGTGGAAGATGCAGTTTCTTTGCCTCCTCACCAGCGTTTGTTCCCGCTCTGGTTTTAATGTTACTGTTCTACTAGATGCCTAGTGACAGTGCATCATTGCCCTAATAAGTGTTTCCTTAATAGCCGGTGATGCGGAACATCTTTTCAAATGCTTATTTGCCATCCATCTTCTTCAGTACAATATTCTTGTTCCCACCTTTCTATTTGGATTTTGCTTTTTCACATTGAGCTTTTGAGATGTCCTTACATATTCAAGATGTGAGTCCTTTGTCTTATATGTGGTTTGCAAACATTTTCTCTCAGTCCCTGGTTTGTTTTGTTTGTTTGTTTGTTTTCCATTCAATTCACAGAGTCTTTTGCAGAACATTTTTGCATTTTCTTTAAATTTTGACTTTATTATCTCATGGTTATGTTTTCTGTTTATTCTCTCTGTCTTACCATTTTCTGTTTTCTTATTCTTGCCTGCTTTTGGGTTTCTTGAACACATTTTTAGATTTCCATTTTCATTTGTCTATAATGTATTTGAGTTTATGTCTCTGTATACGTTTTCAGTAGTTGCTCTAAGTGTTACATTATACACACAAAGCTTATCACCATCTATCAGGTCACACTTTCTACCAGTTTGAGTAAAATATACAGACATTATTTCTCTTTATACCCCTTTACCTTTCCTCATTTTAAATATAAGTATCTTAAATATTTCCTCTATATACATTACAAGTCACATTAGACAATACTATAATTTTTGCTTCAAATATTAAAAATAATTTAGAAAACTCAAAAGGTGAATGAAAGACTCACATTTACTTTATGTTTATTCTTTCAGTTGTTCTCTCTTCTTGCCTGACGTCCCAAGATTCTTTCTTTTATCATCCCTCTTCTGTTTAGTCACAATTTTAGGGTCAGTCTGCTGTCAACAAGTGCTGAGTCTTCCTCCATCTGGGAACATCTTGGTTTCCCTACACTTCTGAAAAATATTTTCACAGGATAGAATTCTGACTCAGAATCTTTTCCTTTAAGCACTTGGAAAATGTTACACCACTTCCTTCTGGCCTCCATGGTTCCTGACATAAGATCCACAGTCATCCAAATAGTTTTTCCCAGTGGGTAAGATGCCATTTCTCTCTTTCTGATTTCAAGATCTCTTCTTGGTCTTTGTTTTTCTTAAGCTGGAAATGATGGACATTGGTGTGGTTTATCTGTTTGGCTTCACTCAGCTTCTTGAATCTGTAGGTTTATGTCTTTTGCCAAGTTTAGGACATTTTTAACCATTATTTCTTCAAAACTTTTTCAGCCCCACGCTTTCCTCCTCGCCTTCTGGGAAGCCAAAGACATGAATGGTACATCCTTTGTGAGTGCCCCACAAGTCCAATTTATTTTCTATTTTCAACCTATTTTCTGTCCAGCTCGGGTTGGGAGAAACAACACTGACACCTGCCTTCATTCTTGGCAGAGTTGTTGAGAAGAGGCATGTATCTAGCACAGACACAGAAGAGGGGAAACAGGGCAAACTTAACCTCCTGAATGTGGGCCTGCCTGACGTGTTGAACTGTGAGGAAGCTCACTACAGAATGACCTGCTTCACTCCAGCTCTCTCCCACCTGCCTCTCCTCTTTAGTGCACGGCCCAGGCTAGAGACCAGGGGTGGGATAGCACAGTCAGGAGAGTTCAGACAGCAAACAAATTAACAGAGGAGATGAAAGGATATGGACAGAGACAGTAGCAGAAACACAGAGAAGCAGAGAAAGGATGGGACAAATAGGAAACATATGGAGATGAACTTCCAACCCCATCATAAAAGCAATCAATAGAAAAGAAAGAAAAGCTCCTGCTGAAAGGCAGAGGTTATGGGACTGGATGAAAAGGCTAAACACAGGCATATGTTGTTTATGAGAAACACATTTTAAATAAAAACGTACAGATGTCTGTTGTGGCATTATACTTAAAAATACTGGTAATTTATATAATAACTATTAATAAAAGTTACATTTATCAAAATGTCAATTATATTCATATGTCTTGTTTTTTTTATATATGTCTTGTTAACATGGACTATTTGCATTAAATTTGGTTAGAAAATCACTTTTAATAAAAACTCCATTTTAAAAATCGAATAGTCTATCTCACAGGTGACTATCAGGTTATCACAGGATTAACAGTCCTAAATATGCATGCACCTATAACGGAACTCCAAATAACTAAAATGCAAATTTCTAAAACTAAAAGAAAAAAGGATGAATTCACAAAAATAGTTGGAGATTTAAAAAACTTCTGTTCCAGTAACTGATAGAACAGGTAAACAAAAATGACAATACTTTCAACCAACTTGGTCTTTTTGAACTTTACAGAAGACTACAAACAACTACTGTATGATCAATTTTTGTTTCAAGGGCTCATGGAATATTAACTTTATAGTGAGTCATTTAACAACTCAATAAATTTCAAAATATAGAATTCACAAAGGATAGTCTCTGATCATGTTAAATTATTTTAGAAATAAATTACAACATTTTATTAAGAAATGAAGCAATGGACCTTAAATAGCCCACCAACCAAAGAAGAACTCACAAGAGGAAATATTAAATATTTTGATCCCAACAATAAACAGAGCCTGTGAAAAATTTTGGATGCAGGTACAGCTGGCTTAGAAAAAAAATAGAGCTTTAAATGCTTACTTAAGGAAGAAGAGAGATGTAAAATGTATAAACTAAGCTTCCAACTGAAGAAGCTAAAAAATGAGCAAATTAAGCCCAAAAGGATGGGATAAAAAAGTAATAATAAAACCAGAAATCAATGAAATGGGAAATAGAAATTTTAAAAAATATTTTACAAAACATTAAGTATTGCAAAATTATAAAGTTGATTAACTCCAAGCAAGATTGATCAAGACAAATAGAAAATGCAAATTATAAACATCAGAAAATAAAAAAGCAAATTTCCAGAAATCACATAGCCTTAAACAACATGTTGACACTATAAAAAATTATGACAATAAATTGGGAAAATTTAGATGAAATGGGCAATGTCCTTGAAAAAAATAATTTATCAAAACTGATTCAAGAAAGAATAGAAAAATCTGAGTAGCTGTACCTATTAAAGAAATTGAATTCATAAGGGTAAGCTGGGATGAAGTGAGAGAGTAGCATTGACATATATACACTACCAAATGTAAAATAGATGGCTAGTGGGAAGCAGCCACATAGCACAGGGAGATCAGTTCGGCGCTTTGTGACCACCTAGAGGGGTGGGATAGGGATGGTGGGAGGGAGACGCAAGAGGGGGATATGGGGATATATGTATATATGTATATATATAGCTGATTCACTTTGTTATAAAGCAGAAACTAACACAACATTGTAAAGCAATTATACTCCAATAAAGATGTAAAAAAAAATGATACAATAAAAAAAAAAGATAAAGAAATTGAATTCATAGTCACAAAAACTTTCCACAATAGTCCAAGCCCAAATGGCTTCCTTGGTAGATTCTACCAAAAAATATAAGAAATAATGCCAAACTCTGTCAAAAAAATATAGTACTCCCCAACTAGTTGTATGAGACTAAGATAATCCTGATATCAAAACTGGATAAGAATACTACAAGAAAAAAATTCACCAAACATATGAGCAATAATTTATAGCAAAATATTAGCACATTGAATGTAGTTCTGTATAAAAAGGTAACATCATGAGCAGGTGAGTTTTGACCAAGAAATGCAAAGTTTGTTTAGCATTGAAAATTATCAATATAATTCACCATGTTAACACAGTACAGGAGAAAAACTCCATGATTACCTCAATAGATGTAGAAAAAGCTTTTAGCAAAATTCAACACCCCTCATGATAAAACATCTTAGCACCTCTCTCAGTCTAAAAAAGAGAATCTTCACAGACTGCAGCTAGCATCTTTCTTGAAGGTGAAACATGGATGGTGTTCCCATAATATCAGAAACCAGACAGGATGATTCACCCTTACCATTTCATTCACAATGGTACAGGAAGTCCTAGCCAATGAAATAAGCAAGTAGTAAATAAAAACATAGACTTGGAAAATGAGTAGAACTGTCATTATTCAGAGAAGACATATTTGTGTATATAGAAAACTTTCCTGAATCTAGTAAAAATAAACTACAGACACTCATAAATTAATTTACTGAGATCATAGACTACAAAGTCAATTTATAAAAATCAATTATATTTCTATATACTAGCAAATATTTAGAAAATAAAAAGTTTAAAAACATACCTCTTTTGTAGCATAAAAATGGATAACTAGAATTACTCTAAATACCTGGCTAAGAGGAATTAAAGACCCAAATAAATGAAGAGGTACACTATGTTCATAGTTTGCAGGAACAAATATTTATTCTTATAAATAGTTCAGAACTAATAAGTACTTTTAAGACATCAATTCTCCCCAATTTGATCTATAGATTCAAAGTATTCCCAACCCTAATCCTTGCAGATTTTTCTGAGAAGTTGACAAGGTGAATGTAAAGTACGTATGGAAATACAAATAATCTGGAATAGTATAAATAGTATTCATGGAAAGGAGCAGCAAAATCACAGGACTTGTCCTACTGTCGTAACCACAGCAGTGTGGTTTTGTTGTAAGGACAGACACACAGGTCAGCAGAACAGAGTCAAGACAACAACCACACACACATATAGCCAGCTGATTTTTGACAAAAGTGCTAAAGTGATTCAGTGGAAATGGTCTTTTAAACAAAGGGTGCCAGGCTACTACATACATGTATGGAATAAAAAATTAACTTGGACCCCTAACTCACTCCATGTATAAAAAAAATGTGAAATGGATCAGAAACTTAAACATACATTTGAGAACCAAAAGGCTTCCCGGAAAACACAGCACAACTTTAGTTTAGGCAAATATTTCTAGGATACACATACATACACACATGCACACACAAATAACTATTAAAATGGATAATTTCATCTTCATCAAAATTTAACGCGTCTGCTCTTCACCACTAATAAAGGAATAGGCAATCCACAGACTCAGAATAAAATATGTGACACATTTATCTGACCAGGACTTGAATCCCCGCTTTTCCGAATCTGCTTTGCGCCACTTCGCTGTTATAAAAGACCTGCGTTAGTGCCTGTTTTTGCTAAATGAAAGAAATTCAAAGAGGATTTTCACTTTTATGAAAAAAGGCAGAAATTTTAAACGGCATTCAGCATTTGTTTTGCAGGCATCGTTACAGAGGCAGCGCCGAGAGGGGCCCTGCCAAGCTCTTTCTCTAGGAATCACCCTCGGCATCTCAGCATCTAGCTGCCTTAGTTTTCACCTGTGTCTGTGAGCATTACCTTCCTCTATTCTGTGCATCTGTTAGCAATATATATCCTAAGGTAACTGTTTCTTCACGTTAGGCCATTTCAACTTAGGAAAGGTTTCATAGGAACGCTCTACTTTCAGACAGTGGGGAAAACTTGTATCTAAAAAACTGCACGTCAATAAAAGAAAGCCCTATAAATAGAAAATGGGCAAGTTACTTGAACAGGACTTCACAAGAAAATGTACAAAGAGCCAGTAAGTAAATGAGAAAGTACAAATTAAAACCACAATGAAATAACATCTCATGTGTACTAGAATGGCTAAAGTCAAAATTACAGGAAATATCAAATGTTGACGAGGACAGGAGCAGAGGGAATTCTCATGTATTGCCCTTGAGATGGTAAATTACTTTGGAAACTATACCACAGTTTCCTATAAAATTACACACTCATCTCACCTAAGACCTTGCAATCCCACTCCTAGGGTTTATTCAAGAGAAGTAAAAACGTACGTCCAGAAAAAGACTTGAATACAAATGTCCACAGAAGACTTATTCACAATAGCCTCAAACTGGAAAGAACCTACATGTCCATCAGGGTAGCTGATAAGCCAATTGTAGTCTTTCCGTACAGTGGAATTCTAATTAGTAATAAAGAGGGATGGCAATACAGATATATGCAATCACACATGTGAGTTTTCAAAACACTTTGATAAGCAAAGAAGCCAAGCACATAAGAGATCATATTGCATGAATCTCTTTTATGAAGCAGTACAACAAGCAGAACTAACTTGTGGTGATGAAATCAGATAAAGTGCTTCTGGAGGGGGTATTGGATGGAAAAGGGCATGAGAAATCTTTTTTGGCTTGACAGAAATGTTCTGTATTTTGTTTTCTATGGTGTGTATATTTGTCAAAACTGACCAAACAGAACATTTGTGTGTTTTATTGCATGTAAGTCACACCTAAATAAACAATCCCTTAAAAAGAAGTAATCTAAATGGCTCCTACACACAAGTTTGCATTCCCATCGTGGCAACAAGGGAAGCATCATATGGTTAGAATGAAGCTGCGCACGGCTGCTTTAGGAGAAAGGGACCACCACAAGCTCATTGTCTTTGGATCTGAAGCCGCATCACCTCCTTCTGCCTGTGCTCGTGCTGGCTCACCCATGTCAGGGGGCAGGACTCAGGATGAGTTTCAAAGGAACTGAGTTCAAAATGGAAAAAATACACCAAAATACTAACAATGTAGTAGAAATCTTAGGCTTACATTTTCTAGAATCTTCCATATTCAGTTTATAATAATATACATCTATTCATTATCTGTTTCACCTAATTCATTCTCAATTTTTTTTCATCTCTAATAGATGATGATGATAATAGCAAAACCCTCAAAGGTTCTTTTTAAATTGCAGATGCTTTTATTCTTATAAAGCAAAGGTCCTCAACCAGGGGTAATTTTATCACATGGGGACTTTCGCCAAAATCTGACATGTTTTTGGTTGTCACAACCGGGCTAAGGGATGTGTGCTCCTGGCACCTAGTGGGTAGAGGCCAGGGACACCACAAAATATCCAAAAGGCACAAGACAGATCCCTTTCCCACAACAAAGAATTAAGCTGCAGGTTGAATTTAATTTTTAACTCTTTAATTCATCAGCATGGAAAGCTGTGATTATTAAGAAATAAGGACTTTACCTGACCTTCCCTCCCCCTGTAACCAATTGTTCTAATTCTATTTCTCAAATAAACCTTTTTTGTGCTGTTGATCTATGATGGCGAATTTTTGATAGAGATTAAATTACTATATTGAAGAATCAGTTTCAGAACTATTCTATTCCTTTAAGTAAAAGTTACTTGTACCTCACTTTTTAAAAAGTATCACTTTTTTTCAATGTTTTAATTTCCAGTAGTGAATTGGTTAGTTATCATGCCTTTGGGAAGCTGCAAACACCATGAGAGTTGGGCTTACATTATTGAATTTTGTATCCTGGTATATAGTTTGCAATTATCAGATGTTAAATTGTTTAAAAGATCTTTATAAAAAATTTTAAACACTTTACCTTTCAATTTTTCCAGGTAAATTTTAAAATTTTGTTGCATAGCAATATCATGAATTAACACAAAGCCAAGTGTGTTTAAGTAACTCAATAAATGGATTTTTTATTCTAGATTTAAAACTCGTGCAGGATTTATGTGAAAATGAACAAATCTAAAAAGCTCGAGTGCATTTATCCTAAGCATTTTAAACATTTTCTCTCTGAGAGTTAATCCATTTGCTTAGGAAATATTTTGGCCTTATAGATAATACAAGGCTAAGTTAGTTTCTAAGTAATCATTAATTGTTACTATTATTCTCCAAATAAATGTTACATTTGATTACGAGATAAATTTAAAATATTTCTATCTGGTTTTATTAATAAAGCCATTCAGCTGGATGCATTTTATTTTGCTTTTGAAACTCACTAGATTATTGTTAAATCATATGCATAGTTAGAGTAGCCTTTACAGAAAGAAATTCTCAAGTGCTAATAATTAGTTGGAGAAACACTCCTCAAAGGAGAATTTGCATGCAAATGGGATAAACTGTTCCCCAGATTCATTATGGAATGTGGATACAGCTTTTAGCTTTCCTACTTGCTTACTGCAGTCTCCCTGGTCTCTCTCCCCCTCGGAGGGTCCCCGGGTCCCAAATCAGGCCCAGAGTCCTGTCAAGATCGGGTCTCGTCAATCTGCGGGTGCTGTTTCTCGTTTTGCCACCAGGTGTCGCTTCTTAAATGGAAAATTTTGTTCAGGGTTTTGCTGATTTCTTGAGTCCAGATTCTTAACCCTGGCTATGAAGTGAATCAAGACACGTGATCCCACTCTTGTAATGGTAAGCTTGGCCAAGCATACACCTCATCTAGGATACAAAATCTATAGATCCTCTTTACATTTATTTATTTATTCATGGCTGTGTTGGGTCTTCGTTTCTGTGCGAGGGCTTTCTCTAGTTGTGGCAAGCGGGGGCCACTCTTCATCGTGGTGCGCGGGCCTCTCACCGTCGCGGCCTCTCCTGTTGTGGAACACAGGCTCCAGATGCGCAGGCTCAGTAATTGTGGCTCACGGGCCCAGTCGCTCCGCGGCATGTGGGATCCTCCCAGACCAGGGCTCGAACCCGTGTCCGTCGCATTGGCAGGCAGGTTCCCAACCACTGCGCCACCAGGGAAGCCCTATAGATCGTCTTTGATTAGCTCTTTCATTTCATATACCAGCAGTGCGGGGACGGGACCTAGTCCAAACCTGCCCTCTTGTTAATCTAATGGTTAACAGTTAATCTAGTTGATCTAACAGCCCTAGACTAACTGTCCCCTTTGGGACAGTCATTGATACCTAAGAGGTGGGGCAGCTTTTCTTCGAAACCATCAAAATAAGAAGAGTCTATCTGGTACTCTGAAGCTTTCCCGGGACGTTCCGCAGGGACCTGTGCTCTGAGGGGAGGTGAGCCCAGTGGTTCTGAAGCTCCCAGCTTAACCTTAAATTAGAAGCGAGCGCTGGCCATTCAAGGTGAGATCGTATGTCCCTCCTATCGAGGGGGAGCTCTGCCGGCTGCTCTTCCTGACACACAGGACGCGCTCGGCTGGGGCCTTTCTCCCGTCAGGCACACTTTTACAGCACTGTGTCCCACACCACTCACGTTTCTGTGGAAATGGATCAAAGGGATTTGAGCCACTGTAGACACCCTTTTGGAGATGTTGACATAAAGGCAGAAGATGTGACACGACACATCTACGTTGTGCGATTCAACCAAGACCAACCAAACGAGAGCAGGCAAAGGCCGCTTATTCAGAGCTGCTACGGCACGGAAGGTGGCAGCCTCACTTGGTCTGGCAGAGTCTCCAAGTCTCCAGAAATTTGCCGTCACAGATCAATGGCACAAAAAAAGTTTGTGTGAGACACCTGCCTGTCTCCAAGGCAGGAGGAGGGATGGGAACATACTTATAGTGGAGAAAGTTAAGGCTTCTGGTATTTGCTGCCCCCCGACGGAGGCTGAGGGGGGGCAGGTGCCGTGTGCCCTCTAGCAGGGCTTCCTCAGGACTGGTGTCTCTGGCTGGTCCTTGGGGGAAGCGGGGACAGACTCAGGGCAGCCGTCAGTGACGATCCAGTCCTCGCCGCTTGGTTGACTGTCACCGGGTTGTTGTTGGGCTTCCTGGACTGGCTGCAGGACCACGTGTGACCTCTGCAGGCTGGACCCTGAGCCGTGACTGCAGAGGACGGGCTGGTCAGAGGACCCCCTGGGCAGGTGGCTGTAGGTGCGGGGCTGGTGAGCTGCAGATTCTAAGTCAGAGTTGTGCTCTTGTATATGGTTTGGTCTTTGTATATTCGATCTCTCAAAGTACTACCGTCTTAGTAAAAAATAGAAATTTAAAAGGTGGCTAATATATATGATTCCTTAAGCAAAAGCTCAGTCATTATTATTTTGACTTTATTTTGCATTTTACTTTTAAAACTGAAGTCTTTTCATTTTGAGAACGAATTCAAGAAAAATATTAATCCTTAAATCCTATAAGTTGCACTTAACCATAATTAATCATAGAAATAATAAAATCAACCTTTTTTTAAAAGCCAGTTACTATCCGAATGAACAAAGAGCACACATTAACTCTTCTCCCGTTGAGTTCTTTCTTTACTGATCAACTTTTCATGACAACGTTTTCATATACTTTGTATACTTTAAATCCCTTCCGGTTGTATGTTCTAGCGTGACCTGGCAAGTGAAGGAGTTTGATCGTACTATTACATTTTCAAGACTAATAACTTTGCCATAAAACCAATGTACAAAAGCATCTAAGTTTGTTTCCAATGGAGAAAACTTAAAAAGCAAAGGTGTTTGCCATCCCTAACAGTAGATCAGAGGGTGCTGGAGTGGAAGAAGCATGAACGGTGGCTTCTCTGATAAAAATGTCTGCAGTACGGAAGTGCAGAAATCAAAACCACAGGCTGTCACAGGAGACCCTCTCCCTCAGCTGCAGCGATGAAGCAAAAGAGGGGCGACCTTCAGGGTGCCCATTAGCGGTGATGACTTTCAGTCTCTGCTGACTCTCCGGGACTGGAAGTGGGAGTCTCAGGGGAAAGCCTCCCTGGCCCTCACCCCCGGCCCCGGAGCCACTTCTGCCAGGTTGGATGCTTCCTTCCGACTTTCAAAAATAACACTATTGGAATTTCACCATGTCTGCTGCCCACCAGTTTGTGTTCTTCCAGCCTCTGACCCCCCAAATGTCTTTGCCATTGTTTCTCACCTTTGACACACACGATGACTTTTCTTCCCATAAAGGTTCAAAGTTGTCATTGTGTCCCACACGTCCCTGAATATGTGCCTCAGCTCCTTCCCATGATTCTGGGCAAGGCACAAACATGGCTTTGAACTGAGTCATTGCTTCCTCGACTGATTAGGACAAATGGTTATCAATGCAGTATGAACGTACAGTAATTACCTGACTGCATTTTTACCTTTGAGCCCGGGAGACACCTAATGAATCCTCCCCCACTTCGGTGGGCTCTCATGGACCAACGTGGTGGGTGGAGCCAGCAATTGTGCTTATCTCTGTTCACCCCACTCAGGGGATACTCCCCACACCTAAGGTCAGTCACAGTCACTAGATCCCAATTTGCTACCTGAAAGCAGAATGTGAACAAGATCGGTCCTGAGTACAAGCGCAGCATCTCCTGTGAGGTCATCCTCTCCCCTTCCAGTTCTGTCTTCCCATTTCCCAACCCTCCATGCCCTCCGATAGGGCTGCTTCAGGCAATTTGTCCTCCAGATTCTTCCTTTATTAATGCTTATATTAGGTGAGTTAGAATCCATTCTCTCCAGCACTCTTCTGAATAATCAGTGATGGAGATAATCAATCGCTTTACCTTGTGAAGACTTAACTCAGGATTTATATGCTAATTGTTAGCTAGCTAATCTTTGAAATCACTTAAATAAGGTTTGCAAATGGAAGCTATTCAGACAACTGTCTCTGTTAGGAATGTTAAGGCTGAGGCTAACTCACTTTAAAGCTATTTGTCCCCAAAGAACCATTTATTTTATATTTATGCCCTCTCCAGAAGGCTTATGAACTGAGTTCACACATCTTTATCCATATGTATAGTTACTATCGCGGGATGAAGCGGAACGCCCCGGGGGTAGAAAGACAGGAGGACCACCTGGTGGGGCACATTTTCATATACTGTGGACAGCGCCATCTACACCACCCACAATCACCCTTTCTACCATTCTTTTACTGTCGATACTGTTCTTTGTGTATAATTTTGTCAGTACTCTCTGCACATATGAGCTCTCCTTTCTTTGTTCCTCCATTTATGTTTCCATTTTTAGTTATATTTATGAGTTGATGATTTGTGGCTTATAGCTGTGACAGTTTTGTAAGCTTTTTGAGGTCAAACACTATGTCACATGCCTCCCAATCTCCTTTATGGCTCTCCCAGCAGTGATGTCTTACTCACAGGAAGTATTCAGTAAACATCCTGTGGCTGATGAGCACGGACCAGAACAACTCTCTCAGGATCCACATAAAATCCTCTTGAGCAACCAGCCGGTAATTTCCACTGTCTTATACAATCATAAACTTAGCAATATTGATGCAAGATATCTTTTCCTTTTAAACAAGAGAACACTAAAATGAAAATTTTTCTGCAAAGGAATTGTGTTTCAAGGATCTGATGGACATGGTTTTAGAAATGCCAGTAACGTATCAGTAAATAATTTGATCATTGAGTTCAGGGACTAGAAAAGAACTGATAATGAAATTTTTTTTTTCTTGTGATTTGACACCTAGTTTCAGCTCTCATGCATGGATTTGAAATTAAATACGTGAGTGATACATCCCATCTTTACAGAAAGTTGTTGCAGTCTGATTGGAAATGGAAGGAGACAGAGAGAGATGGGCAGGTTGTCAAAGGCAGGTTCTCTCATCCTGTCCTGACTGAGCACTGTGACAGCTGGAGTTCTAAAGCAGCCGGCAGACAAAACGGAGATTTTAGGAGACTTTGAAAAGATCCTGCCTAGAGCAAAAAATTGTTCGATGATGTGAGAATAGTCTTCAAGGAACCTCTTAAAGAACAGCATATATGCCATCAACTTCCTCAGCTTGTAGAGTCACAGATGCGATCTAACTTAGTGAAGGTGAAACTGTATGGAAATAATTAGAAAAGCACGTGGGAGTATTTGATATTTCCATCTTTTCAGAAAATAGCCTCGAAAAGGTGTCAAGTCAAAGTATTGAATATTCATAACACTCACACATGCTTAACTCAGTTTTTCTCACAACTTCAAGTGTACTCTTTAACTTGCGTCTCCATTATGTCATGATCATTCCCCTCTTCTGATTTTTTTCACTGCCGGGTCTGCATTTCTAACCTCTGACCTCTTGCACGTGGCTGCTGCTTGTCCCTGGTTCCCCGCAACTGGGCAAACGTCCCCTCCAGGGATGCCCATCCCAGCCGGCATTGAATTTCTTCAAGATAATTTGAAAAAATCTAACGTTCTCATGTTTTCAGGGCACCATGATGTCAGACTGTCGGTGTTAGATGAGCCTTTTTCAAGCTTCTCTTTATAGAATAACCAAAATGCCTGTGCGTGCACACACACACATAAGCACACACACAAGCACACACACACACGGAGTTCTGGCTTGTGGCAAACAACATGCCTGCTAAGAACAAATAGAAAATCCAGATAGTCTACAAAAGTGAAACATTTCTTAGAAAGCAATGAGATCTTTTAGGGCAACCAGGTCTTGAGGACCAAAGTTATAAAAGAGAACTACACAAAGGTTGGTGTTATAAAACCTGCTCTTCACACCCGGCCTCTTGCTGAGTCATGGTTCTGTGTAGAGAGGCTTCTAAGAAGTAAACAAGTCTGTGGAGCCTAGGGAAATTTCCTAGGCTGCAGAAATAAAATTGGAGTTGGGACTCCCCAGGCAGCCAGGACTCAGAAGCCCCCATCCAGGTGAGAAGGGAGGGCAGAGCTGTGACTGTGTCTGGGGGGTTGAATCTCAAGCAAGTGCTTAATACTGAAGCTGAACTGAGCTAGTCCACGGAGGGCTGGATATGCTCACAAAGCTAGGGACTCTGTGTTTGAGGTCAGGTATGGGGGGTGGGTGTGTGGGGATCCACTAACATTGCCGGCTCTGAGGAAGAATCCCACAGGTGTGTCACATGTGTAGATGGAGATCAACACAGAGGAAACACAGAGGAAACTATGAGTGACTACTGCTCCACAAATAACATCAGCCCTATATTTTTAGGATTTAAATAAATACCCACAATATAATGTGCATATATCACTAACGAGCTAATAAAAGAAAAAATGGAAATTTAAAAAATTAACTAATGCAGAAGAAGGGCAGAAAAACAAATTTAAAACACGTGACATAAATACAAAAAATAAGATCATTAAGTCGAAACCAAATATTCCAGTAACTGTATTAAATGCAAATGGATTAAACTATCCAATTAAAAGACAAACATTATCAGGCTGAATAAAAGTCAGTACATGCTACTAACAAGCAACATGCCTTAAATATAGAGACATAGCAAGTTGAAAATAAAACTATGAAAAGATATAGACCATGTGAACCCTAACCAAAATAAAGCAAGGGTGTGTTATTAATATCAGACTTCAAGGCAAGGAATGATTTTGAAGATTAAGAGGACATTTCATGACAAGAAGTTCAGCCCACCAGGAAGATGTCACAATTTTAAATGTGTATACATATACATATTGTACCTTAACTTCAATATACATGAAGCAAAGTTGAGACACTAAAACAAAAAATAGACAACCTACAAATATAGTAGGAGACTTTTATACAACTCTGTCAATGACCAATAAAACCAGCAAATTTTCAATAAAGTGTAGATGATCTGAAAGCTCTTAAATTTTTGCCCTAATTTATATTATGTACACACGAGTATCTACACACATATACACACCACACACTGTGCCTGACAGCAGTCTGCTGAGCCCTGAGTAGTGAGTTCTTGCCTCTGCTCACCAGACCCATGCCCTCTGGTATGCTGACTTTGTAGCAGGGTAGAGTCTCAGGCCCCTCATGTCTTTGACAAGAACATGACTGACATTGGATAACAAGGTATTAGAAAACCTGAGTAGTTCAAGACAGAAATAAATTGAAAAAGGTTTTCCAAGAATAGAACTCCTACTTGCAATATGGTTAGTGGCTCCCCAGTGCTACTCTGCTCCATATAATGGATCAAGTATGTTTCTAAGGCATTGCTCCATCAGAGAAATATTTCTAAGGCATTGCTCTGCACATATGCGTGTGGTGGATTGGACCACTGCTCCCAGTTCTTCATGCTCACCCTGTATGCATGTCCTTTGACGTGTGACTTTGCATCATCCCCCTCTAGAGTGGAATATGTTTTCCACCCCACTGATGTTGGACTCTGCCATGTGACTTGTTTTGGTCAGTGGAAGTGGACAGAAGTTACATATGTGAGTTTACAGCTAAGGCCTTAAGAGGTACTGTATATTTTTCTTATCTCACCTAGTCTTTGGACCCCTCCATTAAAAGGGCAGTTAGCTGCTAGTCACCTAAGTAAATCTACCTTTACTTCTGGAGCCAAGACTTCCAATTCAAGCTAAGCCCAGGAGTTACATCTGACTTGAAGGCCCAATTAAGAAAATAAACATCTGTTGTTGTATGTCATTGATGTTCTGGAGATGTTTTGGAGGCAGCACACACTTTATAATACAGCATTTCTACACTCATAAAATTCGATGGGATTCCTCTAGCCTGAAGAATGAAGATCACAAGAGTTATGTTCAGTGGACTCCATAATTTTGCCCTACCTGTCTATTCAGATTTATCTTTTTCAATTCCTTTTCATTAACCTAGGCTTTTACTAAGACAGCTCTATAGTTTAGTCGATGAGAGATTACCACCTAAAATATCTTTACATGGCCAAGTCCAACATACCTTTCCTTATGGCACGTCCCATAAAACTCCATCTATGCCAACAGGCTATCTCCTTCTTGATAGAGCTTTTTATTAAGAATTACTTTGCTCTAATCAGAATTCATAGCTTTAAATCTGCCAATACAAGATTTTAGTATCATCATCTACCTCATAAAAGACTGTCTTGATACATGCCTTTAAATGCATTGGTGACAGAAATTGTGCTCTTCTCATGCTAGGATATTTGACAGTACATTACCATAGTGTTTTACACAGTGTGGCAAGCTCATCGGATTGGATTGAATTACTGAGGGAAAATATTATGGAAAATACTATGCAAAAATAAATAGGATGGAGCAAAAATAGGGGTGGTTGAGTAAACAATTAACCCTCCATAAATGTGACTTGTTATAATTCTTCTCAGAATTAGTCATACATAGCAGATGGAAGTTGATCAGAACATAGTAATCCTCTGCTATAATTGACAAAGTCAGAATCTGGAGCTAAGGAATATGTATAGGCAACAGCAACAGACTGTTCAGAATCAATCCAAGTAATCAGTAGCTACAAACTGGACATACTGGGGTAGTTGTTATCTATACATTTAATATCTGACCCCAAGGTAGGGACTCTGGTGCCCCAGCCAAATACCCACCCTTTGACAACATGAAAGAAACTCTCATTTTTTAGACAATTTGCCTCATTAAATTAGCAAAACTATCTATATTTTTTAAAAAAATTTTAAGCTTACTTAGTATGTTCAAGTTTTGGAATTGTGGTGAAACTGAGGTTGCTTCTCTGTCTCCTCTCAATGGCCATAGAACTGCAACATTCCTACAGTGTGACCCACTTAACGGCTTTGTTGATTAGCCCAGAAGTGGGAGGCTGGGTCTGAGATAGGTTATTCTTTTTTTTTTTCCCTGGGTGATTAGATCATAGAACTTGTGAGGTATTTTCAAGACCAATTATTTCCACCACGAATGCTGGAAACCAGGAAAGAGCTGGTCAAGAGCGAACAACACGGATAAACAGAAATGCACGGAAACAGAAGATGGGCAGGTCAGACTTGCTAGGTCCCTGCAGGCTCCAGTTCTATTGCTGTCATCGGTGTCTCTAAGGCAACTTCGGAGCCTCACTATAACCTCTTTCCCTGACGTTTGTACCAGTTAAGTTTCTCATGATTTTCAAGCCAAAAAAGTCCTACACTTTCAAAGATATTGAAATGACACATTTTCAGAGCTGGTGGTTGTTTCCTTAGATTTAAGCAATTATTCAGCAGATTAGACAGCAGTTTAGGCAGAGCTGATTCGCCAAAAACATTTCTTTTCTCTGGAAACATCCTTCTCAGCACTCAGAAACACACACGGCACTTGCCTCTGCCCATGCAGGGCTCACGACCAGAGGGCAAAGCATGGCTGCTGCCTTGCAGGAAACGATTCAGAATTCCAAGGCTATGAAAACTAAGTGTTAAAAGGTTCACAAGGGACTTTCAACCACACTGATATTGAGAAGAAAGATAGTTCCATATTGGATGAAAATACAAAATGGTAGATTGCTTGAGAGCATTCTAATGAAGTAGCAGTATAGAGGAAATATCAGTAGAGCTTTTACCTATTTATTTTCTATTCTTTTGTCTTTGACACTAATTACTTAAAGTGGACAGATCACCCTCACTCCCCTCCCTGTGCTTTTAGGAAAATCATCTACAGCTGCAGACATTTAGTGGTCTTTTGCCTTATGTTTGGGAAGAAGGCTCAACCCAAGAGAACTTACACTCAGTCTCCTACTGTTCAAAATGCAGCCTCGGGGTAATTTTGATAATCATGAAAAGATTGTCCCTGGCATTTGAATGCAGCTACACACCTCTGAAACAACTTAATTTTACTCCAGTTCATCTGTAGCATTCTTCAGAACCACATATGTTTGCATATTTATTCCCATTAACTTGCAGAACTAAACTCCCAATGTTTTGAGCCACAGATTCTAAGGTTGATCTGCTACAGCACCTAGCACCATCTTCACTAATGCACGTCAAATGCGTTAGGAACCCAGTAAAAGTCAGCCTTTATCTGTGACACACACAGAGTTCTACAAGTGTTACCTGAATACTTACTCTGTGTCAAAAGTAAGATACGGAGACGGCCTTGTAGAGATCAAAATCTGTTGCATTCGAGCTCAATCAATGATAGTCCTTTTTTCTGGCTAATCTCTCATGGGTCCAGTAATTTTCTTTGGCAATAAGGCTATTTACCTTTTATTATCAATCATTACCAAAGATATTATAAAAGGTTTTCTTTTTCTAAATAATATTTAAACAGTGTCTTCACAGGGAAACTTTCATATCCCTGGACTGTGCTCTCTTTTAGGTGATATAGGAAGTTATTCTAGCTCTCCAAGTCATGCTTCTGTATCTAAATTTACTTTAGGCAGCCATAATTACAACTAAGTATACCAATGCTTTACTGTGACCGCCACAGGACTTACTGTTCTGGGCTAAACTGCTTACGTCTGTTTATGTCCACGCCACTACAAATCAATCCGAACAAGCCCCATTCTGTTGACACTCCCACCTGCCAACCCGCACTCACCGTTTACCAACAGTAAAGACTCCGCATCATTCTATTAATAAGTGAAGGAAACATTTTGTTTCTTTTCTCACGCAGCAGGAAGCCATTCACCATGCTTGCTAGATTCTATTTAGCAAATAAATGTTTGGTGAAGGATTTAGCAGACTGTCAGGTCTCTAAATTCTAGGACTGAACAACTCTAATCAGCACTTTTCTACATTTTTGTTTTACTCATTTGTGTAACACATTCAATAGAAAAACTTCTTAATTGACTGATCAGGGACAAATCAATCAGGTTCTCAGTTCTGCCTTCTCTGGCAGTTGGCTGACTGCAAAGAAACAGAGTCAAATCTCAGGTCACACCACACAGAGAACTAGAAGAAAGTGTTAGCAAAGATCATTGGGGGGCAATCACCTTGAGAAGGAAATTGGTTTGAGTATATAAACAAGGGCAGATCAATTAAGAATATAAGGACTTTGTGGTCATTGTGTAAGATGTCGAGGTCTTTAGATACCCTGATCACACTTATCTCCAGGTCCCTGACAAGTTATCAGCTGTGTATCACTAATGGCCAAAACCAAGCATTGACCGGTGTTTAAAAAGTAGAAATGTCACCAAATAATGGGTTGGGGGCAAGGATACATCATGTGACCTCATACCTCGAAGGCTAAATGATAGAGGCTTACATTTTCGAAGATTAATACAAAGTAACTACAGTATCTATCTGGTTGGAGTTCTGGAAGTGCATGGAAACATTGAAGCATTATTTGAAGCTGTGGATTTTCACATTACTTTCCAAGTTGCACTAATATTATTTAACCATTTTCATATTACAAAGTAACCCTCAGCTTATGATTACTACATAGGTTTAAAGACTCTCTGGTATCTAATAGAGGACTTCTCAATGTCACTAAATTCTAAAGTCACCAAAATTGCTGGCAAAAAAAAAAAAAAAGTTGTGACTGACTTTGGAGCTTAAGAACATACCATTGTCAATCAGCAACTAAGAGGCAAAGAATAACTTACCATTTTAACAGCATCCTAAAATTATGTTGTCACAATTTAGCTCTGAGTAATAGCTGGTAGGATATATTATACTATGAGAGAAACAACAGCAAATTACATGTTAATAATGCTGACTCATGTGAAGATTTTTTCATGATCTCCACATTTAATTGAAAATATCCTTTTAAGGATGCTTCAAATGTGAGTCATTTTTAACAAAAAATTACAAGTAATCAAAATGCATTTATTAATTGCATGCATGTCCCATATGGTTACATTTAGAAATTAGCTTCTGACCCATATATATTCAATATAAAATTTCATATTGCTTTTGTTTATTAGAATAATTGGTGATAATTATCTGAGCTCTGTAAGCATTCTCTTAATGACAGGCAAGAACAGATTAAAATAAGAAAGGGAGGTGGAGATATAGGTTAATTCAATGTTGAATTAGCTCTTCTGAGTGTCCCTACCCATGGTGGTCCCTAACCATGAGGGGCCCCCACCCAGGGTCCTTTTGTTTCAGGTAGAAGCAAATTTAAATCCTTCCTTGAGAATGATAATGTTTTTCTATGCCTTAAATTATCCCCTAAAGTTTCATTTACAATGTAGATCACGCAATCGAAAAATAACAAGGCATATAAGGAATTATCACAATATTGAAAGTCAAAAAATAAAATGGTAGACAATAGCAATAAACTGACAGGAGACCCAAATCATGAAATGATCAGACTTCAGTATACCTATGCTTAATATATTCAAGGAAATAAAAGATTGAAACTTTCAGAAATGAACTGAAAATAAACCAAAAAAGAAGAACCAAATAGAAATCTAAAACTGAAAAACAATAACTTAAAATATGGTCTTGGTGAGGTGTTTTATAGCTGATTAGATACAGCTGAAAGAGAATTGCTGAATTGGAGGCTAGTTAGAAGAAAATCCAGCATCAAACATGGAGAGACAATAGGATGGAAAATACAGTACAGTGTATAGGATACACGACATGGAGGTGTGATGTTGTTGTCTAAGATGGAAGTGAATAAATGAATCACTGTAGAGCCACACAGTGGAAATTCATATAGTAATACAGATGAATTAGAGGTGCTTTGAATCTGACCTAATACAGTGTTACACAAGAGAGGCAAAGCATAAATAGATACAACTGCCATGCCAAGTGAAGTAAGCCAGACAGAGACAAATATCACATGATATCGCTTATGAGTGGAATCTAAAAAATGGTACAAATGGACTTATTCACAAAGCAGAAACAGATTCAGAGGTGTAGAAAACAAACTTATGGCTACCAATGGGAAAGGGGGGAGGGATAAATTGGGAGATTGGGATTGACATTTATACACTACTGTATATAAAATAGATAATCAACAAAGACCTACTGTGTAGCACAGGGAATTCTACTCAATACTCTGTAATGGCCTATATGGGAAAAGAATCTTAAAAAGAGTGGATATATGTATGACTGATTCACTTTGTCATACACCTGAAACTAAAACAACATTGTAAATCAACTCTACTCCAATAAAATTTAAAAAAAATACAACTGCATAGTTCCCTCCAAATAAGGTCAAACATGAAAACAGATAACATATCTATATATTTTTAGGGCTGTGTGCTCAGTTAGAAAGTTTGTTTCAATGCAAGAAGTGATTACTATTAAAATCCTAATTATGGTTTCCTTTCAGGGAATATGAGAGGGCAGTGATTAAGAGAAGGATCCAGGGGGTCTTCTGAGTTGCTAGTAATTTTTGTTTCTTTTTCTTTCTTTCTTTCTAGATGGTGGTTACACTGATGTATTTGCTGTCTGTAATTTATTACATTGTCTATCTCTGGTATGTATTTTGTATTTCTCAATAAAAGTATTTTTTAAGTATTAAAACATAAGGAACTAGAAACTATTAAATGTTGAAAACATTTTCTTCCAGTTTTCTATTTTTCTTTTGAATTTTCTTAGTATATTTTTGTTTTTCAATTTATGCTTACTGTTTTTCTTTATAATCAACTTTAAAAAAAACGCTGAATTTACTGACTTTTTTTTTGCACTTTGATTTCAAATTATTGTCAGCAAGCCTTGTGTTCTATTTTTGGAATTTCTTTTTTAAAAATTTTATTTGCAAGTGAATTCATAAAATAGCATCACACTGTTTTACTACTTCCATTATGTTAGAGAGTAGTGGGATTAGGCACCTTTTGTTGCTTTTGATTTAGGAATTCCTCCAGTTCTTTGCCATTAAGTAAGACTTCCGCTTTAAGACTGAGATACAAAGGTCTATTAAGATGTTAAGAAAGTATTCAATTTTCATTTCACTGGATGTTTTAAACAAATATAAGTGTTGAAATTTAATGAAGTTTATTTCATCATCTGTGGAAATAAGTCAATGTTTTATCTCTGAAGTTATACAGATATGGTGAAATACTATAATGCATTTAAAAAATTTTTGAGGCATTCTGGTATTCCATGAAAAGTTCAACGTCTACTTTGACAGGATGTGCTACTCTCTTACTGCGGCAGCGGGTTCTTTGTGCTAAAGTATCCACACTTCTGGGAGAGACTATAGGTACCCCACCCAATTCCTCTTTACAAATGGGTTTGCCCTTCCTTCAAATTCTGAATGCCTGTAGCAGAGAGCTGTCTTGGGCCCACTTGGGTTGCCCTTAACTCTGCTTGAATTTAACTTTACCTCTTTCATGACTATCCCTTCTTCTGTCTTGCTCATCCTCTTTCCTAAACGACGTGGACAGACAGCATTTCTCTAATAAACTACTTGCCTTCCATGTACCTCAGCCTGAAACACCTAAAAGTGATCCATTTGATTTCCAAGTTGTCTGCATATAATTATGCAAAGTAACAAATTAGTATTTTCCAAAATATGTTTCAACTTTATTTTCACCCTGTCCTTCCTTATATTTCATGAGTAACCTTTATTTTTCACTTCTCTTCTTTGTTGTGATTTTTCTTTCAGTATTTAGGAAGGTTCTCAATTTTTTTCCAGTGGTTATTTTTATATTACCGCTCTATTAACATGTTTATTTTTCTTTGTTAAGCTTATACTCTTTAGTTTATTAGCTTTAAGTTTTTTTTGTTTGTTTGTTTTTGCGGTATGCGGGCCTCTCACTGTTGCGGCCTCTCCCGTTGCGGAGCACAGGCTCTGGATGTGCAGGCTCAGCGGCCATGGCTCACGGGCCCAGCTGCTCCGCGGCATGTGGGATCTTCCCGGACTGGGGCACGAACCCGTGTCCCCTGCATCGGCAGGCGGACTCCCAACCACTGCGCCACCAGGGAAGCCCTATTAGCTTTAAGTTTTATGTTTTGAAATTGACCAGGACATATATAAAAATCAGTAAGCAAACTTTCCATTTTCTCCTCTCTCCTCATTATATTTTTAAAATCTTTGCCTTTTCTACTTTGTAGGAACATATGACATTTACGTTATTTTTACATTTATTCATCTACCTTTGTTTTATTCTTAGATTTATTATTATATATATTAAAGTTCAGTATAAGTCTTTTTGCTGAAATGTCAACATTCATCTCTTGAACAAAGAAAATGAAGCTTGTCCTATACTGGATATCTCGGTTATAGGTCATGGGTGTTAAAGTTTCACCTGCCTTCCTTCCTTCCTCTACAACACTGAGAAAGCATTAATCTGTTCTCTTTTTCTATAATTTTGTCCTTTCAAGACTGTTAAATAGATGGAAGTATACAGTAATCTTTTGAGACTGGCTTATTCACTCAGCATAATCTGTGGAGATTCATCCCAGTTGTATGTTAACATGTTCCTTTGCACTGCTGACTCATGGTCCACAGTCTGGATGTGCCACGGTTTGTTAACCATTACCTGCTGAAGGGCGTCTGGAGTTTTTCCAGTTTGGGGCCATTAAAATAAAGTTGCTAGAACATTTGTGTACAGGTTTTGGTTTGAACATAGTTTGAAAATACAGGGAAAGTAGCTAAGCTACTGCTAAACTGAGAGATGTGTTTTGCTTGCCAGTCTCTGGAGTTCTGGCTACCTGCACTGTCTGATGTGAGAATTGGTCTTGAGCATTTCTTTTTTAGAGGTATAACATATACATTAATTCCAGGTGTACAACATAATGATTTGGTGTTTGTTCATACTGTGAGATCACAACAATAAGTCTAGTTAACATCACCATAAATAATTACAGATATGTTTTGGGTGTGATGAAAACTTTTAAGGTTTATTCTCTTAGCAACTTTCCAATATGCAATACAGTATTATTAACTATGTCGCCATGCTGTATATTACATCCCCAGGACTTATTTTATGACTGGAGGCTTGTATCTTTTGAACTCTTTCACTCACTTTGCCCACTCCTCAACCCCTACCTCTGGCAACCACCAATCTGTTCTCTGTATCTATGAGCTTTGTTTATTGTTTTGTTTTGTTTCTCAGATTTCACATATAAGTGAGATCATATGGTATTTGTCTTCTTCTGTCTGACTTATTTATCTTAGCATAATGCCCTCAAGGTCCAGCCATGTTGTCACAAATGGCAAGATTTCCTTTTTTTTTTTTAACAGCTGAGTAATATTCTATTGTATATATACCACATCTTCTTTATCCATTCTTCCATCGACGGACACTTAGGTTGTTTCCATGTCTTGGCTATTGTAAATAATGCTGCAATGAACATGGTTGCCGGTATCTTTTTGAGTTAGTGTTGTTTTCTTTGGATAAATACCCAGTAGTGTCATTGCTAGGTCATATAGTAGTTCTATTTTTAGCTTTCTTGAGGAATCTCTATGCTGTTTTCCATAGCGGGTGCACCGATGTACATCTACACCAACAGCAGACGAGGGCTCCCTTTTCTCCACATCCTCACCAACTCTTGTTATTTCTTGTCTTTTTGATGATAGTCACTCTAACAGGTGTGAGGTGATATATCAATGTGGTTTTAGTTTGCATTTCCTTGATCATTAGTGATGTTGAGCATCTTTTCATGTACCTGTAGGTCATCTGTATGTCTTCCTTGGAAAAATGTCTATTCAGATCCTCTGCCCATTTTTAAATTGGATTAGTTGGGGGGGTTGCTATTGAGTTGTAATGAACCTAAGTTTTTATTGATTTGTGATGAATGCCCAGGAGTGCAATTGCTGGGTCATATGATACGTTTAGTTTCAAAAGAAAAACTGCCAAATTATGTCCAGAATGACTGTTTCACTTTACATCCCCACCAGCAAATGAATGATACATTTTCCAGTTTCACAGAATCCTTGAAAACATTTAGTTTGTTCACTTTTTTAAAGCCATTCTGATATATGTGTAGTGATATCTCATTGTGGTTCTAATTTACATTTGCCTAATGGCTAATAATGCAAAATACATTTTCACGTGCTTATTTGCCATCTGTACTAATTCTTTAGTGAAATTTCTGTTCATATCTTTTGTCCAGTCTGTAATTGGATTATTTGTTTTTCCTGTTGAGTTTTGAGAGTGATAATAGGTCCTACTGTGACAATATGAAGGTTAATTTTATGTGTCAACTTGGCTGAGTCAAATGCCTAGATATATGGTCAAACGTTCTAGATGTTCCTGTGAGGGTATTTTGAATGAGATAAACGTTTAAATGGGTGGATTTTGAGTACAGCAGAGTGCCTTCCATAATGTGGGTGGGAATCATCCAATTGGTTGAAGACTTAAGAGAACAAAGGCCGATCTTGAGAAAGAAGAAATTCTGACAGCAGACTGCCTTTGGACTTGAACTGCAACTTCTCCGTGGGTCTCCAGACTGCCAGCGCATCCTGCAGACTTTGGACTTGCACCTCACACTCTTGTGAGCCAATTCCTTAAACTAAATCTCTCTTAAATAAATATACACATCCTCACAGTTCTGTTTCGCTGGAGGACCCTGACTAATTCAGACAGCCAGGGAGACGACTGCTTGTCCCTCTGAGTGTGGGCTGATGCTGGCTGCCATGTCGCCATGGCGACACTGTTCATATCTCTGCCATCTCCTCCAAGCCCCAAGCAAACTCTGGTCCATTGGTGGTATGTCCAGTTGCTTCAAAGGTTGAAGATAACAATGTTATGCAAGTTTTATAATGTAACTACATAAGTCCATTATACTTGAGGAAATTTTTACCTACAAATACAGTATTTATTGTAGAAAAGTTTACAAAGTATATACAAGCATCTCCACTTCTACCTCCCATTAAACCCTAAAACTCACACACACAAAGTATGCCTAAGAAAATAAAACACTCTCATGATCCCATTCCCAGCACAATAACCACTTTAACTTGATCAATTCAATCTAAATATGCCAGTTTCTATTTTTTTCCTGTGAACTTATGTACACTTATAATAATGCAAGTATATTATAGTTTAATATGTTGCAGTGCAAATGCCAGTAATAAGACCACCTTGAATATAAGGTAATTGTGCACTTTAGAAAGACTATATCCAAAAATATGATGGGCAACTTAAATATATAAATATATATTTAAATATATATGTAAGAAATTGTCTACTTATAGTATTTAATATTTAATTTAGTTACCCATACACAATTTGTCACATTATATAAAATAAGCAAGTTATAAATATTAAATGTTTCCACTCTTAGGTTTCATGAAACCATTTTATTCAAAATCTCCACATGCATTTTAGACGTCTGTGCATTCATCACTTTGACAGCTAGTTCTGAGTCACCTAACACAGTCTTCCAGGATACATCACCTCTGCATCTGTCTAAACTCTTAAAACTATAACACTTTTGAATGCATAAGATGCTGTCACTGGAAAATTTATCTGAAGTCAAAAGGACCCATTTAAATAACATTAGCACCTGCTTCCTCTCACTGCACTGTAGATATATGGTCATGGTCTCAGGACCTCTTCAGTGCAGTCAGTCACTGTTCTCCTTTCAGGAGATCTTTAAAAACCTTGTTTATAATGGCATTAAATGCAATTTAACCCGAGGTCACACAACTGGGAATATTTACCACATCTATGTTACATTTTCTTTTGCCTTTTGTGCATGTGTGTGTTTCTGTCCCCTAAGAAGCATTTAAATTTGCATTCTTCATAATAACGTGTCTTTCTCAAATGATGCTTCAAAATATTGATGTGACTGGCAGGGCAACATACACATGAGAAATTTTTAAGTGGAATTGGTAAACAACTCTCTGAAAGGCAATTTCAGGAAATAATACACATCTGATATTTGGATACAAGTGGTGTTTTATTTTTAAACATATGTTTTATTTAATATATTTCAAGTATGTTTATATTTTATTAAATACTTTCTACAACAAAAAATTTTAATGATTAAATAGTATTTTGTTGTGTAGATTTGGCAAGTTTTGTTTAACCAGTCACTTTTTTGTTTGCCCTTTGTTTCACTTTCTGATACTTCCCTAATGGAAAAATCCAAGGATGAACCCCTTTAAACTATAGGAAATTCCATAGTTTCTTTCCTTAGCATAAATTCCTAGATATGCAAATGATGTACACTTTTCTTAAGGCTTTTTGTGTATTTCCAAAGTAAGGAGGCGGGTCCCACCGGGCAGGCACATTTTAGTGTTTACTTTTGTTACACTTGTTATTGTCCTAATGGCCAATGCACGTCACAGAGTCGGTGTGGGAGGGGCTACTCAGGGGTCGAGTATAGGGAGGGGTGAGCAGATTTCGCAACATTTGGCAGAAGGCCTCCTTATGGTGCTTAAATCTATGACATTGGAGTCAATCTAGGTTCAAGTTCTGGCTCTGAAGCTTAACGTATGTGTGATTATAGGCAAGTTCTTAAACTTTCCGAGCTTTACTCTTATCTCTAAATCATGCCTAATTATAGCACCTGCAGTGTAAGAGGGAAGATTAAATAAAATAATGCGCATAAAGTACTAAGCACAGAGCATACCACATAATAAGGGCTCAAAAACATTTTAGCTACTGGTATTGAGTCAAATTCTTAGGTTTTGAATATTCTTCTTTGTGATAAATTATTTCCATTCCTCATGAAAACATGTCAGTGGTACCCACCCCTCTGAGGGCTGCATGTGTAGACAGGCCTGAATCCAAGGCTGGACACAGCTTAGACTCTAAAAGGTCTCACTGCTATTTGAGTTCAGGACTGCATTGCTTATCCTCCATAAGTAGTGCTTTTCCCCACTGGCTCACTGAGGAATGTATAATGCAGAGGTATGCATCATCTGGCCCCGTTAGCCAGCACTCAAGTGCTAGCTTCACCACGGGGAGATTATTCAGATCTCCTTCATTGTAAAGATGACAAAGACGACTCTTCAGTGTCACCGTCTCTCATTAATACGCTGCAAGAGGCAATATGTGTGCAATCTGTTATCCTGCATTTAGCCTGTTTGAGAACTCTGACAAAATATTACTTCTCACATGATTTTATCAAAAACGTTCCTCAGTTTCAGCATTTCCCCACTAACTTCTATTGATTAGTCGGATTCACCACTGCAATAACTCCATGAATTATCTTCTTTCTTCCATTTTTGCCCTTTGCTGCCCATTCTCCACACAACAAACAGAGAGAATTTAAAAACACAGCTTAGGTTGCCTACTGATGAATACATCCTGTTTCCCTGAGGTGAACACTGCTCTTCTATGAGCCGCTGACATGTGAACCCTGCAAACCACATTCCCCGACGGCTTTCCCAGGTGGTTCTATCAACAGGAGGGGAGAAGCCTGTTCTTTCCTATGTTCCTGTTTCTCTAGCATCATCCGAGAGAAGCAGCTCGGTCCAAGAGTAGCAACTGTGTTCCGAGCCCAGCCTCTTTTGAACCTCCTGGAATTGGACTCAGCCTAGAGGCTCAAGACCCCACAGAGGTATAAGGAGCCCTGGGCTGCACCTCCACCTGGACACCTGAGCGACTACAGGGTGGGCTCGCCCCTCCTCTCCTTAACCCCCTCCCACCACCTTGCTCCTGAAGCTGCAGGAAGAACTGACTCGCATCCCACCTCGGGAGGCTGGGCACCAAATCTGTGGGAGCCTTTCCTGTGAGCTTAGGTTTCCTTGGTCCCAACTTTTCCCCAAACCATAGAGATAGCGTCTTCCTGCACTTATTATTTTGGTTAACTTAGTGACATCCTTTTTCAGGTTTTTAAGCCTTCTAACACCTCTGAAACCCATCCCTTGTGTTAGTCCCTTCAGTTTGAAATTCCTAACTGTTCTGTTTTCCTAACTGAACACTGACTAAGGCAGCATGAAAAGAGGAGATTTTGGGTTGTTCTGGTTATGTTCTTGGCCTTTACTGTGTCTCAGAGCTCCTTCCTGCTGGGAAATGGAACCCCGGCTGTCCCCAGCTTGTGGTGGCATCACAATGATGCACACTCATGCTTGCTTGGGACAAAATGCCCCTTTATGCCTGCTGGACCACTGAAGTCCACAGACTTGGGTCAAACCTTCATTTGTCTCTGACCACTGCTGTCCCCTAATTTGACTTTGGGTCTCCAGGAATTAACATCAACCTGTTTCAAGTATTATATTTATATTTAACATCCCTAAAAGGCCCAGGCATTTCTTTTCCCCCGTGTACGATTTCCCTAGTAACTGGATGTAGGTTTTGCTTGAGGAAGACTTAGAGCAAGGCTTCGTGAAGTTGCTCTAGGTTTCCAAAGTCAAACAGGACTAGAGAGACTATGAGATACACGAGAATCTGGTCCAGGTTCACGCCACGGGGTCTAAGCAGCAATGAAGACCTTCCACATGGAAGCATCATAGTTGTGGCTTGTAATTATAATAGATGTAGTTGGCAAGTAGCAGAGTCCTCCCACTGACCCCGGGGCTCCGGAGTGATGACTGCTAGATGGGAAACTAAGTGGAAGTGGACTGAACTTCTCTCTGCCAGGAAAAACCAAGGAGGCACTGTATCCTTGAGGAAGTGCAGAGACGAGTGCCACCTCCAGGGGTTTCACAGATGCAGAAGGAGCCTCTCCAGTAACTAGATGGTAAGGCCGGTGAGAAGGCTGTTCAGTGTCACAAGCCTAAGCAGGTGATAGCTTCTGTTGCAGAGTCTGTCCCACGTGTGATGACGCTACTGAAGCAGATCAGCGCACTTTCTGGCATTGGTTGGCATTACTGACATGGCGAAAGCCATGTTTGCCTCTGCACAACTCTGCAAGGACCATCAGACAGTTTCCTTCCACTTGGCAGGGGCCATGTGCTCCTTCACATTTTGCCTGAGACAGTGCAAACTCTTCCACTCTGTGTCACAATGTAGACTCAGGGCCAGAAAACTTGCTCTTAGGGATCAGATTCTAAGTATTTGAGGGCGTCAGTCCACACACTCTGTCCCAACTAGTCAACCTAGTCAACTGTGCTACTGTTGCTGGAAAGCAGCCATAGACAACAGAGGGGCGTGGCCATGTCCTAATAAAACTGTGTTTATGACAGGAAGCAGCCAGACTGGCTCCTGATCAAGACGGTAGCAGTCCGATCATCTGAACTCCCTACAGGACCGCACTGTGATACCACACACTGACGATCTCAAACTGATGAGACCCGATAAGCAATAGGTAGCACATTTTTTGGAGGGCTTAGAAAGACTTGTTTACAAGAGTGGGAGATAAACTTGAAAACATTTATGGACTTGCTAGTTGATAAAGGTAAAGGGAATCCTAACATTAAGGTTAAGTTAAGCATGCTGGAACATGCCCTCCAATGTGAATGACATTTTGCTGGACTTCATATGAATTTTTGGTAACAATATATATATATACCATATTTGAAAGAAAGCCAAAAAGAGCAAAACTCAATGGAATAGAAATGAGAAAAACAATAGAGAAAACAATAAAAACAAACGTTAGTGAGTCTAATAGGGAAAAAGATAGGAAATACACACTACCAATATCAGCTTAAAGATTGCCACCACTACACTCCCCATAGGCACAAAATGATTACAGAATACTTTGAAAAAATGAAATTACTTTAAAGACACAATCTCCCAAAGCTTATTCAAGAAGAAATAAATAAGCCAAATTATCATTTATTTATTGAATAAATGAAGTTTTAGTGAAAAACTTTCTTTCAAAGCAAACTCTAGTCCCAGATGGCTTAGCTGGTGATTCTAACAACTACTTTATGGGTAAATAATACAAATTTTATTCAAATTCTTCCAGAAAATAGAATAGAAGGAATATTTCTCAATTAATTTTATGAGACCAGAATTACCCTTCTATCAAAAGCAGACAAAGATACTACAAGGAAAGAAAACTTCATATAATTTCACTCATGACCATATATGTAAATGTCCTTAACAAAATATTATCAAATCAAATCCACCCATATATAAACTAAATATTACATCATGACCAATTGGGAGTTTATTCCAGAAAGGTAAGCTTTTTTCAACATTGATATTTTTCACCATATTAGCAAACTCAATACAAATTAATTATTGTACATATGCATACACAATCATCTCAACAGATGCTGAAAAGGCTCTTAATAAAATCAATACCCATTCACATAAAATCTTAGGAAACCCACCCAATTTGGTAAATGTGTCCACACAAAATTGACAGTAAATATCATAATTAATAGTGAACAACTGAAAGCTTTCCCCTGAGATTGGAAATCTAAAGGATATCCACTCTCATCACTTCTATTCAACATTGTACCAGATGTTCCAGCCAGTAAAGTAAGGAAAAAATAGACTAAAATTGTTTAAATTATAAAATACACTTTTTCTGAAATAACCTAGTTTTGTTAATATAGAAAATCCCAAGGAATCTGCAAAGTATCTACTAGAACTAATAAGTGAGTTTAGCAAGGTTGCAGAATCAAAGAGAAAACAAACCATTGTTCTATCTATACTAGCAATAAACATTTTGATATTGAGTATAAGAAATAATGACACCATATAATCAAAAAACATGAAATGCATAGGGATAAATCTAAATAAGCATATATGAGTTTCATATGCTGAAAATTATAAAATATTAATGAGATACATTAAATAAGACAGAAATAAATTCAGAGATACATTTTGTTTATGGATCTGAAGACTCTATGTTTTTATTTTTTATTTTATTTATTTATTTATTTATTTTTGGCTGCATTGGGTCTTCATTACTGTGCATGGGCTTCCCATTGTAGTGGCTTCTCTTGTTGCAGAGCACGGCTCTAGGGTGTGAAGGCTTCAGTAGCTGTGGCTCGCGGGCTCTAGAGTGCAGGCTCAGTAGTTGCGGCGCACAGGCTTAGTTGCTACGCGGTATGTGGGATCTTCCCGGACCAGGGCTCGAACCCATGTCCCCTGCATTGGCAGACGGACTCTATGTTTTTAACATGTCAATTATCCTCAGGTTGGCCTATATTTCCCCATATCCTAACAAAATATTCAGTAGTGATTTTGAGCAAATGAAAAGCAAATTATAAAAATTGTATGGAAGGGCTTCCCTGGCACAGTGGTTGAGAATCCGCCTGCTAATGCAGGGGACATGGGTTCGAGCCCTGGCCTTGGAAGATCCCACATGCCACAGAGCAACTAAGCCTGTGTGTCACAACTACTGAGTCCACGTGCCACAACTACTGAAGCCCGCACTCCTAGAGCCTGTGCTCCACAATAAGAGAAGCCACTTCAATGAGAAGCCCGCGCACCGCAACGAAGAGTAGCCCCTGCTCGCCGCAACTAAAGAAAGCCCACACACAGCAACGAAGACCCAACGCAGCCGAAAATAAAAATACATAAAATAAATAAATTCATTAAAAAAATTGTATAGAAAAATAAACATCCTGAAAAGCCAAAATAGCCGGATTTTAAGATTGTAATATAACAATAACACTACACTAACCAAGATGGAGTACTGGTATTGGACAGACATATAAATGGAACAGAATCAAAATTACAGAAATATGTAAAATCTTATTCAGTTCATTTCTGTCAATGTTGCCAATGCAATTTATTAGAGAAAGAATAGTCTTTGCAATAAAGGATGATTGTATAAAAAAATAATCAAAATTTAAAACTCTACCCTTTCCTCACATCTTTCACAAAATTAACTTGAACTAGATCATCTCGTGGATTATAAACACCTAAAAATTTAAAATTCTGTCACAAAACACAGAATTTCTTTGTAATCTTGGGTTAAATATACACATTTTAGAGAGGACACAAAAAAACACATCATAAAATATCATAAAAGAAAAGAAAAATGAGACAAAATTACAAAGTTCCGCCCTTTGAAAGACACTGTTAAGAAAATAAAAAATATATATATATGTTCTGGGAGAAATTATTTTAAAACTAATATCTAATAAAGTATTCATTCAAAAATACTAATTAAATGATCAGAAGCCAAAAAAATAAAGAAAGAAAGAAGGGGGGCATAACATTTGAAGAGATGCTTCACCAAAGAAAAACAGAAATAGCTAAAGAAGCACACAGAAAGATGCTCTATGTCTTTACCCAGTAGGGAAATTCCAATTAAAACCACACATGAAATACCACTTCACACCTACTAGAAGAGCTAAGAACAACAACAACAACAAAAGTAAACAAAGCAGACACTAATAACGTCAAATGCTGGTGCAGATTTGGAGTAACCGGAACCCTCATCCATTCCTATTGCTTTACCACACTTGAACAGAGGCTGGCGGCTTTTTATTAAATTAGCAGGCCTGCTCCTGGATATTTACCAAGGGAGTAAACACGTTTTCTACACATTTGTTTTCAAATGCTCACACAATTTTTTAATTATTGAGGGAGAAAATCTAATGTCCAAACTATTGAGAGGATTAGCAGATAGTGCTCCATTAGTCAGCAGTAAAAAGGAATAGGATGATGTAAAGGATTACAGCAAGGACTGATGGGGAAAGAACTGTGCTATGTGAAAGAGGGCAGGCACACCCTCTCTGAGCCCATTTACAGCATCTAGCAAAGGCAAAGCCAGAGGGACAGTGATCTGGTTAGTAGTTGTAAGGGTCCAAGGAGAGAGGGAATTAATTACCAGGGAGCATAAGAGGACTCCTTGGAGGGACAGAAATATTCTACATCTTGATTAAGTGTCAGTTATGCCTCTGTATACATGTATCAAAACCCCTCTAAGTACAAAAAAAGAAGTATGTAAATAATACCAACAAGAACCCAGCTTATTAAAAGATGTAAGGAAAGAGATGCAAAAAATTAAAAATCATGCCTTGCCTTGCTAATCTTCCGTAGTTATTTCATCTGTACCCCAAATAAATGGGATCTAATTACTAAATTATTTGGAGGGTCATGCTATTATTTTTTAATTCACTGCAGCAAGAAATTATTTGTAATTTGTTGGGTTGCCCTATTATTAGGTGAATTCTAGAGATCAGTACACTGGCTACTGGGCTTACAAAGAGTCTTTATTTTGACATTGAAAGCTTGATTTATAGATCCAAATATTATTTTTCTACCTCCCTACTTGAATTCTTACCTCCAACTCACATTGGTGTACTCACTGTGTCCTCAACCATATTATTATTTCTTTGCTTTTACTGATCCAAAATTTTGGAACTCATTCATTAGAGATAAAAATAAAAACACAAAAAACTGAGATATATACCTAATTTTTCCCGTGTTAGTCTTCAGTATACAGGGAAGTGAGGTATCAAGAGCAAAGATAAATTAAACAAATACAACCTTAGTAAACTTACAGTCTTGAGGCAGATTCAGAACCCAAGGCATAAAGACAGGGTTCCAAAGAGATTTGAACGTAGTGCCATGCAAATAAAAAGGAAAGAAGAACTTTTGCCATACTGACTGGCCAATGGTCAAAAAATTATAAAATAAACTTGGCATGATAAATTTGATGGGGAAATGGAGGGCAGGGGCAAACAAAATTAGCCAGTACTCATATGAAAGAGGAAATACGATCGGCCATAGAAATGAAGATGTCAGAATGTAAATGCCAGTTTATTAATTTTTGTCCTATATTTTTATTTCCTGTTTGGATGGGAAGAAAACACGGGGGAAAATATAGAGCAGAAGGAGGTGTTAGGAAGCAAGTCATTTCCCTGGGCCTTGCCGGGGAGGGGGGGCTGGAAGGTGGTCATGGATAAAGTTATTAGCTACACTGTACATTAAACTCCTAATTAAGGTCCTGATGGCCAGAGTAACAGCCAAAATGTGGGGCTTTCCAGCAGAGAAGCGGCAACCCCAGGTGTACAGGTGCCTTAAGCCTTTTAAGCCTCTCAGAGCCAAAAGGGCTTGATACTGTATGTATCCACAGCTGCTCTGCTGGTCCTAGTCTCAGCTGCTGGAATCCAGCAGTGCCATCTTTCCCTGAGGCTTCTAACTCGAGAAAGAGGGACAGGATCATATTTCTGAAGCTCTTAGAGGATACTGCTGAGTTCTGGGGAAAGTGATGCCACTTATTTTGAACGGTGAATTATAAATTTAAAGATGAAAATTTATATTTTTGTATTTAGCAAGAATGAGTTGTCATTTTCTCCTTGGGCTGCATCGATGAAATCATTTTTTCTAAGCCTGTTATTTTACAGCTGAGAACACTGAGGTTAATTGTTTTGCCTAAAGCCATACAAGTTTAATGGTGGGATTGGCGGTGGGCGGGGGGGGGGGGGGGGGGGGGGGGCGGGGGGGGTGGTCCCTAATTCCCACAGGAATTTTCTTTCCTCTACCCACAGTCTAAATATTGTTATGTTAGAGAATACAAATCAAATAATGCTTGAGTAATTAACATCTCAGGCCAAGTTCTGCCAACCTCTGGGGAAATCCACCACCACCACCACCACCTCCCGGGCATTTAAGCAAAATACAATCACACGATGAGAAGAAAATAAGGGATTTTAGCCCAAACAAGCCAAATATAGTGACAGATTAACCATAAAAAGCTACTTGGCATCTTCCCATGGATTTGCTGACCTCCATCCACGTGGGAGAGGCCTGTTCCCTGCCGCATTGGCAGAAACCATTCTCCTTTCTAGAATTCTTCCATGTCTGAAAGGAAAATATCCCCGGAAGTATATCAGGGATATCACGAGCAGCTTTTCAATCAGCAGCATTCCTCTTGTCTGGGTTGGGTATGTTTTCTCATATGATCCAGCTGTAGGTCCCACCCTCTCAGCCTGCTCTGTGTGCAGAAAAGGCTCCTAGTGATGTGTGCCGGGCTCCTGCAGTGAAGGCAGTGAGTGTCGGGAGTCGGGGGATGCACTGGTGCACTCACGGCCCCTGGTTCCCTTCTCAAGGCTGCCTTTTACCCTTGAGCACAGGTCAAAGTTTTCCAGGGTAAAAAGTAACAGCAGTACATAACTAAGGAACTGGCCTACAAACAAGAGTAGGAGGAATATTTCGCAAGGACGTTGATGAACTACCAACTTGCATGAAATGGATATCTTTTAAATAGCACCAGAAAGAAGAACTCCCATTACCTGGAAATGTAACAGCTCTGCAAATGAAGCTCCTGTCATGCTTTATGGGACACATTAAGTGACTGTGCAAATACAAGGGTGATACAGCTCGGCTAAATTCACACTAGAGTGCAGTGACCGCGGTGTTGAAAATTAGAGGACTGCACACACATCAGCCCCTTTGAAAAGTCAAAGAAACTCCACTTTGACCAAATAGGGGGAAAAAAAGTAAAATGGTGTCCTCATTTTTTTTTTTCCCCTCCAGACATACAGTTACTCATATGTGCCTTCCTCAAATCACAGCTTACAAAAGAACTGGCTGAGCAGACCCAGGGGGAAATTGCAGTGGAATAGCAAATTGGGCAGGCAAAGTCATTTCTTCTGCCATGGATGGCATTTCCAAGGAGAGCAGCAGAGGGCTGGCTGTATTTCCAGCCGCGGGTCAGAAGGCTCATCTGAGCGCCAGTATTCTGGGCGGAGGTCAGCCGCTTGCCTGACAGGCTCTGTGTAATTAGTCAGAGTCACTTATTTCTCAGTCTGGAACTGTTTGAGGAGCATTTCTTCAATTCTTTCCAAACTAAGGTTAGGCTTTTTGCCAGAGAAGAGAGAAAAAGACTCAATAAAAACAAGCAGTCGACCGATTTATGTAGGGAAAAGTGTGCATGGTCAGCAAGTGAGTTTCTTGATTCCTAGGACTGTCAAGATGTTACAGGGACCGAACAGGTGCCTCACGGGGGTTATGTTCTGTTGCTAAGAATCCAGAACAAGCCCTGAGCTCCGTAACTGGATTTTAGAAGACTCTGCTCTACCTTGTCGTTTTCTGACCCAATTTTTCTCTTTTTACATCTTGATGCACTGAATTGACTGTTTTGATCTTTGGTACCACTTAAACAGCTCGGTGTTAAACAAACTTATGTTTTCTATATAAAAAGAAAAACACAGAAGAAGTGCACGTACATTAATCAATCTGATGAATATTCTAATAAGGAAGTGGACATAGATGCCCACTAGCACCACATCCCCTTACATGGGAGGTGCCCTCCTACCGTAATATTCTAGAACAACGTTCTGTGGCTCTCCCACGAGCAGGCTGGGTGTTACACACTCCCCTTTATCCTCAGCCAGCTGGTACTGAGGTAGAAGCCTGTTAGTCCTTGAAAGTTAAGGGAATTTACAGAATATAAGAGGCAGTCATCTCTGAAGGAGATGCCAGGGACAGTGATATCCTAATCAATATGATGCCAGTCATGTTGTCACTAACATCAGAGAAGGAAAGCTTAGTGAAATTCATATCAAAGGGCCCTATAATATCCTGGAAAACTGAGTGCTTGCTAGTCCAAACACGCCACCGATCTCTCAGGCAAACTTCCCTGAGTCTGAAAACTTGTGGATGAAATTGTCTCAGAGCAGAACATTTCAAAGATGGGAACATTGAGATAGAGAGGTAATGAAGTTATCTTGCTGATTGTGTTTCAGGTACAAATATGCTGGCCTTAGATAAAGCATTTCCTACCATCTCCTCTTAGCAAATAAAGTAAACTCACTTGTATTTTCTTCTGCATGATGATCACACCATCTATTTTCTACTTGTCCCAGGATATAAAGGTGAATACCTCAGAGTCAGACTGTCTAGATTTGATCCTGAGTCTACTGTTTGGCTATTTGCACATGTTTTCTAATCTCTCTGACCATCAGTTACATAGTTAAAAATAAATGAGACATCCGAGGAAAAGAGCCTGGTTTTACAGTTTTATTGGGCCAACAAGTTCTCTAAAGGCCATGTGCTTAGACTGCTATACAAATTGTAGGGCTTGGGGAGTGATTTATCATTCAACTAAAATTTGAAGTTATTCATTAAATGCAGGAAGAATATAATAATAACTATATTATTATAGTTATTATAGTTATATAATAATAATATAAAAATAACTCCTACACTGAAATAAACTAGGAAAAGTAATTTTTTAATGGAATGATTTTAATATTTTAAGTAAAAACCAGTGGATTATAGATCTTAGAGAAAGCTAAGGAAGAAGAAAACAAATTAGCATAACTGATTAAAGCATACGTAGGTCATTACAAGCTTTATTATTATAAATTAACTTTAACAGTAAACCTTGACTTCACAAGCACTTCTAAGGGATTTAAAGTTCCACTCAACGTTCATGGCTTAAAAATAAGTATCTGATTTTAAATATCATTACCCAGAATGCAGACAATTTATAATAGTTCTTAAAGATTACAAAATGGAAATATATGCTGTAATAATTGCAGAAGGACTAAGAAAGGTGTGATTTCTTTTACTTGAAAAGGATTAAAGGTGGTGCTATATCCAGAACAAACAACAGTGCCTATAACTTACATGCAAGTGGCTCGACTTACATGAATCCAGGGATTCGAGTGTCCTGTGGTAGATGCAGAAATAACTGCAAGTATGCAATAAAGTTTAGGGTTTCAGCAACCTACGTCAGGTAAGGGTGAGGACTTAGCCCACAGAATACTGTGGTCCTGAAAATTGTCACTATTTGGGATTTACCGACGTATGTATAGCAATCTCATGAGGCCTTTAGAAATCATTCAAAGTTTAATTCAAGGTTTTTAGTGTTTGCTTGAAAGAGAACTTTGTCATTCAATGTCTCTGCCAAGGAAGGAAAATCAGTGTCGATTGTTTCCGGATGGATTTATTTAGAGCGAAGATAAGAACAGCTGCTGAGCTGGAAGTGCCAGGTTTGAGTCTTGGCCGGGCTCCTCCAGTCTTGAGAAGTGTCTGCTAACTTCTCTGGTTTTTGGTGTCTTCAAAGACGCAAGGAGCTGATATCTAAAATTCAATACTATGATTTTTAATTATTTTATTAAAGTATACCACAGATATGTGAAGTACCTAAGTGCTCTAGCAGTAAATGTATAGCTCACTGAATTTTTATCCATAAATATTCTCCACTGAGATCAAAATGTAGACCATTTCAGGACCAGTTCTTTATGTACCTGCCCAGTCATGATGGAGCTCTTCATAGTTTGTCCTTTTCTCCAGAGACATGGAGTATGATGCCAAAATTATTTTATAATTTTACCCAAAGAATTAACACTAATCATTTAGAAAACGTGTGGTACACACCAGGTCATTATTCATATTAAATAAATCATCAAGAACATTTTATTTCAAATGTTAGGAATGTTATTAAGGGTAATGGTGAATATTTATTTTTTTGGTGATCTCAGTAGGATACTAAGGCCCTTACTTTGATTTCATTAGGTGTGGTCAAAATTAAGAAATTAAACTTTAGTGATTCCTTGTAAACTGAGAAATTAGCCATTTCCTTTTTAACAAAAGTTAAGATTGGTATAAAAAGGCACAATTATTTACACAACATTTTAATTAACTAACATTTCCTTGTATTAGTTCTAATCCCACACCATTTAAAAAATCATCCTAAGATGTCCATGTTTCTGTGTTTGTAAAATCAGAATGTTAAATATACAGCTTACTTTATCTTGAAGCTCGGCCCATGTCCATAAATTAAACGGGCATTTAAAATAAGATGGGACCCCTGGGAGTTTTCAACCTGCATTTCACCCCCAGCACAGTGGCAGCTCCCCCTCTGTACCTACTACCGGAGGGTGCCGGACTGCTGAGGACATTGATCGAAGAGTACTTGTCTGAAGAGTCAGATCAAGGAATTAGTACCTGTTCAGTTTTCACGGAGGACTGGTAATTGAGCGTGTGTAATAACCTAGCACTTCAGTAACATGCAGCGTATTAAATCTCACACTTCAACCCACCATTCCAGATCCCTCTCAGCTGCCCCATTCCACCCCGTCATCTCCTTGTTTCACAAGATGTTCCCTTTGGAGTCCTGCACTGGACCCGTGTGTAGGACACAACTTGCTTATTCCCACTTCTATAGATTTCATATGGATCATATGCACCAGTAACCTCATTTCTGAACTTAGGGGGCTGTAGAGACATCTGGCTGTGTGACCGGGGCCCCCTTGTATGCAGTGGAGGCCCAGCTACAGTAGATTTGAGAAGAGGGAACCCTGGGAAGACAAGGGAAGCCCCTTCTAGGATAGAAATGACAGGTCGCCAGCTACTCCTTGCTCCAACTTCCCAGGTGAAATTTCGTATTCTCATAAAGGTCATGACCTTGTTTTTCTGTTCAAACATGCAAGTCATTTAAATCACTGACACACTTGAAGTAGGATTTGTGGGTTTTAAACCATCTCCCTCATTAAAGTAATGCTAGAGTTTAGCAAATAGAGATATCTGCTAATTTTTTTCCATTGGATGTGAAACACAATTTTATACAAGGAGAAATCATCGGTGTAAATCTAAGAACGCTGATCTGGGAGCTATTAGACAGGGAGCCTGTCTGAGCAGAGTCAAGTCCTGATGACCTGGATGCAGTGTCCAAGCCCATGTGATGATTTTAGGATGTATAATGTATATATTATATGATTTAAAGCCAATATAATGACTTTATTTTGTGTGTCAGGAATTTTCTGAAAATCCTTATAAAGGGATACTAGACTAAACTTACAGTAACCATAAAATGACTGTTCAAGACTTCCTTCAAAAAATTCTCCCCTAAACCCACATCTGTGTTTGTACTAACCCTAAACTGTTACATCATGGAACTCTCCCAATCCCACCAAGACTGCACTGAAATTTCCACTTCAAACCAAACTCTACAAACTCAAAATATCATGCTTCGCTGTGCCATCTCCCAGATACTAAGGCTCTGGCAAGGCATTGGTCCCCTGTAACTTAACGTTGCTTTTCAACATGCTATTTTGGGTAGTATTTTCAGGGAATGCGCATTTCACTTTTATACTTCAGATATTTATAGTGTATTAAAATTATAGGTAATACTGTGATGCACATCTTTATATATTCATGCACACATATATATAAATGTACATATGTTGCAGCAAACGTTTAGTATTTGTAGATTTCATTTTGCCAGTTCATCTACTCACTAAAATTTATGTGTAACCCCAAAACCAAACCTTGCAGGGCTTTTGTGCTCATTTGCGTATATGCACAGGAGGCTGGGAATTGGAGTTGCCCCCCCCCACAGTCCCAGATGAGGTCAGATAAAGGGGTGCTCTGCCTTTTAATTTCAGTTCTCATATGCAAACAAGTGTCCTTTTGCAGTATGTGTAGTAACATGTTTTTCTCAATTTTATGCAATTTCACTTTCTTGGGGACCCCAAGCCCAGTGGCAAAGTGCCCTCTAGGGTCCCTAAGTGGAAGGAGGCTGTGATATGCCTCACAGAGAAAATACATGTTAGGTCAGCTTCATTCAGGCCTGAGTTGCAGTGTTGTTGGCTGTGCGTTAAGTGCTAATCAATCAACAACATATATTAAATAAAGGGTCTTTAAGCTGAAACACACATAAAGCAAGATCATGTAATTGATCATTTGATGATAATGTTGTGACGAAAGGCTCGCAGGAAACTAACCCCATGTTTCCCCTAAGAGCACCAGGCCATGTTCACTAATCCAGTGTCTCTGGCAACTTTATAGAACACAAGTACCAGGAATAATAAGAATCAACTATGTATACATGCATATATATATATATATATTCCTCTCCATAATAAAACATTAAAAGTAGATTTGCTAGATCAAAGGGTATGCACCTGAAAGTTTTTTAAATATAGCAAATTTACCCTCCAGAAAGATTACAACAATACACACTCCCAAGAAGAAGCCTTTAAGTTTCTGTTTTCCACCATGCACTTCCCAATATTACTACAATCTTTTCCTGTCTTGATAATACACTGTGTAAAAATGATCTATTCTGTTTAATATGCATTTTGGTCACCTTTAAAATATATCTAGGAAACCAAAAATGGCATATTAAAGTAACATAATTCTAATGATCAAAAGGTATAACACCTAAGTAAAAACAGATTGTTAAATTCTTCCTTCCTCTATTATTCAATTCCTTACATGCAAAATGCACATTACATAGGAACGTACAAATAATAAAAGGAACCATTTTACTAGAACATTAAAAACCTTACTTACCCTTTACATTTTATATCTAGAAGTTGTTTATAATTCTTGCCATGTCTACTTAAATATGCTAATTATAAAGATATAGTTCATGCTACACAGTTAAAACCCAACTTCAAAATAGTTAATCTAATCAAACCCAATTATTTTAAAAAGGGGTATCTCTACTGATTGTTAAAATATCTGTCAGCATTTTATCTGGTATATTTATAAGGTCTCCAATAGTTTACAAATTAATATTGACTAATGGCTAATCTCTTTTGAAAGATTATCTTCATATTTCCAAGGTTTTAGTTATATAGTGGCCAGAATATTTTGTAGCACATCTGGGACATTATGCAGTAAAACTGTGACATTTTCTTGTAGAAGAGTCAATGGGATTCTGTAACAATAACTCTTTCTTTTCCCAACCTGTTATCTACCTGAGAAGAAAAAAAACATCTCCAAAAGAATGCTGTCATGCAAAAGTGAAATACTGTCTTTTTTTGAGAGAAACAAAGTGATAGATAATAATTTCATCTATGTCTGTTGTACAGGTGAAACAAAATGTTTATGTAGGTACTAACTGGACCTATTCAAAGCTGTAGTTGTAAACAAATGGTCAAACAGGATATATTCAATTCAGAGTTTCTACCCGCATTTAATGCTCTGGAGATAGAAGCAGAGAGCAGGGAAAAGAGATGGAGTCATGTGACTGAGGACAGCTCAGCAACTCTTTGCCAGATAAGGAACTCATGCCTCCCATAGGTGAATAGCCCTGACCATCTGGTAAACAGAATGTGTTCTGGGAAATTCATTTTGATCAGTGGGTAGGGGGAGAGTTAGATGGGAGAACTTGTACAGAACAGAATAAAAATCAGAATTTTGAATGGCTGAGTATGCTAGGTTTTGTAGGAAGCTATGCTGAAATGTCGATGTGAAATATAAAGGATAAAATAAGAGGCATGCAACTTGTACAGTTAATTGCAAACTGTAACAGATAAATTATTCCCTGAAAGAAACAATATAAAGAGTTTGATTTCTCTTTGAAATTGTACTATAGTTCCAAGGAAAAATCATTCTTGTCTACATGTTGTGTTTTCCTGCAGTTCACTTGTTCTGCATTTTACCTAATTGGCCACTGGATGTCACTACTTCACATTAACCTGTAATAAACCTAAATTACAGAGGATGTTTAAAGAATTCTTGGATTTGTCAACCCTCTGAAACATCAACTTCCAAAATGAAATGTTTGAAGTTAACTCAAATTAAGTTTATTTGGCTATCCCTAAGTACAATTTAGGGACTTCCCTGCTGGCACAGTGGTTAAAAATCTGCCTACGAATGCAGGGGACACGGGTTCGAGTCCTAGTCCGGGAAGATCCCACATGCCGCGGAGCAACTAAGCCCGTGCACCACAACTACTGAGCCTGCACTCTAGAGCCTGTGAGTCACAACTACTGAGCCTACATGTCACAACTACTGAAGCCTGTGTGCTTAGAGCCCGTGCTCCACAACAAGAGAAGCCACCGCAGTGAGAAGCCCGCACACCGCAACGAACAGTAGCCCCTGCTCGCTGCAACTAGAAAAAGCCCGCGTGCAGCAATGGAGACCCAATGCAGCCAAAAATAAATAAATTAATAAATAATTTTGGGGAAAAAGTACAATTTAAAGAAAGGGTGAAAATAATAACTGAGTTAATTTAAGCCTAAAAAACACAAAAATCAAAAAAATGGGGTTTAAAGATGACTTGAGTTATTGCTATTATTTATTTCAACATTGCCTTAATGTATCCACGTAATGACAGATTTTTAAGTTTAGTTTTCCTAGTCTAGTAAAATATCTGTGTGACTTAGCTTTCAGAGTTGGTAGATTTTTGCATCACGAGCAAGGCAACAGTAGAGTTGAAGGATTACTGGAGATGTTCAAAACTCCTGTTTGGTCCTCATAAGTGGCACTGATGCAGCACAGAGGAGATAAATCACGGAAGGAAGGTCACATAGCTAGTTAATGTCAGAACAGAGACTGGACCCCACACGAGGCAGAGAGCTAGATTCACATGTGATCATTCCCTTCTCCCATCCTATCACTATGTCACGTGGTCGCTAAGACATGTGAAAAGAGCTTGTCTTTCCCCAAGCTCAGTGGTCATCAAATGCAAATGATCATCAAATAACCTCAGATGTTGATTTAAATTGCAGAGTTCTAGAACCCATTACAGATTCAGATTCAGATGCTGAGGAAGAGCCTGAGAATCTGCATTTTAAATGAACATCTCGATTTATTCTGATGCAGGTGTCTTAACCACTTTGAAGTACTTTAGAACACATGGGAGAAGAAATTTGCATATGATGCCTCCTTGGGCACAACCAGGGCTGTGAGTACCTCCATCATTTTGGAACACCAGAATGCAAGTGAAAGTAAGGTTTGTGATAGTGAGGACCTTGAATCTTCAGAAACATATGCATGTGAAATAATTCCAAAATCATAGACTTTAGGAATGATTATTGAGGTAGATTTTACATAAAATAAAATTTGCCATTTATAGTTGTAAATCTTGATGAGTTTTGACAAATATAAGCAGGTCATGTAACCACCAACAGTCACCCCAGATGTTTCCTTCTGTTTACAGTCAGTCCTCTCCCTTCATCCCCAGTCTTTGGCATCACTAATCTGGTATCTGCCCCTGTGGTTCTGTCTTGTCCAGAATGCCATGAAATTAAGTCGTATGATACATAGCCTTTTGTGTCTGGCTTCTTTCACTCAGGATGATGGAGATTCGCCCATGCTATTGCATATATCAGTAGTTCTTATTGTGGAGTTTTGTTTCATTGTATGAATGTATTATAATTTGTCCATTTGCCAGTTGATGGATATTTAGGTTGTAAAAATGCTATAATAAATAAAATGCTCTACATATTAAATGACAGGTCTTTGTGCAGACACATATTTTCTTTCTTTCAGATAAATTTCTAGGTGTGGGATTGTTGGGTTTTAGAGTAAGCAATGTTCATCCTTATAAGAAGCTAACAGTTTTCCAAAGTGGCTGAACCATTTTACATTCACACTTGGAACGAACGAGAATTTCCATTGCTCCACACCCTTCCAGCATGTAATGTGGTAAGGTTTCTTTTTTTCTTTAAAAAAAACATACTCAAGAGGGTGGGTATGTAGTGGATTCTCATGGTGGTCTTAATTCTCGTTTCCCTAATTTCTGACAAACGTTGAGCATCTCCAGTGAAGTGTCTGCAGATACATATTTTGTGCACGTTCTGTTGGGTTCTGTGCCACCTTCTTTCTCTTATCTTCTTCCTCCATCTTCCTTCTTCCCTTCTCTTTTGAAGAGTCTGTTATATATTCTGAGTGCAGTTTCTATATAAGATATGTGTTTTGCAAGTCTGTTCCTCACTTTTTCACTTTCTTAAGAGTATTTTTTTGAAAGGAGTCTTTAATTTTGACAAAGTTTAGTTTATTGTGTTTTCTTATTTCGTAGTTAGTGACTTTTTTTGTGTGATAGATGTTAAACTTTGCTCAATCCAGAAACACAAATATTTCTCCTATTTTTCTTTTAGCAGCTTTATTGTTTCCAATTTTACATTTTAGTCAATGACATGATTAATGTTAATTTTCTATAAATTGAAAAGTAAGGGAGAGATCCATTTTTTGCCCAATAGTTTCAGCATCATTGCGTGAGAAAACTACCCTTTTGTCCCTTGAATTCCTGCAGCACATTTGTCAAAAATTAATTGCTCTTATATATGTGCTCTATTTCTAAACTCTTTACTCTATTTCTCTGTCTATTCTAATGCTAATATCACACTGCTACAACTGATGTAGTTTTATAATATGCCTAATAATCAGGTAGTATGTGTCTTCCAAATTTGTTTGTATTTTTCAAAATAGTTTCTTCATTGTAGTTTCTCTCCTTTTCTGCATAAATGTAAATAACAGCTGTCATTCTCTACCAAATTTGCTTTTAGATCAGGATTTTGCTTGGGATTGGGATTGTCACTTATGTGAAGAATTAATGGGTGGTAGCAGTACTTAATCTTTCAACCCATGATCATGATATATCTCTCCATTTATTTAGACTTTATTTACATTTTTCAGTAATGTTTTATACTTTTCATCATACAAGCTTTGAAGGGTATTTTATTAAATATAACCTAACTATTTCTTTTTGATATTAATATATTTTATTTTCTGATTTCAATTTCCAAATGTTCATTGAAATTATATAAAAATACAACTGATTTTTCCGCATTGCCTTCAAAGTCTGGCACTCACTTATTAGTTTTAGTAGCTTTTAAAATAAGTTCCGGGCTTCCCTGGTGGCGCAGTGGTTGAGAGTCTGCCTGCCGATGCAGGGGACGCGGGTTCGTGACCCGGTCCGCGAGGATCCCACATGCCGCGGAGCGGCTGGGCCCGTGAGCCATGGCCGCTGAGTCTGCGCGTCCGGAGCCTGTGCTCCGCAACGGGAAAGGCCACAACAGTGAAAGGCCCGCGTACCGCAAAAAAAAAAAAAAGATAAATAAAATAAGTTCCTCTTTTTTCCTACATACATGATTATGTCATCTGTGAATAAATTCAGAGTTTTCTTTCCAATCCATATGCCATTCATTTTCTATTCTTGAATTATTGCACTGGATAGGACCTGTGTTTACTAGACATGGTGAAAATGGGTGTACTTGTTTCCAATCATGAGGAAAGCAGGTAGTCTTTCATGAGTAAGCATGATGTTAACATCAGTTATCATAGGTGCGTTTTATGAAGTTGAGTAAGGGAGGAAGTAAATTTTTATTCCTAATTTGAAGGGCGTTTTGATCAGACATGAATGTTGGATTTTGTCAAATGCTTATTTACATCTGTTGAGAGAATAACACAGTATTTTTTCTTCTTTAGATTGTTAATATGGTGAATTATATCAATTGATTTTCTAATGTTAAACCAACCTTGAATTACTGGATTAAACACCCTTTGTCAAGATATATTATTGTTGTATGTATTATTGGATTCAATTTATTAAAATTTAGTTTAGAATTTTTGTTTCTATATTCAAGAGATATATTGATCTGTAGTTTTGTTTTTTTGTAGTGCTTCTGTCTGACTTTGGTATCAGGATAATATGGCCTCCAAGTAGGTAAGTTTGCCCAACTCTTCAATTTTCTAGAAGAACACATGTATAATTTGTATTATTACTTCTTTAAACCTTTGGAGTATTTCACCAAAGATGCTTTAGGTCCTGAAAGTAACATACATTTTAAAGTACAAATCCAATTTATTTAATAGCTATAGGACTATCCAGTTTATCTATTACTTCTTGAATGAACTTTCAAAGTTTGTATTTTTATGTTATTTATCTATTTGTCCATTCAGCTAAGTTACTGAATTTATTAGCAAAAATGTTCTCATCATACTTTCTTATTATTCTTTTAATATTTGTAGATATGTTCGCTAATAATACCATCTTCCTGATATCTTGTGTCTCTTCTCTTTTTTTTCTTCCTGATCAGTCTGACCAGAATTTCACCATTTTTTTTTTTCTTCTCAAACAACCAGTTTTGGTTTCATTAATTTTTTCTATAGTGTTCTACTACGTTTTCTACTGTGATGATTATTTTCTTCTGTCTAATAATTTTAGGCACATTTGTTTGTTTTATTTCCCTGTTGCTTTAGGTACAAAATGGGTCATTAGGTGAGAATATTCTTTTTTTCTAACATTGGCAGATAGTACTATAATTTTGACTCAATTGCTTTAGTGTTATCCCACACGTTCAATATACTGTATTTTCTTATTCATTCTGTTTAGAATATTTTCATATTTTCTTTTTGATTTCTTCTTCAAACCATGAATTACTTATAAATGTGTTATTTAGTTTCCAAATACTGGGGAGTTTTCCAGAGAGCTTCATATTATTGGTGTATAATTTAAATTCACTGTGATCAAAGAACATTATTTTATGACTTGAATCTGATGAGAAATCTGCTGTAATTCTTATATTTGTTCCTCTGAACATATAATGTGCCTTTTTTTCGGACTGCTTTTATGACTTTTTATTTATTAATATTTTTAATCAATTTGATTCTGATTCTTTCTTTGTGTTTCTTTTGCATTAATCCAATTTAGAAAGTAACTGATCTTTACATTATCAAATACTCTTTCTGCCCCCTCTTCTCTTTGTTGGAGACTTCAATGACACTTGTATTAAGCAACTCAAATTGTTTCACCTTTTACTAGGCTCTTTTGAACTTTCATTCACTTATATTTTCACCCTCTGTTTCACTTCAGACAGTTTGTATTGCCAGGTCTTCAAATTCACTAATCTTTTACTCTGAAATGCCTTATTTACCATTAATCTCAACCAATGTATTTTTCATCTGACACATGGTAGTTTTCATCAATATTGAGTTTAAAAAATATTTTTCGTGTCTCTATCTAATTTTTTTGAAATATAGAGTACAATTAGAGTAACTGACTATATTTGACTGGTAATTCTGATGTCTGTGCCAGTTTTGGTTAGGTTTAGATCAACTGATTTATCTTTTCATTACCAGACATTATTCCAAATGTTTTACTTTGATTAACTCATTTAATCCTCATAGGAACCCTTAGAGATAAGTATAATTATCATCCTCATTTAAGATGAAGAAGCTGAAGGACAGAAAAGTTCAGTAACTTGCTCAAGATCACACAGTTAACATGGAGGGCTGGGATTTGAAACCTAATCTATGCTACACTGCAGCGTAAAAGTGAATGTGATGAATGCTAAACAGAATTCAAATAAATTTAAACTGTCAAATTTTTAAAGATTTCCTCAGGGGGTTTTTATAGGATTTTGGTAGAAAGTACGGTTCATTCTTTGTGTTTCAATGATTAAAAAAAAAAATCTAAAGAATCTAGATACTCTGAAGTTCAAAAGGAACTGAAGACAAACTACTTCATAAAAAATGCTATATTATCACAAAATTCCATGTTGATTTGTAAGGCAGTCTATACATAAACAAAGCTTAAAATTTTACTTTGAATTTGTGAAAGGTGATGCATAAAATAGTGACGATGAAGTCACTGTGTACCATCTACCCTCATTCCTTTAAAGTAGCCTCCTAAAATATTTTGTTGAATAGCATGAAAAACAAGATAGTCACTCTTTATGATTTATGGACCTATAAAGATACTAATCACTGATTCGACTTATTGTAAAGAGGAGTAGATTTCAAGTGTGAGAGTTGAATTAACTTTCTAATGTAGTTTTTGAACTTATAGACTGTGGACTCCATACTAGAGCACATTTAGATTAGAGTCCAAAGCAAGGCTCTCATAGTGTGAGCGCTTTGAGTTGTGTGTGTGAGTCCTGCCCTTGTCACTTACAAGGTGGTGTGACATGGGGCAAGTGGCTTAACCTCTGGGATCTATGCTATTTATCTACAAAATGAGACTTCTGATAATACCATTCTCTATACAGACCTCATTATTTGGGACTCACATCAGGCAAACACCTTGATGCCACACAGAAAGCAGCCAATAGCTTATGAATTTTAAGCCAATGGGTTGTCTTTTAATTCACAGCCTTAAACAGATAAACAAATAAAATTGTTTCCCTTGAAACTGAGCAGAAAAATGTCTCGTGTCCTTCACCACCACAGTAGGTCCCACTGCCCTTTATAGCATTTGCTATCACTTTTCTCATCCTCCCCCCAATTCTGATACTCTTACTTTCCATAGTCTAATTTTCAGTTGCATTCACTAGTGTCTACAAAGTAAGAGTAGTGGAAATCCATAGCATAAATTGAGTCTATTTGTCCTTGACCTCCACGTGAGGCTGGAATGAACCCCATTTCCTGCCATCTGACACCCAAGGCATTCATTTGAAACTTACATTCATATGGTCTCCTATAGATCCAAGCATCTTCTTAAATAGTTCACGTCATGGCTGTCTCTCAATCCCATGGGATACTGTGGTTTCACTAATAGGAGGGCAAGCACTCCCTTAATTTCAGGAAGGGCAGTGGTGTGTGTGATATTCTGGACTGGAGGGTGGGGAGTGAGGAACTGCTGTCAAAGTAACACAAGCATGGGTTTTAATCATCCTGTAGCCTCATTCTCTCTGGAGAATTTTTATTTGGCTGCTTTCATGCACCTGACCTCTTCTTTCTCTCCTTCCTCTACACGTTCACCCCCAAATTCTCCTTCATTTTTTTAAACTGGGGTATAGTTGCTTTACAATGTTGTGTTAGTTTCTGCTGTACAGTGAGGTGAATCAGCTATACGTATACATATATCCCCTCCCACTTGGACGTCCCTCCCACCCCCACCCCACCCATCTAGGTCACCACAGAGCACCGAGCTGAGCTCCCTGTGCTATACAGTGGGTTAAGGTATAAAATTTTACCATACTTCCAAGTCATATTCCAAAAATCATATTCCAAAACTCACTTCCAAAAATCATAGTCTTTCTCTTGACGTCCATATATGGTTTAATGGATTCACTCTAATCAAAGACCCCTTGGCCTTGAATCTCAGTCTGCTTTCTTTCTCTCCACCACGTCCATCTCCTCTGGAAAGGTAATTCGTTGGTTCTACCTACACCCCATGCCCCATCAAGATCTAACTCCCCCTTTCCATTTTTACTGCTATCACATTAACTCAGGCACCTCTTAATATTTCCTTGGAAAATTGCAACTGCTCTGCATATGGTTTTTGCAACTGCTCTGCATATGGCTTTTGCGTGCACAGTTCCCATAAATATTTCTCCACTGAAGATAACCTAAACTACAACTTTAATCATGTTACTCTGCTGCTTGAAAACTTTCATAAGCCTTAATGTTTAATAAATAGCATATGTATTCTTCAAACAAAAATTCCAGACACTCCTAAGTGCAACATCCATTTCCAAACTAATGGTCCACTGCTTCCCTACCGGGCCCATGCTTCGTTTAAATTGGGTTATTGAGTGTTTTATCAAACATGTCTGGAGCTTTTCTTAATGCCCATGCTTTGAACCTTTCTTCTCATACTTTTTACTTCTTACCTGGGTTCATGATTTGCATTTTGTACAGTCTTCATCTGCCTTACAGATTGAGATTTTAAATAGACAGACTACATCTTAACCATCTGTGTGTCTCAGTAATCTGAAATATCTTATAAGTGGCAAATGCTTAATAAATGTTTATTCAATGCAGTGTTATCTGTATAATCTCATTTTGGTAGTTACTGCTATATCTTTACAATGAGGCAGGATGTATATAAATTTCAACTGGTTTAACAGCTCACTTCAGCTACCCTTAGCATTCTTCTCATTATTTAAAAAATAGGGCTTCCCTGGTGACGCAGTGGTTGAGAGTCCGCCTGCCGATGCAGGGGACACGGGTTCGTGCCCCAGTCCGGGAAGATCCCACATGCTGCGGAGCGGCTGGGCCCATGAGCCATGGCCGCTGAGCCTGTGCATCCGGAGCCTGTGCTCCGCAACGAGAGAGGCCACAACAGTGAGAGGCCCACGTACCACAAAAAAATAAAAATAAAAAAAAAATAATCGTGTTACAGACATGAATTTGAAATGTTATTAACTTACATATGTAATGATGTAATGCTATTTCTCTAGAACTAAAATTATATTAGTGCAAATTCCCTTGCTGGAATATCTTCCGTATCTTCTGTGTGACTTCTACATGGCCTTATCTCTTTTCTAATCCTTTCTTTCTTCTTATTTCTTCTTCTTCTTTTTCTCAATTAGCATTAGTCTTGTCAGAGACATGCTATTTTAGAACTCATCCACACTTTCATGAAATATTTGGAAATAACGATTTTCACACTATTGATACATTCCTCTACTTTTACTATTATTATTTGAAAATTTCTCAGAGGCGTGTATATTTAGTAAACAATGTTTGCACATGTTTAGAATTCTGAGAGGTAAAGTTAGAACTTTAGGACACAATACATGAACAGGAGTGCTACTGCCCGAGATTTGGAGGGCACGACAGGAATGCCCTTCTCCTCTTCGTCACCTTCACACTTGGCACTGTCCTCACATGCAGAGAACACTCAAAAAAAGAGCAGTTACATTGAACTGCTCAGGGCATTTAAAAAATAGTAGACTGACGGGCTGTACTCACATTTTTGCTACACTGACTTGCTGAGTTCTAAACTCAACCTTGACCATTTCATGCCTGGTTTATAACACCTGCTCCAATGAACAGCAGCTGGGTAATAACTTACAAAAACATCAGTTGAATTAGAAAGCAGTGAATCTTTGGACTCTCCCCATTATGTGCTTAAAGGTTTTTAAAAAAACCAAGCCTAGCACACAATTGCCATTAGGACCTCAATTAATAAGTGTACTATAGGAGGGTACAAAAGAGTTAAATATATGTTTTTACTTGTGAACTTGTAATGTCTTAAATAAATGTGAATGCTTCAGGTCAGAAATCATGTTTTTCCTTTAATGGAGATATGAATTCATAACTTACATAGCGATGTAAATATGACAGCTACATAACATTGGTTGAAATTACTAGGCTACGTTTTGGTTACAAAAAGCAGCACTTTATGCAAAGAGTGAAAAAGAAAAATCAACACATCAAGTATAGTCTATATTAATTACCACACATTGTACCTAATTGTGTGACTAATAAGTGCAGTGTCATCGCTAAAAAATATTCACCCCTCTCACTTTAGCCAAAACAATGCAAAATATTATGTAACTGACCTGTTCAACAAGCTCTTGTGAACTTTTCCTTGAAGACGTAAGGTAGAGAAGTGTTTTAAAGGAGCTTACACTTGAACTTCAAAGGAAATGAAATCATACATTCTGGTTTATATTCTGAAAGCTACAGCATTTATTACTCTCATACACTGGATTTTTCAATTACTTCCCTTATCTGCTCTCATCCCTCCAAAGAACATATTCCACAGACTATTTCTGAATATTCTGAAATCCTTATTTCTGAAATGTCAACATGGGCAATTGAAAAAGCTTGGCCACATCTAGGAGACAGGTCACACAGATGCTCACCCAACTTTGCTATCGACTAAGTAAATTTTGTCAATGTTCTTCTCCACTTGTGTTTCAGGATTTTCACCCAAATGATGAGGCAGATGGATTCGGGAATTTCTATTGTTCTTTGCAACTCAAAAGTTATGATTGTTTTCAATCTCTCAAACCTGGAAAGGTAGCTAGGAAATAGTACTTAACCAAAATACTGACTTCTATAGGTTTTGATAGAAAAAGAGTCAAATGTGGAATTACCTTGAAACAACTTATTTAACCTAAGAAATACAAGCGATGTTAGAGACTGCTACATTTTCTACTAACATCCATCCACCCCTCTGAGTTTGAGCTTAGGACATACCCACAGCTGGAGACCACATCTCACAGTCTCTGTGGCAACTGGATGTGGCCCTGTGACAAAACGCTTGCCAATGGAATTGGAGCAGCATGGATATGACCACTGTTTCTGGGTTAGGTCACTGATAAAGGAATATATATGCATGTCTTGCCCCTTCCTTCTACTAGCTGGGAGTTACTGAGAATTTTTAGAGCAGCTGCCTTGAACCAGAGAAGGAAATCTATAGCCTGAATAGCCTTCATTGGGATGTGCCTTGAGAGAACAAAATTTTCCATTTTTTTAAGCAACTGAGTATTGAATATTTTTTTACACCAGTTAAGCTGCTATGCTAATACAGGCAATCACAAGGAAAAACAAAAATAGAAAATTATTTAGAATAATGAGCAGTTTCTAATCAAAATTCAATATCTCAGATGTAGTAATTTAATACCCAATGGCTATCTGTCTATGGATCTATCTCTTTATTCCTTTTCTGAGGAAACAAACTTACTAGATAAAAACGAATGCATACAGAATTAACAGAATGACCTAGAAAATGTGGGGCTTCTAGAGGAATGCGGGGGATATGCCAGACTCACTGAGAACCGCACTACATCTTTCTGTGAGCCTCTGATTCATAACACCAAGAACAATGGCCCAGCAGACACAGATTCAGCCAAAATCCCAGCTCGTCCATCTGGGCACATCACAAAACCACAGAGCCCCAGTTTTGTCATTTATAAATTAGAAACTCTGAAAAACCGTTGCCCAATTCACAGTGCTGTGATAAGGGGGAAATAAACTTATGTCTGCTGAAGTTAATTGGAAATTGTCATTTTAGAGCAGGGCTTCTCACATGGGATTGAGTAGCAGAATCATCTGGAGGGCTTGTGGGGCCCCAACCCAGAGATTCTGACTCACTGGGTCTGGGCTGAGGCCTGAGAATTTGCATTTCTAACGCTTCCTTATTCTTGCTTTGGTTTGTTTTTGTTTTCCTAGCTTCTTAAGGTGGTAGAGTAGGTTACTGACTTGAAATCTTGCTTATTTTTTAATATAGTTGTTTGTAGCTATAAATTTCCCTCTTAGCACTGCCTATGTTTATAACTGTCATGTCTACTTGACAGATTGACACTTTTAACCTTATAAAATTTCCATCCTTGTCTGTAGTATCAGTTTTTGTCTCAAAGTCCAGCTGTTGTGGCTGGTACAAGCATAGCCACTTCCAGTTCCTCTGATATTCACATCTGTAGTATTTCCTTTCCATCTTTATTCTTTCTACCTGGTTGTGCTTTTCTTTTTTTTTAACATCTTTATTGGAGTATAATTGGTTTACAATGGTGTGTTAGTTTCTGCTGTATAACAAAGTGAATCAGCTATACATATATCCCCATATCCCCTCCCTCTTGCGTCTCCCTCCCACCCTCCCTATCCCACCCCTCTAGGTGGTCACAAAGCACCGAGCTGATCTCCCTGTGCTATGTGGCTGCTTCCCACTAGCTATCTATTTTACGTTTGGTAGTAGTGAATACTAAGTCAGGTCAAATAATTGACAGGCCTTGAAAGCAGATTTTCCAGGGCACTATCAGGTCAAATAATAGCACTGCTCTGAGAATGGGACTTTGAAAGACATTCAGCTCTGTTTTTACTCCTCTAGAGGGGGTTTCTTTCCTAGTTTTCAAGGATACCATATTGCTGGAGAGAGGGGATGGAAATAAAGCACATTAAAATGCTGCAAAACTCACTTTTTTTTTACAGAGATTCAGCTGTTCTTCTTGAAAACAAAATGGTCCCCAGATTATCATAAGCCTTTGGTTAATTTCCAGATACCTGAAAATGTTGATTCTGTCAAGCTTTGCCACTGTCCTCAAGTCTCCTGTGAAGGAGACAACTTTTATAGGTCCTTACTCCACCATTTCTGAGGACATAATTTAACAAGTAAAATTTGTATATCTGTGTTCACAAGTTAGCTCTTGAAACCAACAGTTTAGATATAAAATAGTGTATCATTTCATAAGGGTACATAAATTTGAATACAAGCTCAAATGAGGAAAGGGAAAATAAGAGATTTTCTCCTGATAATAAATAATAATTAGATACCTTCCTTCATGAAACTCACTACTATTTCTGGTAATGTATACATTTTAGCAGCATAGTTATCTAGGTTAAATTTCTAGGACTTAGTTGAAGCATGTCTCAACTACTAGCTGTATCGGACGCTGAAATGTTTCAAGATCGCATTGTACTCAAGTGTTAGTTTAAACCTCCACCAAGGAAGCCATGAATAAATGCTGGTTGAGTAACTGCATTTTAAACACAGAATGATTTTGATGACACCATCCTGTATTTAGCCTGAACACCTTACTTTTCCCAGGAACTCACTCCTCATGTTGTTAAGTATACCTTTCTGAATGTATTTACTTTATAAAAAGGAAGGACTTGATTTCATTTCCAATTTCACAGTCACACTACTGCTTCAAGTTATTTCACATCACTGGCAATATTTGGACAATAGAGGCATCACTTTAAGATACTTGAACCTTATTCTACACTCCTGAATTCTGTCCGTTCCCCTATTACATCAACCTTATTTCCTAAATTCCTCTGCATATACGTTCTGAAATAATTTTCTTATGATGTGCTGACATAGTCTGAGATTTTATATTGTGCTCAATTTAAGTAGTTCATATTCCCTGGAACCACTTTTAGCTGTACCACTCATTGTCCTTCTTATCAGCAAGCTGCAGACTTGGTCCCAAAGTTCCTGTTGAAAATTATATTCTCTGGTTAAGAAATATTCCATCTCCTTTGGAAATTTAGAGGATACCTGTGAGGTTTTGGACTTTAGAAAAAATCTTTATATTGTCTTAGTGGTTTCAGTCCCCAACTGGATGTCATGAATTTTAATTACAGCCTAAAACTATATGTTTTTTTCTTTATGCTACTCCATTGAAGACTGACAATTTAACACAATTCTTTACTACTGTCATTTTACAATTTATTTCATATTTCTATATCACAAGATGGCATATATAAAATAATTTGACTTTTTTTGCATTAGGACATTTCTATAGGATTTTTAGAAAGACAAATACATTTCATTATTAAACCTTTCTTATAAGAAACTCCATATTTGCAGACTGTGTGGTATGTAGTGCCAATCATACTGGTTGAAAGTAGGTTAGAGAGTGTTTTAATGCAGACAGTAAGTTATTATGCCGTATTCTCTTCTTTAATTTCCACTTTTTCTCTTTCCCTTTACGTGGGTCCTTTCAATCAGGTTTTAAACAGATTCAATTCTATCTCATTCTTGAAAGAAAAGAATGGGGAAAAAATAGAACCCTTTTATATACTACATTCGGTTCCACACTCCCACTCCAAAAGCTGTGTTTTTACCTTCATCTCAATAGCCACACTTCTTAAAAATCATCAACATTCAGTGCCTGTGTTCATGCATTTCCCGTGGTCAGGCACAAACTGCAATCCCACTCGCTGTACCCTTACCATTTCACAGAAACCGCTCTCTCTGACCTCCCTTAACCACCCAACTTTCTTAAAGCAATTCCCTCCCTTGGCTTCTGACTGCCAATCAGCTACTTCACCTACTTTCCAAAATCCTCTTCTGTTGGCCACGTAAGAAGGTCTATGTTCATCAGAGTTTTGCCCCATATTCTCCTTATAGCCTCCTCACCCTACATGAAGACTTGATGCCTTCTATTACTATTTACATGAAGACAGACACTGTAATGCATGTCCAGATCTCACTCCCAAGCCCACAAGCCATCCCCACTTGGTATCACATAGGCTTGCACATCACATACTCAAAGGGTCATTTCCTTTCCAAACCTGATTCATCCCCCCGCCATGTTAAAAATGTCAATAACTACCACCTAAGTACCTAATAATCTATGGTAATAATATCGTGGGTAACTACTTTATTTCCTCTCCCTCCTTCAACACACCTAACAAATTGATCACCATGACTTGTTTTTTTGTTTTTGTTTCTTTTTTTTGCGGTACGTGGGCCTCTCACTGTTGTGGCCTCTCCCGTTGCGGAGCACAGGCTCCAGATGCACAGGCTCAGCGGCCATGGCTCACGGGCCCAGCCGCTCCGCGGCATGTGGGATCTTCCCGGACCAGGGCACGACCCCGTGTCGCCTGCATCGGCAGGTGGACTGTCAACCACTGCGCCACCAGGGAAGCCCACCATGACTTGTTTTATATTAGCTCCAAACAGTTCCTAAATTAATCCACTCTTATGCCCACATCCACTTCCTAGTCCATGTTGCTTCTTTCTTGATTAGGTTACAACTACAGTCTCTCACCCACTCTCCACTTCTTCAGTACTGCTTTTTCCAACAGTCGTAAGGATTCTTTTTTAAACATCTGAACATATCACTCTCGTTGTTAATACCTTTAGAGAGTTTGCATTCATCTTCCTTTTATCAATACCTTTATTGTGGTTTACAAGATTTAACCACTTTTCACTATCCAATCTTACTTCCTTTTTTTCCCCACTGATATTGATAATATTTCATTTCTGGGATGCCATCAAGTCTTTTCTGGCTTCTTGGTCTTCATAACCTGTGTTCTATACCTGCAGGTGTATTACTATCACCCTTGTTATTTGCTTAAGTTTTAACTTAGCTTTCTGCTTAGACACTACTTCCTCCAGGGAGGTCACTTTGAGCCCTAACATCTGGGTTTGATACACCTGTGTCAGTAAGTACATTTTGTTTTAAGCAACAGATGTTTATGGCATCATTTGAAAAGTGAAGAAACAGGTTCAAGGTTATGCTTCTAGGAAAAAGTTCCAAACTACACCATAGAAATGGCCTGATGAAGAGACTGCTGTTACGGTTGCTGCTGCCTTGAAAACTGGATGCTGTAATTTGCATTGATCTCAGATTCACCTCTACTGCTCCCACCACTTCTGCTCCCACAGACCTAAGGTCTAGACTGTGAACTTTCCCTGGTCACACCTGAATATGGGAGGTCACCATTGCCCGCCATATTCCACAGTGAATCCCACAGAGAATCTCTCTCAATTTGCTCACTTCCAGCTGGTTCCTTATAAAAACTTCTGATTGGTGGAGCCCAGAATGAAGATTTGAGTCGCAGTTTTTAGGAAGACTGAAGAAGCAAGTTCTCAAGGTTCTACCTGAGGCTGTTGGAACTTATAAAGCTGAAAATTCTCCCCAAATATTAAGGGTGCTCAGAAGGTTCTGCTCAACCAGAAATCGTGATCAATATTCACTGTAATTGACGGCTGCCCTCTCAAAGCACTGTTCACACGGTGTTGTAATCTCCTGTTTATGTGTCAGCTTCTCACACTGCTCGGGAAACCCACTGAGATCCAGGACCAGGATCAGCATTCACTGTTCCATCCACAGTCATCAGCCCAGAAAGCTGTAGCTACCATTTCTCCCTCCTCCCCACACCCCCACTCCTACAGGAGACCAGAAGAGATCGCGCAAAGGGAAAATGGTGAATCTGCAAACAGCCATGCTTACCAGGGTTCTTTCCTCATGCTACTCTGGGGCAAAGAGGAAGGAATGGTCTCAAATCCCAGATGTTGATAGTCTTTTAGGAGATTAGATTATGACACCAGAGGGACATGGGCCAACAGTGACCCCAACCTGCATCCCCTCTTCCAATACCCTAGGAGTTCTCTGTGGTGAGGGGCACAGGGACAGGTCAGCCGTGCTGTCCTGTGGAAATCTGTGCCCATGCAAACAGGGGGCCGGGAGAATGGCTGCCCCTTTGCCTTCACAGCACCATCCCTAAGAGTCTCAGTTCCATCAGTGTCTGGCAGTATTAGTGAGATACTGAGCTCTGCCCTGTACGCAGGTACTGTTCTAAAGTATTGGCCATCAGCAGTATTACCTATATTATTAAATGTGTGGGTTTATAAAATCCATCATTAAGAAAGAGAGACAGAGTTCCATCTACCTTTCACCAAGACTGAAAAATTAAAGCTCATCTCCATAGTGTCTACTTTAGTGGATAAGAGTGTTTTTCCTGGCACACTGGTCACTAAGTTATGCTAAATGTTTAAGAAGTTATTAATTTCTGGCTTCTATGCCACCAATCTACTGAAACTATTCTTCTGAAACTGCATCCTAGTGTCCTCCATGTTGACAAAATCAATCATGGTAAGTTTTCTACTTGATGTCAATGAACTCTCTATTACACCTGACATGTTGATGTTACCTATTAAAATATCCTACTTCTTTTTCTCCCATTAGCTGCTTTTATCTTGATTCATGTGCACAGCCTTTCCTGGTTTTCTAGGCTTTGTGCTTCTTTCCTACCCCTTTCATCGCTGTGTTTTGCTGGGTTTGCCCATCTCTTAAAATGAGCATGCTTGGACATTTCATCGATACTTGTAGTTTTCAGCAATGATCTCACCACTCTTTACTCTTCATCCACCCGTATTCTGACCTCTAGGCTCACATGCTGATAAGAAGCTTCACATGCATATTGGGAAGATCCAATGGAATGACCCACAGCTCCCTAAGCTCAGTACGTTCTTTCTTTCTTTTTTTTTTTTTTTTTTTTCGGTACGCGGGCCTCTCACTGCTGTGGCCTCTCCCGTTGCGCAGCACAGGCTCCGGACGCGCAGGCTCAGCGGCCATGGCTCACGGGCCCAGCTGCTCCGCGGCATGTGGGATCTTCCCGGACTGAGGCACGAACCTGTGTCGCCTGCATCGGCAGGCGTACTCTCAACCACTGCGCCACCAGGGAAGCCCACAGTACGTTCTTAAAGGAGCTCTGCACTTGTCTCTCAGTATCTCTCATCTGCTTCGTTGCAAATGCCTCTTACTGGTGAGCTTGACCACTGAGTTGCTCCACTCAGATCTCCACAGTTCAATGTGATTTTGCTAAAATACACATATGTCTCTGCTATTTCTCTGACTGAAATGATTCAGTGGCTCCCTGTTGCCTATAGCAGAAATCACAAGTGCCTTGTCTTGGTCTATTGAGTCGGATTATAGTGAGCTGTAAGAAACAGACACCCATAACGACGTGAGATTTCCTGCGCTGATAAATATGGCATCACATGGCCTTTCGTGTCTGGCCTATCATGTCTATGAGTTCTATTATCAAGGGGACTTCATGGTCTGGGATGTGTGCTCCAGCTGCAGCCATCAATTCCAATCCCGGCAGCAAGAAAACAGGAAGTGGAGAGAGGAACAGGCTTCCCCTGTAAAGGACACCTCTCAGGAAGCACCGATCCCGTCTGTGTCTGTCCCATTGACCAGAAATTGGTTCCATGGACTGAATATTCAGAAGGAAGGCTCAAAGTGTCATCTTTATCGTGAAATCCATGCATCCAGCAGACTTTTGGAAGTCCTTTCACTATGGAAGGAGAGGAGAGTGGGTAGCGGTGGACGGCTGGCAACCTTGGGTGCTGTCCCCACACTTCGGCCCCTTCACTGTGTAAATGATTCTGTCCACGAAAGGAACACTTGTCTCCTCAAAACCACTCGGTTGTTGCATACAATTCACCTGGGGTCTCAGTGACGGGCTTATATGAGCTCCTCATGGCTGGTTGTGGCTACTTATGGTCTAAAAATCTATATCTTAAGTACAATTTTGTTTAGCCCCACTAGTGGTGTCTGAATAAGATAAGTACAATAGCAATTCTCTTTTTGGAAGATGATACTAGGAAACATAACAGTAGTCATTTGTCAACAGGAACCATCAAGAGTCTTAATCCTGTCTCCTCCAGTGGGCTCCTGGCTGCCATAAGTCCATTTTATTAAATGAAATTCTTTTAAGTTATTCTCTAGAATAAATCAAAGAGGTTTAATTTTTTTCCCATGGGTTATGTTGTTGGCTAGACTGGATTTTCTGGGTTTTGCTAGGATCCTTCATTACCTTTTAATTACATCATTTTTTTCATATATGCCACATCATTTAAAAACAAACAAGCATTGGAAAATGGAATATTATTCAGAGGTAAAAGAAATGAGCCATCAAGCCATGAAAAGACATGAACGAAACTCAAATGCATATTCCTAAGTGAAAGAAGGCTACATACTGTATGATTCCAACTATATGACATTTTGGAAGAGGCAAAACTATAGAGGCGGTAAAAAGATCCATGGTGGCCAGAGGTTCAGGGGTAGGAGACGGCTAGGTGAAGCACACAGGATTTTTTAGGGCAGTGAATCTACCCTGTACGGTGGATACGTGTCATTATACAATACCTTTGTCCAAACCCACAGAATGAGTACCAACAGTGAGTCCCAATGTAAACTATGGACTTCGGGTGATTATGACGGATCAATGTAGGTTCATCAATTATACGAAATGTACCACTTTCATATGAAAAAGTTACCTGATTTGTGTTTAATTTTCATCAGTTTCTTTTGCTATGAGTTCACATTCAATAATATTTTCCTCTTCAACATCTAATCTGCCAAATATCCTAACCAGAATATTTTTATGGCATACATTATTGTTTTTAATCTTTTGAATTGTGATTTAAATGTTTTCTTTTCCATGATTCTATCTCATTTTAAAATACGTGAGATACAATTATAGTAACTATTTTAATATTCCTCTTTGCTAAATGACGTCTGTATGAATTCTAGATTGGTTTTGATTTTTTTTTTTCTCCTCTTTAAGGATTACATTTTCTGCTTCTTTCCACGCCTGGTAATCTTTTATAGCATGTCAATTACTGTGAATTTTACTTTGTTGTTGGCTGTATATTTTGGTATTCCTATAAATATTCTTGAGCCTTGTTAGAGAACGCATTTAAATTACTTGCAATGAGTTTGATCCTTGCTGTTATTGCTTTTAATATTTCTTTAGGTATTACCAGAGCAGAATTTAGTCTAGGGATAATTATTCCCCAGCACTGAGCCAAGGCTGGTCTGTGCATTCTACTTAACGCCCCATGAATTAAGCAGTCTTGCAATGTGGCTGGGGGGGAGCAGGCACTGTCCTCAGCCCTGTGTTAGTGCCAAATGACTACTGTTCCCACTCAATCCTTCAGGTGGTTCTTACTCTGGCTTTCAGTACTTTTCTCACATGCATGTGCTTTACAGCCTTCAGCTGAACTCTCCAAAGGGCCATCTGCAGAGCTGCATACTTCTTTCTCCCTGTACCTCTCTCCCCTCCTTTGCTCGGTTCTGTGAATTTTAGCTGCCTTGTTCTCTTTGGACTCTCAGCTCTGCCCAGTTCCTCCCTCCCTGTGCTATGGGCTGGAGACTCACTCAAGTCGGCTCCTGGGGTGACCATACGGCCCGACTGATTTGTTTCCCATCCCTCAGGGATCACTGACCTATATTGCCTGGCGTCCAGTGTCTTGAAAGCTCATGTTTCATATTATTTTGCAAAAAATATTCATATATTTTGTGGTATTTGGCTTGCCTGATTTAATCTGGAGACTGCCATTAGCTTCTTGATCACCTATCATTGATGTTTTTATTTTTGGTGGAACAAATTTAATAATACCTATGTTGCTGGCCCAACGCTTTAGCACTAGGGATACTACGTTTTATTACCCCACCCCCGACTCCTCTGGCTCAGGTCCCCTGGCAGCAGCAGCAGAAGTCAGGCTGTGATTCACCTGAAGCAAACCCACGGGAAGTAATCACCTGAAGCAAACCCACGGGAAGTTCTGGAATTATAATGGCCTTTCATAATTGCCTACGGTTGCAGGCTACCCAAGACTTTATACTCCCATATTGATCAACAGCAGATGTGAAATGCTCTGCGAAAGGGCATGACCTTGGGAAAGATGGATCTCAGCAGTTGAGGCAATATCCTCAGGGGCTGAAAGTAAAACTGTCTGCTGCTGGTACAGCCAGCATGGGCATCAAGTCCTTATGGACTAGGAATCCAGGTGGAATATCACAGATTGTGCCACATTCATGTCCTTTAAAGAATGGCTTTAACATTTAGAGATGCATAGCTTCCAGAAGATGATGAGGAAGGAGAAAGGAACTTTTGTGAGTCAGTTTCAAAAATTTGAAGATTAATCATACAGCAGAAGGATTACAGTTTTCTATTAATGCATAAGTGTATCTCAAATTTCAGATCTAGAAAATATGTCTAAAGCAAAGGGTGTGTCCATCAGTGATAAACACTGACTCAGCCACTTGACAAAATCCATAACGTTAAATGCTGACATCCAGTAGGAAATCGGACTTCAGTGCATTTAAGGTCCCTTGCGACGCTAATATCTCTTCTTCCGGTTTGATTTTCTCCCCTCTCATACGCTGTGTTCTTCCTGGGATCTTGTAATCTTTACATGGTGACGTATAAAGATTTACGTAAGTAAACAAAAACTGCACTCACTTGTTACTCGCCTCGACGGAGCTGAGGCAGGCTCCCAGGTCTTCTCTTTCCTTGAGCAACAACAAATGTCTCCTGCTCTTGTTTCTTACCCAGTCGTTACCACTCCCAGGCGAACATACCTAGGGGCAGTGCTGAATCCCCCTGCCGTTAGATCTCTCGGGGTGTGAATTCGTTTGCTTCTATCTGCTTTGTTTTGACATGTATATTTTCCTTTGGGACCCATGTTCAAGAAAAAGTAGAAAATCCTGGGTTAAAAAATATTGCCTCAACCCCTTCTACAACGCTGCCTGGTCTTCACTTTCTATCCAATGGTAAATTTATAATGATCCTTATGATTGTCCGTGGGCTCTGGGAGTCTTGAAGGAAAGCATTAAGATACACATCTAAAAAAAGACAAAAGACTTTTCTGTTTGTAAAGTCACTCATAATACTAAAGACCTGGATCACCCTAATGAAATAACTGGAGATGCACCACAAAATGGTAGATGTTGCTTCCACGAAAAGGTTAGATTTCACAGTATATGTGAGAATATTTTAATACCACAAGGACTCTTGATAATTTACATCCTAAACTCTAAGCAAAATATTATTTTGAATGTTTTTATATAAACTAAAAATACTGCTAAATTATAACTGTATTTCATAAAATACATTTGTTTCTGGATCTATGAGGAAAAAAATAAAGCAGAGATTCTTACTCTAAAGTAAGGAATGTCCTCCAATGTGGAATCTGCCATTATGTCTGGCACTTTGGAATGACAGCCAACTTGAGACAAGTAGTAAGGTTTTGTATGAAAAATTACAAAATTCTGTCCTCCCAAAAGTAGTAAATAAACGTTTCCCAGGTTTTAGAGACTTAATTTGGTTTTCAAAATGTAGTTTGAAAGCATCTTTTTGAATATGGGGTTCTACACACCTACCCCGCCCCCATTGTTTTTCCAGTAGGAATACATTTCACATTTATAAATTTTATTTGTTAGGGGACAATCTGCTACTTCCTGGGAAAAATGATATACAAATGGTAGCATCTTCAGAACTGCATGCTTTTACCACAGACAAATTTCCTGGAGAACTTAAATGCAGATGAACTGCATATCTGAGGATTTTTTCCCCAACATCGTGAAATCCATAAAGAAGAGATTTTCTTTTTTTGGTAATGTAACAAATCTGATCTTATAAGAATGCTTTAATCTTAAATATTTCAATATTTCATGATGTTTTTAAGCATTTATTATATTATTTTGAGGAATATTTGCATCTTTCAAGTTGACAACCTAGATAAATGCATCTCCTAACAATTTAAGCTCTTAAAATATCACATATTTATCAAATGCATTCTGTGATCTGCATTAATCTAGCTACAAGACATGGTAGATTAAAAATATTATTTAAAGAGTTAGAGACACAAGAAATCTAGCTATTTTCTTGCTCTAATAATTTTGTTTACCTGATGATGAAACTAAGACTCAGATATATTATAAAATTTCAAAATTCATGAACAGTATAGGATTAAAATCATTTCTCGAAGGACAGGGAGAATCTGCATAGACAAAAGTTAATGGCCCTAGGGAAAAGGGGACACCCAATAGTTACTTGAGGGCACCACTGGACACACTGGTCTGTGTCAGCATTCATACTCGGACACCTGAAACATCTTCATTCCTCCCTTCTGCACTGACGGCATATGGGGACCAGGCAACAGATGAAGTGCTGGCTAAGCTCCGTCTACCACAGGCCCACTCAGTCCACAGACCTACCTGACGGCTAGCTCTTCAGTTCCTAAATGAGCAAACAGAATAGATATGTTTTTGTTTTTTTTTTTTTTTAATTTTATTTATTTATGGTTGTGTTGGGTCTTCGTTTCTGTGCGAGGGCTTTCTCTAGTTGTGGCAAGTGGGGGGCCACTCTTCATCGCTGTGCGCGGGCCTCTCACTATTGTGGCCTCTCTTGTTGCGGAGCACAGGCTCCAGATGCGCAGGCTCAGTAATTGTGGCTCACGGGCCCAGTTGCTCCGCGGCATATGGGATCTTCCCAGACCAGGGCTCGAACCCGTGTCCCCTGCATTGGTAGGCAGATTCTCAACCACTGCGCCACCAGGGAAGCCCCTAGATATGTTTTTGAGTATGTCACCCTTTCCATGTTGGGTCTTCACCTGGTGGCTTAAAAGCTATTATATATAGAAGACCAAGTAGAAGCTTATGAAACTTGCCCTCCCTCACCCCAGTGTAGCCAAGACTGTAAATCAGCAGCAGTGTTCTCTCCCTTGGACACCCTTACAGACATAAAGGGTATAGGGTGGTGCCTGTCAGTTTGCCACTTAAATTACCAGTCAGATCCTGCAAAACACACGTGGGGCTTGGAGCACGGCAGCATACGTCCGCACGCTTAACCAGGGAGCAGCTGCCACACCTGGCGCTGTCTTTGCTAGAGCAGGTTAACACAGATTACACGGCTGCAATCAAAGAAAGGCATCAGAATGAGTTCACATCCACATGAATAAAACAACAGTACACATTGTGAGTTCCGCTCCAAGGCTGGGTTTAATATCCAACCCTCTGCCATAATGTCGTCTGGAGAGACCTGAATTTCCTGATAACCCTACTGAATAACATGTGAATCCACTGAATTGATGTCATCATGCTAATAGATCACAGAAACACATTGGAGGCCACAGTGAGACAGATGTGTCCCAAAGGGTAGGACACTTACCCCATGCATATTTCGGGTGGTGCCACGTTGGCAAAATTTAGGTGTTCAGTGTCAGGGGCATGCTGGAGCACATTATCAAAAGTAAGGGAGAGGGACTTCCCTGGTAGTACAGTGGTTAAGAATCCATCTGCCAATGCAGGGGACACAGGTTCAAGCCCTGGTCCGGGAAGATCCCACATGTCGCAGAGTAACTAAGCCCGTGCACCACAACTACTGAGCCTGTTCTCTGGAGCCCGTGAGCCACAACTACTGAGCCTGAGTGCCACAACTACTGAAGCCTGTGTGCTTAGAGCCCGTGCTCCACAACAAGAGAAGCCACCACAATGAGAAGCTGGCGCACCGCAACGAAGAGTAGCCTCTGCTCGTCACAACTAGAGAAAGCCCACGCACAGTAATGAAGACCCCACACAGCCAAAAATAAATAAATAGATTTTTTTTTAAAAAAGTAAGGGAGAAATGATTGAATCATGTGCCTCTCACCACAAAGAAGGTACAACAATGCCTGTGATGGTTAATTCTAAGCACCAACCTAGGTAGGCTATGGTTCCCAGCTGTTTGGTCAAACCACAGTCTCCATGCCCCTGTGAATGATTAACATTTGCGATCGGCAGACCTTGAGTAAAGCGGACTACCTTCTGTAACATGGGTGGGCCTCATCCACTCTGCTGAAGGTCTTAAGAGCTCTTAGGGCTTCCCAAACAGTCCCAGATATTGCCTCAGCTGAAAACAAATGCCTCTCCCAAGGCTATGTTCCCCCCTGGGCATCTATGTCTCATGAAAGGTCAACGGGGATCCAACAGGACCAGGTTGGGCCACCTCTGAAGGGTCATCTACCCTGGGCTCCCTTGCTGACTGTCAGCCTGGATTGCAGCCCAACTTCTCCCTCAGCCCAGCTCTGCTCCATTCTCTCCCTTCTACATGACTTCACACAAAAGCACATGTTTTTTTTAGCTCATCTATGTCAGAGGTTGATTCCTGGGACTTCAAACGCTGATATATGAAAAAAAAATGTTTGTTTTTTTTTTTTTTGAAGATGATAGGCACCAAAATAAGTTAGGAAAATTCTAGTAGAACAAGAGAAAGTAGTTAAATACACCTTAACTAATTCTTATTTCACACCTTAGGCTATTTCAATCCATTCTTGCTTCCACTAGGGTCAGGCAAAATTTTTACCACAGTGGATTCTTTAGTTAATATCATATTCCCAGTGATAATATATTACTTGTCTTTGTTGTCACATCCTTCTTCATACAAAAGCTTTTGTACAGGGACCAGGTAGTTTTTACTACAATATAAATATATGCTAAGTCACGCTATGAAAAACTCATTACAAAATTATTTGTCCAAATTTCTCTAGTAACAAATTTTTCACTTCTCAACTCTGGTAAATGGTAAAATGTGAAGCCCGAAACTGTCTAATATACAGGTTATATCCACAAAGAAATCCAGACGTATGAGCACACTTTGAACCTCTTTCTGAAGAGATGCTATAAAAAGGCTGTTTTCTCATTAAAGCTAGGATTTCCACTGTGCTGAGTTAAGAGGTGCTGTTACTAATGATCAGAGGTGCACAGTCATAGTCCCTTTGCACTTCAATAAAATTAGCCATTTAAATGGCTATATATCAAAGGAAAGGGTTTATACAGCTTTTCACTTGTGCATTTTTTCAAATAATCTATCTCATTTACAACACCACATATCCAAAACTTCTGTTAAGATTAGAAGTATAACAGTGAGTCCACTGATGATAAGCTTCGTCTCCTAAGGGCTCTCGGGATAAGTAAAATAACGCTAGGAATAGAAGACATACAGGCCTGATGAGTCTCCTTTGCAAACCCAGAGCTACCGTCTTGCAACATTTTGACAAAAAGTAATTACTTCCTTTATTTTGCCCAAGGGCTAAATTTCTAACCAAAAAAAGTAAAAATAAAAATTACAGAATACATGTTGAGTTAAATGTGTAAATGGATGGGAAAGCATCACTGCTAAACAGTCATATAAACTGAAACCAAGATTAATTGTGTACTTTTATGCTAAAATGAAGAATAAGGAGAAGTATTTTCTTTCCATCTAAATTGCTGTTTTAAATTACAACAAATACGTCCAAACATTATGTTGTTTTTAAAATTATGAATAATTCAGTTTGAGTCACATCGTAAAGATTTGAAATGAAAAAAAGAGAGAGAAGTTATATTTACTGATAAGTAGATTTTATTGCAGCAAATGTTATTATCTGAAATAAAACTGTACACCACACATGAGTTATCTAATTCGAGAGTTTATGAAAAATTCTAACTTCCGATTGAAAATCAAGGTTTGTTTAGAGGTTTGGCACCCATGTGTTTTGACTGCCTGTATCTCTGTGGAGATGAAGCAAGAATCACAGTCTTCACGAAGAGAAGCATGGAGAGTGGCAGAAAAGTGTTAGCTCTGCTTGCTTCAGGAGACACGGACGTCCCAACCCAATGGTCAGGAGGTCACACCTGTATAATTCTGAGCCTTAGTTGCATCCCCATGGGGACAAACCTCACACACCTGGATAATTTCATCCACTAATAACCTACACCTTTGGACCCAGAAGAAAGACTCTGGGTCCAGAGGGGGTCTTCTAGAAACTGAGGAGAGGCCAAGAGGAGTTCTGAGGAATGGCCCAGGATGTGCCACCATCCTGAAATTGAGGAAAAATTAATTAATTCTATGAACACCCACTGAAAAGGAATAGGAAGTGCAGAAAGAAGAAAACCATGTATGTATATTCTCCTGAGAGCCAAGTTTAGAAAGAGTATGAGGGGCTTCCCTTGTGGCGCAGTGGTTGAGAGTCCGCCTGCCGATGCAGGGGACACGGGTTCGTGCCTCAGTCCGGGAAGATCCCACATGCTGCAGAGTGGCTGGGCCCATGAGCCATGGCCGCTGAGCCTGCGCGTCCGGAGCCTGTGCTCCGCAACAAGAGAGGCCACAGCGGTGAGAGGCCCGCATACCGCCAAAAAAAAAAAAAAAAAAGAAAAGAAAGAAACAAAAAAGAAAGAGTACGAGGACGGGGAGCTTGGAAGTGAACGAATGCTGATGTGATGTCGATGTAAAACCTGGCAGGAGGAAGAGCAACTGCCCATTTGCGATCCGGAAAGGTGAGGTATAGAAATTATTCATATCATTGGCTGTAAATGTTTGTTTCAATGGGTATGAACGTGTGACTGGAAAAGCATCAAGAGAAAATGAAAAGTGAAGGCATGGAGACTGAGACAGATAACTCTTGAGGATTTTGACAGAATTAGGATTTTGGAGACAGATCTATCAGTTCTGGAAGGGAATGGCTTCACTAGAGAGAGGAAGACTACAGGTGTCAGAAAACTGAGCAATTTCTGGAACAATCTGGAGCAGATGAAAGAGCACAGGATCCTGTGATAAAATTTAACTGAGAGAGAAGAACCAACAGTTCATTGTGAGAAGGGGGAAGACAAGGTGGGTAGACTGGTCGATTTGATGATGAGAACTTAAGAAAGTTGCCTTTACTGAGTAACTCAGAAGCACAGTCAACTGCTGAAAGTGAAGAGAAGGAAGCAGTTAAATATCTTCATTTTAAAATGTATGAATTGATATGAGGAACAGGGTATATAATGAGACCGCCAGGCAACAGATGAGGTATGTGGTCTGTATGCACTCAGTGTATACACTCAATATATATGCTCAAAAACACTTGAATTTTTTCTTCAGCCAAGTTTAGCTTCTGCTCAGATGTAGCCACAGAATAGACAGAGAACTGGATTAAGGAGGCTCTCCGTACATAAATAAAAATCGCTTGCATGCTTATATACATACTTATCACATTATTTTCTATAAAGAAGTTCATTCTGTGCATCCTATTTGTAATTACTTTGTAGTCACTCAGTAAATATCTTGAATATATTTCTGTATAATGTGAAGAAATCTAGAATTACAACTTATACAGTTGTACTGTATTCTACTATATGTATGTTACAAATGTCTTATTACAGTTACTTGTTTTTTTCTAACTTTTGCCATTATTAAAATAAACTGTGAATATTTTGTGCATATATTAGATTTTTTTCACATTACATTTCAGGAAATGGAGTTACAGGGTCAAAATGTTTGAATACTTTTGTTTGTAAATAACTATTGTCTACTTCCACTTCTGGGAAGATGGAGTAGATGTACTATTTTCTATTTGTCACACAAAGTACAACTAAAAACCCTGAACACTATATATAAAACAAGAAGACTCTGCAAGGTGAAGAGAATGCAGACCATCTAAGAATCTCAGGACATGGTAGTGAGTTCTGTTTTCTTTTTGCCTCTTGTATCCAAGACCGGAAGGTGAAGAAGCTGGCAGCCCAGAAGTGCTGATGGATACAGAAAGAAATGCCCAACCAAAGCCTGGCCTCTCTAGCTAAAGGAAAAGGACACGGGCAACCGAGGAAAATATAAAACATTAGACAACAATGGCCCTACTCCAGCCAAACACCACAGAAAAAATTATGTGCCCCACACAGCCATGCCAGCAAAGACCACATAGAAAACCTAGACGTCCACACTTGTGAAGCTGCAGAGCAGCAGCACAGAATGCCAAGGGTGCTGGAAATCCCATTCCTGTCACTGGAAACGCACCCCGACGCCCATGGAGTCAGAGGAGAGCAGATGGGCACCTGGACTTCCAGCCCACCTGACAGCAACAAGAAGTTACTCCCCCGCCGCTGAAATGGCCCAGTGGAGACTTAGGACTTTCATTATTATCCAGCAGAGACAAGACAACCCTACTGCAGTGTCATTGGAAACCAGGTGGCAGCTGCAATCCTCCCAGCCCCACAGCAGTACACACTTCCTGGGTGTCAGTGGAAGCTGAGGAGCGAATCTGATCTTCCATCCCCATTGGGCAGTAATGAGGTCTTGTCCCCCATTCCCAACCAGAACACTGTCAGAGGAAGCCTGCTAAAACAGAAGATTTAAATAAGGTCTGGAGCTTCCTAACGCAATTTTTAAATGTACAAGATATAATTCAAAATCTTTATACAAAGAACCAGGAAGATCTCAAACTGAATTTTACAAAAAACGATTAATTGATGGCCATACCATGAAGAGAAAAATGCTGGAATTATCTAACAAAGATTTTAAAGCACTCATGAGCAATGCTTCAATTGCCTGTTATGAAAACAAATGAAAAATAGAAAACTTCAGCAAAGAAATAGACGGTCTCAGCAAAGAAATATAGAGAAGCACCAAATGGAAAGTTTAGGAGTAAAAAATAGAATAACAAAATAAAAAGTGTAGTGAATGAGCTCAAGATCAGAACTGAAGGGACAGAGAAAAGAACCAGTGAACTGGAACACAGAACAACAGAAATAACCCAATCTGACTAAACAGACTAAAATAATGACAGAATAGAGCCTCAGTGTGGGACTACAAGAAGGTTTAATATGCATGTCATTGAAGTCCCAAAAGAGAAGATATAGAGGATGGGCCTGAAAAAGTACTTGAAACAACGATGGCTGAAAATTTCCCAAATTTGACAAGACACATAATCCTATGTTCAAGAGGTGAGTAAACCCCAAACAGGATGAACACAAAGAAATCCACATTGACATCATAATTAAATTCCTGACAACTAAAGAAAAATTTAAAAATCTTTAAAACAACCAGAGAAATATCACAATTATCCTATAGGTGAAAAACAATTCAAATGACAATGGATTTCTCATCAGAATCTAAATAATCCATGAGTCAAAGAGGAAGTCTCAAGGTAAATTTTAAAGTACATTGAACTAAGTGAAAATTAAAAACTACAACATATTAAAACTTGTGGAATGCAGAGAAAGCAGTCCTGAGAAGAACATTTATGGCACTAAATGTAGCATCAAATGCATACATTAGAAAAGAGAAAGAGGCTGAAACCAATCAAATCACTTTAAGAAGCTAGAAGAGCAAAATAAACTCACAGCAGCCATAAATGGGAAATAATAAAGTAAAAATATAAATCAATGAAACTGATAAAAGAAAAACAATAGAGAAAAATCAAATAGTTGATTCTTTGAAAAGATCAATAAATGGAATGAACCTCTAGTATGATACGGAAGGAAAAAAGGAGGGAAGAAAAATTACTACTATAAACGAATTCAAAAGGATAATAATGGACTATTCTATGATCAACTCTACACAAATCCATCTGCCAACCAGATGAAATGTGCCACTTCCTTGAAAAATACAATCACCCCAATTAATCTAATATGAAATAGATAAATAGTCCTATAAATCTTTAAAAATTTAATTTGTAATTTAAAAACTGAAACAAAAGACACCTTCAGACCCAGATGATTACAACAGAAAATGCTATAAAAATACAAAGAAAAATTAACACTAATTCTACGTAATCTCTTCCACATAATAGAAGAGGTGTGAATGCTTCCCATTTCATTTTATGAGCTAAAGTTACCCTGATACCAAAACCAGACAAAGTACAAAAAAGTAAATCTACAGACTAACATTCCTTGTAAATATGTATGCAAACATTTTAATATTAATTTTAATATTTTAAATATTAACAAAATATTAACAATTAAAATTCAATAATATATTAAAAGAATTATACACCATTACCAAGTGTGGTTTACTCCATGCAAGGCTGGACATATATTTAAAACACTCAGTGTAATCCACCAAATTAACAGGCTAAAGAAGAAAAGTCATATGATGATATCATTTAATGCAGAAAAAGCATCTGATGAAATTCAACACTCATTTATGACAAAAATTCTCAGAAAAAAGTAAGAAAAGAGGGAAATTTCCTCAACTTTAAAAAGAGCCTCTACAAAACCCACAGCTAGTTTTATGCTAAAATGTGAAAGACTAACTGCTTTCCCCTTCAGATAAGAAATGAGGCAAAGGTGTCCACTCTCACAACTCCTGTCTTCTTAGTCTTGGAACTTCTAGCCAGTGCAATAAGGCAAGGAAAGGAAATAAAACACAGACATATCAGAAAGGAAGCAATAAAATTTTCACTATTTGTAAATATGTCTACATAGGAAATTCCAATAAAAACTGGGATAGAAAATTCTGATAGAAAATAGAAAATTTTCAGATGCATGTACATAGAGGATTATCCACATAGATTGTCTACATGTATTCTTAGGGAATATACAAACAAAAACAAAATAGAATAAAAACTCCCCTGACGAATAAATGAGTACAACAAGGTTGCAGCAAAATGTATAAACATACGATATTAATTGCACTTCTCTGTACTAGCAATGAACATGTGGACACTAAAAATGCAATACCATTTACAACTGCTCAAAAATACCCCAAATACTTAGGTGTAAGTCTAACAAAACATCATGTACATGAGTTGTGTGAAGAAAACTATGCAGTGCTGATAAAATAAGTCAAAGAAAATCTAAATAAATGCAGGTGTATAATGTGTTCAAGGATTAGAAGACTCGGTATAATATAGTGTTTCTCCACAAAATGATACACAGGTTCAAGGCAATTCCTGTGAAAATTATAGCAATATTTTAATAGACGTATACAAGATTATTCTAACATCTGTCTAGAAAGGGAACCAAACTAGAATAGGTAAAGCAATTTTGATAAAGGAGAATAAAGATAGGGCAATTAATTTACCCAATTCCAAGACTTATTATATCAGAACAGTAATGGAGACTGTCGTAATGTGGGAGGGATAGATGCATAGATCAACTGAAAAGAAATAGATCCATGAAAATATGTCCAACTGTTTTTTGACAAAAGTGTAAAAGCAATTAGTGAAGGAAAGATAGTCTTTTCAACAATGGTGTTGAACAATTAATTGAATATCCATAACCAAAAAGAATCATCTTAAGTTTTACACCTTACACAAAAGTTAACTCAGAAGGGACACAGCCTTAAATGTAAAATTTTAAATTACAGAACTTAGAAAAAAACAGTATAGAAGAAAATATTTGGAATCTAGGGAGAGACAGATTTCTTAGAATCGACTAAAAAGCACAATCTATCACAGACAACATTGATTGATTGTACTTCATCAAAATTAAATGTTTTTGCTCTGCAAGACTCTGTTAATAGGATGAAAAGAAAAGTTATAAAGCAGAAGAAAATATCTGCAAACCACATATCTGGCAAAGGACTAGTATTTAGGGTATATAAAAATCTCAAAACTAAGCAGTTAAAAAAATCCAATTAGAAAATGAATAAGAGATATGAAGAGACATTTCATTAAAAATAATATATAGAGGACAAATAAGTAAATGAAAATATATTCAACATCATCCACCATTAGGAAAATATGAATTAAACCAATAAGAGTAATTACTACCCAACTATCAGAATGACTAAAATAAAAAATACCACCAGATGCTGGTAAGTAGGCAGAAAAACTGGATCACAGAAACATTGTGTACAGTATCAAAAATGATACAGCCACTCTTGAAAATCGTTTGGCAGTTTTTAAAAGCAAATCATGCAATTACCATATGACTCAGCATATCTACCTAGGTTTTAATTTTTTCTCAAAGAAATGAAGGCCTTACACTCCCACAAAAAATCTGTACAAATATTTATGGCAGTGTTGTTCACAGTGGCCAGAACCTGTGAACAATCCAAGTGTCTTTCAATGACAGATGGTTAAACAAACTTCTGGATATCTATTCTGTGGAACACTACTTATCGATATAAAGGAATGAACTATTGATACATGCAACAACATGGATAAATCCTCAGAGACTTGACCTGAGTAGAGAAATCAGAAAAGCCAATCCCAAAATGTCACAGGCCTTCTGATTCCAGTAACAGTCTTGCATGACAAAGTTACAGAAATGGAGAACAGATTTAGCGGCTGCCAGGGTTAAGGAACGGGTGGGAAAGAAGGAGAAGTGGGTGATGGAGGCGCTCTGCATCTTGACTGTGTCAATATTAACAGCCTAGTTGTGATGATACTGTACCTTAGATTTGCAAGTTATTAACCATCAGGGGGGAAATGGGTAAAGAATATGCAGAAACCCTATGTATTATTTCTTACAACTGTATATGATTCTACAGTTTTCTCAAAATAAAGAGCTTAATTTTTAAAAAGCACTGTCAGGCTGTTCTCCAGTACCATTTTAAACTCCCACTGAAAAGATCATGAATGTCTTTATTAAGACTGTCATAAACAGTAAGTATTGACAATCAAAAGGTTGGCCTTTTCTTTTTTTTTTACCAACCACCAATTTCCATTATTATTTATTACTATTTCTTCTTGATTTGCTTTTTTTTTTGCTTTTGCCTATTATTTTTAAAATATTCTTATTAACATTTAACATATTCATGTATCTGATTTTTAAATTTTATATAACAGATTGGCAAAACAGATTTTCCAAGTTAAGGTTTCATTTTTAAATCAAAACTTCTTTGATTAAAGTTATATTTTAAATACTCATGTAGATATATGGTTTCTGGCTCTAAATCATGTTTAGAAATCACTCAGTTGGAATCATTAACAATCTCAATCTAAAAATATTTAAAATAATCAAATTTTATGGTACTATCATTATGGTCTCCTTTTCAACAAAGATGCCTTTCATTGGGAATATGAATATAGCTCTTTACCCATATACAGTATAGCTTTTTAAAAATATGTTACTTAAATTCTGTCTTAATGTCCACAAACAAAAAGTAGAAATAATAATAGTACCTCTTCACATGCTCATTGAGAAGAATAAATGAGAAAAGGCTTACAAAATACTTCAGATTGTGCTTCACACTTACAAAGACTTCAATAAATATTTGTTGTTGTTATTGATCAAAACATAATAAGCAAAACAAGCTATCTTTTGCTTAAAAACCTCATATGTCAATAAAAACAAGTACTTAGTACCTTAAAAACTATTTGTCTTTCATGTCTTCTCTGAAAACAATATCAGAGTGTTTCCTCAGCCTTCATTCACCACCACAGGGACAGGTGTCAAGGTCATCTGTCAAATACACTGTGCATGCCCTACTGTCTCAAGATGCCTCACCCTTGAGACACTGTGTCAGCGGACACTTGACAGCTCCCTCACTAGGTTAACCTGATTTGAATGTCTGTGGTTGATTGCTCATGACTGCTCTCTGCTTGCTTATTGATTGCCAATTCATTTGCAGTTTGACTGCAATGTTTGCCTAGTGATTTCACCTGATTCACTGCTATTTGATTCCACTGATTGCACCTTGAACCGCCCTTTCCACTGCCTAGGAATCATCACTCTCTGCACTTAGCTGCTACTTAGCCAATGTCCTCATCCTAATCCAGCTGTTCATCACTATTCATCATCTTTACTGTTCTTGCCATGTATACAGGCCCACTAACTAGTTATGGGTTCTACTGTAGAAGCCTGTTATTTCCTGTAATCATCTCACTTTTCCCTAAACTCCTATACAGCAGGCTGATTTGTTTCCAGCCATTACTGCTGCTAAGTAATGGTGTGTTTGCTGAGAACCTCTTGTCCATCATTCAGCCATTTGGATTCTGTTATATTTCTATGCTCCAAGTGCTATTATGATTTATATCCACATTTTGAATAATCTGTATGAATATAAATATTAAAATAAAATATTTAAATATTTTCAAAGAATCCTTCTGAACTTATAATTTTCCTCTGTAAAATGTGTTTATTCTTATCTCCTCTCCCATCCCTAATTAACATCCCAATAATATCCACTTCTGTATCTACAGAATCATGTTTCTAATTAAATTTTCTGTGGTTAAAGATTTTTTCTTTTCTCCTCTCTATTCAATGAACTATAAATGTAGTGACTTCTAATACATTACCTTTAATACTTCTCTTCTAATTCCCTTGCATTTTTCTTTTTTTCCTTTTTTTGGGGGGGAGGAAGATTTTATAGCTTAAAATTAACTACTCATTTAAAGAACTTTTATTTCATTTTAATACTATGATTCTTAAGCCCTGACATCATTAAATAAATTACTTTTCAAATCATTCTTTCCTATTCTCCACTGTCTTATCTTCTTAAATTTGAATGAAATATCTATTTTATTTTATTTATTTATCTTTGGCTGCGTTGGGTCTTCGTTGCTGCGTGCGGGCTTTCTCTAGTTGCGGCGAGCGGGGGCTACTCTTCCTTGCGGTGCGTGGGCTTCTCATTGCGGTGGCTTGTCTTGTTGCGGAGCACGGGCTCTAGGCACACATCCATCAGTAGTTGTGGCACGCAGGTTCAGTAGTTGTGTCTTGCAGGCTCTAGAGCTCAGGCTCAGTAGTTGTGGCGCACGGGCTTAGTGGCTCCGTGGCATACGGGATCTTCCCAGACCAGGGCTCGAACCCATGTCCCCTGCATTGGCAGGAGGATTCTTAACCACTGTGCCACCAGGGAAGTCCAAATTTCTATTTTAAAATCATTTTATGGGTCCCAATTTTCTGCTAGTAGTATTTTCAGAATTTGGTAAATAATTATAATTAAAGTGACAGATGCTTTTGTTTAAATTTGTAAAATTAAATATACAGTAGTTTGGAAAATTAATGAGTTAGTTGATGTTACTATTTATGGACATTCTTTGCTGCATTTTTAGTCTATTTAATAACACTAAGTGAGATCATCTATATCAGATTGACAAAAATGTCCATTACATATAATTTTGAGAAGCAAGTGAGAACCTGCACATAATTAACAGCTCAAAAACTTGGGTGTTTTCAACCTATATATTTTATATCAGAAAGACAGAAACTCTGAGTGTTTTATACATAAGAAATAAACAAAAATACAAAATATCAAATACAATATAGTTTCTAAACAAAATTAAGTCTAGAAGAATGACTCTGGAATTGAGTCTTAGTTTGTCATATATAAATGAAGGTTACGAGAAGTTCAAGATTGACTCCCAAGCAGATATTGGTGCTTATGGGACAAAGAAAACCATACTTTGTTTTCACACAGGACTTTATAATTTTTAACTACTTATAATTTGTTCATTCATCCATTGTACTGATCTCAAATAAACATCTCAGCTTTTTGTTGTCATACTCTACTCATTAACTGATTTCCCCTGATTCTTTTTCAATTGTGGTAAAATATGCATAACATAAAATTTACCGTTTTAACCATTTTCGACTGTACAATTCTGTAGAATTATGTAGATTTACATTGTTGTGCAACCATCACCACCATCCATCTCCAGGACTGTCTCATCTTCCCCAACCAATACTCCATCCCCACTAAACACTAGCTAAACATTCACTCCTCATCCTCAGCCCAGCCCCTGGCAACCTCCCACCTACTTTCTGTCTCTGTGGATTTGGCTTCTGTAGGGACTTCATACAAGTGGAATCATACAGTATCTACCTTTTTGTGGCTGGCTTATTTCACTTAGCATAATTTATGTCCTCAAGGTTCATCCCTGTTGTAGCATATGTCATGCTTTTTAAGCATAAATAATATTCCTTTATACAAATGAATAATATTCCACTGTAAGTACAGACCACCTTTTGTTTATCCATTCATTGTTTGATGGACACTGTGAATAATGATTCTATGAACATGGGGCCACACATGTCTCTTCCAGCCCTTGTTTTCAGTTCTCTTGGGTATATACCTAGAAGCAGAATTGGTGGATCACATGGCGATTCTATGTTTAACTTTTTGTGGAATTTCAATACCATTTTCCACAGCAGCAGCGCCACTTTACATTCTACCAGCAACACAGAGGGTTCCAATTTCTCCACATCCTTACAAACACTTGTTATTTTCTGTTTTTTGTTTGTGATAATAGACTTTCAATGCGTATGAAGTCATATCTCACTGTGGTTTTGATTTGAAATTCCCCAATGAATAGTTCTGTTGAGCATAATTATTGGCCGTTTGTATATCCTGTTTGAAGAAATGTCTATTCAAGTCTTTTGCTCATTTAAAAATTGTTTTGTTGTTGCAACCACTGATTTTAGGAGTTATTTATATATTCCAAATATTAACCCCTTATCAGATACATGATTTGAAAATATTTCCTTCCAACCCATGGGTTTGCCTTTCACTCTGACAGTGCCCTTTGATTTACAAAAGCTTTTAATTTGAATGAACTCCAACTTACATATATTTTTTCTTTTATTATCTGTGCTTTAGGTGTCATATCCAAGAAATCGTTGCTAAAACCAACATTAAAGCTTTTCCCTCATAATTTCTTCTAAGTGTTTTAGCTCTGATATTTACACTTTGCTACATTTTGAGAGAACTTTTGTACATGATGTACGGTAAGGTTCCAACTTGATTTTTTGCACATGAATATCCAGTTTTCTCAACACTATTGAAAGGAATGTCCTTTTCCCATTGTGTGGTCCTGGCACTTCAAAAGTCCTTTGATCATATATACATGAGTTTACTTCTGGGCTCTCTGTTCTAGTCCATTTGTCTATGTATCTCTTTGTGCCAGTACCACACTATTTTAATTACTATAACTTTGTAATATGTCTTGAAATCAGGAAAAAAATACTTGGAAAGTATATATTGAAGTACCCAAGTTTAAAGGAATGCCCACCATAATATTTCAAAATAAATGATGCTAAAGAGATTATGATATACTATCGGAAATAACATTGAAGTCATTTACAGGGCAATAAGAGAAATCCATTTCAGTGTGAGTTCATGGATAAAGTAGTCAAGAGAAAAGGAAGTACTAAATTAATAGTATTTGGTTTCCCATTCTCATTCACGATATTAAGGAGGGGGTTAACCAAGAGCAAAAGTGGGCTGTTTCCTGAAGAGGCAACAATGCTGAAAAATCAACAAAATTCTGGTTGTCTTATAGAAAATGAAAAGAAAAGAAAGATCTATACTGAGTGTGTGTGTGTATATATATATATGTATGTATATCTCAGTAAGGAATCATAGACAATTTCTAGTGAGGAATGCATTACACAAGAGCACCATGCCTCAAGTCCTCCTGGTAGAGACAGAGAACTGGGTTGAGGTGGCCATGGATTGGGCCGTGGCCATGGATTTGGCCATGGCCAGCACTGCTTATTTTTGTTGTTTACAAAAGTATATTTACAAAATAGTTTGGTAACTTTAACTTAACCATTGGCAATGCTTGTGGTGTTGCCTGCACTGTTCATAAATTTTCACCTCCTGATAGTGTTAACAAGTCCTTCTACAGGTATTTTTCACAGAGATTGAGTGCACGGTGGTGTAAAGAACTTCATACAATCAGAGCATTTAGGCAGACTGAAAGAATTCTGTGCTCTGTGGAAGGAAGGTATTTCTAGAGAATGTGGCCTAGAGAAAGTTCACAATTCTGTAGATTTTAAAGTTTTTTTTTCATAAATATCTCTTATTGAATGCCAGCACCATGTCATATGGTAAAGATGGCATTCCACATATATTTTCAAATGGATTTTCAGTATTCTAAATGATCCTTATTTGATTCCTAAAAGGAATTGTTCACTTATATTTTTAAGCAGCACGTATTATTATGATTACCAAGTGACTTTATGTATGTTGATAAATAGGAACTTCTTCCAATAATGAAATAAGGTAAAGGTCCATCTTGAGGCAAAATCACTAATAATTATTGAGTTTTACATAGCAGGTACTTTTTCATTTGTTACTTTTATTAGCACATTTGACCTTCAAAACAATAGAAACTAGTATACTATTAGTTTGCTCATTTTACAAAGGAAGAAGCTGAGTAATGGATGGATTACTTACTTGGCCCATGGTTATATAGCTGGACTTTGAATCCACAGCGGATTCCAGAACCCATGATCCCAAATACAGCTCTCTATTACCTCTAAATTTCCTTTAAATATGCCAGTTCTTCCTGAAATCAATGTTCTAAATACATATTAACTTATGGTCACATGCATAGCATATTAATAGAATTCTCTTAATTTAGACTAATACTGAAATAAGGTATTGGGTAGCCATCAATAGACAAAATATTTTCACAGAAACTGAACCTCTAGAAGAATATAAAGAAAAACCATGTTTTTCTTTTTTAAAAAAAAAAACAGTAATATGCTAGATAAATAGATCATTTAATTCAAGCCTTTTTCAAAATGAATTTACAATTCATTTATTTCCAAGGTATTTAATTTTTCCCTAAATAGAGTCAATTTGTAAAAGTAAAAACATACTTCACTATCTACAGTTATTGGTTAAAATAAATATGGTAGACTTCACATATTTGCAATTAAAGGAAATTATTTTTGTTTTAAACATATCTACTTGAAGCGTTTTGTACTTTGTTGCTCAAAAAATTTATTTGTGACAGAGATGATATTGAAAAGGTTGACAAAAATCCATTTTGACTCATAGAGTTTAAAACTACCATATATTTGTGTACGGTAAAATGAATTGCCACTCAAAATAACATGTCAGAGAGAAAAATGGCAGTTGCCCACAAAATCAATCTCTGGTGCAATCATTTTTTTTTTTTTTTTTTTACTATTATGATTTATTGAGAGCATAGAGTCTCAACTTCAATACCCACAACAACTTAAATTGAGATTCTTGGGGACTTACAAAAACAAAAAATTCAACTAAATTTAATGAAAAAAATCTCGACTCTATTTTACTTACCAATAAATACTTACTATGATATGGCACATTGGAATGATCTAATGTAATTAAGTATCAAGGAGGATAATTACACTATGGTGTGTGTGTGTGTGTGTGTATGTATGTATACAAATGGAAGATGTTTTCTTTCAGTGCTACATTTTAAAAAGTATCTAGTCTCATAATTATAATAGATTATTTTAAGGAATAATTACTGTTTCTGGAAATGCTTTTGTTTTCAAAGTTTACATTTTGAATGGGTATTTTTAAAGGGTAAGTAGATGTGGAATTTCATGGTGGTTTTTCCATTCCGAGTTTGAATGTTACTGACTCTGTGATTTAACTGCCTTTGGAGAGTCCTCTCCTACACTGGGAGACTGTGAGCTTCTCAAGGGCGAAAAGCTTATTTTCCTCCTCTCCCTGTACCCTGAGCCTGTCTCCGTGGCCGGTTTATAGTAGTGGCTCACTTATCCATTGACAAAGTAATTGAATCACACTTCCTAGAGAATGCCTTGTTATTTTTTTATATTAAAACGTTAAATTTTGTTTTTTTTATCATTTATGGTATGATAATTACATTTTTAAAGTATGACCCAATCTTTTCCATTTTTAAAGTGTTTTTAATGACGCCTGTTATTCTTCAGTAAAAGGAGAAAGGTCAGACACTAGGACTTACATTTGAACAGACACGGTAACTACCTGCTGTCCAGGTGGGGTGAAGCAGGGGTGGGGCATGTGTTCAAGGCCTGGAAAGCAGCCTGTGGTGGTGACCGGGCAGCACCTGTGGGCAGTTATCCAGTTCAGTGTCTACCTCAGTCTCAAAACAAAGGCATCTGAAGTTCCCAACCCAAATTACAAAAGGAAGGACGGTGAGCTACAAGGCCTGTTGTTCTAACAATCAAAGTAAACTCAGGAGTGACACTGTGAAACTGTAAAGTTTAAAATGGTGGCGAGGAAAGGCCCAGAGGGATCTCCTGAGCGGGATCAAGGCGGGTGGATGGAGCGCGTGCAGTGCTTTTCCTGAGCCTCAACACGGTGCATGTTTGCGAGGGGCCAAGTGTACAGTGTGGAGCCGGGAGCAAAGCGGACAAGACACTTCAGGAACTTAAAACTAAGGATATCAAGTGTCTTATCTAAAATATCATATAACAAAGATTCAGCAGAAATAAAAGAACTGAGTGGGCTGAGTGTTTGTGTAGGTGGCACTTAGTTTTTCAGTTTCACTTGGATAGTTTGGGGAGCAGAGTCAGTGTAAAAAGGCCCAAGTAAGTGCCTATGAAACCCACTGGAAAAGGAACTCATGAATCGGGGAGGGGTGTTTCTTATTTTCTGTATATTACAAGAGAACAACACATGACATTCTAGGGATGCCGTCAGTCTGCAGGGCTGAAAGCACAGATGCCCTTCTGAGAATCCGGGAGGCACCCGTCACTTAATAGTCATGGGTCAATACTCTGATACTAAACAGCCAGTAGTAGGCTTTAAACACTAGAATAGATGAAGCTAACGAGTTGATAATTTACTGACAGGACAGCACAAAGAAACAACACTGAAAACGCAGGAAATGAAGACCTTGGAGGGGCCGGGAAACAAAACAGCCCCGGAAGGCAGAGAGGAGGAAGTAATGAACACTCCACGGCCAGCAGGGCCGGTCTCAGTCTACACCAGGCGCCAGTGCTGACAGTGACAGGGCCACATGCCACGGGGCGGTGACTCCCTAAAGGCACAATAAATCACCGTAATCACAAGAACTCCGAGACCTGGATGCCAGGAAAGAAAGCGAAAGGACAACCATTAAAATAACATTATTCTTAATGACTAGCACTTCCTCTCCAGCCTGGAAACTAACAAAATCCCCATCTAAAACAAAGAAAAACAACAAAACAATAAAAAAGCAATAGCTATTATTTTGCTGATTCTTAGCATTGCTTTGTTAATTCGGAAATCTACACTCAGATGATAAATCATGGTTCAATTATAAATCAACAATGACAAGAAGAGCCTAGAAGCAATCAGAAGAAAACAACCAAAAAGGACTTAAAAAAAGGACGCACACCTTTGATTTCACAATAGGTAATCGAACAGAGTCAAAACAAATTTTCAGAGAACAGTGTTTTGCAGGAAACATTTTTTGATCAAAGAGCAATTAAGAACTTCCGGATTCAGTTCACTGTGTTGAAAGCTTGGAGGTTGTCACTCATGTTCCTGCAACAGCAAGAAGTTGGACAACTGAAATCCCATGTCTTTTCCTACATCCATCAGAGAGCTGAGGTCACAAAGAAAACCGCCACCCTGAATTCTGGAGAGACAGGCAAACCCAGAGGATCTGCTTTCATGGAGAAGAAGTTGCAGGAGCCGTAAGCTGGTAGGAACATTTAAATGCAACCTGCATTCTGGCTGGTGGAAAATCAAATGACTCCCAGGCTGCAGCAGTTGAGAACCCTTCATCACGCAGCTGCCCAGCGTCTCTGCTTCCAGGGGTTCCGCTCTCCACGTGTGCACATCCGTATTAGCAGACGCTCAGGGAGGCCCAAATGCAGATCCTGGAGCTCTTTTCTCTGTATAGTTTCCTTCACTCCAGACCTCTGCCTGCCAACCACCAGCTGCCTCAGAATCCTTCAGCTCTGACCCATCTCCTAAACTTAATAAGCTTGCTTTGCCCAGACTGCCCTCCACTCTCTTTCACCCTTTGGAATGTGTTACTGGCACAATGGCATAGAGTCAAAATCACACAGGATGTAGCCTTTTCAGATTGGCTTCTTACACTCAGCAATACGCATTTAAGTTTCCTCCATGACTTTTCATGGCTTGATGGCCTAGGTTTTTACGGTGGTGAGGAGGTAGAGCTTGGGAGAGAGCTACCCTACATGAGGGGCTTGCTTGGTCTGAATCTCCCACTGGCACCCAAGGAGGGAGCCCTCAGGCTTCCCATCAACTTGTGCAAATACAGAGCAGAAGGAAAAGAGGGAAGGGTGAGATTTGAGAGCTGTCAGGAGTCAAACATCAAAAATGAAGTCAGGCTACTCATTGCAATTATCTAATCACGTAATTCAGTAATTCATAGATGCAGTAATTCATTTGACAAAAAATTACTGGGCAGTACATTAAGTCATATACTGGAATTGTAATGGAGTGAGGCCCTCTGGGTTCTCAGTACAGATCCCCCCATGTCCTCCACCTGCCTCTTGTCTGTAGAAAAACTTCAGCCAAAGAGTAAATTTAATCAGAAAAATGAGAAAATGCAGAAACAAAGGAAAACAGTCAAACAAGGCAAAATAATAATAGTCATTAAACAAAGTCAGGAACCGTTAGTTCCTCCTCAAGGGCTATAGTTAATATTCTGAGTCATGTCCTTTGAGCTCTTTTATAAATACTGAAACCCACACCAGGTGGATGAAGTTAACTACATGATGACCAGACTGTAGCCATAATATAAGCTGCTCCATCGTACACAATTCTGAGAACTAGCTTCAAGGAGATGGGAACAAGCTGACTCTGGAATTGAAGACTAACTCTGCTTACACCAATCAGTATGATGCTGATCAGATGACCGCATGACCAATTTCAAGATGACTGTCAGAGCTGACTGTGCTGTTTCCTCCTCCCCCGATACACCCCGGAGACTCTTCTTTAAGAGTTCTTGCCCCCTGATTGGCAGGCGGGAGCTGGTTCTTTGGGACATGAGTCCACCTTCTCCCCAGGAATGCTGGCTTCCTCAGTAAAGGTATCTTTCTTTTAACCCACCACATTTCTCTCAGTATTGGATTCTTGAGCGAAGAGCAGCTGAACCTGAGTTCAGTAACAGGATGATGGCCATAAATGGCAAGATGAAACCCCTGCCATTGTGATGCTTACGGTATAGGGTCATGCTTCCCAAACTTTCAGTTGCCTAGTAATTAACTGGGTAGCTTGTTAGAAATGCTCATTATCAGGCCATCCTTCTGAGATCTGGATAGGGCTTAGACATATGCAGAATTATCCCCAGATGAGTTGTCCACAGATCTCAGTTTAAAATAAGCTTAGTCTAGTCCATTTCTAGCCAGCATGACAACCGTCAGGAGAGTTATAACCTCCTCTATGAAGTATTGCAAGTGTTTCATTATGAGAGAAACTGCATCCTGTTTTTCCTGGAATAATACAGGTTTTTGCCTCTGATCTTGTGTCCCATCCAGTTTACCATTTGTCTCAAATGAATTCTAATTGGACAATAAGTTCTTCATTACCATAAGTCTTGTGCAAACCTCTGGACAGCAGTGTAGCTGAGTAACAGAGCATAGGTTTTGAGTCAGACACCCTGGGTTTTTGTTTTTTTGTTTTTTGTTTGTTTTTTTTTTTGCGTTATGCGGGCCTCTCACTGTTGTGGCCTCTCCCGTTGCGGAGCACAGCCTCCGGACGCGCAGGCTCAGCGGCCATGGCTCACAGGCCCAGCTGCTCCGCGGCATGTGGGATCTTCCTGGACCGGGGCACGAACCCGTGTCCCCTGCATCGGCAGGCGAACTCTCAACCACCGCGCCACCAGGGAAGCCCCACCCTGGGTTTTTAGTGCATCTCAGCCACTTGGTCGCTGTATGATCTTGTGCAGACTACTAGTCATTAGCTATTAGTTCCCACGTCTCTAAAATGGGGGTAAGAATAGACCCCCAGTCTCAAAGGAGTGCTGTCCAGACTGAATGAGCTTCCATATATAAAGAGCTCCACTCATGTCTAGCGTGTCAGGAGCACTCAGTTAAGATCTGTCATCATCAGTCGTCGTTATCTCCCTAGTGCAGCATGCGGGGCCGGGAGCAGCTGTGGTAAGTCTGCCAGCAAGATGGCATGTAGAAACTGGAGGCTCGTTTCATTAAGTTCATGCTTTCTCTTTTCTTTAACGACATCCCAGAATAACTTAAATTTAAATGAGTATGATGCTTTTTCTAAGTATTAAGAGTATCCCACCAATTTATTGCTTTATTTTGAACTTCTATAAACCAATTTTTGTTACTTTCATTAGCCAGTCATAATGATAATTTTTTAATAAGTACCATGCTCTGTGGGAAAGTAATGCGACTTTCCCCTCTCAGTCTGACAGAAACTGCAAGGAACTAATCAAAGGAGACATCCAAAGTAACATATGTTTTCTTTTCCAATAATTTTAAATGCTCAAAGGGTTATTAGCATCTCTGTATTCCTAAATTCTCAGATAGTGTAATTATCACATACTGTTTATTATCACATATTTTAAAGTAAAATATGAAATTTTACTTTAATATTGTTAAAATAGTTGGTGAGTCAACTTTCTGCCAATCATTAAGATTTTTCTTCTAATGCAGCACCTTTAAGCTTGTGCCCTTGAGTTATGTAATAAAATACTAGATTTAACCTAAAATGGTGAGGTGCATATATTTGTTTACACTGGGAAGAGCAGCCCACAGTCCCTTTGTGGCTTTAATTGTTAAGGCCAACAGCTGTGAGATGTAGGTACCTTGTTTTATGAGAAAGTGTGGGCCGAAGACGAGAAAACAGCACCAGCAGCTGCTGGATCCCCTCTCTCCTGGCGTAATCAAACAGTGCTAATCAAACACAACATTGTAATCCAACTATACTTCAATAAAAAATAAATTAATTTTTAACAAGTGTTAATCAGACAGACAATGAGTTAGGCTCTGTTTCTCTTCTGAAATCCACTGTAGGAAATAAAGAACTCAGCTACTCATTTTCTGGTTTCTTGTAGATCAGTGTGAATGCAAGGAATCTTGTCAGCTCAAGGGTGGCGGGGGAGGGATAGAGTAAGAGTTTGGGATTAGCAGAGGCAAACTAGTTATATAGGATGAATAAACAACAAGGTCCTACTGCATAGCACAGGGAACTATATTCAATATCCTGTGATAAACCATAATGGAGAAGAATATGAAAAAGAATATGTATGTATAACCGAGTCACTTTGCTGTATAGCAGAAATTAACACAACACTGTAAATCAACTATACTTCAATAAAATTTTTTTTAAAAAGAAAAGAAAATAATTAGAAGCGCCTATTCTCCATCGACTTCACAGCCTTGACAAGAAAGCCATAACGCTCACTTTGGGAAAACATTAAACCATTAAAAAACCAGTCAATTAAAATGCAGGCTGTTGACATGACTTTATTACTCCAAGATGATTAAGTTTTATTTGTTGCTATGTCACTGATTTTGGAAGACTGTGGTACACAAGATAAAGATACTTCTCACCTGGGGGTCTGAGCTGCCTTACATATTACATGTTACATATTATTACACATTAAATATCGCACATTACATGTTACATATTACACATCATTACTTATCACACTACGTTACACGTAACACATTCACATTACGTATTACAATAGGCCTGCCTCTCAGCTTACTTTAACATAAGTGGAATTCTTCTAGGCATGGTGCTACTTTTTATATCTGTGAATTTATATTGTTTAGTGTTTTTGATTCATTTACAAGTGTGATGTTGCATAACAAGATCATAAGAGGGCTTTGAGCTCTGCTAGAAAATGTTCAATACATAAAACAGTTCATGCTGGCTTTAAAGAGCCAGATCCCATCAGAAAATGTCAGACGTATTGACAGCTAGTTGTGCCCTGTGTACAAAGCTCATCCACCGAAACTTTCATCTTGTACAGAATCCTTCCAATGAATATACTCTGCGATATCCTTCACCTACAAGTGGATTTTATGTTTAAATTTCAGTTGTCATCATGACAGATGGATGTGTCTTGATAATCAACAGTTTATATAATCTTATCATGTCATTCAGTTGTATTTTAACAGTAGTGGTGAACAAGCCTGCAAAAACAGGTCCAATGTTTCTCAAAAGGATATGGGCTCAAACTCCACCTCAAGAAAATGACCCACATACATCTTTTCATCTGAGCCACAGTTCTGCATGTAACCTGGTATCTTTGTATCCATCTTCATTTTGGAAACTTCCGTCGACCTTCTCTTCTTATCAGTGTCCACTGGAACCTTCGTATCTCTCACTTCCACTACTCTGTTAACTGTTCCTTTTTGCATTTCCCAAATTCACTCTTAAACAATAATTTAGATTTAAGACTTGACCTTCATCACGCTGATTTCTATTCTTCAGATTATCCACTGCCTTTTGGTTTTGTTGGGATTTCATTAAAAATAAATTTTTTAATGAAGATTATCTTGTAATCTGATATTTGCTGATAACGTACATACCAGGTAACGATTCTGATCTTCATAAAGTTGACAATTTCACCTGTTGCTTCCCGTGACTCTGAGGCAGCTTCAAGCTCTAGCTTAGCACCAAAGCCAGTCCTTTGTGGTCCATACCTGCTGACCTCAGCTTCAACATTTGCACTCATACCATCCACACGATGTGTTTCTCATTCTCATGTCGCCTCCCAAGACTTTTGCAACCACTTCTCCTGCACCAGAGACCCCTCATGCTCCCTTGTCTATCATCTATCTAACCCTCCCCGCTCAGAGCTCAGCACTCCTGAGGATGTTCCCGACTGGCCCGTGTCTGCACTCCCAGCTGACTCCTGGCTAACCTCAAAGCACTCCTCTCACTGCACCAAAATCACCATCTACTTCTCCAACTCTTCTCTTTCTAATGAATTCTTTGGGGGCAGAAACCTTGTGCCGAACACTTTTTTTTTCTATTCCCAGTGGCTGGCACAGCACTTGCCCCCAATGTGTGCTTGATTCATTTGCTGAATGAACTTCCCATGAGCCCTGAATGATCAAATGGAGACGGCTGAGTGGTTGTGATAATCACCTGACACTTCTCTTTCCCTATGTGTAATTAAGTAATGTTGATATCCGTAGTAATAAAGACTCAACATCCATTTTAGATTGTAATTTAGCTTTTGATTTATTTTCTCTCTCTGTTTAATTTTTTTTTTTCTGCCATTTCATGACCATCTAAGGAGTGGAAGGAAAAGTGTTTTCTGAACCGGAACTAACCTCTGTAGCCCTGTTTCCCAGTCCTATTCGTTCAACATCTTCGTCAGCAAAAAGGCTGCAAACTGCTGATTGCTCTCTACAGCGGCAGCTAAGCTGTAACACCTCCTACTTTCAGCAGGGGAATTGTCTTTCCATTATTTCTTCATTTCCTGTCCAGTGCAAATGATAGGATTCATTATCATTATGTCATCTGCAGCACAATGATATGATGGGAACCAAATGAGAAGACACTGTTTCCTGTCAAAACTGCAAATTGTAAACATGTAGTTCTCTTTGACTCTCAGCTATCCACTGTACTTAACATCTGAAAATTAGTATTTTAAAAGATTTCTTTCCCTCATCTTGTTATGTTAGAGAATGTAAGAATGTTAAGATGTTAGATTAAGTTGTAGTTTATTTGATGAAATCTTAATAATTTTGGGGTAGGTTCAGAAAACAGAAAGAAAACAAAATGGACCCAACGTATAAATTTCCCATAATTGTGTTAAGACCATTGCCCAATAGCAAATTCTGCTTTATTAGAATTCATAACACTTCATGAGGAGTCCCATTTTCTAGGGTGGATGGACAATGTTTACAAATGGAAAGTCTAGTCTGTTTCTGTACTTCCATTTCCAAGATGAATGAAGTGTACCCAGTGATGGAATAAGACTAAACAGGACTGCAGTGAGGCAGAGTCCAGGAGGTCCGCGGGGAGAAGAATGGTATTGTTTCTAAGAGTAAAGACCCCATTTTAATTCAGGTCCTAAAGAGTGTTTTTCAACCTATTGATTCCCGAAGTTCAGGCAAACTTCTTCTCAAGAAAGTTCATTGCTTTCCTTGTCAGGTTTATACAAACACATAGAGGTGTTCTGTAAGTCTTAAATACACTTCTAGCAGTCATACATTCAAGACAGGACAGATATCCTTTCTAAACATCTAACTTCTCAAAATACGTCTACTCCATTAAGTGGTGAACTCAGTGCACCCTGAGCCCTGCCAGTTACTCAACTGGACAGAAAGGGGGTAAACATGTCAGCCAAAACTATGCTGGAGCCTTGTCATGGAATTGAAATGAGAACAAAACATTACAATATTAATGTTAAAAACTGTCTTTAGTGATTAAATATTGTCATCTTTATACTGTTCATAAGTCTTGCTATTAGTATTGACTAAGGTAATGAGAGGTCATCTCTCTAACACAGTCCCTGACTTCCTGGGTAGGTAACATACACATACATACCTAAGAATGAGATTTTAGAATATCAAGAGAGCTAGCTGTATCGTTTCTTCAGTCTCCAGGCTTCAGAAAAGTGGAAAGGCAATAGATCCCAAGATACCAGTGTCCCAGGGGGATACTAGAAAGAGAATTTCCTCTGGACTCAGTCAAAGCTGTGTCCACATAGGAGCTCTATCTCTTTGTACACATGTAATATAACCTCTGTGTTTCTGTCTGTTAAGGTCAGATAACAACCCACCTTGGAAAATAATTGTGAGGATTATAAAGGATTAATGCATGTGAAGCGCTTGAGGCAAATTTACTCCACTTCTGTGTGGTTTCTTCTTATTTAGCACAGATATTTTATATGCGCACAGTCTTAACGCTGGGAGAGAACGGAGGGTCCCTGTTATCTAACTGCCCTGCACACACTCTTTTTCCCCCAGGGGCACCGCACATGTTAGTGTTCATGGTACCAAGGAGAAACCCATCATCCTTTGTATTTGTAAATCTTCTTTTAAATTAGCTAAGAATTATTTAAAAGTATGTAAAATCGTAATGGAGCAGCTTATCCTTACATTTCAAAGCATCAATAGTTGTCAGCAATGCGTCCCTCAGTGTTTCAGTGAATTAAATGAGCCTTGTGGTTTTCTCTCATCTGATGATAAAGGAAAGATCAGGTTTGGGAGGGATTTTCCCAGAAATGCTGGCATACTGGGATCAGCATTCTAAGCCTTCACTTTCGTATCTTTAGCTCATTTCACTGGAAACTCCTCTCTTCTACAAACATTATTTCCCCTGTTGTAACTAAAGGGAGCTGCAGCAACCTCAAGAGTGATGCTAGTTTACTGCATAAGAAAAGCATCTTTATTATATTAGCACAACAGCACCAGAATGATCTATTATAAATCTATTATTACTATGGAAAATAAATCCTCAAATGGTGAAAGAAGAAACTGCCCATAAAATTTTTCTCAGATTAAGAATATTTTTCTGAACACTTTGGGGATCTTTTTATCTTTTTTCCATATTCTTTATAGAATGTTAAAAATTTTTTCTTGGGTCCTAAATTTATTACTGCAGGTGTTTTCAGGTGATTATTTTTTTATTTAGTAAAGTATACATACATAAAATTTACCATTTTTAGATGTACAATTCAGTGGCGTTAGTATATTCAAAATGTCCTGCAATCGTCACCACTATCCATTTCCAGGATCTCCTCATCCTCCAAAAGAGAAACTCTGTACCCATTAAACAGTAACTATCTGTTTACCCACACCCACCCCAGCTCCCTGCAAGTTCTATGCTACTTTCTGTCTCTGTGAACTTTACTACTCCAGGAGCCTCTTGTAAGTGACATCATACAATATTTATCCTTTCACTTCTGGCTTTTTTCACTTAGCATACTGTCTTCCAGGTTTATCTATATTGTAGCATGTGTGGGAATTTTCTTTTCAGGCTGAATAATATCCCATTTTTATTGAGATAAACCACTTTTGTTTATCCATCATCTGTCAATGGACACCTGGATCGTTTTCACCTTTTGGCTACCACAGATGATATACAGTTACTTTTCAATGTCACCGGACAATCCAAGTCCTTATAACTCAGGAATTCAAACAGTTCGTTACATTAAATCACTTATTAATTGAGAAAGAAACAAACTCCTTGACCTCTATGAAATCTTCGTCCACAATCCCTTGCTAAAATCCTCACGTGATGCTGGGGAGACAGCAGGGAAACACGGGAACCACAGTCTACTCCCTTCACCCCAATGTCCTTTTCTCTTACAGCAAAAGCACTTTATAGTGTTTGGATTCTTCTTCATCTCCACAGAGCCTCTGCACACTTATAAGTTCAGGATCTCATTTTTACATGTGGAGGAACTAAGAGAGGGTGCCTTACTAGCTTGTTTGAGATTTTGCATGAATTGCAGGTTTAATTCTCTTCCTACCCCCATTCTTAGACCCTCCAACCCGTGTGGATCTCACCCCTGATGCCAATTTGCTAAACACCCAGTACACTCTTTACAGGCAAAAATTAACCATTCATTCACCTTTTATCTACCTTATAAAGAAAGATATATGTTTTGGCAACAAGGGATCTACAAAGAAACACCATCCCTACTCAGAAAGTGTAATCTAATGGACAGGCAAGAGGGTGTCCCTGTCACCTCTGATCTTCCACAGCATTTACCAAAATGTCTTTCACACACACACAAAAAGATAAATAAATATTTATGAAATTAAATTGTTGAATGAAACAGATTAGGAAATATATAAGAATATTGTTCCTATCCTTGTTTTCTAACTCAGAGAAATGACTCACTGAAGAGAGATCAGACTGGTTAAAATGGGGTGAATCATCTTAAAAGGAGCCCAGATAATGCTGAAATTATGTGCAGTATGAAAGTCTGTGCCCTACTTAACAGTAAGGAGAGTTAGTGTGCTTGAGTTCTCCAACAGGTCGAGCTCGCAGGTCTATGTTTCTGTGGACCACCAAACAGGGAAGCAATAAAAGGAGGTGAATGTTGGGGAGAACTAGGTTAAAATATGAGTGTCCCATGCTAGAGGTATAATGCAGATGCTCTTAATTCTGTGAAAATGTAATGACTTTCTTCAAGGGAAATCACATAAGTTACAGTACGTAGAATTGTGTTTCTACATAATCCTGGTTAAACAGCAATGCTTCCCATGCTTCTGTTACTGTGGATGAGGTGACCACACATAGTCAGGAGGGTACAGAACCGGGCACGGCTACGCGTGAAGTTTTATGTGCTGGCTTATTGTACTTTCCCTACCTCAGTTGAGCCAAAAATATCACATAGTTGAAAAAGACACCCTGAGTTTAAACAAATGTGGGAAAACAAAGATGTAATGCTCATTTTTCTTTCTTTGGGCAATAAATAAAATAGGCAGTTAAGATATTTTTGTTTATACAGGTAAACAAAGCCTTGCTGAATAATACAGCAAAAAATACCTGCTACTCACGACTGTGAGCTGAAATTGTTCAGCATGCAGTCATAAGTTCCCAAACAAGGGTGTGCCCACTGCCGTACAGACCTGGACAGAACAAGAGATACAGGAGGCACCGAGAGCAAGAACCAGGACCAGGAAGAAGAATCCAGCTCTACCAGAATTACAGTCCTATTATTTTATAAGGCTTTTATAACTTCTTTACTTACACTGGCATGGAAATTGATATTAGAACCCTGTTAAACCATACTTAACAATTTATACCCAAGGTCCTCATAGTTAAGCACTTAGCACACTTAAGTTAAAGGAGATGGTTATCGTTCTTGTTAGACCCTTTCAAGTTCAGGGAAGGAACCATGTTGACCATTGTATCTCCTGCACCTCTCACAGCCCACAGGAGGAGATGGATGCATATTTACTGAGTAACAACATGGATCTCAGTGGACCTCACACATAAGGCTCATGACATGTATCTCCCAGGTTTTTGTGATAATTAAATGACATGACATATATGAAAACGCCAGCCCAGTAATGGGCACAAAAAGGTCACTTTGTACACAAACCCTCATGGAATCTAAAATTAAACGTCAGGTGCAAGGGTCCTGTGGTTGAGAGCCAAGTGCATTGGTTAGTCTCTCCCTGACACTAATTAGCTTCAGCAGACTGTTATAAATTGCTCCAGTGTTTTGCTTCTGTTTCTCATATTTGAAATTCTTTGGGTCTTTGTGAAGAACAAGATGGCAGATGTGGAAACGCACTGGAGAAGTAGGGCAGCCTCCAGAAAGCAAGGAAGCAAGGCATTGTCATTTAAAGCATGAAGGAAATTAGCATATGTTCCTATTTCAACTTGAAAAGTCTCATCTCAGTGACTTCTATTAGCAGTGCTTATTTGACTCAAAGAAAAGGGGTCTGGTCCCCGTGGGATATTAAGTATTTATAAAAGACATTCCTCCTCACACAAGCCAATCAAGATCATTGCTGCTTATTATCTCGTTAACTTCAAAATAACTATATTCCTTTGTGTGTTTACTGTGTACATCAATGCATTTTTGCTTTTTCGTAAGAAAAGTCTTCTTTTGTAAGAGAAGGTATATTTATCATGTTTCATTAAATGTTGTCTTCAATGAATAAAATATGACTTTATTCTCATTTAAACTCAGTGAGATGGTTCCAGGGAAGTCTTCTCAAAGCAAGTGACAGAACTTGAGATCTGGAAGATTCGTTATACCTAACTAGGTCAAGGAGTATATTCTGGGGAAGGGGTAAGACAGCATTCCAAAGAAAAGAGCATGTACAAAGACTCCATAACAGGGAACAGAGTAACTTGTTCAATACATTGAGAGAGGGACTCCTTGACCGTAAAATGAGAGCAAAGCCAGGAACAGCAGTGGGTGGAAATGAGGCTGGAGACAGCATTCGAGTCTATTTGGGGCCATATTAAAAATGTTAATATTAATCTGGTGATCAGTCAGGGTGATTGAAGGATAAAAGGGAATGGGAAATGGTGAGATTTCCACTGGATGTGGCGGATGACAAGAGTGAATAGGAAACCAAGTTGGGGCTGTACAAAAGTCCTACAGAGACAAATGTTAATAGTTTGTTTACTAATTTGTGGAAATGGAGAGACTAGAATCCATTAGAAAGTTAAAAGATACAACTGAAAGTCATTTGTAATGAACTGGGTATTGTGGCTGCCATGATAGAGAACAGTCTGTCACATCAGATGACCAAGATCTGGTCTGTGGAGAAGTGAGTCAGTAACAGTAAACCCCACAGAGGACCTGGATGGGAGGGAAGATTAGGCATGTGGCTGTGAATAGGGTACTTTGTTTTTGTTTTTTGGGGGGCTACATTGGGTCTTTGTTGCTGTACGCGGGCTTTCTCTAGTTGTGGTGAGCTGGGACTACTCTTCGTTGCGGTGTGTGGGCTTCTCATTGCCATGGCTTCTCTTGTTTTGGAGCATGGGCTCTAGAGCGCAGGCTCAGTCGTTGTGGCACACGGGCTTAGTTGCTCTGCGGCATGTGGGATCTTCCCGGACCAGGGCTCGAACCCATGTCCCCTGCACTGGCAGGCGGATTCTTAACCACTGCGCCAGCAGGGAAGCCCTGTGCATTTCTTTGGCAGCATAAATTGCTTCCTTAGCTGGCTGACACCCATGTGCTACACAACTTGCCCCAACTCTGCTAGTCGAGTGACACATTCGTCATTTATCCAATTAATTCAAAACTACTTCTTTTGTGCGAGTATGTGCCAAGGGCTTTTTTAGGCCTGGGAACAGAGCAGTAAGTAGGCAGGAAAACTAGTTCTTCTGGAAGAGACTGGCAACAAAAAAGAAATTAGTAAATTGTATAGATTTTAGAATGTTGCATGGTGATAAATATTATGTATGAAAATAAAGCCGAAAGAGAGAGAGAGAAAAGAAGAGCTAGGGAGTGCTAGAAATGGGTTTCCGTGTTAACAAGCGAGATCAAGAAGTTGTTCTTGAAAAGCGGGAGGCCTCCAGCAGAGACTCTCAGATAGAAAGAGGGACAGGGCAGAGCCCTGGGCAGGGAATTTGCCCTCTGGCTGTTGGGGTAACCGTGAGGAGGCCAGGGGGCACAGGGGGTATGTGAACGGTAGAGCAGGGAAGAGCTTTGCTCCGCGAGGGTAGGCAGGGGCCAGAACTTTTAGGGACACTGCAAAGATTCTGGCCTTTATGGCAGGAGAGATTGGAAATCACTGCAGAGGTTTTAATTCAAGAGTTGGAAGTTGCTGTGTTTGACTTCCTAAAGCAATGGTGACTGGCCGCATCCCTTGGGAAGAAATTACTAACATTCAAAAAACAGGTTAGCTCAAGGTCACCGATGTGAACTGAAATATTAGGCAAGAATAAACTAAATAGTCCTAGAGGAACCTGCATAATCTGATGAGTGAGTCAGTCATACCAATAAACCAGAAATTGTTTTTTAAATGACCATTCGGTATCAGACATTCTAGGGCAAAGAAGAATTTTGTGACCTGTAAGTATTTACAATCCACATGGAGAGTCACAGCCAATATATGTTTATAGAAGAATAAATGGTGTAAGTAGCATAGACTCAAGGATCTAAAGGTATTGGCATTATTCCATTCTGTAATCTGGTTTCACAGGTGTTTACTTAATTTTCATCATTTTATTTCACACCACCTCACACAACCCAAATATGTAGATATTTATGAAAAAGCTCACAATTTAAAGATACATAAAGAGTATGGCACAGATTTCTGATATTTTTCTGACTTAACCAAGTAGAGATCAAAGTACGTCCACAAGAATTAGGAGAAGTTTCTTGGAGAGAGTGGATTTGATGTAAGGAAGGATCAAAACGTAACCAAACATGAAAGTAGAGAGTGGGGAATTTTGTCCAGCAGTGGTTCAGGGTCCTTTAAATGGCGGCACTCCACTTTGGGGGCTGGGTGAGGGCACGGGTGACTACAGAGCCCAGGTCTGGCGGGGGGGCACAGCAGGGAGATGGCACCTGAAGGGGAGGTCGGCCTGGCAGCTCAGACCTGACCCAGTGGGTGCCACAGGAAAGAAAAGAGGACAGCAGCAGAAAACACACCCGTGAGAGGCTCTCTCTTGCCATGACACTGCCACTTGAAAAGCTGGAAAGACTTTGCCCTGCCCTTGAAGCTATGCCACCAAGAGTCTCAAAAAAAGAGTCACCAGGAAACTTGTGGAGGCGATGGATCTGTAAATTACCCTGATGATGGTGATGGTCTCACTGAGGTAGGCGTATGTCCAAACTCATCACATTGTGTACAGTAGATATGTGCAGTTTTTAAATATCAACCATATCTCAAAAAGGATGTTAAAAAAGGAAGCATATTCTGAGCCCAGCATCTGACTCGTAAAAATAATGACAACTTCAAGACAGACAACTTTCATCAACATCAGTTACTGGGCATGGATTCATTCTGTAGAGTCAATCTATCCACTTGAACTGACTATAATTATTCGGTCAGTGTTCAGGAGGAAGAAAGCCTTATTTTCTGTATGTTTCTGATTAAAAATAAGTTAGTTTAAACTGACTTATTACCAATAAGACATTAGGTAATAATCATACTGGAAATACGTACTGAATTTGATGCCGGTAGCTCATTTACTTTGTTTCAGTGAAAAAAAAAAAAAAATCTCCCACAACAACAATAAAACCCTGTAATACACTTCAAAATATTTGACAGAAAATCTGCACTCTCCCTAGGTAACTGAATGATTATAGCAATGAGGATTTACAGATGCTAGCAGCCGGGTAGCATATGATCAGAAATAATTATCGACATGTTTTTCTCATGTGCTGTCTCCCATTAAAATGTAATTTGTCAAATTGGAGAGTTTCTAATGCCTGAAATTATGTTTCATTGCCAAAGCTCTTTAAAAAAATCAGATGCCCTATTGTCTTGTCAACAATAAGAAAATCGATATTTTTGTCAAATTTTCACAGTGAAAACTGCCAGGTATCTGCTGAAAGCATAACATACCTATTTGTGGTCTTAATTTATACTTTACAACTAATACTGGCCATTTTTTTCATGGATTTAAATAGGCATCATTAAGAACATTAAGAGAAACTTCATTTTTACTGCCTGGATATTCAAAATTAGATTACTGGGTTAAATTATTTTGCTAATCACATTGCTTCAAAACTTTCTGGAGTGTTTGATTATTGCAAGAATTAATCTGTTTCCTAAATCAGTCTACTCCACACTTAAAGAAACAATACGGTCAGTAACAGGTTAGAAATGAACTGGTGCCAATGAAATATTCAGTGCCTTTACCTAGTGCTGTGGTTTTATATTCTAAATTGTTACTAATAGGCTTCGAACAGAAATACTTCGCCTAAATCTCTTTATGTAAAAACTACATGCTCCTAAATTTCCTTGGACAGGAACACTTGCCTCCCGATGTGAAAAGGTGTTGGCTAAGGCTGAGCTTTGTCAGACAGCATCTTGGAGTTAGCACGGCCATCAGCGTCACTTACAGCTTGAATACAAGTTTAACCCTGATGCACTGAGACAGAAACGCAGGTGCCACCGTGTCCTGCTGGACAACTAAAATGGGCTGGATCTCCCATCTCTCCCTTGGAAGCACTCTGAACATGAATCTCTGTCTTGCCCATTGCTGGTCAAAACCTAGGACAGCATGAAGCTGTCCCCAAGCTTACATGACCCCAGAACATATATTTCCCCTGAAACATTTACCCACAGCAGTATCTGTATACTTCTAGGAACTCTGGATAAAAGGCAGAGACACTGGAGACAGTGAAAACAGACAAGACAAGCTCTTGAACTGGCCCCAACAGGGAAGTTGCCCAGTTCCTCAGACATAGCTCCTGCCAGGTGACATGGCCCCTCTCTTTTCCGGACCCGGCCAGGCCCTTCTTCTCCCCAAGGCCTCACCTGCCCTGTAAAGACTTGGACAAACACTAACAAAGTTTCTATCAGCTCAAGGCCGCATCCCTGAGACCCCAGCCTGAGAAAACAAGGTGCTGCAGCCACACCTGAAGACGGGCCCCGTGTCCCAGCCTCTGGGTGGGGGGGAGCCCGACTTCCCTGACTGCCAGCCGCAGACACAGCCGCCCTAATCCAGTTACACTGACCCACCCTCCACAAGTTTCACTCTCTGATCTACTGAGCCCCCCACTCCCTCGTCCACCCTTTAAACCCCCATCACCTTTGCACAAATCGGAGTTGAGTCCAGTTCACGCCGTACTCTCCCCTGTTGTGGTAGTTATTACTGATTGAAATCCATCCTCACCACGTACCTAGCGACCAGCTGTGTTGATCGCTGATGCAGGTGAGGACAAGGTCAGCGGGAGAAGGAAGCCCTCAGCAGGTAGGAGAGGGCACGCAGCTGGGGCCTGAAGGAGGTGGAATGAAGGACCCCAAGACTGTCCTCATTCACAACACACCCTCACAGCCCCAATGACACCCACAGGGCTCAGGTTCTAAGAGACCCTGACAGAGGCTCCCGTCCTGGCTGCACCCAAGTTACTCTGAGTAAAAGGACTCACCTTTCAGCACTGAGGTTCACCACTGAATCTGTCTTAGGTTGGGGTTTCCCAAGGAGCTGAACACCAGCAGTTATTTGGAGGCGACCCCAGGAAGAATCAGCAGGGGATGGGAAGTAGGATAAGGAAGGGAAGGAATGCCATGAGGCTGGATCACTCAGAGGGTTATCTCCACAGACAACAGCTTCTGCTCCATTTTTTCCCTCCTGCAGTGTGATTTTATTTTTACCATGATTTTATTGCTTCTTAATAGAAAAAAAAATTCTTATAGAAGACAAATCTTGTATACGTTCTCCCCACAGCCATCGAGGCCCCAGGCTCTTCTCTCTGTGATCTTGGTAATTATTACCACAAGGAATTCATCTTCATATTGATTAATACCTGATATCTAAGAGGAGACTCACTTTCCTGGTCATTCCCCACATTGTGTTATACACCTTGTGTTCTGAGATTCTAGCTGGCAAAACAATGTCTTCTTCCATTTTGTATCCTGAACAATTCACATGGTGCCAAATTCATAGTCTGCACTCTAGAATATTTACTGGATTAATGAATTCTTACATCACACTATTCTCGTGGCAGAGTTGTAAATATTGCCAAAAATACAACCTTCTCTACACAGTAGATAAGACCGCTTGGCTTTTGTAATGATGTTTCACTGTCAAAAAGGATTTTGGAGTTTATTTTGTCTTTGCAAGAATTGAGGGTCACTGATTAGTTCATGACACCACTGCAGGTAGACAAGAAGTCTGTAATCCCTTCATTTTCTTCTTTGTCCAGGGCTTCAGTTAGGTGCTATTTTCCAAATAAAGGAATCGATACAGAGAGACAGGCCAAACCTATATGAACCACATCTTGTCCAGGAAGAACTGTTATAGGAACGAACATTGAGTCCGTTTCGAAAACCAGAAATTCCACTGTAACTGGGACAAACTGACCCTGGGGTTTGGGAGGTGTATAAGCAGTGAGGCATTTGGAGTTTGAGGCTTATTACCTACCAGAATGATTAAGCCAGGCTGTTTATTACAGCTTGTCTGGGACAAGGCAGTGAGCCAAGACTGTCTTTAAAAACATTGTAATATATATTTGTTTTATTTCCCTGACCTACCTGCTTTGCTCACATTGAGCGGAGGAGTGCATACCTTGTTACATAATGTTAGGTATCAAATATCTTTATTTTAATGCTGCTTACGTGGTTTTAATAACTAGGTTTTAAATAGAACTATTATACTTCTGTGACCACTGAAGTATCAAATAATTCTAGAATATCCCCCCGCTTATTCCTCTTAGTCGATTTCTTATTTAAAACATCCAGTTTATTTCACTATGAGTCCAAGTAGATGATTTCTAAAAAAATTTTTTTTAATTTGTTTATTTTAGATCAGAAATAGTTTGTGAAGATTAATTAGTGCTGGTATTTCAAAGTGGAAGGACTCCTGCTCTAGTTATGAGTCATTTCAAGTATACTTGACTCTGAGATTCTATGGCACAAAATCCTTCTTTAAAGGAATAATAGTCCGTAGCACAGAACATTTTAAGTTTTGCAAAATATAACTTATGCAAAATACAATGCTATGTGAAAGACAAACTTATTGTGATGCATGATGTTTTGTAAAAAATCTCTTTTTATGCCACATTCACTTAGGAGGAAATGTTTTGTTAAGATGACTTCCTATCTTTTTGCTTCTGAGGAAACTATCTCATCTGATTCTTCAAAAACCAAAAAACTTCAAGAGGTCACACACCATAGCCAGAACAAGTAGAGGCCATCCCACAAAGGATGACCACAAATGATGGTCTGAACTACCTGTGTAGGGATCCGATTATATTTATTCCACTACTAATGCACATTGTAATGATATAGAGAGATTAGTTGAGAAGAACTGAACTGACAAACATATAATTAATGATACAAATATTAAGCATGTATATTTAAAAAGCGATAATGTCGATTTATAATTAGGGTGTGACCAAAGTTAACTAGCAGTCCTTCTGCACTATGAGTAGTGAAACACTCAGTTGGGAAGGGGAAGGGGAAGGGGAGGGAGGTACCATTACTGAGTGTGACTCTGTACCAGGCAACACGCAGAGGTAAGTTCATGGCATCTTCTAAACAGCCTTGGCCATGTGCACCATTATCTCAGTTTTATCAATGAGGAAATATCAACTTTAAAAGATTTAATACTTTGTCAAATAGAAAGTGAGAAAACTGTTTGAACACAGATTGAAAACAAGTCCATGTCTTTGCCCACTGCACTGTGTTATAGCTCTCCTGATGTCTTCCTGATTTGAATTTTATTCTGGTTCCTTCAGGTCTTATACCTAAACTGACCCTTAGTTGTTTCATATTTGACACAATAATTGCATAGTCATGACACTCTTCATAATCATCCCAAGTTACTTTTTTTTAATTTTATTTTTATTTATTTATTTATTGAAGTATAGTTGATTTACAACGTTGTGTTACTTTCAGGTGTACAGCAAAGTGATTCAGTTATACATACATATGTATCTACTTTTTCAGATTCTTTTCCCGTATAGGTTATTACAAATTATTGAGTATAGTTCCCTGTGCTATACAGTAGGTCCTTGTTATCTATTTTACATACAGTAGTGTGTATATGTTAATCCCAAACTCCTAATTTATCCCTCCCCCTCCTTCCCCTTTGGTAACCATAAGTTTGTTTTCTATGTCTGTGGGTCTATTTCTATTTTGTATATAAGTTCGTTTGTATCATTTTTTTTTAGGTTCCACATTAAGTGATACCATATGTTATTAACTTTTCTGCCTCAAATTTGTGGAGTTTCCTCACCAGCAATGACATGGCTTTGAGTATTTTCTTTCATATTTGCCACTTCATCGATTTATGCAAATGCTTAAGCAGCAAGGATTTTGATTTTGTTCCACAGAAATGCTCACTTAAAATACCTTCTATTTGGAATCTTCCATAACTTGCTCCTTTGCCTGGACTTCTAGAGATTTTGTGCACTTCTCTGGTTTTAAAAAGGCTTCAGTAAAATATCTCAATCAAATCATTCCTTGAAAGACTTTCAACTATCTAATTATTCATTCAAAAACTTCATTTCCAGCCTCTGGATACTATAGTGTATATCACTGTATGCCAAGCAGATGCAGACATGAAAAAACACTGGGTCACTGCTCTCAAGAAAGTTACCATCTTTTGAAGGTATATAGACATGAAAATGTAAGTGTGATATGTAAAAGAGAAAACACACAATTCTGTGAAAGCTCACAGCAACAAGCTACCCTAGCTTTGGTAGTCATCCAATTCCTACCTGAGTAAGAGCTACCTGGGGGCCTGGGAAGGGAAGTGCATTCAGGGAGAGGAAGATGGTTGAAGTTCTGAAGATAAGGGAAGGCAAGGCACACTTGGGGAGAGTTCAAGAAGCTTGGCATGTGTGGTATAGAGAAAGGGAAGAAAGGATAAAAGATAAAATTTAGAAGAGAATATTTGATTATGAAATGTCTTGTGACTCAGATGTTAGGATTTTACCATATTTTCCCAGAAGTCTATAAGAGACCTTTTAGGAGTTTCGAACAAGGGGATATCACAGTTAATTTGCATTTTTAAAACATCACCCTGGCTGCAGTGTTGAGGGTAAACTGGGGAGCAGATAAAGAGGCAGATACAAATGCAGAAAAGCCACTTGAAAATGCATGCATGCTTCTGGCTGGGAAGTGATGGTGGCACAGATATGAGGGCTGGAGAAAGATGGACAGAGCTAAACATATTTTGGATGTAGAACAAGATTTGGTGATATGTTGCCATGATGGCAGAGAGGCAGTGGTCAAGATTGAGAGCTTGGTGCCGTTGGTTATGAGAAGTGATTCTAGAAGAGGAAAAATCAGGGGGGCAATGTTTCATTTATGTACATATTAGGATAAGGACCTTTTGAACCACTTGAGTAGTCTGTCTGGAACACAGTGAGCCAGATAGGTACTGGCATCGAGAAAGAGAGTGGAAGAGACCTACATCATGCCCTGTATCAACTGCGGTACCTTTCTACAGCTTAAATCGACCCTAATTTTGGCAACTGTAGAAACAAACAAAAACCTCTGACATCAAAACACCACCTTGCCTTTAGACTCTAAACTAAAACTACTGATAAGCAGCAATATTTTTAGGATAAAAGCTAAGTTGCTGTAATAAATGAGATGGAAGTTGTTTCCCTCTTCCCCAGCTCTGTAGAGGTAGCTGGAGCCCAGGACAGTGGGCAGATCTGCTCCCAGAGTTCAGAGGCCCAGGCTCCTTCTGTCTTGTGCTCAGCATCACCAACAATGAATTGTCTCAGCTCTACCTCCGAGTTACAATTTCTGGGAAAAATGTAAGATTGAAGGGAAAAAAATAAATCCTTTTTAAACAAGTGAGAAATTTGATTATTACATTTCTACTTTAATGTCAATTTCATTTCTACCATGTTTTTGGTAAATTTACCAGTGAGACTGTGTGGTCCCGGGCTTTTCTCTACTGGGAGGATTTTGATTCCTGATGCAATCTGCTGACTAGTTATAAATTTATTCAGATTTTATATTTCATTGTGATTCAGTCTTAGTAGGTTTTTGTGTTTCTAGGAATTTATCCAGTTCATCTAGGTTATCTAATCTGTTGGTGTACAATTGTTTACAGTACTCTCTTTAATCCTTATAATTTCTATAAAATTAGTAGTTATTTCTCCACTTTCATGTTTTTATTTTAGTTATTTGAGTCTTCTTCCTGTTTTTCTTAGTCAATCTCACTAAAGGCTTGTAATTTTCAAAGAATCAACTCTTGATTTTGTTGATTTTCTCTATTACTTTTCCATTCTTTTATTTATCTCTGCTCTAACCCTCATCATCTCCTTCCTTATTCTAGCTTTGGGCTGATTTGTGAGAATTTAGCTAGAAGGCAGTTGGCCCTCCTGGCCAGCTAGATGCTAACCCTGCTGTGCAAGTGAGGGCAGTGGACATCTGCAGGGCACCCATCAGCCTACCTCTTACCCCAAACGCAGCTCCCTAAGCACGGGGCTCCGCATTCTCCCATGACGTCTAGATTCCGAACCTATGAGGAGGTGTCATGTCTCTTCGTGTTTTATGTATTCATATATTAAGGTGTTAATGCATCTAACAGCACGATACATGCTGAGGTGCACCTTGGCAAGAGGTCAGAGTGCCTGCTGTGCAGAGTTTACCATCTAGTGGAGAGGCAGCAAGAACCAATTAAACAAGCAAAGAGATGAGGAGTTACAAACGTCATGGATCATGCTGAACATAGTCAGGGTCCAGAGACAAATAACAAAGACAGGCCAGGAGAAGCCACCGCTAAAGACTGAAACTCACATTGAAAACTGTTGTTTCCTCACAGCGTGGAAGAGAACCAAGACAGGAGGATAAAGTAAGACTGAAATCGGCTATTGGCAGAGGGGCCAAGGATGGACATGTGCATTATGAGAGTGGATGGAGATTAGAGAAAGAGAGCTCTAGGGTCGTCACGCTAGAGTGCAGGAATTGATGAAAAAATAGCTCAGGGTTGGAGGAAGAGTACCCTTATGGTCGCAAAGGTGGCAAAGAAGTTAATGACTCCATGGATGTGCCTTTTTATTTGCACACAAACTATTACCTGGGAAAAGAGATTCTCCAGTGTCTGCTTCCAAAATGTTACGCTTTTCTCTACTGACATCATACCAGTTTAAATGGTCTCCTCTTCTTTTCCGTACTCTCATGAAAAGGTGACTTACATAAGAAACCCATTTCTAGAGACTTAAGCCCTGACGTCTCATGTTAGAAATCCAGGGGCTAGAAATCCCAAAGCTCCTGGCACTCTCACACTGCTCTGCCTCTGGGACCATATTCCAGGGTTCATCCAACGGCTCCTGGCAGATGGGAAAGCTTATGCTGTAGGTGAATTGTGGCACAGAATTCCATGAGTTTCAAGCAAAGTCTTGCTCTCCTATGCAGAAAACCATTCTATTTTTAACAAATAGCAGCTGGCATGTTTATGGCTCCTCATAGAGACTGAATGCTTGACCATGGGCCACCAAGGGAGCCTGAGCTGCCCCTCAGGGATTATATCTTGCCAACCCACTATGACAGACAGCATAATGCCCCATCCCCAAAGATGTCCATGCCCTAAACCCCCCAACCTGTGGATACGTTATTTGCCATAGCAAAAGAGACTTTGCAGATGGGACTAAATTAAGGAATTTGAGATGAGAAGATTATCCTGAATTATCTGAGTGATCCCAATGGAATCACAAAGGGTGCCTATAAAGTATAACCAGGAGTGACAGTTAGGGAAGGAGATGGAAGGATGGAAGCAGAGTTCAGCAAGCCAGAGAGAGATGTGAAGGTGATTCACTGCCAGCTTTGAAGATGGAGGAAGGGGCCACTGGACATGGAAAACAGGTACTGAGCAACTGTGGATCAACCTTCGTTGGCTCATGTTGGACCACGGTTTCCCAGAGTCCACACTCTTTGAATTTCTTGAAACTGTGGTTAGCTCCAATATTCTCCAGATCCCAGCACTTACAGGCACCTGGTTTTGACAGCCAGTATGATTTCTAACATCAGGAGACTCCTGATGGCCCCATGGAAGCTGTGTGATCAAAATGCCCAGGAGCTATTTTCAACCATTAGATAATTGTAATACAATTCAAATTAAAAGTTAATAGATCATTTCCTCCACTTAGAGACTTTAAGTATTTATGATTCTCAGTAATGCATTTTATGACCAGACAGCATGAAAATATTTTAAGATAGTCCTCAACATACAAAAATTTCACCTTAATGCATTTATATAATCATGACATAAACCCTTTAAGTAGGAATAATTATCTTTATCTTGCACACAAGGAAACTGGACCAGGGGAGAATGACTTGAAGGAACATAGTAGCGGCAGAGCCAGCACTCAAATACAGGGCTTCTGATTATGTGTGTGTCCTTTTATAAAGCAATGGATTCAGCAGTTATTTTGGTCAGTATTCAAAATTCGCAAATTTTTCCCTCCTTTGCTTTTATCTGATATCTTTTTTTTTTTTTAGTGCAAGTTCAATTATACCTTCGTGCAAAAAATACAGCCAAGAATGTGCTAGTATTATGTACCCAAAATACAGTGGTCATATGGTAGTTCTATTTTTAGTTTTTTAAGGAACCTCCATACTGTTCTCCATAGTGGCTGTATCAATTAACATTCCCACCAACAGTGCAAGAGGGTTCCCTTTTCTCCACACCCTCTCCAGCATTTATTGTTTGTAGATTTTTGATGATGGTCATGCTGACCGGTGTGAGATGATATCTCATTGTAGTTTTGATTTGCATTTCTCTAATGATTAATGACATTGAGCATTTTTTCATGTGTTTGTTGGCAATCTGCATATCTTCTTTGGAGAAATGTTATTTAGGTCTTCTGCCCATTTTTGGATTGGGTTGTTTGGTTTTTTGATATTGAGCTGCATGAGCTGCTTGTAAATTTTGGAGATTAATCCTTTGTCAGTGGCTTCATTTGCAAATATTTTCTCCCATTCTGAGGGTTGTCTTTTTGTCTTATTTATGGTTTCCTTTGCTGTGCAAAAGCTTTTAAGTTTCATTAGGTCCCATTTGTTTATCTTTGTTTTTATTTCCATTTCTCTAGAAGGTGGGTCAAAAAGGATACAACCCAGCAATCCCACTACTGGGCATATACCCTGAGAAAACCAGCATTCAAAAAGAGTCATGTACCACAATGTTCATTGCAGCTATATTTACAATAGCCAGAACAAGGAAGCAGTCTAAGTGTCCATCAACAGATGAATGGATAAAGAAGATGTGGCACATACATACAATGGAATATTACTCAGCCATAAAAGGAAACGGAATTGAGTTATCTGTAGTGAGGTGGATGGATCTAGAGTCTGTCATACAGAGTGAAGTAAGTCAGAAAGAGAAAAACAAATACCATATGCTAACACATATATATGGAATCTAAAAAAAAAAAAATGGTCATGAAGAACCTAGGGGCAAGACGGGAATAAAGACGCAGACCTACTAGAGAATGGACTTGAGGATACGGGGAGGGGGAAGGGTAAGCTGGGACAAAGTGAGAGAGTGGCATGGACATATATACACTACCAAATGTAAAATAGATAGCTAGTGGGAAGCAGCTGCATAGCACAGGGAGATCAGCTCGGTACTTTGTGACCACCTAGAGGGGTGGGATAGGCAGGGTGGGAGGGAGGGAGACACAAGTGGGAAGAGATATGGGTATGTGTGTATATGTATAACTGATTCACTTTGTTATAGAGCAGAAGCTAACACACCATTGTAAAGCAATTATACTCCAATAAAGATGTTAAAAAAAATACAGAGGAGTAAAGTCACTGGATCAAATGTTAGAAAAATCGGCTGTGTCATATATTTTTTAAAATATTTATTTATTTACTTTTTTGGTTGCACCGGGTCTTAGTTACGGCAGGCAGGCTCCTTAGCTGTGGCATTCTAACTCTTAGTTGCAGCATGCATGGGGGATCCAGTTCCCTGACCAGGGATCAAACCCAGATGCCCTGCATTAGGAGCACGGAGTCTTATCCACTGCACCACCAAGGAAGTCTCATGTGTCATATATTATTTACCTAGTAAAATATTTGGGACTATAATCCAAAGTGGCATTAAAAGAAGTTTTGAACAAATACCATATGCTAACACATATATATGGAATTTAAGGGAAAAAATGTCATGAAGAACCTAGGGGTAAGACAGGAATAAAGACACAGACCTACTAGAGAACGGACTTGAGGATATGGGGAGGGGGAAGGGTGAGCTGTGACAAAACGAGAGAGAGGCATGGACAAATATACACTACCAAACGTCAGGTAGATAGCTAGTGGGAAGCAGCCGCATAGCACAGGGAGATCAGCTCAGTGCTTTGTGACCACCTAGAGGGGTGGGATAGGGAGGGTGGGAGGGAGGGAGACGCAAGAGGGAGGAGATATGGGGACATATGTATATGTATAAGTGATTCACTTTGTTATAAAGCAGAAACTAACACACCATTGTAAAGCAATTATACCCCAATAAAGATGTTAAAAAAAAAGTTTTGATAAAAATTTTAAAATCACTGACTCCATAAATTGTTCTATGCATTTCCCACATTTCAGAGCTTTGAAAAACTCATTCAAGATTATTTTCAGTTTTAAGCAAAAAATTTAAATAGAGAAGGTGCTTGGGTTCTGAAGATAATAAGAAATGAAGTAAATAAAAATATAACTGATTACTGCGTATGCTACTGCTTAATGCCTAGGAGATGTTCCATCAATGTCTGTTGAACAATTTGAACAGCATGTAGAAGAAACAATTAGGGAGATGCAAGAGGGAAGAGATATGGGGATATGTATATGTATAGCTGATTCACTTTGTTATAAGCAGAAACTAACATACCATTGTAAAGCAATTATATACTCCAATAAAGACGTTAAAAAAATAAAATAAAATTCCATTATATAAAAAAAGGAAACAAATACATGTAGAAAATTGTGTTAACATAACAATGTGACAAAGGAAGTACAACATGGGTGGAAATTAAAGAAATCCTGTTATAATACTGCTTATTATTAAAGTCATTTGTCACTGATTTTCTTCCCTAATATTTCTCTTTTCAGCATGTTCTAGTGCCTCCTGCAAAAACTAAGGATTAATCCTGCACTATTCCCCTGAAATGTTTTGATTCTGAAAGCAAAGAATGGCACTTTTTCCGGTAATATGTACCTACTTTGTTGAGTCTATTCCTGAACAAATCAATGGAAAGTTACATTTCTTAGCAATATTTGTTCTATCGACTTTTACACTGTAGTGATAACTCAATTACCAAGAAAGGAGGTTATTTTATTTTGTAGTCATGTCAATGTGAGGCAAGCCGAATCAAAGCGTTTTCACTCGGAAGGTAATATACATATATTTTAGGCTGAAAGCTTCAAAACAGCCTTGTCATATTTCAGTTAGATGAAAATGCCCACTGGATAATTTGCCGCTGGCCGTGTTTGCACTTCTCGCCGCCTGGGCTTCCAGGCACCCAGGGGGCCTCTCTGTAGTTCACCCACCGCCAGGCTCCTGACAGGTGCCTAAGAACCCATTACCCAGGCATTATGTGATTTCTGTATGGACCTTGTCATCAGGAATCAGTATGAGGAGGGCAATCCTGCCCGTACAAGAAGATTGGAGCCCTTGCAGGACATGCCCTGGCATGTGGGAAGACTTCAGAGGAGCCCGAAGGATCTTTCAGAACTAACATCAGCCAGTAGGTGCGTGCATATCAGACATTTTTCAGTGGATTTCTTCTTAGTGGTAAAAATGGCGAACACAAAGCTAGCTGGGGAAGACAGTGTGGTTTCTTCTTAGGCCCCAGAAAAGAATGGAATAACTAGGGAACATTCTAAAATACAGTCTTCCTGAAATGTAATAGTTGAAGTCTCTCTTCCAGCCATTCAAGTATTGCATCAAATGGACTCAATCTGAATAAATACCAATTCAAAACAACTGTGTACAATAATCCTGAGAGAAAACCACTGCACTTAGAGAAACTGACCATTTACTTTTTTAAGGTCTACCTTTGCAGTACAGTAGCTGTGACCTGCCCAGATGACTGTCCCACAAGCCACTCTGTTCTTTAAGAGGTTGACCAGACTTGTCTCTACATCCCCAGAGGCAGAGGCTGCAACTGCAATGGCCACTCGATAGCACTATTTCCACACCTGGACCTGCACTCTGGGTCCTCCAGAATCTGCAAAGGCACCATCTTCACAATTTCCTTATCAATACTAGATGGGTGATGGACAGATGGATGAATAGATGGAATGATGTATAAATAAAACATAATTTTTATGAGCACCTAAGTGATTGCAATGTTTTATGCAAATACCACACTTTATTAATAAGCCTTAGCTTATCCTAGCTGGTTCTGGCCACTGTTTTCTTGGATTCTTGTGTCTCTTCATAGGTTCTGCTCAAAACTGCATCCCCTGGTGGTGAGTCTACCTGCTGGGTCTCTTACTAGCTGGTACACCAGTTCTGAGAGGATCAGAGGCATTTCTACTTGTGTATATTTCTTGGGATCTTAACATTCTTTTCTGAGAAATCAGCAAACACAGTACATACATACACACATGCGTATGTGTCCGTGTATGTATGTATGTATATATATATACACACATATATATATACACACACACATATATATATTTTTTGTTTGTTTGTTTTTGCCTAACTGCCTTGAATATGCATATTCCAATGAGATCACCCTGGTGCCTTTGTGATCTCTGCTCTCCTCAATTCTCTTCTCCATGGATGCAGCTGGATTCCTGGCTCCTTGAAAGGTCACCTCTAGACTGATCCTAGAGCTCTCAGTCAACACTAGCCCCTGACAACTGGCTTCTTGTCCCTGACTCCTGGGACCCTGGGGCATGTTTACAACTGGAAAATCTAGGATAGGCTAAGGGAACCGTCATCTCTCAGGAACCAAAATGTCTAGCAAGATATATTTTAACTGAATTCCTTAGATCTCAGGAATCTTATAGATCATAAACAAATTGGCAAGTGCCCTAATTTTCCAGATGAAGACAAATAAGTTCCAAAGCTAATTTGTTAAGAAAATACAGCTGGAAAGTGGGCTTTTGAAGATGAATTCTATATGGAGAAATCTTTTTCTCTGCCCCAGTATCTTCACAGTATCTGATCAGAATAGGAGTCTATCAAATATGTTATGAAATAATTAGCAAAAAATCATATTTCAATAACTAAATATATGTATACATATGTATTTTAAATAGGTATGTATTCTTCACTGAGGATCAGGAATGATAATTTAAAACTACTATTTCTCAGTTATGAAAACCACAAATGGTTTTCTCTTTGAAAATGTCACTTCTCATTACAGTATGAGTCCCAAATGTTGACTTAGTTATTAAATTATTGGTCTGTCACGATGAATATGCTACATATATTCAGAAGCATTCCCTTACAGCTTTTAAATATGTATACAAAAAGAACAAAAGAGATTTCTGTGTGTCTGTACTCTTCAAGTACATGAGCCAATGGCAAAGCTCATGATTTAAAACAACATATTCCAGAGCAATAATTTAATATTTTTGTTCTTTTTTCATCAAGGCCTATTTCATACTTTCTTGCATAAAGTGCCTTAATGTTTAGACTCTGATGGTAGGTGTGCTTAATCATTTTGAATACACAATGGGCAGAGAAGAGACTGGAACAATATAAGCAGAACTGAAATGAGAATAATCAACATAAAACAGAGAAATCAACATCACATTTGAACCCTAATTATGCAACCATTTCATCTCACAATTATTCTTCATTTTTCACATTCAAAAGCTGACATGTATGGCAAAGTAGTCTTGAGGAATTCTGAATTTGTTATAAATCTACTTTAATATATTTCTATTAAAATGAGAAAAGAGCATTTGGAGAATTTCATTGCTTCTAATAGCTATTTTATATGGCAGAATTTACCTTTTAAATTTCTATTTGTACTTTTGTTTCCTATTTAAAAATGCCAAAAACAAAAAATAAATGAGATTTATGAGGGTTTAAAGGTAGAATAAAGACTTATCATAAATATATTTTAAAAGCTGGAGATTTCAGGATTTATGAGTAATACATTGGCTCAGACTCTAAATTTTCCTTCTCAAGACAGAACATTACTGAGAAAGTACCTCAGCCTTAGCCAGAAATCAGGCAAATAAGAACATCTGGCCAGGATCCCCGTCTACTCCTCAACTGAGGTGCAGATACACATTTGTATTACAATAAAGAGGTTTCAAAACTTGAAAATTCTTTTGTTATATTAGAGCTCCATATATCAAATCCATGAGTTTGGAAATAAAATGTATTACATTTTCAACTGCTTTCTTACTATATCTGAAAAAAGTAGTAATGAGTTATTCAAAAGTAATTATAGTAAACATGGTTACTTTGTTCTTTTTAGATATTTTAAGCTCAAAAAAGTTTAATTAATTTTTTTTGGAGGAAGAAACAACTATTAGTATGTATCAACAAAATGAAGGTCAAAAGAACCGTAAGTCATTGAGTAAAATTCTGTGACCTAAGGACATAAAGACAATAGTAAACACTTACTGACTGCCTACTGTGAGCTACATAACACAGGATTTAGGTGCCTCTGTGTATTCACGTATTTGGGCAGGGGATAGTTTGGATGTCACAGAAGGGTAGCAGGGGAGGTTGGGAGAAGGGGTCTTAATTGTAGGGAGTGGGATGCACAAGCCCATCATAGTGAGATGTGAGGACACACAGGGTGGATGACAGGGAAGTGCCACTGATATCCTGCTAGTCACCTCTCTCTACTGGAGTACCCCATACATTTTATTAATATTGAGAAAGAACTCCGTTTTTTCAAAATTCATTTTCCTATTTTTTTAATACTGATGCATAAAAGCACTATTTTCTTGGCATGCTGATCCTATACAAAATGTTTATTTATTCTTGTCGCAAAGATTATGAAGAACAACTTTCCTTCTTTAAAGATGTCAAAACAGATTATTGGATGTCCTGTCTAGCACATGTTTTGATTATCTGTGTCTTTCATTGTCTTTGAGCTATTTTACAACTCTCTCTGCAAAACTGATAGTAATGCAAATTATACTTGTCCATAGAAATGCAAATGATATTTAACTATTGGATATTGACTAGGTTTGCATCTGTAATGTAGGTTCATTTCAGCGTTTCCAGTTTCGTGTGTGTGTGTGTGTGTGTGTGTGTGTGTGTGTGTGTGTGTGTGTTGACTGAATTCTCTGAATCAGTTGTAACGTGTTATTGGTTTCTGCCTTAATTTCAAATTAAATGAACCTTTGCCATGTGTTCATTTTATGTTTGTCATGACCTAACCTTTAAAGAATTGTATTTTACTATTTTAAAAGCTTGTGTTTAAATTTTCTATCGTAATTTTTATTTGGACAATACTAATACTTCCCATACAAGGACAACTGATATAGGTCAATTCTCAGTATCTGCAGTTACATAATCTATAAAGTTGCTGCACACATAACATCAGTGAGTACTGAATAGCCATGGAGGGCAAACCGGGCAGGATTCTGCCAGCCTCTGGTCGCAGCGTCTAAGGTGTTATCAGCCCTTCAGTGACATTCAGCCCAGCCCAGCAGCACTAAGTTGAGTCTGAATGAGATCACCTAACAGAGGGGGTTTCTCTGTAAGGTCCATTGCCGCCTTCTTGCGTTAGAACACTTCGCTTTGCTTCACTTCACTTCTTCCCGTAGATTCACTTCAGCATTACATGTGGAGGCCATTTTTAAGAGAGGAATCACCAACAAAAAGTACAGAATGTGAAAAACATAACACTAAGGAGACTACAGAAAGGATGTTTGTCTACACTCTGAGAGCTGAAACACACAGGCATGGAACCCCAGAGAGAGGATCAATTATGATTTCTTTTTTCCTCTCATGCCCATGGGCATTTGGCAAGCTGTCCTTACAGTTTGAAGACTTAGAGGAGCAGGCTTTTTCTAGTCTGCTTTTTCTGCTAACTTCCCAGACCACTGAGGAGAACCTTACAATTCTTGTCTTTATATAGATCACAGCTGTAGCACCTTAAACACCAGGCACACACAGTCCCCCTCCCTGGTGTGGGTCTCAGGACACCATCCCACCACTATGCAGTGTCCCTCCAGGGCTGGAAACCCAGGAAGCATTTTAGACTTAGACTTCCCTCCTAGCTATGATGTTAGAATACTTTTTTGGTTTCTAGTCATCAATGTTTTGATGTCAAGGTCTTGGCTCAAAACCCATACATTTGGATTCTGTATTATCCAGCATCGGCAATTTTTTGATGTTTCTGAGAGAAAAGCAGAGAAATGATTCATTACAGTCTGCCATTTCAGAAGGAGTGCTCCCCTCTTGATCTGAAATGGTGCTAATTTTTCTGATAATGATCCTGAACTGATGCCCAAGTAACTTTTGCATGTTATCTCATGTAGATCATGAAGCTCTTTTGCGGCAGAGCCCTTCATGTGCCTGAAGAAAGTCACGTCCTTTCCAGCAGTCTGTCTTATGCTCTTCGGCATCTTCTCTCTCTCTGACCATTCTTCCTATATTACCATTTCAGTCTCTTAAATCTCGGTCATTTGACTTAACATTGACCTGTTTGTCTGTATTTTAAATCAATGCTAATTTATCTGGCATAAATAAGTCATATAGTTAAACCAAAAAACTACTGGAATAGAGGAAATAGTATTTTCAAATACAATGAAATCCTCTCACTAGCTTAAAAATGTAACTGGTAGTCAGGTTAATATACAATAAGCACACTTTGAAGTTACCTCAAATAATAAATCCTCTTAAAATAAGGTTTCTCTGTGTTGACACAAGAGTTATATTTGAAAGTTCTATCTTAAAAAGTCCATCTTTTGTAAAGAAACTGAATTTGATTTTCTGTTTATAATATATATAGAACAGTGAAAATGGTTAACTTTCTGTTAATTTCATATAATTTCCAATGTGATTCATCTCAAAGCAAAATATAATTTCCTATCCACAAGACATAATAAACACCTAATAAAATTTAATGAAAAACATTATTTCCTATCACCATGTGATAATTGACAAATTAACTGGTATTACCACTAAAAGCATTTTCTTCATTTTCTCTTTACATGTTTTTATGGCTGATACTTGTTGGAGCTTGACAATTTATAGGTCAGATTAAAAATCTCAGGAATTAGTTGACAGAAATTCAATTTTTAGTTTAAAATAGTTCAAACTGAGCTTATATATTATCAGAGCGGTAAAGATTATAAAGTTAGGTCTCAAACTTCTGTGACCTACAAAATGACTTATGCCAATACATGAATTATAAATAATAGTGTTTGGGGGAAAGGCTTTATAAATCAAAGTTTGGAATAGGTCTTAATAAGGTCGCATTCACATGTACCATTATTGTGAGAGAAGAAAAATTAATATTTTTCATAGAGATGGAAATATACTTGAGAAAATAATTTTGTTATGATTAGTTAATGGTTCACAAAGACATAGAGAAAGAGAGACAGGATGAGAGAGAGACAGAGAACGTAGCTGACCTCCATTTCCACCCAGGAAATAAGACGGGGCATCACCTAATGTTTTCTGTCAGACACAGCAGACATAGACCCTTCTACTCACATACCACGCTTATTGTCAGTTTTGTTAGGTTGAATGCACATTTCAATATTTAAAGCACATGAATAGCTGTGACTCTATTCTATTTTTTGTTTGTTTCCAAGTCTACTCCTTCAGGCCTAAGAAATATCTTATTCCCCCTCTATATCTCAAATAAGCTTTTAACATTTTTTTCTAATCTTTTTTTTCTTCTCAAAGTCCATCTTTCACCCCTTCAACTTTTCTAGCCCTTCCAACATGGTGTCAACAAGAACCTAAATTAAATCTCCTCTCTTGGAAACCTAGAGTGGTCTTCTTTATCCTGACTGGACCCCTGATGCAGTAAACTGTAACAGAAATGGTCTTGGGAAATAGGATTCTGGCATACTGTTGCTTGTTGTCTGAACCCACATGGCAGTGGAACATGGAACAGAGTAAATCCTAGCCAGAAGCAGCCTCCTGATAATTTGAAGTAGGAACTGTGGCCACTTAGGTTGAGTGGCCTATTGAAGGCACTGGGAGGGCAGAAGGGTAGTGGTGTTTATAACTCTCAGGACTACAGAGTGGAAGATTTATGTCCACCTGCTCTAGGCAACTACAGACAGATCATGAGAAACACAACTCCCAGGTCAAAGCACAATCAGAACCAGAGAGTTTCTATGGAGGAGCTCAACAATTTCTTATTATTTTTCAGCTCTTAGGAAGACATGGATTAAAACAAGACTCCAAAACTAAGTGTGTGTTTTGCAGAATTATAATGTGAAGTAAATTTGCAGCATCTCGAGTAGGTCACATAAAAATTATGGCATTATTTGAGCAGTAGCAGGCCACCAAGCTTTAGAATGAAGCTGTTGAGTGAACTCAGACATTTTTTAGATCCATATCCCGAAATTCCTTCCCAAGTCTTCCGTACCAGCAGCAGTTCTTTTTCTGTCTTAGGAGACAATCCCTCTCTTGCTGGGAGACTGCACGATAAGCTGCCTGAAGTCAGTAGAATATTTGGGGAATTGAGAGAACAACAGTATAGAATTCATCCCGGAGAGTTCTGTGGGAGAAGGGTGTGGACAGACCCCTTGGGATGGGCATTTGTGTTTCATTCCTGTGAATATTCAACAAAGGACACCCATGCAGAGGAAGCTCTCAAAATCTGGTGGACAAGAGGAACCACTGTGTGGGTGTTAGTATGCCTCTTAGAGTTTAGTTTTGATTTTTTTTTTTTTTTGCTTGTTTTATCTTAGGAAGGTTTTGCTGGCATAAAAATGAACTGAGGAGTTTTCTACTTCCCCTGCATCTGAAATAGCAGACACAAGAACCTAATTGTGAGTAATAATTTAGTAATGAAACTAATCTCCCTATTAATGATATATCTTTAATCACCTTTCTAGCACTTTCAGTAGTACTTCCAGTGAAGTATTCAAATTTTCTATTAAGTCTAGAGTCAATTTTGATAGTATATAACCTGTGTAGAAAATTATCCAATTTGTCCAGGCTTCCAAATTAAATGAAACAATACAGTTGCATACAATATTAGTCTATAATATTTAATCTCTTTTATATCTGGGTTACATTATATTTTCCTCATTCCTAATTACATTTTCTATTATCTACATTTTACATTATCTTGTCAGTGTTAAAAACATTCTCTGCTTTGGTTTATTTTATTTTTTTAAAGAACCAGGTTTTATATTTACTTATTATTTATATATTTCGCTTCCTACTTTATTAAGTTAAACTTTTTCCTTATTAATTTCATCTTTCTATTTCTCTTTGGTTTATTCTGGTGATCACTGTTCTAATGTTTTATGATAACAAACTTATTCTTAACAAAATCACTAAGGTCTTAGCATTGTTTTAGCAAGAGGTATTCTGTTATTCATTGAATTCTGTGCAATTTACAATTTCAGCTTGATTTTTTTTTTAAATTTTGATCCAAGGATATTTAGGAGAGCCTTTCTCAATTTAACAGTAGCTAAAGATTTATTTACATTTTTTCATTAAAATATTTGTATTTTTATTTTAGTTCAATTTTTTTTGTTTGGTTTGGTTTGGTTTTTTTTGCAGTACACAGGCCTCTTACTGCTGTGGCCTCTCCCGTTGCGGAGCACAGTCTCCGGACACGCAGGCTCAGCGGCCATGGCTCACGGGTCCAGCCGCTCCACGGCATGTGGGATCTTCCTGGACCGGGGCACGAACCCGTGTCCCCTGCATCGGCAGGTGGACTCTCAACCACTGCGCCACCAGGGAAGCCCCTATTTTAGTTCAATTTTTAATGCAGTCTCTAACATTTCAAAATTTTAGTTTGTCATCATTTGAAAACATTTCTAATTCTTCATACATGTATAAATATTTTCATTATTTGTAGAGTATATCATTTTGCATACATTTACTAACCCAAGTGCATTTATTTTATGTTTCAGAGTTTCAATATTCTTGCTGATTTTTGGTTTATTATCTATTAGATATACCTACTAGATTCTAAAAGAGATATATGGTTATAGTCTACTAAAATAATAAATTATAAAATTCCCTCAGAATTTACAACAATTTTTCCTTTATAAATTAGGCTGCTATTTTCTTTGACCCAAAGTGGTTAGTTTCCTATGTCATTTCACTGTACCATTTAACACCATATGAAACTGCTGTATAGGTTTGCCTTTAACTGACTTCATGAATTAGCATTTCAATTTTAAATTTTACCTTATCTGATATTTCCATTCCCATTTTCTTTTTGTTTGGATTTGATCAATCTCTGTTTATCATTTTATTGTCAAACATTCTTAATCTTTGTTCGAATATGGAGTGTGTATATGTTTATGTGTGTGTGTGTGCGTGTGTGCACTAAATTTGTTTTCTTTTCATTTCAACACTGTTCTTTAATGTAGTAATTGAACTTTTTCACATTTAATGCAACCATTTAAATACTTGGTGTTAGTCATTGCATCTTGCTTTCTGGTCACTTCCTTAGAAATTATTTCCTTTTTTTGTTTTACTGGCTTGGTTTTGTGCCTTTTGTTCCTTTTATTTAATTGCTTATATGTTTTGCTTGTTTCCTTGCTTACCCCCTCTTCATATTTGGCAGTTTTTCTGCAATATTTCTTGTTACTAGTGGTTGTCTTTCATTTTCAACATTCATAATAATATATTTTACTTGTATGTAAGAGACCAGGCATTTTCCCCACTGAGACCCACTCTAATCCCAATAAAAACAGAACATGTAACCGCTGTTTTACCCACTCTGTCACCCAGCAAATGAAGTATTTATTAAACTTTGTTTTTCCCATTCTCTGTCCCTAACCCCATCCAATTCCTACATTTTCCTAAAGTAGTCCTTTAGTAACAAACTGTTAATTCAATTTTTATTTTATTTTTGTTAAATGTTTTTTCTCAGATAAGTTACTAGGATTATTATTTCAATACTTGAATATATGATTAAAACTTTTTCATCTCATATATATCATGGTTGTTTATAGATGTTAATGTTCAACTCCTTTTCTAAAAGTAGTCTCTAAATTATTTCATTATATAAAGCTTCAAATTTTGCACATGGGAAGCCTATTTCATATGCAGCCAGATTTAACAAATAAAAATACAGAATGCTCAGTTAAATCTGAATTTCCAATCAACCGCAATTTTTTGGTATAAATATGTCTCAAATATTATACTGGATATACTTATACTAAAAATGTATTATTTCTTTGTCTCATACAATATTTGGAACAGACGTATACTGAAAATATATCCATTCTTTATGTGAATTTCAAATTTAACTGGTATCCTATATTTTATCTGGCCACCCCACTATTGTTAGTCTGATTCAGTTTTTTCTCTTTGTATGGTCAGGCCATTCAAGATGGCTGTTCTCTTGCTTTTTGTCATCCCCTGCCCGACCAGGCCCTGCTTCACTCACAGGACTATCCAATCTCCTTAATTATAGGGCTTAGTTAGTCCCTGGAAACGGATGAGCCCATCTGATGTCAATTCCCCCTATAACTGGTAATCTCCTTCTCCCAAGTAGTGAAGACTGCTGGCTGCCATGCCCTGTCTGCCCTCTGCCGCAAGTGGTGGGGTATCGCTCCAGGACCCTTCTGTGTAAAACCCCTAGTCCAAGCCACTGATGTCTCCGTCGCTGCCTCTGGAGTCCTTCTTTGGTCTCCAGGCTGGGCAACTACAAGGCTTGCAGGCCTGCGGGGTGCAGCTCAATACTCTTCTATATAACTTTTTTTCACTGTTTGAAATCTCATTAGAAATTCTACTCAGCTCTGGAGGTATTAACATTTATCATAATATCCCTGGGTGTGCGAAGCTTGTGTTTTGTTTTACTGTGGCTTTGTTGCTTTCTTTTGTTTTTGATCACTAATCTCGATAAGAATTAAGGAAATACTTCAAAGCAAAGACTGGCAATTGTTCACCTTCTGTAAACCTCAGATCCAAAGGTCCCTGGGGATCAGGAAAGCCAACCCTGTAGACCTACTCATTCAGGTGGATGAATCACCCCCCATTCCAGCCTGTGAACCTCTGTTGTTGAGGGTTTCTCCATAATATGCTACCTTTCTCCAAATCCTCAATTTTGATGCCTCTGCCACTGACCAGCAAGCCCTTTGAGCTCTCAAAGACCCTTCAGGCAACATTTGCTCTTCTGAGTTGTAAATCTCAAGAAGCAGAACCACTTACAGGATAGCCTTCTTTGCTTTGGGTTCTACTCAAATCTGAAGTTTTGTGAATTAGGTAGTAAATGGGTTGAGAGGCGGTTTCAAAAGTGGTAAATGATGGTTCCATCATCCAAAGGGCCACCATCATGTGTGCCTAATTGCAGGAGATGCAAGGGAGAACAACTCTTCTAAAACTTTGGAGAAAATATTTCCACAGGCCATGATTATCTTGTAAACATAATTAAAAGACATGAGTAACCACTGTGAACCTCAAATCAAGTCAGGTCTTGTTCATCAGCATGTTCTTTTTTGTTTCTTATTGCATCCCTTGGAGTACAATCAGGAAACAAATAATGCACTCGGAATTAGGATTACTCAAGAAGAGTTAATCTTCAAAAGGACTCTTTTATACAAACCCGATATTCCTTCTCATACTACTTTGATTATTCCTTTGGGGCACTCAGGAATAAGGGTGACCCTCAACTTTCACACATGGATAAAGCATGACACAATAATGAATGGCAGCTGACTTTCTGTGTGAAGAGGGGCCAGATGAGAAGTGTGTGTAAATAGGAACCAATTCATGGTGTGACTTGGGGAAATGGAATGTTGGGGTGATCTAATCAGATCTATTCCCCCTCTTTCCTCTCTTTGGGACTGAGGTTTTGTTGCTACCTGCATCCCCTCAGGATAATTCCTTTTCTCCAAAACCCAAGACAACACAGCCTATGACTGACAGCTCTGCCTCAGTCTCTTCCTCAATTCTCAGTCCCTGGCACTCACTACTTGGCGCTTGTACCTTTGCAATTAAGTTAATCCCCAACCTGTGCCTCCCACACTGCTTTCTAGAGGATCTTGGCTAGGACAGGGACTATTTAAAAAGGAGTGGGTAGGATGTGGGTGATGTTCAAGGAGAGTTCAGGAATCCAAGGCCCACAGCTGCAGAGCAATCATCTCATTTAGTTCTGGCACAATGAGGGGGAAAGTTTGGATTCGAGAAAAAAGTACATATTCACTTAGTGCATTTTTCACTGAGGGGACCAGTTATGATTAATCAAAAGCCCAGCCATCCTAAATGGACTTTGCTGGTTGGGATTTCGAGGGAATATATACACTGAAGTAACTATATTCTTTAACCCTCATTTTTCTCCATTAGTCAGGTATCCTTGCTGAACAAAATGAACTGAAGACAACAGCAAGGAAGTCTTGGTGATTTTGACCAAGAACACAACAGAAAAAATAAAAACTCTGTCTAGGAGGGTAAATAAAAGATGCCAACCACAACTTAAAACATCAAGCCAAGCTTTACTTTGTTGCGTCCCTGTTACATTCCTAGGATAACATCATCAATTAGCTGCAGCTTCCCTACTAACATTCTTAAGGATACAAGCATATATTAGCTACGGCGCCCTTTTGCATTCACAATAATACCATCATCAGTTAGCTGCTGTTTGCTATTTACATTCCTAAAATACCATCATCAATTGGCTACAGCTAACCATGTGCATTTTCTATGATGATATCAGCAATTAGCAGCAGATTCCCATTTTAATTCCTAAAGATACTATCATCAATTGGACACAGCATCTGCAACAGATTTCCGATGATACCACCACCAATTAGCAGTAGCTTTCCCTTCACAGTCTTAGAACACCATCATAAACTGCCCACACTTTCCTTTGCATTCCCTTGATGACATCATGAATTAGCTTCAGATTTCTTTTACGTTCTTAAGGCTAACATTATCATGTGACCACAGTATCTGCCTTTGGATTCCCTGTAATAAATTCATTAATTAGCTGCAGCTTCCCTTTTGCATTCCCTCCATTGATATCACCAATTTGAGGCAGCTTCCCATTTATTTCTAAGGATACATCACCAATTATCCACAGCTTTCCCTTTGCTTTCTCAGTGATACCATCATCATTCAGCTGCAGCTTCCCATTTACATTCCCAAGGATACCACCATCAATTGGCCACAGCTTCCTTTTGCTTTGCCAGTGATATCACCATCAATTAGCTGCAGCTTCCCATTTACATTCCTAAGGGTACCTTCATCAATGGGCTACAGCTTCACCTTTCAATTCCCCATGATGATATCAATTAGCTGCAGCTTCCCATTTACATTCCCAAGGATACCATCATCAGTTGGCCACAGCTTCCTTTTGCTTTGCCAATGATATCACCATCAATTAGCTGCAGCTTCCCATTTACATTCCCAAGGATACCATCAACAATTGGCTGCAGCTTTCCATTTATATAACCAAGGATACCATCATCAATGAGCCACAGTTTCCCATTTAGATTTCTAAGGATACGTCAAAAATTAGCTGCAGCTTCTGTTTTACATTCCTAAGGAGACCATCATCAACTGGGCGCAGCATCCTCTTTGCATTCCCGATAATACCATTATCAACTGGCTGCAGCTTTCCTTTAACATTCCTAAGGAAACATCATCAACTGGCTTCAGCTCCCTTTTGCATTCCCAAGCTAACCACCATAAACTGGCTTTAGCTTCCCATTTATAAGCCTAAGCACAGCACCATCAACTGGCCACAACTTCTCTCTGGCATTTCTAAGGATGCCGTCATATCTGGATGCTGCTTTCCTTTTCCATTCCTAAGGGCATCTATCAATTAGCTGCAGCTTCCCTTCTGCATTTTTACGGATATCATCATAATTAGTTGCAGCTTCCACTTACATTCCTAAGGATACCACCATTGACTGGCTGCAGCCCCCCTTTTAACATTTCTAAGGAGATCCTCATCAATTAGCTCACCGTCTCTTTTACATTTCTTAGGACCCATCATTAATTAACTGTCAACAGGTAGCTCCTCACAGGTCACAACATTAAAACTGCCATCTAACTTTATTACCTGCTGCAGTATCCATGTCCACCTCTTTCCTGGACTGTAAGCCCTGCTACCTTTCCTCTCCCTGTCTGCAGTGCCATCATGCCTACTAAAACCCAGGAGCCTTTTTCAAGTGTCACTTCCCCCATCATCACCAGCCTTCAGATTCCTGGTATTGCTCTGCTCTTTTAGGATCTTGTGGTTCCCTGCACCAACGTATGTTGGTGAAAGAAGCGACCACTGTACTGTCCTTGAGGTTTCATGAGAGGTGGCCGGTGGGCATTGAACATGATGATCCATTCCAACATTTCTCTCTTTTAAGTCTTCTTCTTTTTTTTTTTTTTAATTTTATTTATTTATTTATTTTGCGCTACACGGGCCTCTCACTGCTGTGGCCTCTCCCGCTGCGGAGCACAGGCTCCGGACGCGCAGGCTCAGCGGCCATGGCTCACGGGCCCAGCCGCTCCGCGGCATGTGGGATCTTCCCGGACCGGGGCACGAACCCGTGTCCCCTGCATCGGCAGGTGGACTCTCAACCACTGCGCCACCAGGGAAGCCCTCTTTTAAGTCTTTTAAGTGCCTTTTTCTACCTCATATCAGGGATGTTCTCTTAATTCAAATATATTTGATATAGGCCATCAATTAGACATGAAAAAGTAAGTTGCATCCATAATCCAGCTAACAGGGAATTTGGTGGAATGTAATTTCTATACATCAAACTAATCCAACAGAGAGGACCACAGTGCATTGGGTAGGGTGCCAAGAGAAACATGTAGCACAGACGTAATATGCATAACCTAGCGCTTCGAATAGGGTGCTCCCCCTCGGAAGGGACACTTGACAACTGAGGTTAATCCCACAATTAAATGATATCTTGTAAGTACGGACAAAAAAGTTTCTATTTATCTTATACATCACATGACAAGGTCTCCATAGGCTGTCTTTATGTTCTTTGATCCTTACGCAGGAAAAGTAAATTTATCTACCAATCAAATATTTGTAATTATTGACACAAAGCATTTCTCAGGCTTGAGTTAGGTATTTGGAATACAGTGATTCACAAGATAGATTTGGACATGCCCCTCATGGTGATCAGTGCGATGTGCACTGTTCTGCAGGTAACAGAGGGCATTATGAGGAAGAACATGGGCTCGTGATTTAGATTTGGAATCTGAAGGACATAAAACTTGAAAGCAACACAATTTTCTGCTCCTGAGTTAAACAATTATGCGACTTGGAATAATTTCCTGTCTCTACTAGTGTAATTTCCTGTATCTGTGTTAAAACAAAACAAACAAAACAAAATTTAAAAAACCCACCAAGGCCAATCAAAAGTAACTTAGCTGCTTTCTCCACAAAATAGTTCATCTAGGAGGATAAGACTGCATAAAACCCCCACAAAACTAAAACAGCTTACAGAGAGACAGCTTGTTTATCAAGCCTGACTTTGGAATGGCTAGGGCAGTTGAAAGAAGAAATCCACAATCTGAAGTTTCTCAGGAAGTTTAACTGGAGGACCTTCATGTCTGCCTGTATGTTTAGCGTGAGGACAGCAACTTGCATTTTATATACCACACTGAGTTAGATGCAATATGCTCTCCCAATGAAATAGCTGGAGGCCCCTACTGGGATCCACAATGCATTCCTCAGATAGATTTGTCTCTGATGATGCAAGTGTTAGTCTCAGTTTTTATTTTTCCCATACTTCTAGCTTAGACAAGTTATATTTATCATTGGATTTTTACCTACCCTGAAAAATAACAATGGCTTTTTCTTTTAATCAAGTATTGTAAATTCAGCAAAGAAAACCTCACACGACATTAGAGAAAAACAACATTGATAAATACTATTCCAGAGTTCAATTTCCTATAAGACCGTTGTTTTTCTCTGCAAGTTTAAGTTGTGCAATTTAAAAATCACTTTAAACCATTTTAAAATGTTTTACCTCATTGAACTCCTCACAGCTGATCCACATGCTAAAAGATGCCCCATGCCCATCATACCTGCTGCTGTCATCAAGCCAGGGTTTCTCAGGAGTTTTAACACTGGGTACAATCAACATAAGGTGCCTCCTGGGCCTTCTCCTTTCCCTCTGCTAAGTTGTGCTGAATTACTCGAGTAGAACCTCCATACAATTTCCTGATAGGATTTTCTTTTTGTAATTTACACATGTGAACCTGTAAAAACAAAACAGAGATTCACATGGACTGACATTATTTATGAAAAAGGGAAAATGGAAACAGAACTTGCATTACCTGGAGACCATAAACATTGTACAGTTTTTGCACATTTTGATGCTAATTAAATTTGGTGCTTGCCTAAAATAAAGATTGAATTTGTTCACATCACTCACAGAGACGTTCTTCTCTATGGATTTGAGAACTACAATGAAGGGGATTCCCACAGATGGTAATGATGCTCTGTACACATATACAAGCCAGTTCATTCAGCTGTCTGATATAAATAATGGACACAAAGAGACTTGCTTTGTCTTGCTTGACTTGCTTGGTCTATTGAAAACAGTGATTTAAAAATACAGAGATAACCAACTGTTACAAGAGATATATAAACTGAGAACAGTTTCCATAATAATAATTATGGGTACCATGCATTGCATATATATTTTGTGCTAAGGGCTTTTTAACATTTTGCATTTAAATAAAGATCAAAAGTAATATATGTAAACACATGTTCTAGTGCCTGGCGCGTTTTAAGGACTCGATAAATCAAGTTTTTATTAGGATAATAGATGCTACCACTTAATCTTCACAAGAACCCTGTGAAATAAGACTTTTAATGCCTCTGTTTTACTGATGGAGGAACTGGGCTGAGAGTTCTGATGGGTGACACAGAAATGGTGTGAGAGGCAATCTGATGAAACACCTACAGGGCAGGTGGATTTTCTGTGCTGCTGTTTCTTCAGGGAGTAGAGCTGGAGCCCAGGAGAAGCGGGGACCAGAACGCAGTCACTTGTCTCTTGTCTCCTATCTCCCTGCCTCCCTCCCACGTGGAAGGGCCCCAGCCGACAGAAGCTGCCAGGGCACTCACACCGCTACAGGCACTCACATCCCTCTGCCCAGGACACAGCCTCTAAGGCTCCAAAGGACAGGTTTGTTTTCCTCCTCTTTGTTCTTCTGTGTCTCACCTTTTTCTCTCTCTCACCCCACTCCTCCTCCTCCTTCATTTTTAAGTTCCCAGAGCTCAGTACATAGTAAGGGCTTCACTTAAAACAACAACTAAATTAGCTTTCCCTCAAAATTGTACTGGGACTAGCAATTTCCAACTCTGTGTGGTCCTCCGGGACTACACAGCCACATTCCTCCTAGCGTATTGCCACGGGTCACAAAGTGTTACAGCCAGGCACTGCAGGGTAAGCCAGGAAGGGACAGTGTTGATAGAATGTGTCAAGTCTTTTGGCCCAAATGACCTAACTCTGGTCTTAAGACTGAATAAGCCTCTATAAGTCCACAGCAATATCTACACTACAGAAAGCCAGAGAGGGAGGCGAAAGAGGGAAAAACACCTCTTTACAGAAGAACGCCAGCAAATAAATATACAAGGAGTAAAATAATTAGAAAGACCACCATTTTGCAACCACCACTGTAACTGATTCTTTTAAGGAGTGTCAACTGATGCTAAAATCATTCAGTGAAGAATGCTTGCTGGAGATTGGACTATTCACATAATATCAACATATCACAGAACAGAATAATTATTAACTACAAATGGAAAAGGCACTCTTTCAGTAGATAAATCTGGTGGAGAGCACCTTAACAGAGCCATCCAGTGGGACAAACTGACCTTGTCTGTCTCCTGATAAAGACACACTGGGAAGGAGACGAAACATTACCTGTCTAGTTTTATTTCCAAGTGTTAGACAAGAACTTACTCATGAGGAAATAATCAAATAAATGCAGATGTGTAAATATTATGACAGACAAAACTGCCCAGTCTGTTTAGAAACACCGACTCATGAAAGACAAGGAGAGACAGGGGTGGTCTGTAGATAAAAGTTTAAGGAGACTTAATCACAAAACTTAGATAGGATGCTTCACTGCTACAAAAGCACATGTAACAGTCATTACTAGTACAATAGGGAAAATTAGGTTATGAGTTTTATATCTTGTAATATTAATATTTAATTTATTAATATTAATTTAAATAAAATTAAAATAATGTTAGTGTTGATATCAAGTTTATTGTCTTTGATAATAATATTGGGGGTATGCAGAATGTTTTGTCCTTGGAAAATACATGCTACAGTGTTTGGGGGAAATAATGTCATGATATCTGATCATATTTTCAAATGGTTAAGCAAAACCTGTAAAGTGATAACCGCTGGATCTAGGTAAGGTCATATGAATGTTCACTGTGCCATCTTTTCAGGATGGGAGTAGACTGAAAATTTTAATACTTAAATGATGGAAAATTTTACTGGGGTTATAAGAGGGAGGCATGTTACCGACAAGGAGAAAAAATTTTTTAAATAGAACTGAGTAGACATGATGTTAATAGATTTCAAATAATTTTTTTTTTTTAAAATAACAGTTGTATACCTACTAGTATGCAAACATATTCAGATATATTTTAATGTAAAAGGGAAAAAGGAAAGAATGTTGTAGTCATAATGCTTATATTTATGTGTAGAAAATAAAACTAATTTTACAATATACTTTTATTTTCCTCCCAAATAGCCTTCCTCCAGAAGAATCTTCCAAAACCAGCAAAGAGCTCATGCGTCTGGTAAAGGGAAATGGATTTGTAGGGAGAGACAGGAGGGAGAACTTTGATTTTTGTACCTTGTTCATTTTTATCAGATTCCTGTATTCAAATAAATTAAAATTTAAATGATTATTTTGGTATAATTATTATGATACCTTTCAGGACACTTTAAAATAAATCCATACATAAATCTGTTGGGTACAAACTTCAGAAAACCATCAATAAAAATAAACAATATGCAAAGTTTGACAAAGGACTCACAGACTGAAAGCAGGTTTCTGATCAAGAAAAACGATTTTCAAAGTGCAGAGGAAAAATACCTGAAAAACTAGAACTTTCTAACCAGCTAAGCTGCTATTCAAGAGGGAAGGTAAAACAGATGTTTTCAAACCAACGACTCAACACCACACAGGCCTCTCCAGGAAAGACAGTGTCTTACTTCAGCAAGAAGAGATACAAACACAAAAAGGTATGGGTACAGATTGAAAGAAGTACCTGAAACTGTCCAAGAAAAGTCTGTTAATTTAACTAATACGATGAAAAATGAGAAAGGGGTTGTAAAGCCAACCAAAAAAGGAAAAATATTGTAAACAAATATAAGCAGATAAACTACAAATTTTAATAAACAAGGAAAGCATGCAAGCCCTGGTGTTTGTCCTGAGAGAAAAGCTTGATACCTTTATATGTGGTAAGACAATTTGTTGGTAAGTTTATTTGTCAAAAAGTTAAACGTATCCAAAGAATTGTTATACTGGGTTTGCCTGTTCAGTACCACAGCCCTGCCACAAATGCTGCTTGGGGCACTTGCAATGTGGCTGGTCCAAACGCAGAGGTGCCTTAAATGTAAAATACACACGATTTCAAAGACTTGGTGAAGTGAAAATAGCAACCTGGAAGATCAGTTTTATAAAATTTATTTGTCTCTGAGTTCTTAGAATAGACCAACTATTGTTCCCTGAATGTGAAGGGTAAATTTACTAATAGATTGATTCAATGCTTCTCAAATTGTTTGGATTCAAGACCCCTTTCCAGCTTTAAAATTTTAAAATGAGCGAAAAAGCAAACCCATTTTTCTGTTCCTATAAGCCTGTGAGAGAGAGAGAGGAAGAGGGAGGGGTTCAGCCTGAGAAGGGCGATGATGACTTCCGTGAGGTTCCCACCTGCTGATCTCCTGACCACTTCTGATACGTTATCTCAATCAAACCATATTAAAAACATATAGCATATTTTATTAAATAAGTAAAATTAACTATCCTTTCAATAGATTATGCCATCAGATTCAAGACAGCCTATGAAATGTGCTCAAATATTAGCCTGAAGTTTAAAGCCCATACTCTTAACCACTACTTTATATTAAAACCAGTTTTGCCTTATGGGTTTTACCTCAAGAAACTGAACATGTTAGATTAGGTTATCCTTTAACTGATACATCCATATGGAAAAACCAAAGTCAATAGACCAGGTACATCGTTTGTTCCAATAAAAATGGTACTTTTATATAGTTCAGTTAAATATAACATAGAAAATGCTTAATGATTTCTAATCTTCCAACTTTCCTCTACCACTTCTGAATTTAATCGACATTAGTCTTAAAATATTTGTGGTTCTCCCACACACACTCTTGGACCATGCGGATCCGCCCTCTTCCCTGCAGGTTCCTCACCACGTGCCTCACCCTCCCCTTCAGGCATTCCAAAGCTATGCCAGTCTCCCGTCAGGAAGCGGGGTCTTTGCCCACCTTCACCTCAAGCTACAGCATCCTGAACGCCCCCGAGGCTAACCCACCTGTTTAGACAGGACTGGACGTGTCGGACCCTCCTCCCCGCTGCAGCCAGTCACGGACAACACCATACGTGAGAGAGTTCTCAGTGCCCAGTACAGTGGCTGGATGGAAGGATCTCACAAAAGTATTTCTTTAACTGAACTAGGTAATGAAAAAAATCATCTGGAGATTTCTGGGGAATCTGGAGAAATAGGTTCTATTTGTAAATCTTCCACACATTTTTGTATGAATTTAGATGAGCCAATTTATTTAAATTATATAAATCCTTGATTTAATTTTTATCAAACTAATACATGTCTAAAATGAAGAACTCAATTAGTAGTGAAATCGATTTACCATTAAAAAACACACCCGGGGCTTCCCTGGTGGTGCAGTGGTTAGGAATCCACCTGCCAAAGCAGGGGACACGGGTTCGAGCCCTGGTCAGGGAAGATCCCACATGCCGCGGAGCAACTAAGCCCATGAGCCACAGCTACTGAGCCCGCGTGCCACAACTACTGAAGCCCTTGCGCCTAGAGCCGGTGCTCTGCAACAAGACTAGCCACCGCAATGAGAAGCCCTCGCACTGCAACGAAGAGTGGCCCCCACTGGCCGCAATTAAAGAAAGCCCGTGCGCAGCAAAGACCCAACGCAGCCAAAACTAAAATAAATAAATAAATTTATAAAAAACCGAAACAAAACAAACAAAAAACACACCCAACCACAGTTCTTCCTGTTATTTCTCACCACTCCAGCTTACCAGACACAACTGTATTTAATTCTCTTACCTGAGTCGTCCAGTGATTACTCCGTATTTATTTTTTTAAGAGACTTATACTATTCTTTATAGATTCATCAATTTGGGGACATTAATTTCTTTTAAAGAGAGTGATAGTGTGGCTCTTTTATGTGCTCTTTGTTTTTCCCATCCTCCTAGTATAAGCAGATCACTCCATTAGTTAAAACCAGGGTGACTTTTCACTGTGGAGTCTAGTAGTGTATTAAAATTGCATTCACCTTCCTGCAGAGTTATTTTTCTTGCATTAATAACTACCTTATTTTATTTGCAAATTTTCTCATACACATCTTCACTTTCTGTGTATTCCATCTATTCCACTATTTTCTGAGTAAAACATCTTCCTTTCCTGGGAATTCCACATTTTCCATTTTTGTGCATGCAGCCTTTCTCCAGAATTCTCCAGCTCCCTGCTTCCATATGGAAAGGTCGCTCCGAACGGCTACTGCATGGCCGGCAGGGCTCTGCTAAATCCAATTTTCCTGGAACCAATATCTTTCTCTTTCTTGGATTACATCTTTGTTTTGAAAGAGCACATCCTCCAGGGGTTTGTAAATGCCCATACTCAGTCCTGAAGTTTTACTGGAAAATCCTATTCATTTCCATTTCAAAGGATCTGAATAAATCACATTATTCAGCTCCAGGAAAAGGGAAAGCCATCATCTGGGGACAGTAAGTGCAGCGTTTGAAGCACCTGTTCCTGGTCAGCACCATCGTGAGCACTGATGAGAGGATCTGACGCCCTTCCTGGAGATGTCCCCCCACCCGCCAACCCTCCCTGACAAGCCCCAACACTGAGCAGTTCACACAGGGAAGTCACTATGGTGTGGATGGATTTAGGCTGCAATCATGGGGGCTTGGGTCAATCTAGAGAAAGGAGGCCCATGATATAATGGAAAAAGTACTGTCTGCAGCGTAGATAGACTGGATTTCAGTGTAGATAGACTGGATTTGAATTTGGACTCTTCCTTACTGGCACATACCTTAAACAGGTTTATTCACCTTTCTCCTCAGTTTGTCCCCCTTTTAAATCAGTCAACTATACCTATCTCAAAAGTGTGGCAAGGATTAAATAACAGTATATTACATATAGCACCTTACACCAGCCAGGAACAGGCAGGGCTGATGCACTGCAGTCAGTAAGTTAGAGTGTAAGTTCAATGAGGGCAGGTTTTGTTTTTTTTTAATTACTGTATCTCCGGCACCAAGAACAACGTTCAAATTATGCATGTTTTGGTCAAAGGAGTACATTTTTTCACTCTCCTCAGCTTCTTTATCTGTAGAAGATTACATTAGATTATGTTAGATTAGACTACTGTCTCTAATGGTGAGCCTTCAGGTATTCTAGGAAAGAAGTTTCTTTGTATTCCTGGGAGAATTATTTTAGGATATTGTTTGTCACAGTATCCTAAATTTTAATATTTTTCAAAATAAAATCTCATTTGCTTTTAATTAATTTATTTAAATTTGAATACTGTGCAATTTTTAAAAAGTTAGCTGTTTGAATAACTGGTATAACTACTATAATCATTTAAAAAATCAAAGAAACCAGAGTCAGGGGCTATGCAAAATATTATTCTTCACAGACTGCCAACATCTGACAAAAACAACACCTCACCCTTGCTCTAAACATATTTGGAATTTATTTTGGAAGTTAATGATCTCTCTTCTATTGAGAAATAATTGTTTAGCTGTGATATCAGTGTAAGACGAAGAAAAAAAATAGAGTACTAAAAGAAGAAACTACATAAGCTTGAGCATAGCTAGAGTCATACCCTTTCCATCACTTGTTTCATACTTAAACATGCTATTCTAAGTTGTTCAGTTGCTTTAAATTCTATAATCGTTGTGGTCAAGAAAAGTGATTTGTCACTCCGTGAGGCTGGAAATTAACAACATATCTCTGTGGTATTTAATCCATCAGGACTACCAGTGATTAACATTAAATCTAGCCCCTATTAATAGTTATGATGATATTGAAAATGTTAATTTAAAGAAGGAATCAGAATTGGAAGCTCTGCTCACTATTGCAAAGCGAATACAGCTGCTCTGCTCAGACACAAGCTCCAGAAGTATGTCAGAAACCCAGTGCTGAGAAGTGGGAAGTATGTTTCAGTGACTGCACCCTGGGAGAAGAGAAACTTCTGGGGTAAAGTAACCTAACTGACTTCCGAGGGAACGGATGGAGAAGGGCCAACTGCTGACAAACCTGTAGGGGACGAGCAGAAACGTCTTAGAGAAAGCGGGCTTGCTGTGAGTTTCTGTACGATGCCTGCTGGATCTGGCAGCATTTGGTTCAAAGTCTTCCAGGACTAAAATGGATTAGCCTTCCCCAGGGCAGTCCCATGTAAGAAACACGCAAGCCAGGTGTGCTTCTGACATGAGTACTGAGCACAGACTGCCTCCGCCACGGGCAAGGGCTCAGAGGATGCCTAGGGCGTGGAGCAGAGCTCTAGGAGAGACAGGTTTTATATGGCCACTTGGAATATTTAGACACACCATTTCAGTGTCCATGCTATTATTCACTCTCTTCTATTTTCAAAATATTGATTGCCACCCATACAGTTGTTTGAAAAGCAATGACATAAAAGCTGGTATCCAAATAGCCTTCTCCAAGTGGTGCCCAGGAAGGGCAGTGTCAGTCTGCTGGACTGGTGAAGAAGCACCAGCTGTGGCAGGAAGTATCCGAAGTACGTGTCTCAACTTCCCGTGGTCACGAAGGTCACCAGCTTTGACACTGTCACAAGTCCTACTGTCTACATGTCCTCCACTTTATGACCCTAATCCGGATGACCTCTTAGTACCGCTTTTTAACAGGTCCCACTCAGGAAAGAACGCACCAAACGCATTCACATTATATTCTTCTTTTTTACAGCAAGTGACAAAGACCCAGAAGTTACTAGTTTCCAGCATTCATGAAAACTCAATAACATCTTCAATTTATGTTAAGCCAGAGATGTCTTACCATTAACACATTAACATCTTTCACTACTAAATACTGAAAAAAATTCGAAGTGTTTTTGGGAAAGGTTTGTCCTGGCAATGCTAACTTCCCAGCAGCCTGACCCTACTTGTCTTCCATTTCAAATGCAATGGAAAAGCAGACCCATGCCAGGGACCCACCAGGATCCCACAGGAAAGTTATTACCTGATTCAGAGACCTTGACTGTAACACAATTTGGATGGATTAAACCCAAAAGGCGGTTTGACGGGTGAACAAATTAAAGAAGGACAGCACGGGTGCTGTAGTAGATACGGCTCAGACACCTGAGAAGTGGTGAGGTAAGAGCCAGAGGCCGAGCTTGGGCACAGGGAGGCCTGAGGGGAACCCCCAGCACCCCATGGGGCAGCTGGCTGTTTCTTCGTGTCAGTTAACTGAATCTTATGGCTGGGATATTGTAGCAACTGATTCCAGCAGGCTTCATCCGCGACGTTAGGGAGTACTACACAGGGGAGTGACTTAGAACCTCACTGAGCCACAGAAAGGGTGGTCTAGGATTGCCTTGCTGTGCCTGCCTGCTCACAGAAAACGTGTATGCGTGATCTGACAGATCTTATGGCTTTCATTTTAAAAATTCAGCCATGAGACAGGTATGATAATGCAAACTCACTAGTCTATAAAAGAACAAGTTGGATGCAGATTTTGCTTCTGGCCATTGAATAAGTTAAAGTTACCTGCTGAGATGTCTAAAGCTTTTAACCAGTATCTGTGGAAGAGATTTTAAGATTTTTCATAGGCCTAGTTTCCAAAATAGCCTTTCTTTTTTATTTCCTTCTGATAAGAATTATCTTGGTTGCTGAAGACCAGGTAGGACCCTTATTTGATAGGGTTTGTTCAAATGGCACAGAGAAAGAATCCAAGTTCCACCCAGAAGGACTTTTGCTCCGGAAGTCCAGATTTTTACAATATCTGCAAGCCTTTTGACATGAATAGGGAGAAGATTGGTAGAAAGGATAGGCAGGTTTTGAATTGTTTCTAGAGCTTAATTTCTGTTCTTGTAAAGACTCCATTTGTGAGACAATACAGTTGTTTTTATTTCCTCAAATAATTGGGTGGCAACCTGAATGGTATGGAGGCTGCCCCATCCAACTATATAATCCTCAACTGGCTTCTTTATACTAGGGAAGATCTTCAACTAAGATGGAAAATTCCCGATTGACTGGTTTAAGATTCTATTTCTGGGAAAGCCAAAACTGTACTTAAGTCCCAGTTTGGTGACCATCCTGGCTTCTTCTTGTTCCCAGAGCCCCAGACTCCGGGCATGTGGCAGCATCCCTCCCGGCTTCACATGGCTTCTCTTCGTCTCTTCACATCATCTTCTTACTGTGTGTGTCTGGGTCCAAATTCTCCCTTTTTATAAGGACATCAGTCATATTGAATTAGGGTCCACCCAAAGATCTCATTTTTATCTTGATAATCTCTGTAAAGATCCTATAAAGGTCCAATAAGATCACATTCTGAGGAGCTGGGGGTTAAGATTCCAACACAGCTTTTTGGGAGGAATACAACTGAACCAAACATAGCAATGAGACTTAATTCTGAAAACAGGAATATAAAGGTTAATTTATACATTGTTTGCCTCAGACGTTTCTGCAAGTTAAAAATAAATGTCTTATTATGAACCATTTTAATTGAGGTGTCTCTAATCTTTGTGTTAAATAGACAGAAGCAGGAAATATCAGTTCTTTCCTAAGATACACATTTGAACAATAACCAAATTGCTAAATGTTTTTAATTTTCCCAATTTTCTATCCTTACTTTTATTTAATATGAAACATTCCAGCCAACACATCTTCTTCATTGATGTGCCAGGATTTTTTTAAATTTGTGGCATAAAATTATCATACTCAATTACCAAAAGTTAAAAAGACCGCTTAAATAGAGATGCATAATTGAAAAAGAAAAGGCCCACAGAAGCATTTTGTATTTTTAGTCCCCACATTAATTAAAAGCATATTTCTGCTCTCTTAAACACTGCTCTTCTGCCTTAGAGCTACCTGAACTCCTTCTTAGGCTTTTCCACAAGGACCGTATTTCAAAACCTATCATCTCAAATTTCTAGTTGAAATGATTTGTTCCGCTAGCATCAGTTATAGTCTCCTGGTCTATACTTAACTCTCTCCAGTCTGACTATCCAATTCTGTCAAGCTCTGTGCTTCACAAAACTATATTTATACTTTCAAGGTTATTAAGGCTTATTTTATATGCCCTGATTTAAACCGACTTTCCCCCAAATCCTAGAGGCAAACGTTCTTGAGAGAATGATTCACTTCTAGACACCTGCCTGGTGCCCACACGTGGGCTGAGGCATGCTAGAGTGACTCCATTTCTGGAAAGGATGGAAGAGAGAACGTGTCTGCTGCCTAGCAACGCTGTCCTCAGGACCACAGGAAAAAAGCCTCCATGTCAGAGGGACAGTGTCAGTAATTCTGCAGTGCTAGGGACACAGAAGGAAAAATCTACTTTAGCTACCTGGTACAAATCCAGGACATGCAGGTATGTTTGTAGCTATCATGGATTAGACAGTCATATGCCTTCTCAATTGTATGAAGTTTGTAGATGGAAAACAATCTGTATAGTCAAGTTACTTAAAATTGAAACGATCAGGCTCTTCTTTTCTGCTTCTAGCTCCTCATCTTCAAGTTATTTCAGGAGATATTAACTCATTATTAGTAGGTACAGTATGAGGAGTGAAATGCAAATGCTTTTCTCTTACTGAAAGATGTCCTGAAAACAGAACTAATGAAATCCCCAATTTTAGCTAAAATTGGCTGAGTATTTGCATGGTCTGTGGGTGTCATTCAATTGTGACTGTCACCCAGTACCTCACATAATGCATCAAGATTGTGAAATAGATGAGGTATAACAAGCCATAATCTTTCCCTTGTTAACACTTTACTCAAAAGCTTGAGTTGAAAACAAACCCATCCAAAATCTTGAAAATTATTTAAATGCATAGACTATACAAGCAGAAGCCTTGACACCCACTGGCTATAAAAAAAAAGTATGTAAAAAAGAGCTTTTTTATGTAAAGTTTGTTTTCGGACCTTAAGAATGGCTCCAACATAAAAGTTTAGTTTACTGATAAACAACAAGGTCCTACTGTATAGCACAGTGATAAACTTGTGCTAAACCATATGGAAAAGATAAACCATAAAGGAAAAGAATTTTAAAAGAACATATAAATATGTATAATTGAATCACTCTCCTGTACAGCAGAAATTAACACAACACTGTAAATCAACGATCCTTCAATTAAAAAAAGAAAAAAAGTTTAGTTTACTAATAAATCACATCCATAAACAATTTTTCCCAATAAATAAATGTCACTGAAGTTGCCTAATTCTTCTTTTGAAAAACAACAGATTTTGCCTTCTCTTCCTTTGTAGCCTGAGATACAATTAATTAAGGCATTAGGACTTGAATACTTTGAACTTATTCAATGGTTTCCAATGCAGATTGATTACCCCCTCTTTTTTTGTAAAGCTAATTTAGCAGGAACAAGAATGCTTGCCCTTCCAACCCATTTCAAAGTAATTCAGTATTGACAATGGCCAGTCACATTCAGTAGGAAGGGCTGCATTTATCCAGGTGTGCCCCCCCTTTTTTTTTTTTTTGCGGTACGCGGGCCTCTCACCATTGTGGCCTCTCCCGTTGCGGAGCACAGGCTCCGGACGTGCAGGCCCAGCGGCCATGGCTCACGGGTCCAGCCGCTCCGCGGCATGTGGTATCCTCCCGGACCGGGGCACGACCCCGCGTCCCCTGCATCGGCAGGCGGACTCTCAACCACTGCGCCACCAGGGAAGCCCCTGGTGTGCCCTTTAATTATACTGTGGTCAGAAACACCACACAGGTGGTCAGGATTATTAATATGTAATTTCTAAGTTACAGACTAGCAGCAACAGCTTAATTCTTCAGAGGAACAGAGGAAGGGAGGAAGAATGCTGTCCTTAAAACGCAGGGCCACAACCAGAGCCGACCTGGAAGAGGGGGTGGGTAGATGGACGTGTGGATACGAGCTGTGGACTGTGTAAATCAATTTACCTGGGTTTTGAGGGGTTAAACAAAGACTGTCACCCACCGTTCAGTTCTACAAGATCAAGTCATTAGCCACTGCAGTTACTGCCATGAGACAGAACACCCTGAAAGGAATTCAGGACGAAAAACAGGATAAGGCACACTGTGCTTTGGAAAAACAGGCCCCTTAGAAGTTAGAGATACATCAGGAAAAAACTGCAATGACCCCAGATTCTTGCACCTTCCCATGCCCAGAAAAGCACTAAAATCATTACCTGGGATACCTGTCCCTGGGGACTAGCAGTGGCCTTTGACTGAGAGGTATGTGTGCTGGACTGAAAGTAGCGCTCTGGCCAAAACCACTTGCACCCTGGCTCCTCCCTTTCCTCTTGGGAGCATTTCCTCAGAGCTCCTGAAAGGCTCTTTCCCTGGCGATAGCCCCAGTGCGGTCCCTGAGCAAGACACAGCTCTTAGGTTCGCTGTTTTTATTTCAGGAGACAGAAGGTAATTTAAATTAATGATGCTCCTCATTCTGTCCTTTCAGTGCTCCTGGTCTGTATTTCCTTCCCTCAGACAGGCTTAGATCCTGGAAAAATAGGATGAGAAAACCAAAGGACTTCTACTTTCAGATGCTTCCCCACCTTTCTGCTGTATCCCGAGAGGACAGGCACCTGTGTTCCTCCCAATCCCCCTATCTGTTCTAAGGCAGGTAACTAAGACCATTTGGGCACAAGACCATGTGATGCAGATCATTTAGGAGGCTCCTTTTTTCCCTATTAGGGATTTTTACCAGCATGCACCTCTGAAAAGGGCATTGTTTTTTAGGCAGAAAACACTCATTGGAAATACAGTTCACCCAGTTGGCCTATTATATGCTATAGTACTTTCTTATAGGGAAACACGCAAAGAATACCTATAATCACCTGAAATGCTCACCAAACAATAAAATAAAACTTCCACTATCTTTCTGATTGAAACTGTATTTTTGTAAAATTGTACAGCCCATGCAACCTGTGAGGACAAATACAAACTATGAATAAGGGGCTTAATTCTCCTCCGTTAAATAATGAGAGAGGTTTCCACCTCCGCCCTTTGCTCAGAGCAATTATTTTAGGAAACTTGTCATAGGAAACTTGTCATTAAGTACTTTCTCCTCTTTTTTGAAATGTGTATAAATCTTTCTGATAGGACTTTTCTCAGCTTTGTGACCCAGGAGTGTCCTTCTCAAGGACCTGGGGAACTATCTCTTTGAAACAAAACCAGGAAGGGAGAGGGAGCCCATCTCCCAGGCTCTGTGGGAGGTGAGGGGCTGAGCTTCTGTAGGCTCCTGGCCCCAACCTGCAAACCTACCTCTCGTCACAAAGACAGGAGCGGTTCGTCTTTCCTCTGAACGAAGCTGATTAGCTACCACAGACGGTCCCCACAATTCACAGGTGAACTCAGAACGGCTGTGTATATGTATAGTACGTGCTGCTGCCAGGTCTTGCTGAGGCCTAGTCAGTGCTCATCTTGAGAACATTCATAGAAGGGGTTCTAGCTGCCTGACCACGTAAAAGGGTGAGATTTTCTTCTGTCTTTGCCTCTCTTGGCGAATTCCCTGTGGTGTGCACCACATTCTGATTTAAAGCTTATTTGATAACAAAACTGCTTTCTTTCTCTTCTTCCTTTGTGCAGAGGTTTTCTGAGCTGGGAGGAGATTTGGGTTTTAAGTACATTTCCCAAATGAACCTCAAATCCTTTGTGGAATAGGTGAAATACAGAAACATAAGCTACTATACATAAACACTGATTATATCTACGTACACTCATATGCTTTGAAAGAGTCAAAATCATATTTCTTATTGCTAATTTCATTTTTATCTACTGCAATGAAAACTACGTTAAATTTTTACAGCATATGCTATTTGTTAAATTTCCACTGGCTATATCATCTATTCTCTATGCTACAAAAAAATTCTACAGTAATTTATTGACAAATAAAAGTGTGGAGCAAATGTATTACATATTTGACACTAATGGAACTATTATTCCCTTTTCACCACACAAACTCATCCCAGGAACTCCACCATCTGAATTCTAGGGTTTCCAGGAGCTTACCCTTGTTAATTACATTCACAAATTGTGCCCCCATCTGTGCCTTTAATATAGATTTAGAAAAACATAGCCCTATTATAAATCTTCAAAACATGACTTCTTATTTTCTTTGTGTAAAATGCTACGAGCAAAGGAGAAATACTTTCAAAATGATGGAGTTAATTCATCCATTTGTTCATTTATTTTAAAATATGTATAAAGGTTACTAGGCATTAAGAATAACAAGAGGAAATGTCTCCTGTCCTCAGAGTGACCACAGTTCCTTGGGAGCAAAGGAAACCTCTAAAGTGTCAACTAAAATTGATGTGATCTATGGGAAGTAGAGGAAGAAACCAGCCTGGTTAAGTGAGGGAAGCCTGTGCAATTTCAGATAGAATAATTGTAAAGTGATCCTAATAGTATGAAGCGGTTTTACTTGAATAAAACAGACAGACGACCCTCTCTGTTAAAATTCTAGTTTTACAATACAAACAGAAAGGTAAACGAGGTTATTTATAGTAGTGCTCTGAAGGACAGCCTTATTCCGAGTGTTCCATACTGACTTGCACTTCAACTCCTGTCTTCAAGGCTCTCTGGAGAGGGGGGTGCTCACCGTGCCCAGGGGATGCCCCCAGATGAGGGACCACCCAGCTCCTCCATCTTCCTTGGGAAAGCCTGGCCTTCACCTCAGAATCGCACACTGTTCAGAGACTTTGCGCTCATTAACTTCTTAATCTGGTCCATTCTAATAATGCAAAGCTGTTTTACTTAATTACTATTCTGAAAGTCCAGTTGAGAATTTAATCATTTCTAATCAAATCACTTAAATACTAGTGGGACTAACCATGGTGCAGCACTTAGGAATTACTTGGTCTCTCTCTGTAGGAATATTATTTAGTCAGAATTGGACATGTCCTTTCTCTCAGCCAGTCCTCCTCTTAAACGACAATGGTTTTAAAATTCCAATTTTATGAGGTAGTTTACCACTCTGCACTGGCATTATAAGAGTCATTTTCTAAATTAAGTGTCTGAGGTCTTTTCCATGCCTCTCAACTCGGAGACTCAGAGTTAGAGCTTATGGATAGATGTAAGATTGTATACTGGATATTTCGGAGAGACAGTCCTCCAAGATTTCTATTAAAGTGCACCTGTTTCTTTTGACAACTGGAATTGCCCTCCTCTACTTCTGACAACTACTACACCCTATTAATTTTATATATTTAAAAAAAATTTTTTTCCTATACTGAATGTTAGCTGGAAGGTAGGAAACTTGCTCGTGATTTAGGAAAAGGAGACATTCTAGTCCTATTCAGTGCTCTATAACATGTCCTAAAATTTCCATCTCTTTATCTATCTGCCTTTCTATCTACCTACCTATTTATCTATTTTTTTCCTTTTCCTCCTTCTTCTCCTCTTCCTCCTTCTTGTCTCTTTCTCTCTCTCTGTCTCTCTGTCTCTCTCTCTCTCTCTCTCTCTCACACACACACACACACACACACACACTCCTCATGTATATCTGGGGAAGATGCTGATGATATTGCTATTCTTTAGAATCCCTAAGTCTGTAGAGATGCCAATCTTTAAAAGACAGTGTGTGATCTCCTCTTTTAGAACCTTCTGGGAAAACAAGATACTTGCTGTTTACCAGCGATGAGATGTCCCAGGAGCTACTAAAACCTAACTACTGTATTTTTTCTTGAGAAATTTAATCATCAACACAATTTCTAATTCAAACCCTGTAAGTTGTCCTCCATTTTATATTACAAAAATGTTCAAAGCCAATAAATTGAAGCCACAAGTGCTCCACTCTCAGACTTATTAAACATAAAAACTCTTTTATGTCCCCGAAGAGTCTGCTGAATTCATTGTACTAAGTACTTGCTTGCATTCCTGGAAATTAAGGGCAAAATTGTGTGAATTGGTGGGTGTGGATTTATGTGTCTAAGTCCATTTATCTGGTAGAAAACTGATCCTGTCTTTATTTAAAATCTTAATATCTTTTTCATCATGTATTTTGCATCACTTTTGAGTTTTTAAAATATTGCATTAAATATTTTTCACCTCGATGACTGAAATTTTTTGGTGCACCCCTAAATTTTGTATCCAATGTAACAGCCTCACTTGCCACCCTGTCCCAGTCCTGGCAAGACAACCTGACATTAGTTTAAGCTCTTAAGTGATTGAGGACTTCACTCTTCTTTTTCTTTTTCTTTGTTTTTTTACATAGTAAGTAGTGTTAAGGGTAAGAACAAGATAAATCGCCACTAACAGAGAAATATCTATAGAGACATAAAATGTGTCCTTCCTTTTATGTGCAAAATATCCAAACCCTGGTTTATTCTGAGCCATCTCAGTTTTTTGGTGTAGATTTAAGTTTAACCACATTAAAAATATTGATAAAAAGTAGATTGTGATAAAATATAAATGAAGCGAGTCAGTGCATTAAGGGCATAGTCCAGCTTTATCGCACACTATCCACATGACCCCAACGCCTTTAAACCTCAGCCATGCCGTCGCCTTGTGGGGACAATACATATCAATTTTGTGAAGAAGCTTTTCATTCACGATAAAATAAAAGCAAGCGTAATGAGGTAGAAAGTGTGGACTAGGTTATATTTAAGAAGAGAATATGCGTACGTTACAATCTGTGATGTACGAAGTTCTATAGGTATTAGTCGTTAGTTTTTCAGTTTTCACACCAGAGATAAAACCCGGAGGCGTGGCTGTGCCCCCGTCAGGGGTGTGGGGTGTGGACTCTACTCTCTGAATTACTCCAAGCTCACTCAGCCTGGCCACCCAAGGATCCCCGCATGAGACCACCTGCTTGCTTTTTGTTTCTTGTCTCCATGGCTCAGTGCTTTACTGCCAGAGAGACATGTGATTCCTCCTTTTCCTTTTCTGCTTCACGGAGACAATTGCCAGTGACAGAAACCCAGGAAAACTTAGCACAAAGTAAAAAACCGAGTCTAAAACTCCCAGAGGGGAACTTTTTAAAAGGCCGTTAAGTTTCCTAAATGATGACATAAGTGTGAAAAACCTCATAGGTTGGTGCTTTCCGTTTCCTGATATGTAATAATAATAATAATGATCACAGCCAGTGAACGACACCGACAAATGACACTCCGGTCGTCTCTCAGTTCTAAGCTCATTCACATGTATCGTCTCAACTTTGTCCTCACAACGAATTTGTCAGATTTCCATCTCAACGTCCTCATGCGAGTGAGGATAAAGTCAAAAAACTTACAGAGAGGCTGTGACTTAACTCGAGATCACCAAAAAGAAATCTGACTTTAAGTTCCCTGTATCTTAGTCCTTTTCTAGTCCCACCACGCCTCGCTGTTTTACTTAAGAATACGTTCATTTAAGTAACTGCTTCAGTAAAATCAAACGTTACAATACTAGGAACCTTTGTAGGACAGGTTAGACATTGCTCTAAACACTTACCTACGTTATGGTTTGGTCTGACCATCACAAATTCCGTGCACAGCGGGCATCGTTCTGGAGGTGTTAACTTGCACACACCTGACATTAGCGTCAGGAGTACACGGTAATGACTCGACGTCTGTATACACTGAAATCACCACCAGAATAAGCCTAGTTAACGTCTGTCACGACACGCAGGTGCACTTTTCTTCCTGCGGTGAGACCGTGTTTCACTCGGTGTTACTGAGAAGTAACTGACCTCCGCCACTGCGTTAAGTCTACGGTGTGTGCAGCACGATAGTTTCATTTAATGGTGAGAACCTCTCCGCTGAGTTCAAATACTACGCAGCACGGTACTGCTCCCCGTGGTCACTGTGCGGGACATCACATCCCAGGGCTTATTTCTGTCCCAACTAGAAGTTTGCACCTTCTGACCCCTTTTCCCCATCTCCTCCACGCCCCGCCCCCGCCTCTGGCGACCACCACTCCGTTCTCTGCGTCTAGGAGCTGGTTTTCTGTCTGTGGCCTGGATCCCACGGAGAAGAGAGGCCGTGTGCTGTCTGCCCTCGTCTGGCTACTTTCACTCACCCTACAGCCCCCCAGGTCCATCCGCCATCACAAGATGGCGGCACGCCCTCCTTTTTCACGGCCGAGTGGTACCCATCGTGCGCGCGTGAGCGCCCCTCCTCTGTACCCGCTCTGCTCACAGGCACGCAGGGGCCCCCGCCGCGGCTACTGTGAAGAGCGCTGCGGAGACCGCGCAGCTGCAGACACCTGGCTGAGTCGGTGCTGACCCTGAGGGTCTGCCCAGCCCTGTCGGTGGCCCCAGGGACACAGACTCCGGCTGACCCTCAGGCGGCAGCTCTTCACGGAGGCAAATGTAGGCAGTCCCGTGGGACCTCAAGCCTCAGCCCTTTCAGCCACCAGGGCCCGGCCGTGTACCCCGGCAGCAGTTAAAACTGGGGCCACAGCCTCTGGCGTAAAACCGGGATCAGCGACATAAATCCGGGATCACTGACAGAAAACCGGGGTCACTGACGTAAAGCTGGGCCCTCAGATGTAAAGCCCGGGCCTCAGCCGTAAAGCGGGGGCCACAGACGTAAAACTGGGGTCACTGACGTAAAACCGGGGCCTCAGACGTAAAGCCAGGGCCTCGGACGTGAAGCCGGGGTGCAGACGCCTGTCAAGCCCAGGAGGAGTCCCTGGCGCGCTGGGCGGCGCGGGCGGCGCAAGTGGCCCGTCTCTGACCCCGAGAACACGAGGCCGCCCGCCCTGTGCGCCTCGGGCCACCGCCCTGCCCCTCCGGCGGCTCCGGGGCCCCATCGCCGCGCAGCAGCCGGCAGGTGAGTCCCCAGGCCAATGAGAGCGGCTCCCGGGGGTCTTGTGGGCCCGGCCCTGGCGGTTCTCAGAGCCAGGGGTTCTGGGGCTGGACGCGGGAGGAGGTCTTAGAAGCCGGGGTGCCGCGTGTGGGGTTCAAACCCTGCTCTTCAGGGAGCAGCCCAGGGTTACGGCGAGCCCGCGTCCCCGAGTAGGCAGCGCTCAGCCGGGTTTCCGGGGTTTTCAGAGGAAGTGGTTCCAAGTGTAGCTGTAGAGCCCGTGTTTGCGGGGTGCGGGGGAGCGAGTTCAGCATCCTCCTCGGTCCCCATCCTGAACGTGAACCCCGTGGTTCCCATTTCCCCGACTTTACAGATCAGGAAACAAAAGCCCAGAGAAATTACGATTTTTGCTGTCTTCCTTCGCATATTGCATATTAATTTCTCATTGCTTCTGTAACAAACTACCACAAATTCAGTGGCTTAAAACAACGTAAATTTATTATCCTACAGTTTTAGGGATCAGAAGTCTGGAGTCAGGGTGCTGGCAGGACTTTGTTCCCTCGGGAAGCTTCAGAGAGCATGCGCAGACTTCCTTGCCTTTTCCGGCCCTGGAGCCACCCTGCATTCCTTATCTCGTGCCCCTTGCCCTGTCTTCCCCACACTGCGTCTCTCTGACAGTCCTTTTCTGTAGTCGGATCTCCCTTTGCCCTGAAGGACAGTTGCCATTCTGCTGGGTCTGCCTGGCTAATCCAGGGCTCTGCCATCTCAATAGCCTTAACTGAATCACATCTTCACTTTTACCACGTAACATATTGTATTCACAGGTTCCAGGGATTTGGATGTCTGTGTCTTTGGGGGGCCATTACTTCGCCTGCCACGTGGTGAGTACTACATTTAAGCAAACTGCTTTCTAATATCATTATGCTATACTAATAAATAAATTATTAATTTAATATTCTAAAATTAGAGTCACATATGTTTCAGCTTACTAAAGTGGCAAAGGGTATTTTACCTTGGAAGACACAGTTACAAGGAAATATTTCAGTTTCTCATATAATTAGACTATTTTCCTTGGAAATCAAATCAGGACTTGCCAGTTGTTGAAATGGGCTATCACCAGAACCGTTTAATTTCTCAATAATTTAAAATTATGTGGCGAACTAACATGTGCTTAAAGATCCTGAGTCTGATTAAACAATTTGTTACGATCCCTTTTCTCACGCTTTCCTGAGGCTACAGATAGATGGTCAGTTATTTTCTGCAGCATCTCTCCTCTGATAAGGGATATATTTGGGAAACATCTCTTAGGATTAATGTTGAAAGTGTTGCTTATTTATTCTAAGTATTCTGCACCTATTTCTAACAAAACACTTTCCTTTGGATTCTGTGTCAGTTTTATCTTGTTCAGTGTACTTGAAAATTGCCAGGTAAGTCCAGCAACTTCATCAGCCTTCATCCTCCTCCTTAAGAGTAACAAAAGGAAGGATTCTTACTTAATTTGGGGAGTACCCTTCGGGGAATTTCGTTGACTAGGATATTATGTAAGTGGGTGAAAGGTATTACATGAAGATTGGCCATTGCCCAACTGTAGAAAATAAGTTCATTGTAAGACTGCCTTAAGGCCTTCACAAGAAAACTACTAGGTACCTATAACCATAGAGTGTGAGTCATGTCAGAGAATCTCATAGCTGAGATTCGTTTGTTTGGTTTTTTTCCTTGAAATCTGCACTCCCTACCCCCAGAATGAAGTCTGTACTTGTCGGTGAGGCATCCAGGGTCGTTCTCAGTAGGTTTTCAAAATATATTGGATTTAGGAGTCAAATCACTTGCCTCCTCCCCATGCCCCCAGCACCCCTCACCTCTGCTCCAGGGCCTTCATTTATAGGTAATAATGCTTAGGAAGCAATAAGCATGCCAGTTACCTTTTGCACTGTGTCACAGGTGGTTTGTCTAATTGATTGTTTCTACATCATTAGATACAGGCTAACCATGTCTTGTGTTTATTTACTGTGTCTATTATGTTATATGGGGTTTTGTTTGTTTGTATCTCTATGTGGTCTATTTCTTTGCTCCCTTGTATGAATTTATTTCGCTGTCTTGAGTGTTAGGAGGTCTCCAAACACAGCCTTCACACAGTTCTGCCCCTCTTCTTGTATGGAGACCACTCCTTCCGCCAGTAGAGCTTGTGTTCCTTCCCCTGGCAATGTGGCTGAGTTTTAAACCAGTGATTGGGGGTGGATTCTTATGCAGCAATATATAATCCAAAATTTCAGGAATATTTATATGGACCTTTATATGTTTATAATGTCCTTATTCTCATTTTTCCTTTCTTAGTTTTTTACTAATTTATTTATTAACTTTAATTTTTTGACTCCCACCTATTATAATCCCCCCCAAGACACTATTTCCTCTCTGTCTTTCTGTTGACGATTCTTTTCATTTACAGTTGTGTTATTTCTAAATTGTAAGAACACTTAAGATTATTATACTTTTTTTCTATCCTCATTACACTTTTCTTTAGTTATATTTTTAATTTAAATATGTTTAGTCCTTGATTAGTTCCTTAACCGGGCCGGTTTTCACCTAATCATCCCATTTCTTGCTGTGTGTAGGACAAATCAGCATTCAACTTCTGACAGAAATTCACAGGTATCCTTGACACCACTGATTCAGTAACACATAATATATTCTATTTTTTTTTGCAGAATACCTGGTGATGAATCATACAATGAGTAATCACAGGTGTTCGACACCTTATGTTTTCAAAGACATTTTATACATTTTTCTAAGACTTTTTATGTTCTGCATATATTTTCACCACCATCTTTTGTAATACACAGATTCAACTTCACATTGTACTGAATCAGTGTTTCCTCAACTTCTTTGAAAATATTGTCAATTGTAGTTATAAAATAGACTCTTCATTAATGCTACTTTTTCAGTCATTTCAAACTTGGCATTGACTCTTGGAATAAACAACAAGGTAGTGTTGGTAATATCCATTGACTCATAAAGGGCCAAGAAAGGTCACTTGAAATTATTTGTCTTGGTTTTTATTGACTAATGATAATACTTCCAGTATCATTAGCTCATCAAACAACTGTTCTCACTAAAAGACTAATAGTCTTTAAAAAGACCACTTTAAACACATTTCTTCAATGGCTGCAACCAAACATAATTATCGATAATTCAACATGGAAACACTGCTTTCCCTGCTTGACTGGCAAAAGAATCACTCAGAAAATTAGTAAGTTTTCTGAATGCTGCTTTTCTGTGAGGTGGAAAGAGTGGGTTGAATGTATAATCTGGTAATGTTGGTGTATATTGTATTATTTTAGCCCAAGTATAGTGTCATTACATAATAAACACAATGTTTACCATCTATTTTAATAAGAAAATAGTGCATACTCCATAATGCCTTAAAATTGTGAGACTCAAAGTTTACTTTGTTCATCTTTTCTTCTTTTGACCTAATGGGACCTTTAGTTTCCCCATTATGTGATGATCTTGTTTGTCACTTTTCAGAGCTCTGTGTTGTTTTTCACTTTCTTCATGTGCTCTGTTTCTAAGGATTTTTATTTATGTTCCATCACTCATGAGCTGAGAGCATGCACTCATTCTCTGCTTCTCTTTTCCGTTCAGTATATGTTGTGATATCGATATCAACTCTGCTGATTTCAAAATACGTATTTCCCTATGTAAATGTGATTTAAAGTTTGCAGTACTATGGAGATAATCCAGCATTGTTTGACTCTTCATTTCTCTATTATCTTTACGTGAATTAGGTTTATTACTCACAGACAATTGCTTCTCTGAATCAGTTATTTTATAAAGTGATACAAAATGGTGATCTTCAAATTTCATCAATTTTCCCCACACTTCTCAGTTGGCCCTGTTTTCTAAGGACGAGTTTTCTATCACGAAACACAGCTGTTTGTTTTTATGCTCTTCCTATAGAAAATCAGGGGAAAATCTTACTTTTTCCTTGCTTCTTTCTCCAGCCCCTTCAGCATAAGAAAGTGATCTGACAGTCATTCACCCCCTTTGATTATGTTTAGCTCTTTTATGTGCGACTTTCTTAATCCACTTGATTCGTCTGGGACTGGTAGATATTGTGTCTCCTTCTGTTGTTTTGACCACCCTCCAAACTTTGTGTTTTCTCTAGTTTTTGCTTCAAGGAAGTTGTGTCTTTCATTTGTGGCACAGGGAGCATTAACCTTTTGTATGTGCTTTGCATACTTTAGATTTTTAAATGTCTCTTTTTGGTCTGGATCTGCCTTGGCTTGTATCAAAATCATATTCCTTGCATTGGTTTTTGTTTGCCTTTGTCTCGTCTTTTCACCTTTTTTAAATCACTTTGCTTAAGTGCAGAGAATATTGAGTGGAATTTTGTCAATGATAAAAACGAAAAGCCTTTTTTCTTTTATAAACTTATATTCATTGTTGTGGCAAATATTTAAAATACAGGTTTTCTTGCTTCAGATGCGTGTGTGCGCGTGCGTGCGTGTGTGCGCACGTGTGTGTAAACTGTTGTGATGCGTCCATCTCCGTGTTACTGGTGCCAAGGAGAGTCTAGTATTAGGTTCGTACCTGACAAACACTTGGTGAGCAGAGGAATGGATGTTTAGGATCATGCATTTTCGTCTCAGGTGAACCCGAGCCTCGCCACTTCCTAGCTATACAATCTTGAGAAAGTCATGGAGTCTTTTTTTTTTTTAATTCATCTGATAAATTGAGATATTACCACCTGCTTTACAGTGTTGTTGAAAAAGTTGCCTGCAGTCCTGCTTATAAAATGACGGTGCTGGCACGTTTGAAGTGATCAAGAGACGAGATACACAAGTTTGCTCACATCCTGCCATGTCAGGTCCCAAAACCAATGTTGCTGGGATCTAACCCATGTTTTGCTTTAAGTGAAATTCCTTGACGTACCTAAGCTTTTTAATTTCTTCAAAGAAAACCACGGTACACGGTTAATTCAAAGTTTATTTTTAAAACATTTGAATGAATGAAGTCTTTCACCTGAAAAGTGAATGGAATATTTGACCTTTGATAGAGATATCCCTGAGGCATGTAGAGGAGAGAAAATGTATTAATCCTTTCTTTCTCAGGTAGATTAAATTCTTACTATGAATACAAAGCTCTTACCCTATTGAGTTATCCACTGCAGTGTGTAGTTTGGAGGAGACCCATCTGAAGAGAGTTTTTCAATTATAACCTAACCGGGGAATTTTTTTTACAGCAGGATTAAAATAGATGGGAGAGGTGACATAATAAAGAATGACTGAGAGTTTCTGCAGGTAGAATAGTCAGAGGACATTGTCCAGAAGTGCCCGAGTGATGGGAAGAATGAACTAGACCCCAGGGAAATAAGCGTTCCAGGCAAAGGGAGGAGCACACGTAAATGTGTGATGTGGAAACAGACTTCTGTTCAGAGTACAAACTAGCTTACGTGCCTGGGAGTGTAGTGAGTAAAAGAGGAGAGGATTTCAAGATAAGGTCCAATTTTATTTACTTATTTTTATTGTTTTCACTTTTAATCCAGTCCAGGAAAGTTGATTTTTATCTTAAGCCTTTGGAGTATTTTAAACAGAGTAGTGACACTGTCACCTTTAAATGCTTTCTAGAAGATCACTCTGGCTCCTTGTGTGGAGAAAGCATTTTAAAGAGGATGTAAAAAGAGGATTTAGGTGACTGTTCCATTCAAGGATTATAAGGATTTGGAGCAGTGTGGGGTTCAAGGAAGTAGACGCATCTGGATGCATTTTGTACGTTAAATGGACGGGAATCAATGGATTGAAAGTGAGGAAACAAAAATCAGAGCTAACTCTAGAATTGGGGGCTTCAGCAATTGAATTGCTAATGGTGACATTTATAGATCTGGAGAAGAAAGGAAATGGTATAGGATTGAGGATGGGTTGGAATTAAGAGTTTGTTTTTAGATCCTGATGTTGAGGTTCCCATTAGACAAGTAGGAGATGTCGCGTCTGAACTTAAGGGAGTTGTTACCATATACGTGGTATTTAACATTATTAAATTGTGCAGTTCCACTGCAGACATTTGTAAGGTAGAAGGGAAAAGGACCCCAAAGAGGTCCCTAGGAGTTCTATAACATTTAATTATTGAGCCACCAGGCAGAGGCTCTTAAAGGAGGTGGAGAAGGAAAAAGGAAAGCCAACCAAAAAAAAGATTCGAAAAGAAAAGAGTGTTTACCCCTGTGGAATGCTGCTCAGACATCGGTCCTGACATGTCATGTCTGCGAGAGCAAAGCAGAAATCATTGGATTTGAGGACTAGTAGGGGTGCAGACTGGGAGCTTGAGAGGTTTAGTCTAGCTGGGATGGTGAGAAGTAAAGCCAGAATTTGGCAAGTTGAGGAGAGAATATGGAGTTAGGAAAACAGAGACCGAAGATAGCCCATTCAGTATGTTTTGATTTGATGGAGAACCAAAGATGTTTTCTCTCGGGAAGAAGATGTGGTGGTGGTTAGGGCGTGGTTGGACAGGGGCGCTGGTAATTGTGCTGCAGCACCTCAGCCTTCCACCAAAATTATACAAAGCTCATCCAGAAACACTCTTGGACGTACCTAGAAGTCATGTTTGATAAGGGCACCCCTGACCAGTCAAGTTGACGTTTAAACTAATCAGATCACACATCTGTTCCTCCACCAATTTTCACTGCCTGCCCTTCCCTTACAAAGCCTAACTTATATATAAAGCCATTCTTGAATCCACCTTATCTGACACTCAGACTTCCCCAACCACAAAGCTTCCTACTGGCCGTTCAGAGCTTGAAATCTGCAGAGACAGGAGATACAGAACCTCTTAAAGCAAGCGGGTCCACCTTTGAGATCCCTGCTGTCAAATTCTTCCTAATAGATCATCCCTCAGTAACTCACACTTGTTCTGGTTCTGACTGAATGGTTAGAAATACTTGAAATCCCTACTCGATATATCTATCCTTCAGATATTTGAAAACTGCTATCTTACTTTTTGGAGTTAACTTTTTTTCAGTTTTGTATATTACCTTTTAACAATACAAATTCTTGCAAAACTCACTTCAGCTCTACTGTTCTCTAAGTGTATGGGCTTTGCTGTTGCTGATCTCCTCAGAATGTGTGATGTTCATTACAGAATTCGGACAACAGGAAGAGACCAACTGGTACACATATAGTGGTCCATGCCCCCCACCATAATTTCTACAGAAAACTGAAGCCCTAGAAATAGAGGAAATACAGCTTCTGAAAATATTTGTAAGCAATAGACATATTGATTTCTAGAAAGATTTAGCATTGCTTTCAGGGTTTAGAAAGCCAATATAAAGTTTTTTAAACTCTATAAATAATATGTTGCGAGAGTTAAAAAGAAATCCTGAAAATTTGTATGCTTTGAGGAGTCTTATATGATATAAATGAAATCCATTCCCGACCAGGCTGGGTTCCACTGCCAGTCATGTTTGCATCCTGCAGTGTCCCCAGAGTGTAGCTCAATCTTTGAGCTGGGAGACCCTGAGCCCTCGGAACTGAGAACTGTGTACAGTGCCAGCGTGTGTGGTGGCACATGAAGGTTCTGTTGACAAGTAGTTCAGTAGCTATACTTTTGTACATAATGTAAGAGAATCTGTTTATTAAATATATATATATATATATATCTGTGTCAGACAACATTTTGAGAAAATGAAAATATGTTAGGCAGGCAAAGGAACGTAAGGAACAGACTTGTATCTGTATCTCTAATACAAGTATGGCCCAGGAGGACATATGACCAGGCACTGGAACTGCTCTAGATGTTATGCTTTAGGACATATTTTTCTTGGCATGGGAGTGAAAGCTGTGCTAGGTAATACTTAATTCTGACTCATCTTTGCAGTAATTGGAAGATTACTAAGAAGACGTCCATGGGCGCAAACTTCAGACAAGCGTGTAGGTGAAACCAGTGACTAACGTGTATAAGTGCACGTGTGGCTGAGAACGCGAGTGGTCTGCATTGGGAGGATTATAGATCTGTAAGAGCTTTGACAGCACAAAACAGTTTCTTCTGGGAATGAGCAGTGGGAAAAGTCCCGTAGTTTATGCTTTTAAAGAATACAGTTAATGCAAGGGAAATGAGAAGGAACATTAGAAAAATATTTATGTTCCATTTATATCAAATCTACCAATCATTATTGAGTATAATTTTTGCAGGTCAAATGTTGTATGTATGTATTTTGGAAACACATAGAAGGTTCATTCTGCTGCCTATGGAGTCATCTTAACAAATTGCATGTAGAACTTTAGCAGGAATATTGTACTAAATTGTTAAAGTGGGCAATTCAGTGAAAAAGAGTGTGGCCTAATTAACATATTGAGGTATCCTCAACCTTACTGAAATTTACAGAATCGATAACTTAAACAACAATGAAATATCACTTCTGGAGTATTCAATTTTTAAATATGAAAAGGTAATATCCTTACTGGAAAGTTGCAGTGAGATGGTCTCTCTTCTACAATCTTAATGGAAGTATAAATTGATACTACACTTTAGAAAGCATTTTGGTAATGTCTAGTAAAAGTGTAAATATTATGTGTTTTATAACCTGGCATTTTTGTTTTTAGCAATTTATACTCTAGAAATATTTCCTCAAGTCTAAAAAAACATATACAAGAAGGTAGCACTCTTTATATTAGCGACATGTTAGGAGTAACTCATCAAATATAATAAATTACTATATATTTTTTAAGAAACTACTATACTACGCTTAAAAAGAATGATGGAGAGTTGTATTTCTTAACATGGAATATTGTGCAAGCAGAATAGCCAAAAGAAAGTGACATTTTGCCATACTTGAGACGAAAATTTTAGAATAGCTAAAATAAAACGTCAGTTTTATATAAGGCATAATTTACTTTTTATAAAAATATTATATACATTTGTATATACAGAAGGAAAAATCAAAGAAATATTCAAAATGTTAGGCAGTAGTAATTTATTAGGTACCGCACCAATTTGGGAGACTTTCACTCTTGTAATACATGATTGGATTTTGTAATGCTTGAATTTGGATGGTTTTTATACACTCTAATCAGGAAAAATGTAACAATGTTAGAAAACAATAGGAATTAATGTAAGACTAAATTAGTATATTCTTATTTCTATTCAAGTTACTTCTGGGACAGTGTTCACAACCCTCTGGCTGGTCTGGTGATTCTCCTCCTTCTAATCTCATCTCTCACTTTTTCGTCCATGAATCTTGGTATTTAGTCAGGCTGCTCTGACCTACTCTGTGTTTAAAAAATCTGATTTGCACAAGCTCCCATCCTTATTTCCGTAGGTGCCAGGCTTTCCTTAACATGTGGTATTGACTGAATGACCAAGGGTGACATAACACTCATCGACATTTGTCCACTCAAATACATTAGCACTGTCACATCATTGACATAAATTCCTAGGACTCTTATAGACTAAACAACAGCAATTACAACAACCAAACCGATTTCACAGGCCAGTGTGTGCTCAGATCCATATCTGCTTTGCCGAAAAGTCAAAATACTGTCGAGTTTCTATGCTTCCCCAAACTGGGAAACTAAAGACTTTCTTTTTGTTTATTTTTCATACCACCATTCTTGGTTCACAGTTGGTATTCCATGTAACAGATTTATCTTAGAGGTTCCAAATCGAAAAGTCAATGGAGAGGGAGGAGAGATATAGAAAGAAGCTACTATTTCTCATTTTGTAATTTAATAAAATATGAGAACAGAATTTCAGTTTTTATTTTGACACTTTACAGAGCTTTGGGAATAACTGCTCTCTACTTCTGCTCTTGGCAAGCAGCCCTACAATGTCCCTGGGCTACCCTGTGGCTGCCACAAACAACACTGCTTGCAAAGATCATATCCACCTTACATCTGGCTCTTCTTTTTGTTCCTGAAAGCTTGTATTCCTGATTTGATATCCCAAATACACTCTCTTTCTCTAGAGATTATTATCATTATCATTATTGCTAAGTTTCTGACATGTCACTTTGCCATCTAGATTTTGTTTTGTGAAGAGAAATGTGGGAAATCAAACACTCCAACCAACAGAGACAATTATCAAGTGCATCTGGAAACTTCACTGAGGTAGATCATATTTTGGACCACACAGTAAATTTCAATAAACGTAAAGGACTTAAGTCATTCAAATTATGTTTTCTGATTACAGCAGAATCAAATCAGGTATCCAGTAATTTGTAAAATATGCCAGAATTTGAAATTAGACAATAAACTCCTCAACAATACCTGGGTCAAAAGAAATCACATGACAAATTAGAATATGTTTTGAATTTAACAGAAATGAGCAACAATGTATGAAAATTTGTGCGATGCATTTAAAGCAGTACAGGAGGAAATGTACAGCTTTAATTTTGTTTCTTTTAATGAGGAAAGAAGGTCTCACACTAATGAGCTCAGCTTCCTCCAGGAGAAACTAGGGAAGGAATAACACATTAAATCAAAACCTGGAAGAAGAAAGTAAGTGAAAAAGATAATATAAGAAATCAATGAAAATGAAAACAGAAAACCACCAGAGGAAATCAATATGCCAAAATCAGGTTTCCTGGAAAGATCAATAAAAATGATAAACTTCTAATCAGAATGGTCAAGAATAAAAGAGAGAAGACACGAATTACCAATAGCAAGAAAGAAAGATACTATACCACTAACGATTCTGCAGATGCTAAGAAGACACAATAAAAATGTTATGCCAGTGAATTAGATAACATAGGTAAGGTAAAAATAATCCTGAAAAATTACCCAGTCAATCAAGGGAAAAAAAGATGACTTGAGAAACTCTGCCTATTGGAGACATAGATTTCATAGTTTAAAAAGATTTCCACAAAAATGATACCAGGCACAGAGAGTTATACTATTGTATTACACCTAACATTTAGGAACGGAAAAATAATAATACCACCAATCCTAACAAATTATTCCAAAACCTAGAAAGGGCAAGGGGACACTTCTAAACTCAGTTTAAGACCCTCGCCTAATCTGTATTGAAATGTGAAAAGAGACATTTCAAGAAAAGAAATTATCTTTATAAACATAGATATGGATTTGAAATATGGATCAAGGGGCAATAGTGGTTGAATATTAGCTTTCCATAGGTCCCTAGTTCTGAATTAGTTTAGCAGTTTCTCCCCTCTTTCCACTAACACTTAACAGCAACCACAGCATGAGTGTAGAAACAGATAGTGTGCTGGATGTAATTTGGGGTTAGCCATTCGCACATCAACGTAAAAGAAATGTGTGTGTGTATGTGTCCTTAAAGCATACACTGGCCTGTCTCTGCCCTTCAGTAACTCCATCCTCTGGAAGGTGGAGTGAGTTAGCTGATGGATGCATTTGGTAAGAATCACTGAGCGGGTACAGGTTGGCTTCATCCTTCCTCCATCGGTAACCATCTTGTCCACAGAAAGCTCGTGCTCTCGTCTGCAACCCCAAGCTGTATGTACATTGCAGAGAAGTCCACAGCTTTTGGAGGAAGCTCACCCTGGTCCAGCACACTGAAGTAGCGATAAGCCTGCAAACTTGGAATTCAGCCTGCAAACTCAGAATTTAGCACGGACATCTTTCTAACAGAAGTAACTAAGCCACAATTAATGATGATGTTGATTTGGGCACTTCTATATTTACGTGTTTTATTTTACAGTTTGTTCTGTAACAGTAACAGGTTCGTGACAAACAGTCTAACTCCTAGGGACCCCTCAGAGACCTCGGCAAATGCTGGTAGCAGGAGTGATTTGGGACTAAGGAAGTTTATGGAAGAGTCAGGTGGGTGGAGTGTTTATGAGTGATGTTTCCTCAAGAATAAGGAAGATGAGAAATGCTGCCAAGCATGAAATAAAGATACCAGAATCTCGAGGGGGACGTGCTAAGAAGATTCTACTACAAAATGTGTGTGGGGGGAGTGGGGGTTGAAAAGCACGACCTTGGAGTTGATGTTTGAGAAGAATAGAGGACTCAGAATCGGATGTTAATAAACGCAAGAGATCCAGGGCTCTGAATAAGGTTCTCTCTCAGAAAATAGTAAAATAATGCCAATAGGTGAGTGAAGTTTTATGTCAGTTCTAAAATGGAATTATCTCCTTGGGACCTTGGCATTAACCTTTCAAAGAAAAATACACGGTTATTGCTTACAGCATTATTTCCATTCTATACTTACTTTTCACAGCTTTGGGACTTTTTTGGTAGCTGGGGAAATGAATTTATACAATTTTTCTTTCGTTTTGCTTTTATCTTATTTTGAAAACTGGCTGTGTGTTTATGGCTTAGACTTTCAATCTGTCATTTCTCTTCTAAAATTTGTGCGGTGACACTGATGCCAGGTATCAAATCCAGCCATCTCTAAAATGCCACTGTTCAAACCAGCCGTCTCAACACATGAGCCATAAGACTTTATTACTCTAGGGGATTAAAAAATATCCTAGAGTCTTGGTGGGGCTTTTGAGGTCTTGCCATGAATTTGTAGTGATAGCCAAAACAAAGCGGGGATATTTCTGAAGAGTGGCACTTCAAAAAGTCTTTTCCTTGCTCTGGTCCATTTTGGATAGGCAATGAAATGTTTTCTGGGATGCCTTTTTCCTGATCTTAATGGAAAACCTTTCAGTGTTTTGTTGTGGAATATGATATCAGCTGTAGGTTTTTCATATATGACCTTTGTTACGTTGAGGTAATTACTCTATTCCTACTTTCTTGAGAGTTTTTATCATGAAATGGTATTGAATTCTGCCAGATGCTTTTTCTGCATCTATTGAGATAATCATATGACTTTCATCTTCCATTCTGTTAATGTGGTTTGTCATATTAATTGATTTTCATATGTTGAGATATCCTTGCATCTCAGGGGTAAATCCCTTATATCATGGTGTAGGATCCTTTTAATGTGTTGTTGAGTTCAGTTTGCTAGTGCTGTGTTGAGAACTTGTGCATCTATGTTCATCAAGGATATTGCCTGTAGTTTTCTTTTCTCGTGGTCTGACTTTGGTATCAGGTAAGATTGGCCGCATAAAATGAGTTTGGAAGTGTTCCCTTCTTCAATTTTTTGGAATAGTTGTGGAGTTCATTCTTCTTTAAATATATGATGGAATTCATATATATATACATGAAAAATGTCACAATATGTTATCTGAGTTCTGGGGAAACTTTGGATAGTCTAATCAAATTTCCAAGACCTCTTTAAAAATAGCGTGCCGAATGTAAGATCAAGCTTCTGGCATCATCCAGACTTGGTCTTGAGCAAATAATTAATAATTGAAGATAGAAATGTGTGGGATTAAAAGTAAAACTTTCTGGAAACAGAGTATCTGAAAGGCATCTGCAGTTATTTGAAAGCAGCCTAACATCCCACAGTGCGTGCTGAGCTGTGCTGACCACGGGCACCAAGTCTGAGCAGTAACAGAGGGCAGCATGAATAAGATACCAGCCACCTGCCAGCTATGTAGTGAAAACAAGTGAAGGCTGCTGTGGGGATTTAGCAGAAGTCACTCAGCACTGAAAGAGTTCCGGGCTTCAGTGTGTGCTTCACATTAAACTATGTGCCAAAGAAGACTCTTAATCCGTGAGATCAGCCAAGAAAGAATAAAATGAAATTGTCAATAGGATGCTGAATACATGAACACATTACTACATGTCGGATATGTAAGTAGAATCCAAAGGAATATATTGTATAAATCCTCAGAGAAATGACAGTAGAGAACAATGTAAGCAACAGCATATTAAATTAGATTTTAATTTGAGGCTGAATGTCAAGAAAAATATGTATGATTATCAAATTGAGCCTGATTTTCATAGTTCCTTAAAATTATATATATATATCAACTTATATTTATATTATATGTAACCAACTTAGCTGAGTTAAATTTATAAATATATATATATGTATATATATAAATTTTATTCAGCTAACTTGATTAAATTTTTAAAAGTTGTAGCAGGCTTTGGGAAAATGCTAAAGTTTGAAGTTCAGCACGTTGTTGTATCTATAAACCTGAAACAGACATTAAAAGCCCTGATATAGATGTGTATCCCTGTATTAGCTTCTTAACGTGAGACTCAACTGCATTGTAAAATAGGGATTATAATCATTTTTCTCTTTTCCAAAACTGTTCTGAGAAGCAGACATGGTAATATATATTCAAATCCTTGGAAAAGTTCTGTGCAGTTGTAGAGGGTCATTGAAGTAACCCATGACCTTATGTTAAATTACAGTTCTGAAATTTGCCATTTTTTGCCACCCTTTTTTTTTTAATCAAAATGCTTGGCCCTTCAACAGCACCATGAGCTTTGCGAGGGAGATCCCCGCCCCTATGAAGCCACAGTGATGGGTAAGGTGACCCGAGGCCTCGTCGTCACTGATCAGTTCAGGACCCCTCTCTCCGGGGGATAAAACGGTGGCTTCTTCTGGGACTTACCCCACTGAAGCTGTCAGAGATGCAGTGTCGCTGGGCTGAGAGGCTGGGCTTGAAGCTGCTGCTGACCCTTTTCCCTCATGTGAGTAAAACTTGTGTTAAGTTTTAGGCTAACTGGTGCGGCCAAAGCTGACAGCTCGGCACAGGCCTCTGAGTCTGGTTTCTAACTCTACAAATGAACTGCAGAAAACACTTTCTTGTCTTTTGAGTTGAAAAACAGGATCTTGGAACTTTCAGGTGAGACAGTAGTCTTGAATAGTGTTTTTAATCCTCAAGTGTCCTTTTTTTTGAGTGTGAGAAGGCCCAGCCCTGGAAATTTGACATGAACGAGGAAAGGGGAAAAGCTGAAATGAAGACTTACACTGTCCTCAAATTAAATAGACTGGAGGAGGGTACCCCAGAAAGTTAAAGGCACCGAGGCCTCGTGGTGGTCTGTGAGATGTCAGAAGGAGCCCAAAAGCAGGAGAGACTCCTCCAGGGGATGATCTGGGAAACTCCACACTTAGAAGTGGTGAGGCAAGGGTAGAGCAGGATCCTGTAGCTCCATGGAAAGTCTTGGGAAAGAATCCACAAAGGCACCCAAGCCTGCTGAGGTCCAGAAGATGTGTCAGGTAGCATTACAGCGCTGCCCACAGATTCCCAAGAGGAAGGTGGGAGGGTGAGGAGAGGGGTGACGTGCCCTAAGGACACTCCCAGACTTGTGAAGATGCCCGGTGAATTTTCACTGCCTAAAAGTCAAGGCTTAACAGCAACCATAGGAATCATGCCATAGGGGGTACAAAACTGTGTGGATATTAAAACTGGTATGCTGAAAATTGTGGAAAGTGTTTATCTTGTTGACTATGTGGCATCTGCTATAAGGCAGAAATAAATGCTGTAGAGAAAAGTGTGTGTAGTTATAGAAAGATGAGGTTATATTTTGCATTATATGTGGCTTATAAATTATATATGCTGGGATCCAGAAAGTGTGGTGGTCTGGTATTGCCTTATTTTTTTTAAGTTCTAAAGTTATGTTTTCACTGTGTTTTCTTTAACCTTTAGGCACCAAATTTGAGGCACTTCTAAATTTAAAGAAGAGAACTGAAATAAATACACTGTCTTCACCAAGTTTCCAGATATTGTAGTGCCAAGGTTTCATTTTTGTTCATTTCTAACACATTTACTTTGACATTCTTTTGAAGAATCAGTGGAGAAACTGATAATTGATTATGTTAGTTTCCAAGTGCCCTTGTTCTCAGTACATTAAATGTATCTGAAAGAATGGTTTGCTTAGCGACCCCCTCAAAGAACCAAAAAAAAAAAAAAAATGTGTTCACGTTTTTATGTCTGCCCCATGGTGAGAAGAGGGAGGATGAGGGAGTACTGCCTGCTGACCATGTAGTTCAGTGAATAATAAACTAATAGAGACACAGACTAGTTGAATCAAAATTAAGATGTAAAAAGTGAATTCAATGATGGGAGAGAGCAGGAGAGCGGGAAGTCAGACGGAGCGGGACACAGAGACATTCAGACCAGCACGTGGCACTTCCTGTGTGACCGGGACGGTCAGCACAGAGAAGCCGCGTCAGCCTGGACCCTGGAAAACTGGGATTCCAGTTTGTTCTTGAAATGATTTACTAGTTCACATTTCCCTGTGCATCCTTCCCACGTGCATTTGAGGCTTTTTCTCTTGTTCCTCTGTGTCCCTGTAAGTGAGAGCTCAGCATACATGTGGCTGTGTTCGTCCTATTAGTATCTGTGTGCCCTCCTTTCCTAGAGGGTCTGGAGGGCCCTTCCCGGGTGGCCCTAAGACTCACGGGTGATTCTCTTGCAACAGTGCTTGTCGGGAGCACTGAGTTCATCAAAGGGGGTAACATTTCTCAGGTTGATAACCCTTCCTCTGTGCTTTGACCGCACGTTCTGTTCTATTCTATTCTCCTGTAATGTAAGCTTCTCATATGATTCCATTAGAGTTACGTGCATGCTACTCTGAATTCTCCCCCTCCTCCAGCAAGGAGACCTGAGCTGCTGCTGGGGGCAACTCAGGGACGGGCTGCACCTCGACTGGATGCATGTCCATCAGTGTCCAAGATTAGTCTTTTATATACAAGCACAGAAGAGAATGAGTCAGAGACAGAGAGACAGAGGCAGAAAGAGGGACCAGGAGGCAGAGAGAGATGGAGATAGACCAGAGATATGGAGATAGACCAGAGAGACAGAGATGGAGATAGACCAGAGATATGGAGATAGACCAGAGAGATGGAGATAGACCAGAGAGACAGAGACAGAGCCTGCACAATAAGCCTTCTTAACACCCTGGATGCCCCCTTTCCCCACACACTGGAAAATCCTCTTCCGTTTAGGTTTCATGTAGAGTTTAATTCCCAAAGGGGAAACAAACTTTACAAATACCATCTGGTGTATATATTAGTAAAGGTGGAAGATGCTATTTTTTACTTTGTTAACAAAACATAATCATATACTTGTGGTTTTGTTCTGCAGTTCCCAAGTGGGACTGGGAACCCTGGAGAGAAGTTAAGCGTGTGACAATGCGAGGCTTGTCAGAGTCTTTCTCACGAACACCTGGAGGAGGCCCAAGGGAAAGGGCTTGAGGGGTGCACCGACTTCCCTTGTGTCTTCAGCGCTCAGTGATTCTAAACCAGCCGAGTAAGCCACCTATGACTGCTAAAAAATTGTCCAAGTCTTCCCCTCCTTCACGGCAGCCCCCTGCCCCCGTGCTCTAGGAAGGTGGAGGGATCCACGTACCAGCTCTTTGGAGAGCTTCTTCCTGCTTGGAGTCTGTGCAATTGAACTTCTTGAAATCTCAGCTCTCCTATGGGCTCCAATACAACTAAGTCTTCTGTAGATCATTCAGCTTTTTCTATTTGTTTGTATGGGAGTGATGTTCTTCTGAAACGTTTCACCTCATGAATCCAAGTGCAACTCTGGGTTGGTTTTGAATTGGCAGCACATTTAAAATTTTGTCAACCTCCCTCTGTCCACCCCTTGGTGGCCCCTGACCTCAACCTTCCAGGCCATGACCTACGAGTCTGAGGGAAGATGCCCTTGGCGCCTCAGCGCACCAGCCACCGTTTCCAATTTCAGCGTCCTCAGAACTAGGGAAACCTCCACTGCAGGTTTGCTTTGCTGGGGCTGGATGTTGGCCACATAGAACTTCAGTACCTTCCCTGTTAGCTTCAAGCAGATTTTTTAAACATAGTTTGTCCATTTTTTCTGCTTGATTCAGTGGAGGATTTTGTCTAAGTTAGCCCACCATGACTGGAAACAGATCACTTTATTTTTTAATATAAACGTTGCTGTTTTATGGGGTCCTGTTACATATACAGATGAATTTAGGAATCAGTTGCTAAGTGTGGTTTTGAGACTTCCTGTCTAAAAATGTGTCTTTTTCAGCAGTGGATGGGGAAATAAGCAAATTTTCCAATTGCTTTTTCTTTTCTTGTCAGAAATCATAATTTGCAAAATTTAAGATACATTCAAAAGAAGAGACGCTGATAAGGAAAAAAAAGTAAAAATAAAAAAAAAATTTAAGTGTCTTTTTTTCTAAATTTTTAGGGATTCAGACATAAGGGCATTGTACTGTCAGTACTGTTCATTGATACCCTAAGCAAACTCAGCTGCTGGAGATCACAGTGAGGTGCCCGCTTTCTTCACCTTTCCAGACTTACTGTAATGAGAGTGGATGTCAAATCAATTCATACATTTATAATTAATATTTATAAGCAGTACATTTTAGTATTGGGCTAAATGACATGTAAAGCTTCTGCACAGTCGTAGTGGTATTGAATATTTGATCAACACCAAATGGAAACTTTGGATATTTTTTCAAATCAGTCACTAAAGTGAGAGTAAAGATTCGAGGTAAAGGAACAGGCCTGGCATGGCAGAAACAACCTATAAATAGCACTTAGATGCTCACACTAAATTTAGAAAACAGTTATCTTACATATTTGTGCTCAGTACTCGTAATGGTATAACCTACAACTGACAAAGAATGAATTTCTGCTGCAGAGGAAGAAATAAACTCTCCTTGTGGCTAACAAATTGTATCTTAACTGTGAAACAAATATAGAGTTTACATTTTATTTTTTATTCTATAAGTCCCACAATCTAAGAGCCTTATGTTTTAACTACATTTAATATTTTAAAGGTACTTAAAAACTTTACGGCGGCAGTTTACATACTTCTTAGGTGGCAAAAAAAGTAAAACTTTGAAGACCAAAATATTGTCATATTCAAATGGGAAAACCTTAAGAAGAAAGTGTCTGGGTTTTAAAGTCAACAGCAATAAAATTTAGGGAGAGAACAATTATTCTTCATTCTTCTCCACTATGCAAAATGTATTTTTAACTCCAAGAAGGCTTTTATTTAAAAGAGATTCCTTTGAAGTACATCAGCTGAACAGACTTTATGAACCTCAAAGCTATCTTTATTTGTGCTGCATACAAGTGACAGGGAGTATGCGGTGCTACACACTATCCAGGGCTTCACGGCGACCAGACCTACGTGAGGCTGTCGGAAGTTCATTTGGACAAGCGCGGCTTGCAGGCAGGGGCTGTAGGGAACCCAGAGTACCGAAGGAGACAGTTGGGTGAGTTTCAGTTCCAACTTGAAATCCCCCCCAGAGAAGTCTTAATCCCTTCACCAGGGCAGAAGGCACCTAAACCCATTGAAACCCCACCAAAAAACAGCACTGGAACCAAAAACTGCAGGAGAGTTGCCTATAAATTATTAATTCCCTTGCAGGGTTTAAGAGGTCTGATGACAACCCTAATCCCAAGCAGAATTCTCTTCGCCTGGGGGATGCCAGCCTGGAAAACAAAGCACCGCCTTCCTTTACCACCTTGATAGCTGAAACCGCCCCCTTTCATAGGTAGCTGTGTCTCTGTTTCTGTACTTCTCTCCTCTGTTTTTCCATCGTTGCAGGCCATAGATGGATGTTCCTCCTTGTCTACTGGTCTGAGATTGATTTATTGCAAAAATCCTGTCCCCAGGAGCCACGGGAAGCGGTAGAGCCCAGGTGCAAATCTCCTCTCACTATTTGGATATTATGCAAAGAACAGTCCAAAATGCCCCATAAAAATGTGGCAACTACCATAGGGCTCAGCTTTAAGGCTCTCAGATAGAGAATGTAAGATGCTTCCAGCAAAAGGTATTTCCAAAGCTACTTTAGGAAAAAAGTAAAATCCAAACTTCGGAGTGTATTAAGTGCTCTCTGAAAAGCACACCACCACTTGGAGTACAAGAATGAGTGTTCCTCTGTGGGACCATGCTGTGCTCATTAAAAAACAATGCATATTCATCACTGTGCTTAGCAGTATGAATCAGGCAGCACAGAAGGTGCATCTGGGAGAGCAGCCTGCGGGCTGAGACGTTTTGTGTTACTAAATGAATACCAGTTTTATTTTGTCCTCACCTCGAAGTATTAAATATTTGAAAGAAAATTTTCCAAACCCTAAATATGTCTCTTTTCATTATTTGATTAGAATCAGGATTCGGTAGGATTGGAATATAAAATTAGTTTCCTTTGGAAGCAGATTGTTAAAGGAAGCTCCTATATTTTATTAGATTTTTCTCAAAACGATTATAAATATATCACAAAATGTGCTTTTGTACATAGTGCAATTGCAGATAAATAGCACATTTGGTCCAATAACATTTATTTATTTAGGAGCTACTGTTTAATTTCTTCATTTAGTGAATTGGAAAATAGATAACACAGATTATGTACTACCGAGCTTGGACAAGTGTGCAACAGCGTCCTCATGGGAGTACACGGGAGTGAATGATTGATTTTGACGGGAGAAAAATGTGGATCAGTGGGAGCCTCATGTGAAAGGTAGCATTTCAGCTTGACCTGGAAGGTGGCTCAGGTGACTCGGAGGGTTTCTCACACACACAGAAACTCAGGTATTTTTCATGCTAGGGTTTCATAGGCCAACTGCATAGTCTTTGTTTCTACCCTGATTGGCTAAATTAAGATAGTATTGAGTAAAGTACAAATGGCGTGGTTTGTCTTTGGTGAATATGTCTGGAGTGGGGACAGGAAGGTAACTGCTGAAGATAGGAGCTGGGGGAAGCTCAGGAGAGCGTTCTCTTGGTGAAGTTTTGGAGAGAACCGTTCACGGATTTACAACAGGAGATGCAGTCTCGTACATGTGTCTTAGGAAAATTGGTTGGAAAGAAGGATGCTATGGTGTAGTTAAGTCCTGCGGGCCTGGAGGAAAAAGCCATCCTAGGGCTACTGAGCTTTCCCAGATCTCCAGGGGCCTTGCATGGGACACGGGGGCAGGAGTGTAAGGTCGGGGCGGGTTACAGATGGGGAGGCTACGCCAGGACACGGTGATGGGTGGGGTGGGGGCTGTGAAGAGCCTTTGAAGGGGGATGGAGGAGTACAAGTGCTGATGCCTGGGGTGTCGGGCTGCAAATTACAGAAATAAACCCCGAGGAAGAGCGTATTGGTGCAAAGAAATAATGTTTCCTTTGTTTGTTTTTGGACCATATGACACCTTTTATAGTAAAAACACAAATTTTGAAGTACCTAATGGACAATAGCTTCTTTTTCGTCTATGATAACTGACTTAAATCTCCTAGATCTTACTTACATTCTTAGTTTCTCTGTTAACATCAGCCTTTCTTAAAATAATTTCAATAATAATTACAAACCAATCCATTTATTCTACTACATTATTATAGAATAGAATGATCAATTACAGCCAGACGGTTTTTAGACAAAGGAGTCCCTTAGAACAATTTTTTTCTATCCCTGCAGACATAAAGGACAAGATACACTAAGAATGACTCACTTTATCACAAGGAAATAATTCTGGACAAAGTGGTGGAGATTGCGGATGTAAGGGAAGTTCTTTGTGACCTCACCCGAGTCTTTTTTAAAGAATAGTTTTATTTAGTCTGTATTAATCAACATGATAAGTGCATCTTTCTTTTAGTTCAGTTATCATTTTATGTTATGCTTTACATTTTTATTGTGTTTTTTAAACTTTTATCTGTGCAGTATCTATTTTATTTGCTTTATTCCTTGTATTCCTTATAGTAAATTTGAGAGTTACATTTACAAATTTAAGTAATATATTGAATTATTTGTATAAGACATACATTGACTGCAATGAGAAAAAACAAAATTTTTTCTTTCTTAGTCTTTTTCTTCTCTTCCGTTCACAATGGATGAATGCTTAGTTTATTATATTGTTTTTCTTGGTATTTGCATTTATATAACTTATATCATACCCTAGACTTGAAATTTCAACTTTAAATTTAGATTTTGACACTTGACTGTAACTTCCCTTTGCCAAATATGTTGGTTATATTTATTTTATATTGTCAAATTTTAAAACATGTTAAGCACATTTTATTTTTTTTTAATGGTAAATGGATTCACCACACATCACTAAACTCACAGACGCTTTACCATTCATATCTGGATTGTTTCATCTTTTATTAGTTGTGGGTTTTTTTCCATTGAGTAGTCAATAAGACTCTATAACTTGCATCCCAGTATGTTCAGAAAGCTTTGGTTCTTCCTACTTGAAGGGCAGTTTAGCTGTAAAGAAGGTTCTAAGGTCATGCTTTAATTGCTTAAGAACTTTTTAGATTTATATTATTTTCCAGTTTTGAATGAAAAGTCTTTTCTTAACTTATAAAACCTTGTAAAATGTTACGGATGTGTCATTGTGTTGTTTGAGCAGTGATGATTCTTCCAGGCACAAAATGTTTTCTTTCAGTCCGTCTTTTTTAATTTCTGAAAAGTCTTCATTTAGTATATTATTTTTTTATTTTTTTTAAATGTATCTTTTGTTCATGTTACACATCTGCTGTGGACTTCCGTGAGTTGGCTTTGAAGGACACTTTTTTTAAATTAATTAATTAATTTATTTATTTTTGACTGCGTTGGGTCCTCGTTGCTGCCCGCGGGCTTTCTCTAGTTGCGGCGAGCGGGGGCTACTCTTCATTGCTGCATGCGGGCTTCTCACTGCGGTGGCTTTTCTTGTCGCGGAGCACGGGCTCTAGGCACGTGGGCTTCAGTAATTGCAGCATGCCGGCTGCATAGTTGTGGTGCGTGGGCCCTAGAGCACAGGCTCAGTAGTTGTGCCGCATGGGCTTAGTTGCTCCATGGCATTTGGGATCTTCCAGGACCAGGGATTGAACCTGTGTCCCCTGCATTTGCAGGTGGATTCTTAACCACTGTGCCACCAGGGAAGTCCAGTATATTATTTTAATACTTGATATATATGATGTATTCCCATGTTTCAAATTCAGAAATTATAAAGAATGTATAAAATAATAGATAAATCTGAAAAATATTATGGTTACTGAAGAAACCCAGAGAGATGTATGTACATATAAGTTTATATGTATGTGTATATATATATGTAGAGAGAGTTCTGTATATCTACATATACAGATGTATTTATTGATATGCATGTATGTAAGTATATGTATTTATATAGATAAATATATAGGTATGTATTTGTAGATATATATATATATAGATGAAAATGGATGTATATCTAGATATACAGATAAATATCTGTATCTCTATAACTTACATCTATCTGTATTTGGGGGTAGTTAGATACTTTTGAGAAAAAAAAAATCAAGTGATCCTGAATTCTGTTCCATCATAACAATGCAATTATAATACATACTAATTTATTTCTCTTATTTATTAAACATCTTTCAGAAATAGCTCATTGGAGCATTCTTCCTGGCTTATTTCTCCCCAACTAAACTACAGTTCAGAAACATTTATGATAACTCAGGGAAGTAACTTATTTCCTCCTTCTGTACTCAAAAGTCACCAGCTTTTCCTATACATAATAAGATGTTAAAATGGAAGATTTTTAGTGTCTGTTTCAGCTGAGACATAAGGACAATAGGGGTGAGACCACCATGCACTATTTGTAAAGATGTGAATTGCTTTTTCAGTCTAACTCCCTCCCCTGTGTCGAAGGTATAACAATGTCAGGAAGCTGGAAATCATGAGATTATCACTGATGTAAGATGACTTTCCTCTCCCGTCTCAAGAAGAAGGAGGACCCTAAGCATCTCCCAGAGATGAATATGCAACGAAAATAACACAGAGTCAGTCCAGCCTGAGACACCCAAGCAAGTGAATGACTGCAGGTTGGCTCTGATGGAACAGAGAAGACGCTGCTGCTGTGTGCCGCTCACCTTGACCCCTCCAGAGCCTGGTGGGGCAGGAGGATGGGGCAGACAGGGAAGCTGGCAGCCCCGGAGCCTGGGGCATTGCAGCAGGTCGACAGGAGGCAAAGACCCCAGTGATGGGAGGGAGGAGGGGGCTGAGCAGAGCCAGCTCTGAAGAACTCACTCAACAGGGTCCACATCCCGCCTTTGCTCTGTTCACAGCACATGAGTGAGGAGGGTAAGAGGCAAAGAGGAAGCCCAGGCACTTCCCGCTGTGCTCACCGAACATCAGGAATTGCAGATTTGGGAAAAAAGTTTAGTAGTTTGGTATTTTCATTATTACGTGTCCTAACCAGAATTACCCCGAAATGGTGAGAACCATTAGGGAATAAGATTTCCCAGAATCATTTTAAAAGGGTAGTAAGAGACAAAAATAAAGTTTCTTTACAACTTTATCTCATGACTCTTACTTGATTACAGCTAAAATGACTTAGTAATAATTTGATGATGCTTGTATTATTAAACATTCTCCAACATGACACATAAAATATTTAGTTTTGATTTTATATGAAATAATTATATGAACATAAATTAATCAGCTGAGAGAACACATCTGTACTCAAGGTTATAAGACGCTCGGCAGCCTTGTGTTCCTCGTTCGTCTGCTGACTGGATTTAGCACTAAGCCTTCACTAGTGCTGTTTTGGGGAAAAAGAGACCCATTTTTTTTTAATGGGGGTAATAGTGAATACTAACCACTTAGTCTCTCACAGGGTTTTTTGCTAATGAAAGACAGAAAAGCACATATAAATTATATCTGTTTCTAGCTTCAGTAAATAAGTACGATGACTTTATGAAGGTACCTGCTACGTGGATTTACTGTTTATTTGCTGATTAGCAAACTAAAGAACAAACCAAGATGGCTTTGTTTAATTTAGGAAGAGTGATGTATTCATGACATTGCTTATGGTTCAGGATAAAATGCTAATGTGGCATAATTTAAATGATGTATCCAAATGCAAACACATATAATGAAAAAAATGTTTGTATTTGTCCTAATTGTAAATACAAGGTGTTAACTCAAATAAGAAGAAATAACATTGCCCAGAGATTGTGGCGAGCAGCACATCCACACTTGTTTTGTTGTAACAAAGGGAAATCATTCAAATGTGATGTTTTCAGACTGTTGACTCCTTCATTGTTTTGCCTCATATGGTTAAATAAACTTTGTTGTATATTATATGTCATACGTGTGATACAAATATGAATCCCATATAGAAATGTTGGATAATAGCGAAACACTACTTACAAAAAACTCCTGCAGAAGTCATTGATGAGTGCCTTTGATAAGCTTTGTCCTGTTTCTCATAACCCATACTTCAAAGATTTTTTCTTTACTCGTAATGCAGATCTCATTTTTTCTTTCCTGTTCTTCAGTTCAGTGTGGGGCAGTGAACAGTTAGTAAGCTTGAGTTATGTAATAGACTGTATAATATTTGAAACTAGTTATAAGCTCTCTGCTCTGCTGCACTCAAATGTGAATATCTCCCGTGTTCTCATCTTTTTCCCTCTTCTCAGAATGTTTATTTTCCAACTTCTTAATAAAATCATAGAAGCGAACTCTACCCTGTTAGCCATTGTTTGCTGCAGACCGTAAGGAACTAAATATGTGAAAAAGCAAAAACGGTGTCTTTAGGAGAGAGGAAGACAGCTGCCTATATTCTTGACAAAACAGATTCTATTCCAGGCCTCAAACTATTATCTCCCTATTACAGCAAGTCATTTCTAAGGATACATACCCCTTATGTGTCCATCCCTACATCTGGGGGGACAGAACAGCCAGAGCAAGCAGTATTTTCCCTTCATTTCAAATTCCAGAAACTGATGTTCTGCCTGTGTATTTGCTGATGGCTACTTACCATCTTCCCTGAGTTTAACTCATCTTCTGGGTCAGCTTCTGAGATGCCCTTATATCAGAATCCACACAGTAAATGGCAACAAGTGCTGGTCCATGGCCCTCTGATGATCTCCACAGGAGTGTGTCATGTGAATAGGACTTGCTTTCACGTGGGTGTGAGGTAACTCGCAGTGCACAGATATTGAAAGTTGGAATTCTACAAAAAACTAACATTTGAATGCAGAATGAGGAGAATAAAGGAAATATTCTTTCCCTTTTTATTTTAACCTGGTCTTATTGGCTATACCAGGATTTCAACTCCAGTAGAAGTAGAGTTGAGTAGAGCTTTCTGCCTTGCACAGACATACAGTGCCTAGAATGTAGGCAAAAGAAATTTTTGAGAAAGACAACTTATATCTTTTGTAAGATACGGTTTATTTTACTTATACGTATTAAAAAAAAAAAAAAGTCCATCTAAAGCCTACAGGTTGGACCGAGTAGCTGTCCTCAGCTTTCCTTCTTCATGTAACTGGCCTCATCTCTTAATCAATGTGACTAAAGGACTACTCTCCCTGTCGGGGCACCACTGGATATTCCATGGTGGTGTCATCGTCCCGCTCATGTGACCTGGCCGGTGCTAACCCGTCAGTTTTTAGTTTCAGGGTCCTAACTGGCAGACCCCGTCATACATTCTGTAAATAGTTCAGAAAGCTCTAAGCAATTTATTTCTAGATAAACACTGTCTTTATCTGCTCTACAGATGCTGTCTGACTCTGGATTCCTAGATCTTCCTGTCTTATTAGGCCCAGGAGACTCTGCTAGTGTTTTTTGTGGATTCAGCATTTAGAAAGGGCTTTTTTTGCTTGGACTAAGAAATAGGAAACTTATTCATGATCTGCACAAAACCCTAACACATACTCAGAGTTGCGTTAACAGAGAACTGAGAATTGATAGAGTAAAGCATTTTCTGTCCAGTGTTGTTAGCTCCAGGAGAGCAAGGGTTGAGGCCGTCCACCAGCTACAAAGTGTTTTGGCCACGCCGTGGGCCCCACGTTTATTAATAGGCAAAGTGAGCGTGGCAGACGTGGCTGTCCTAGTGAACATCGCCGTCGCTGAACTTGTATTTGAAACTCCATTTTTACAGTTCTATTAGAATTCTAAATCTGTAATCTTTCAGTCACCTAAAACAAAATTGGCCGCAGAGCTATCTCAGCTGATTCTGAATCAGCACTAACATTTGCTGGGTGTGTGATATGTCCCAGGCACTACTCTGAATATCAGACACTCATTTCCTCACTTAATCTTCAAAAATATCTGCAGATACCGTTATTGTCTCTATTGCCTCATAGGGTTGTTTTGGGAAGTAACAGATTATCTTTCAAAATAGCACAAGACTAGGGCTAAAATAAACACTCAAACATTTGGGTTTTGTTATAATGTTGCTATTACTAAAATGATGTAAAAATAAGATATACCAGAAACTATCTTTAAATCACTTACTTTGAAAAGGTAGAGATGTTAAAACTCTCATCAAATTAGGAATAGTTGGGAAAATCCCCAATTTGATAAAGAACATCTACAAGAGCACTGAGAGCCTCTTGGAACTAATAAGTGATTATAGCAGAATTGCAAGATACAAGGTTAGTATACAGAAGTCAGTCTTTTTCCTATATACCAGCAATGAACAAATGGAATTCAAAATTTTAAACAATACCATTTATCTTACCGCTCCCAAAACTGAAATATTTAGGTATAAATCTAACAAAATACAAGCTTTATGTAAGGAAGACTATAAAACTCTGATGAAGGAAATAAAAGAAGAACTAAATAAATGGAGAGATACTCCAAGTTAATGGATACAAAGGATTAATGTTGTCAAGATGTCATTTCTTCCCAATTTGATCTCTAGATTCAATGCGCTACCAACCAAATTCTCAGCAAATTATTTTGTGGATATCTAGAAATTGATTCTAAAGTTTATATGGAGAGGCAAAACCCCAGAATAGCCAACACAATGTTAAAGAAGACAGAATTGGAGGACTTTTCTGATTGACTTCAAAACTGACTCTAAAGCTGCAGTAATCAAGACAGTATGGTGTTGGTGAGAGAACAGACAAATGGACCAGTGGAACAGAATAGACCCCCATAAATTTAGTCAACTTATCTTTGATAAAGAAGCGAGGGCAGTGGTGCAGACAGTCTCTTCAACAAATGGTGTTGGAAAAACTGGACATCCACATGCAGAAAAATAATAATATAGACACAGACCTTACACCTTTCTTAAAAATTCACTCAAAATGAATCACAGAACCAAATGTAAAACACAAAACTATAAAATGCCTAGAAGATAACAGGAGAAAACCTAGATGACCTCGGGTATGGCAATGACTTTTTAGATACAACACTAAAAACATGATCCATGAAAGGAAGAAATGATAAGCTAGACTTCATTAAAATTAAACACTTCTGCTCTGTGAAAGACAATGTCAAGAGAATGAGAAGACAGGCCACACACCAGGAGGAAATATTTGCAAGAGACACATCTGATAAAGGACTGTTATTCATCATGTATAAGAGCTATTAAAACTCAACAAAAAGAGAACAAACAACGCGATTAAAATGAGCCAAAGACCTTAACAGACACTTCTCCAAAGAGATATAAAGATGGCAAATAGCATATGATAAGGTGCTCCACAGCGTATGCTATCAGAGAAATGCAAATTAAAACAACAATGAGATAGCAGTATACACCTATTAGAACGGCCAACATTCAGAACAGTGACAACACCATATGCTGATTCGGACCTGGAGCAGTAGAAACTCTCATTCATTGTTGGTGGGAATGCAGAATGGTGCAGCCATTTTGGAAGACAGATTGGCAGTTTCTTACAAAACTGAGCATTGTCTCAGTATACAATCCAGCAATCACTGGCTTAGATATTTAATTGACTGATTTTAAATCTTTTTCTGTAAAAAAAACTGCACAAAGTTGTATATACTAGCTTTATTCTTATTAGCCTCAAACTGGAAGCAAGTGAGCTGTCCTTCAATAGGTGAATGCATAAATAATGTGTCATATATTTATACACTGGATTATTATACCGTGATGAAAATTAATGAACTAGCAACCCATGAAAACACATTGATGAATCTTAAATGCAGACCGATAAGTGAAAGAAATCATTCAGAAAATATCATTTACTATATTATTTCAATGATAGAAAATTCCCCAAAATGCAAAACTGTAGAGATGGAAACCATCAGTGGTTACCAGTGGTTTGATAATGAGGCATTATGGCTTAGTGTGGGGCACAGCAGAATTGTTTACGGTGGTGAGAATTTCTGTGTGATAGTGTAATTATGATCCAAGACACTAAGCATTTGTCTACAACTATAGAACATAGAACTTTACGGGAAAAGAGTGAGCCTTAATGTGTGCAAAAGTTTAAAAAACAATTTAGGAAGTCGGGAATCCCAGGACGGAATATGGAGTATGACCAGCTAGTCTAAATATATTCCAGCTGTATTAGATGATTTCACTCAATGGCCTGAGGAAAAAGGTGCTGATCCAAGAAACTTGAGAAACGAGGAGCCTCTGTGAGACTAAAAGCAAAAGGAGCTGTACGTGGGCAGCATGCTCTAGTCCATAAAGGTTTGTCCCATGGGGTTACAGGTTAGCATTCTAAAGCCACTACACTGGACACACATATACTGGGAATGTATGTATATGTATCTGTATATGTATATGCTCATGGGTGCATATCCGTGAACAGTTATGAACATGGTTGCTGGTGTAGAGAGCCTAGCTTATCACTGCTGAACTGGGAGTTTGCATATAAGCAAAGAGAGGTGATGAAAATGATCCACGTAATGATGGGTTAGAGTTGGAAGCATCAGTAAAAACTCAGGTTCAGCTTACTGTTGATACAGATGGTTACATATAGGAATGTTTATAGGTACGAGTATATGCACAGGTTAGTATACACAAGCATATCTTTGCTCTGTCAGTTTAGCGTTCCTTCAAGCAATGAAATACCAGTAGCAAGGAGCACACTTAGGCCCCATATCTTGGCTTCTAAACCTTTCTCTAGTAAGAGGAACCAGGGATTACTGGAAAAATGGCTGATTCTAGGGCTATAGCAGGATGACCCAGAGTGTCTTGTAGTGCTAGAAGGTGAGAAGGTACTTAAACAAAAACACACACGCAGTGATGTTGGAATATCAAAGAGATAGAGGAGCCCCGGCCCAGGTTCTCTCCCTGAAGACTCCGAGTGCCTCTTGGTAGCTTCTGTGACTCCTCAGCTTGCTTGTCAGCTGTCCTACCAACCTATCTTCCTTCTCTCCCTACCCTGCAGGTGCAGGGCTGCCAAGGGGCTTCTCCACGGCATCTTCTGTGCATTCTTCATGGGTGTAATCTTTCTCGTAGTCCTGTCATCATTACACTGTGGAAACGTCTTCATATTTCTGACAAAGGAGACTCATTTCCCTTTCTTTCAGCGCCGACGCTGATGGTCCTCCATCCACTTATTCTGTTTCCCCATGTGATTCTTAGAAGTATTGTTGTTGATGCACAGACCCTCTCACTGTCTGCCCTCCCTCTATGTGGGAAAGCTGTTAGACACTTATTTGTCTTCCTGCCTGCCTACTGTGGCTTTCATTTCATGAGGAGCTTAAAGTTAGTTGGGATTTGCACATCAGAAAAATAAAATATTGATTAAAATGCAGATTTAAAGATACACAGAGGGATCTTCTGTTTATCTAAGTAGGAAAAAAACTATGCATACAAATATTCAGGAAAAGGTAGTCTAAAGAAATGAATTTTATCTCACTCCTTACCTACTTTCATTGTATCCAAGAATACAATAATAAAGATGGATACCATGTCACAAAACATAATTGATGCTAAGTCAACTATTTTATTCTATAATATCTAGAATTTCATCCATTTTGTCTTATAGTCTAAGCTTCGCTCATACCGTTTGGTAAAACTGATGTTATATCTCTAAAGTAGTTTATGATATGAATAGTAGATACTTTAGTGGCTGAAAGAAATGTTATGTATTCAGAATGAATGCGTATGTGGGATACAGTTAAAGCTCTGATCTTTGAGACCTTAAGTAAGAAAGATACTTGATTCTGCTGAAGTTATAATTTGCACAAATTTAAGATAATAAATAACATGTAAAAGGCTACTATGTCATAACTGTTGCTGTGTATATATGTTTTTTTGATACTTTCATTTATTCATTAATTTGAAATGTTAATGCACTAATTTGAAAACAGCTATTGAGTGCTTGCCATTATGATAAATAATAATGCATTTTTGGAAACCAGAGGCTATTAAAGATAGGAAATGATTATTAATTTCTCTAATTTTACTTGAAAGCGTATCTAGGAACAATACATTTTCAGGACACACACACAAAAACACAAGATTCTGGCAAACTGGTATGATTATAGTTTTTCATAATAAGAAAGTTTACCTATGCTGAGTAGATGTGAAAACATAATAAAATCCTTAGCTTCATTCTCCATCATCTTCATCATGAATCTTTCAGTGATTAAAATAACATTCAGGTTTATTTTTAGGAGAATTTAAGATTGTAAATACATAAACTCCAAGTCTTCATTTTGTTAACTAGTTAAAGATACACATATGGGTTTTATTTCTTTCCCTGAATATCTAAGTAGGAAAAATACATACAGATATTCAGGAAAAAGTTAATCTAAAGAAATAATTTTTATATTAGTCCTGAAACCCTTTCATTGTATTCAAGAATATAGTAATGAAGGTGGATCCCATGTTATAAAGCATAATTTACTTTAGCACTTTCATTCTATAAATATCTGGAATTACATGGGAGTCTAAATCCAAGCAGCATCCACACTGTTTGGTAGAACTCATGTTATACCTCTGAGATCATTTATGACTTGAGAATCATAAGTGTAACAAATATTGCCGTAACATCAAATATTCTTACATGAGGGGATTAAAATATGTTTTGTTTGTTGAGCTTTTTGATGTTTAATTGAGTTGCTAAAGATATATTTAGGTTATTATTGAATACAGCAATTGGATGCTTAGTAGATGAGAAGGGGGTTGTACCATCTGGTAATATCAGTTCTAATTAAAATACATGATAGAATGGACAGTCTCTGACTAGTTAGATAACATGCTTCCTATAGGCAGCTTTACACCAGTAATTACAGATTGCTGTGCAAAATCATAATAGCTTCCCAGGAACTTGAAGCAGCTGATGGATGCCTTTCTTAGAGCTGATGTGCAGTAATATTCAATGAATCAATATTTCACATTATATGTTTATATTTAATTTGTAAAAAATGAATGGAGATTGCAAAGCTCTTGGAACAGTACTTGGCACATAGAAAATATCCTACCCGTGTTCACTGAGTGACTACGAGCACGCGTGAATGAATCCCACCTAATAATGTCTCAGTAAGACCAGCAGCTCCTCAACAACAGTTGCATGGAGTAAAAGACATAACAGCTTCTCACACTGGTCTAACTCTCACGAATAAACGTGTTTAGATGTTAAGAATTATAAGTAATTTTGATATTCTTGCAGTATGTGTTCAAATATCTAGAGGAACAAAGTGAAAATCTTCATAGACCCATAAAACATCTACCAATTAACCAATGAGTAATGACATTTTTAAGAAAACGAGCAAAAACATCATCAAAAGAGTATAACCCTTTTACAAAGGTGCGAGTAATTGCTTTACAATGGAAGGGAAATCTTCAGTGTTTAAGATAAATCTTCTATAAAGGTAATAGAATGTTTTGTAAGAATATTGAAAATTTTTTAGGACTATGCTGCAAAATTTATACTAATACGGTATTTATTGTGAGTTTGGTATTTGTTGAGTGTACCTTTAAGTTTATTGGTAACGTTTGAGCTTGAAATGATACATATATAAACATATATGTTCAGTGCTTTATAATGTAAAGTTCTTTCAGGCATCTATTAGTGTTTATTTAAAAAAATAAAGATTTTTGCCTCTTAATAAGTGAATGTTCCAAAATCACCAGTGACCTCCGTAACAGCTAGGTGCAGGCCTCAGAGTCAGGTGCTAGGAAGGGTCTAGATTGTTGGAAGAGTTACAGGGTTGTGTGGACCAGCTTGCTTCCTGGCTGCAAGAACACTAGACGTGGATCCCCTTGGCCCCGGTCGGCTTGAGTTTCCCATAAGATCATGGAAGAAATGATCGCTCTAGGCAGGGGCATGAGGAGAGCCAATTGCCTTATCTTGGTGTGCTGTCCACCCAAGACTCTCAGGATGGGCCCAGCTCTACAGAAACCCCGCTGGACTGAGAGTGGGAGGTGGGCAGACGGCAGGAGGGTAGCTCAGCTCCTGTCATCAAATAAGTACGAATGGAATGGATCTCTCAAGAATTCTGAAATGGAAGTGCCTGCTATGTCTGTGGAACAGATAGATTTGAGTACTTGCTATATTGGCCTGACGGAAACTGTAAAAATCCACGTGATTAAAGAGGAGAAGGAGAGGCAGCCCATTCTCAATAATTTATAATCAGAGCAAAATCACTGGAAATTGGTTGTATTTCGTCTTAGCTCTTCTACTTCTCAAGCACAGGGACCTCATCCCCCTGCTGTGGCTTTGACTGGGTGAACACCCACAGCATCCTCTGTTGAACTTGGAAAGTGATACTCATTATTGACCTCTAACTTTCGTTTCGTTAATTATATGATATTGCTCACTCAAGGCTTTGTATGCTTTGTAAACCTCCGCTGCAAAAGAGGAAAACAACAAAAGGCAATGCCAGGTAATAAAATGTTTCATTTTATTGTGTTTGGCTTTGCAAGAATTCATTAAGATCGTCTCATCTGTGGTCTTTCTTTAAAGGAAAAACATCTTAGGTTTTACTGTGATCTTTTACTCAACACAGTAGAACATTTGTTTATAAAATCTGGTTTTAAATCTAGAAATGTGAGTTTATTTTTTCCTGGCTATATTCCATCCTTTTCCGATTTTTCTGTATAGAAATACAATGTATAGGAGCTCCTATTATTTAGTTCTCAGCTTGATATTTAGTGTGTAGGACACATAATGTAAAAGGACTACGCATTAACTTTAGGTGTCTCTTAAGAGGCTAAGAGATTTTTATGTGCGTACAGATTGGCAAGCCAAAGCATAATAATATCTGTTCTATATCTCTATCTAAGGATTTATGATTGATGAGAAAGTCAAAGAACGAAAATCAACACTAGATGTTGTAGTCATACAAGAAGAGAAGCAAAATGACTGTAAAAACAAGAAGCAGCACTGCTTGTGCTTTCTGACTTTTTTTCAGAAGTCACTCCCCAGCCACATCTCCAGAGGAGCAGTCTCTCATTCTGCTCATTTTCTTCACATCAAATGTTCTTCATTTCAGATTTTGTTTATAATTATCTGTTTGTAAAACTACATTCTTTATTAAGCTTGTGTTCCTTACGAATGAGAAATTTGTCTTGATTTTTGTTCCTCTAAGACCCTAACTCACTCCTGGAATATTTTTTTCAGAGAATGTTTGATGAATTAATGAATGACCACATAGAATAGCTCAGAACTCAGATGCTGAAATTTGTATGTTATATACATTCCTACTGAATACATAAAAGATGATAGAAACGTTACAGTTTTATATCTTCATCCCCAGTGGAGAGGCTTACAAGGGAGATTATTCAAGAGGCCAACTCGGAATATTTGAGGTTTCAAAATCCGTTTTAGCTTTCTCTTTTTGTAATTAAAATGTTGTTTGTAAGCCCCCAGTTAAAACTGTTACTCCTTTAATTTTTTTTTAATTCAACTTAAAAAAAAATACAAGCAAATATAAGCCATAGCACCAATTAGTTTTGGTCCATTTTGTGACCTTCAGCTATCTAAAATTTCGTAGAGACCTCTCATGTTAATGGTGGGCTTTCGTATAGCTTGTTGGTGTGCAGGTAAGAGAGAAGGCATGAAAACAACTGAGAATTTTCTTACTTGCCTTTCACAAAGCAAAAGGAGAATAGTGTTATAAAAACAAAGCAACTAAAACAGAAAGCATATGGGAAAGCCATCCAAAGGTGGAAATATGACAGTCCCTGAGGAGACATGCAAACACACAGCACAACATCAAAACCAAATTAGGGAAACACGTTTGGAAAGAATTGCTTCTTTTATCCAGGGTCGGTACCACCATCTGTGCCAAATGCTCAACTGCATAGGTGATTGACAGCTGGAGCTGAAGAAACAAATCCCCCCAGTGATGGGCTGAGTCAGCCTTGTCATTGTCGCTGCCACAGCGAGACAGTCGCTGCCAGCCAAGGGTGGGTAGTTTGGGGCTCAGTGTCAGTCAGAACTGAATTCTGATCCCTGCCAGTCTGTGTATTTACCAGTGGATTCTATGAGAGAAGAGACTCCTGGGAGATTTCAAATTATAAAAGCCCTTGTTATGCATTAATTATCCCACCTTTTAATTTAGTCATTACTTTTTAGGATGGTCAGTGATTCCAGGTAGCAGGTAGTATCAGATTGGGATAAAAACAACTTGATGAATTGGAAATGTTTTATAAATAATAGAATAAAAAATGAAACTGAAATTGGTAAATTTCTCTTTCTGTTTACCTATTTTAGAGTTTCTAGAGTTATTTCTCAAGTAATTTTCAAAATCAGGCCTCAGTACAGAAAAATCTGTGTATAATTAAGCAATAAATATTTTAATGGAAAATGAGACTCTGCAGCTACTCAAAAGGTAAATTGAATCCTAAGAACATCATTACAGAACTAATAAAAATTAGGATAAAAATGCTCTGTGAACAAACAGGAAATGTATTTTATTCATTGATTTGTTCCTTCAGCATACATTTACTAAAATCATACTCTGTTCCTTCTGAAGCTAGTGCCTTAGAAGAAAACAATACCCTTATCTTAAAGAGCTAAGCTTGAAACTAACTGAAATAAATAGAAATAAATGATGCAAAGAGATTTCTGTAATAAGACACAGAGAGATTCCTTTTCAAAACTGTTTCCTTACATTTCTTCAGGAAGGAGGATCTCCATGGGGTGGGGACAGTTAGGTGGTGAATAACCCATCCTTTCTTGCCAGGGATTTGGGATAATATTCGCCAAATATGATGAATATTATTCCAGAAAATGACCTCTGGAATTAGCAATGTGAATCTAAGAAAAATAATACAGGAAAATATTGTACAATCACAAAATCAACAATTATCATAAGGTCGCTCCTCAAATTTATTACCACACAATAGTCAAAATTTGCACCCTCTTCAAGGGCGACCCTAGTTATGTGCCCAAGATTATGTCTCCCCCACCCATCAAATGGAACTGACACCAAACACTTAGAATTGAAGCATGCTTGTTTTAGATAGTGGGATTGGCCTGGCTCAGTGGTTGGCAATATTTAATATGCATTATTAGTCTTTATCTTCCACTCTGATGACATTCCTGGGAGGAGAGGTTCCCAAACCTATTCCCTGATGTGGTCCTGGACAAGGTCTCCATCCCGTTATCCTTTCTCTTCTATGAGGCAGCAGCCTCTGCCTTTCTACTCTTGGTGTTAAGGAGGCTCCCTGATCTGGTTGGGTGTTATTGTCATAGTGTTATATTCTGATGTTCTTTCAGAGAAGTGATTTGTAATCACAAGCTAAACACTGTGTCATTTGGAGAGTAAAGGAAGCCAGTGTTTTCTCTCATGTTCCTTCTGTCCTGTTGTTCCTCCTATGGGGTCGGAATCTGAGGGGTCACATGGCTGCTTCTCTTCACTCATTACAGAACGAGTGTGGAAGACCTCCACTCAATCCAGCGTACAAAAGGGACATAGCAACATATAGTTGCAGATTTTGAAAGCATATCCTCGGTGTTTTACTGGTATTTAAAAAACATTTAAAATTTTCATTTGAGTATTCGCGTTTTTAATATTCAGCGTTCACCGTCTCCTTAGCATTTGGGGAGTGATTGATCCTGGGGAGCATCTCAGGGTGACAGCAGCAGGGGGAGAGGTCTGTCCCTCTTCTGAAGGCGAAAAGATGAACATGAAGTGGCCTGGGGAGGGCCAGCATCATCTCCACCCCCTCCTGCCTGGGAGGGTTCAGAGGTGGGTCTCTGTCTTCCACAGTTGATGTCTTCAGTGGATTAACTATTGTGTTCATGTTTTTTGAAATAAGGACGAGAGAGAAAAATTTGCATAGTGTGAGACCCGCCTTGTGTTAGCCAGAGGGGGTTGCTTTGATTTCTTCCCTAAAATCAACTCATTTTTCCTTTCTTGCAAGAAACTAAGGACTTAAGAAAAGGCAAGGATGAAGACAAATTTATTAATGTATTGAATGAGTTCTATTTTCGTACACTGCTCTTTAGGTCTAGATACGGAGTGGAGAGGAATCTGGAAGAAAGCGCTTTTCATGAGAACGAACTCCTAAAAAGGCTCCTTCTACAATGACAGTAATAGCGACGGCAGAAGCAGTGTGAAAGTGAGGGCCAGATTCCTTCTTTTTGATAGAATCAGGATCAGATTAGAAAAGTTAGGGCAGGAATGGAATTTGTATCCTATTATTGTTAACTCCCCTCCATCTGGTAGGCTTATTTTGCAAGTTGTTGGAAAATAAGGAAGCAAAGAAAAGACAGTTTCTGCACTGAGGAGTTTTTGGTATGAACTTCGAAAGGAGTAAGGAGCGTAGTGGTGATTTTGTGTCTTCCAAAATGTCAATGATAAACATTACCTATGTGACTGATGTGAGAATCTTATATTCAAAGGAATGCCCTTGAAGATAAATGGAACATTGCAAACTGCTAAAACCTTCTTCTCATGTCAAATGGAGAATTGGCATCATTACTAGCAATTTTTACTCTTACCCCCAGGGAGATTATGGCATTTTAAAACTCTAGTTTGTCTTTGAATAATTGGTCATATAACTCCAAATAGAATTCAGAACGTAAGCTCTTCTGGGTTCAGGGGTTTTAAGATCTTTCCGCATCCCGAAAGAGGTAAAATAATCACTTTACATTAGATTTTGATAAATGAAGAATGTATCTTTTAGGCTCTAGGATAACTACTAAGAATTATAAACAAAATATATAAATTCAAAGATAATATATGGGGAGAATAAAATACAGATATAATAATACAAAAGGAAAAAAGTGTAGGCTATAAACAGAAGAAGGTAGTAAATTGGAAGATTTAAAGACAGCTATAATAATAATCACAATAAATATAAGTGTAAATTGAATGCTCTAATAAATAGTCAAATATTATAAATAAAGGAGTAAAAAATATCAACTATGGACTAAAATAAATGTGGCATGTTAACCATAGATTTAGTGCCATTGAGAATTAGTTTAGAAGTACACCTGTTGTAAAAAAATCTTATACCAGGTTTATTTTTGATAGGGTTCAGAACAGTAACCCTAAACATGGCACCTTGGTGCATTGAATATTTTAGGCTAAAGGCATCTGAGAAACAGCAGGTGCAGGAAGGCTTGTATGACCTTGCCGTGAGGCGGTCCTGTAACCCTCACTTGAGGGGAGCCCTCCGTGCCCTGCAGGAACAGAGCATCCTTCCTGAAGAAGAGGGGACACAGAGAAGACCTGAATGAGCAGGCTCTCTAGGTTTCCCTGGTTTTCCACATTGGCTCACCTTCGGCCTGTCACGCCTTCCCGGGACTCCACTCTCCATCAAACCCAGCATAAACACGCTGAGGTTTAACAGTGCTCCTTGTGACAGCTCCTGTGTCACAGAAAACTTACATTAAATAAATTCGTAGGCTTTTATTAATCTGTCACTTGTCCCAGCGAGAACTAGGAAAAGAAGAGGGAAAAGATATGTTTCTTCTCAACATTTTCGAAACAAAAATTTACTTTTACTACAGTTATTTGTCTTTACAGCCATTATTGAATGAAATTATGAGGATGTAGAACTCATACTATCCCCACATTTTACCAAAAAAATCATGAGTTTGGGAGTTGGAGAGAGTGTGCTCAGCACAATTTTTGTCTCTTCGTCCAGTGTCTGCTGGTCTCTACCTTTCTGTGCTGTATGGACACACACACACAAACACACACATACCCAAACACACACACACACACACACACACTATATCACGTACTGGTGTGTATAAATTTTATCATCATAAATGTCTACTGTTTATTTTTGTCTTATCTAAAAATGTGCAGAACTGAGAAAAGCATCAACATTGGAATTAGATTTGAGTTTGAATCATTATTTTTCTTTAAATGGGGTTGTGATATTAGGAGGCATGGATAAAGCTGAGGGCATGAAAATCAACTTGTTGATAAACTAAAATGTGTTAGGCACTGTAATTTGCAGTTTTTATATAGTATGACAGTTAATCTTTACCACAACTCAGTAGAAATGTCATTATGCCCATCTTCCAGATGAAGACATTAATATATGCAGGGGTTAAATAATTTACTCTGCATCCAATAGATAGTAACTGTTAGATGCTGGATTTGAATTCAAAGCTGATTTAAAAGCCCATGTGCTTTTCTCCACAAAAGCATTTTTCAAAGTGTGTTCAAACAGTAGTCCCCAAAGCCATTCCAAAAAAAATGGAGGTGGAATGAGGATTGATGTCAGACAAATACAAGAAAAAACAGGTTTTATACCTCCATCTTCCTGGTCCACAACGCGTATTAGCACCCTGAAGACTCAAAGGTAGATTGCAGTAAGGCTAACCAGACTTCATGCAGGTGTGTTCCACATCGGGACCCTATTCTCAGGTGAGGTGAACAGATTCCATTAGGCCACGCCCATATTTTCACAGAGCTGGCTCTTGAGCAAATTATTTGGGATGAAATTGCTTAATTGGGACTTCACAAATAATAAGTTATTTGTAGAGTTGTAATAAGTAATGAGCTAATGCAAATAATATGAACTTTTCCTTTGAAACTGAGCCAGTGATACGTTTATGTAGACTAACAACAGAACAGACAGCCTTTTCTTACTAGTCACAATAGCTAAAAATGTAAATGTTATCAGCCATTATTTGCCTGGCACTGTTCCAGACATAGAATATGCAAAGTCAGGTCACACAAAGCCCTCCTCCTGGCCTTAAATAATTAAGAACATAGTAGGTTCATCAAATGCATGAAACAGAGGACAGCAGTAAACAAAGTCAAGCTGTGGAAGAGCCAGGAGGACCAGCACTGCTGGAAAATGAACCTGAAGTTCTTAGGACAAAGTTGACTCACTTTTTGTTCCAGGTGAAGAGTTCAGCCCCTGAGTTCTCTTTGCTATCAGATGAATTTAAAATTGTTTACAATCCAACCAAATGGTGTGTTTTTTATCCACGTTAGGGAGCATTAGTCAAATAGTTTCTGGGTTTTTTGGGTCAATGTGATCATGACTTTAAATGCTTGAACATTTACATATTGATAAAAATTGATGCTTTTAAAAGCTACTGTTTGGCAGTTGATTGAACACAACTGGTTTATTTATTTTTAGTTAATACAACTACAGTTGTGAATATAACATTTCACAAGGGACTTGACTCCTGACCTTGTCCATTCATGAGTGATTTTTATCCAGAGATCTAATTGCCTCATGCTACTTGGGGATTGAGATAGAGTAAAATTCAAAGACCTACTTGTCAAGCTTATGACAAGAAAAAAGAGGACTAATTCCCCAAAGCATACTTAGATTTCAGGATTACCCACTTTAATATTCTAAAGGTACTTCTTGTGTGCCTTTCCCTTGTCTTTCTGATGATAAAATTGCTATAGTTACACTTCTCCTACAGATGCAAGAAGTCCTTTCAAAAATCTGTGCTGAAAAGAGCTGTTGTTTTTTTTTTTTAAAGAAGATGTTGGGGGTAGGAGTTTATTAATTTATTTATTTATTTTTGCTGTGTTGGGTCTTCGTTTCTGTGCGAGGGCTTTCTCTAGTTGTGGCGAGCAGGGGCCACTCTTCATCGCGGTGCGCGGGCCTCTCACTATCGCGGCCTCTCTTGTTGCGGAGCACAGGCTCCAGACGCGCAGGCTCAGTAGTTGTGGCTCACGGGCCTAGTTGCTCTGCGGCATGTGGGATCCTCCCAGACCAGGGCTCGAACCCTTGTCTCCTGCATTAGCAGGCAGATTCTCAACCACTGCGCCACCAGGGAAGCCTGAAAAGAGCTGTTTTGGTTGAAAAGTCGTGAGCAAAGAGTTGGGAAACTTAAGTCACACCCCAGTTCTGCCTCAGAAAACATGCTGCCTTATGTGAACTAGTCTGTTAATCTCCATGGGTGTTAATAATCATCTTTACAATGAAGAAACTGGGTCAGATGAACTGAAATGTTCTTTCACTCTAAAACTGTTGACTCCAAAGGGGTTGAGCTCTTAATTCCTACATAACTATGTAGTTCTTAGTTTCAACCTCCTCCTCAACTTATTCAGAAAGACACATAAAATAATTCCTGAACTTTGAGTTCCAAGCCCAGCAGGTAAGGAACTCTGACGTTGTCTTTCCCATCCTCACCACAACAAAAATGCTGAGCAGAGTGAAAGTCAACAACTCTCCTTAGATCCATCTGGTAATTGAGGTCAGAAGGCAAACTACTATTCCCCCCACCGCCTGCAAAAAAAATGGAGAGACAGGCAGAAAGAGACAGTTATATCTCAAGGAAGAAGATGCCCAGGAACCAGACACAGGAGGAAGACAAATGGATGAATGTCCTTCCTCAGCTCTTATTTAAGACAGTCTCTTAGGAAACCCAAAGACAGCAGAGGAGCAAAACAAGCACAGCAGAGGACATTTTAGCCTCTGACACCAACAGCTACAGCAAACAGTGAGCATAGCCTAACTCGTAGCCTTGTGGACAAACAGCTCATGATCAAGGTCTGACTCAGTTCCTTCACGCAGTACATCATGTCCTGCTTTCAACAAGAAAAATACAAGGCCAACTAAAGGCAGAAAACACAGTCTGAAGAGACAGCAAGCATCAGAACCAGACAACCAGACTGATACAACAGAGATGTTGGAATTGCCAGCCTGGGAATTTAAAACTATGATTAATATGCTAAAGACTATAATAGGGTCACAGGGAATATAGCCAATATTTTATAATGACTGTAAATGGTATATAATCTATAAAATATTGAACCACTATGTTGTAACCCTGAAGCTAATATAATATTATAAACCAACTACACTTTAATTAAATAAGACTATAGTGGGAAGAATAGACAACATGCAGGAACAGATGGGCAATGTAAGCATAAAGCTAGAAACTCTAAGAAAGAATCTAAAGGAAATGGTAGAAATTTTTAAAAAGAGCTAACAGAAGTAAAGACAGCCTCTGATTGGCTTACTGGTAGAGTGGACACAGCTGAGGAAGGAATCGGTGAGTGTGAAGCTCGGTCAATAGAAATTTTCAAAACTGAAATGCAAAGAGAATGAAAATAGTGGAACATAACATCTAAGGACTACTGGACAATTACAAAATGTAAATATGTGTGTAATGGGAATACCAAAAGGAGAAGAAAGAGAGAAAGGAACAGAAGAAATATTTTAAGCAATAATGACAGAATTTCCCAAAACTAACCAAATCACAGACCCTAGAGGTTCAGAATACACCAAGCATAATAAATACCAAAAAATCTCTACCTATGCCTATCAAATTCAAACTTCATACAAAGAGAAAAATTTTAAAGAAACCAAAGAGGAAATTTTTTATTTATTCATGGAGGACTAAGTAAGACTTACACTGAACTTCTCAGAAACCGTGCAAGCAAGAAGAGAGCGGAGTGAAATATAGTGTTGAAATTTTTAAAAAAACATCTAAAACTTTATCAAGCAAAGTTATCCTTCAGAACTTCAAAAAGGGGAAATAAAGACTTTGTCAGACAAAAATTGAGGGAATTTGTCACCAGTAGACCTGCTCAGCAAGAAATGCTAAAGACTTTCCTCAGAAAGAAGGGAAATGAAATAAGTCTGGAACTCAGATTTACATAAGAAAGGAAGAGTGTTAGAGAAGGAATAAATGAAGATAAAATAGAATTTTTTTTCTTATTCGTAATTGATCTAACAGGTAACAGTATGTTCAAAATAATAACAGTGGCATTGTATTTGAAGACTATAGCTTATGGGTTAGTGGAATGAATTACAGCAATGTTATAAGGAATGGGAGGGAAAATTTGGGAATACTCATATAAGGTACTCACACTACCTGTGAAGCAATATACTGTTATTTGAAAGCAACCTTGGATTAGTTGTAAGTGTGCATTGCAAACTCAAGGGCAAGCAATAAAAGTTAGTATGCTAAGAGAGGAGAAGAAATGGAATCACACAAAATGCTAAATTAAAACCGAGGAAGATAGACAAAAGTGGAAAGAAAAAAAAATAAAGGCAATGAATTGAAAACAGTAACAAATACAATAGTAATTAATCCAACTATACCAGTAATCATTGTGTCAATGGAAATAATTGAAAGACAGAGACTGTCAGAGTAGACACAAAACAAGGTGTATGTTGTTTACAGGACACCCACTTTAAATGTAAAGACAGAGTAAAAGTAACAGGATGGAGAAAGGTATACCGTGCTAAAGCTAATCAAAAGAAAGCTGGGGTGTCAATATTAATTTTGGAAAAAGCAACTTCTGAGCATGTGTTCTGAAAACTGGGTAATGAACAATAAAGTATAAAGGTGAAGATGGGGTCTTATAACAATTTTTGATAGTTCTGAATACTTTACTTGGCTTTTTATTATTAACACGATATATTGATACTAAAGTAGATACCCTTGAGGAGACAACTAAGTATTACTACGTAAAAAATACAAGTTAATGAAGATGATTGCATTAAAAAAGTAAAGGGTTGGAGATAGATGCACCTTTCTAAAACACTAATCAAAAGAAAGCTGAAGTAGCTCCATCATTATAGCTTCATGGAAATGTCCTTACAGTGGAGAAGGAGAGCTGTAATTGTCTTTTATATGCCACACCAAATATGTATTAGAAATTATTTTCTTCTTTTAAATATTCTGTAGGTCTTAATCTTTCATATTTTAGGTTTATGTATTTGAAATATCTTCTCATCTATTTTTCTCAGTTCATTAATTCATTTTAAGCTATAGATAATATAGTTTTTATTCAATTTTCTTGTGTCTTTAACATTTAAAAATTTCTTTTTAAATATCAGTTCATTAATAAACTCTTTTCCAATGTTCATGCATTTAAATTCCCCTTTTATTTATGCACATATTTGAGACACACTTATTTTACTTTCTGATCTGAAAATTCCAACTAAAGTCTTCGGGGATTTTAGTCTCTGTCGTGTTATTTCTGGTGATCCTGGCTCATGGTGGATTTTGCTCTTAAAAGTTCTTAAATTGTGTGTGGGGCGGGGGCGGGGGGTTGGGGAGAGAAGGAGAGAGGAAGAGAAAGAGAGAGAAAGAGAGTCAGGGAAAGGAAGAGCCAGAGATCATATTTATGACTATCTCGAGTTTCCTATACTGAGGATATTTTCTTGCAGGGAGAATTTGTTTTCTTGGGATAGAATTTAATCTTGTACTTCATATTATCCACCACACCCAAGAATTAGCCACATATGGCCTTGTAACAACATTCTTATATAAAGGTTATTTTCCTAACATATTGTTTTACTTATCTACCCTTTGAGATCTCCCAACACTGTTCAAGAATTGGTGGTGGTGGGATGAACTGGGAGATTGGGATTGACATATATACACTAATATGTATAAAATAGATAACTAGTAAGAACCTGCTGTATAAAAAATAAATTAAAAAATAATATCATTGATTAGAAAAAAAGAGAAGAATCTCCATTTCAGTTCCCCACCTTAAAGAGTTCTAAGACTGTAGCCCATTCTCCATGGCTGTCAGCCAGGATTCCAGGTTGCGGGCACTGATGTGCCCCTCAGCCAGGTATTCAGTGCTGGCTTCTGCTCAAGACCACTCCCTCTTTGTTTGTCTTCCTTAGTGACAGTCTTCTATTCTTTGTGAATTCATTTCCAAATCCTAATGGATTTTTGGTGGAATTTCATCAAGTACTCTAGGGAATTTTTTTCATAGTCAAAATTATGAAAGTACAATTAATAAAACTATTTAGCCTCCTTTCTAGCTACCAGACGTTTAAACTCATGAAAAAGTATAGATTTAATAAAAATATTTTCCCTACAAAAATGCATTTTAGAAAATGGCATGTGATTGCCATTCAAAAAGTGTAGAACTTTAGGGATAGGTAAAAATTAGGTATCTTCTCAATTATGATTTGTAATTCCAATGTAAACTTCACTTCAATGTAAACTTTGTTCACTTCAAAAGAAGAACTTTTTATAGGGGTGGAAGAATTGGTTGACTGATTACATAACTATGTGCATAAATATCTCTTAAGTACAATTTAAATACGGCTTCCGTTTTATCACACATTCCTATAGCCTGTATATGTTATTTCTAGATCTTTAAGAAATTAGCAACAAATGCAGTGCTCGCACTCATTGCCTGTGAGGAAGTTTAAATATCTTCTTCTCTTTTAGATCATTCTGGATACATATATTTCCTTTAACTACATTTCAGATAACTTACTAGGACAAAGCATTGGAACTCTGGCAAGAAATATTCACATATTCTCCATGCATTTCCCTGCATTTGCTGATGTAGGATTATTTCATAGGTTCTTCTGAGCCTTTTGAACAGCTATCAGTGGTGATCACTTCAAGTGGTGCTGACAGGCAGCCCGCTGTCTGTAGTCACAATAGCTTCCAACCGCTGAAGGCCAGCACCAAGCCCACCTTTGCCCAGGAGCCCCATCTGTGATCCCAACCCCCGAAGCCTGAGCTTCTTAAACGGGGTAACCCGTGCCCTAGCTTTTTGTGGTACGCTAGAAAAAAAGCATGGGGACCTTTCTGGAGACTCCTTTTATGGGGAAAAAAATGATGTTTTAAGTAAATAACAGATATTAATGAATTATAGCAGCAACATCAAAGAAAATAGCACTTCTGTTTACATCTCCAGACCTTCAAAGAATCAGAGCAATCAGTCTTACACTGTAGAGAGATTTCAAGGCAGATATTTCAGAGGCATTCATCTAAGCTATCAAGTCAATTATATTATTCTTGACTGAGAACTCCTTGAAATGTTTTTATACTATGAAAGTTTTATACTAAGAAAGTTTTAAATAAACTTTCTTCATTCCCCTGATCTTAGAAGTTTGAAACCAACTTACAGTGCTAAGCTTAGCCCCTTGAAAAGCAGCAAATAATTTTTGCTTTTATAATTTTAATACATTTGGAGGTATTTGTTATAAGAGATACTGTTACATTCTGACTTAATATAGCATTGCTTCATAAAAATAAATGTTTACTTCTGTTAAGTAGGATGGTTTTGAAATGTCAACATCAAAACTAAGTTTTGCAAACAGCTTTGACTTACTAAGGTTGGGAACATATTAATTCTCAGTTCTTATTAGGAAACACAGTGTTTCTCATTAAAAGTTTAAACCCAGAGTCACAATTTTTTTATTATTGTTTGCTTTTAAACTCAGATAGAAAGACATGTTTGATTTTTTTTTTTTGAACATTCAGTTTCTCACTAGAATAAAAAGCTCTGGAAATTCAATATTTCTATTATACAGAAACTTTAGTTCAAAGTTGTGGTTCTTTGTGACGTTTCTATTTCAAAACCTACTGAACCCCCCCAAAATACATATATATACATATATATATATATATATATATATATATACACACACACACACACACATATTTTAGGCCATGAAATCACAGAAAAAAAACTTTATATATTATAAATTTCTTACACCTCGACTTCACCAGTTTATTTAGCCTTTAACTTATCAGGCACATTTTGAATTCGTTATATATGTAGGACACTTTCAGGCATGAGGTTCCAAGGTAAGCGGTAGATGAATAAGCGCACCACTAAGCACAATGCTGAGATATGTGGCACAAGTGCCCAGTGCCCAGTGGATGGTGCAGAGGTCGCTATTGACTGAGATCAATGGACAAACCTCAGGAGAAGATTTATCCGCGATCTCTTTCTGGAAAAACAAGCAGTGTTTGTTAAGATGAAGGTGGGGCAATGCATGCAGGACAGAGGCATGCATAAATAAAATAGATGAGAAGGTAGAAAGTGTGAAAATTTTGATAATATGGAATTTAGCTTTTCCCTACAACTTAGGTAACAGGAGTAGGAAGTTGGCATTAATGGCACAAATCATGGTGGTCTGTGATGGCTGAGGTAAAGCTTTGCATATTATCAGTTAATAAATTGAAAACTATTAAAACATTGCATAATTATATAGAGGACCAAACAGTAGCAGTATGAATTGAATGATAGTTTTTTTGTATGTTTTAAAAAAGTAAATGAAATATGAAAATATACTCACCTTTGAAAAGAAATGCCAAATACAGTTCCTAAGTACGTCTTTATCAACTATCCCATTTTGTGTTCTTTCTTTTCATTTAAAAAAACCTATATATATAGGCTTCCCTGGTGGCGCAGTGGTTGAGAGTCCACCTGCCGATGCAGGGGACACAGGTTCGTGCCCTGGTCCGGGAGGATCCCACATGCCGCAGAGCGGTTGGGCCCGTGAGCCATGGCCACTGCGCCTGCGCGTCCGGAGCCTGTGCTTCGCAACAGGAGAGGCCACAACAGTGAGAGGCCTGCGTACCGCAAAAAAAAAAAACAAAAAAAACCTATATATAGCAAGATATGGCACTTTTTAAACATTGGAATTTTTTCTGAATCTTTGAATCTTGAAAAAGTAATTTAAAATTTATTCTGCATTCTTTTATCACAAGGATCCCTGTGTTGCTCCTTTAAGGCACACTACCCCCTCTCCCACCTCTGCCCCGTCCCTTGCCCTCTCATTTCTACAATTTTTTCATTCCAATTAGTTCATATGAATAGACTCAGAATATGTAATTTTGGGGGATTGACTTTTTATTTTTGCTCAGCATGGCTGCCTACAGATTCATCCATGTTGTCGTGTATATCAGTGAAAAGTTACATACCCACAAAAACCTGTACACAAATGTGTATAGAAGTTTGTAATATCCCCAAAGTGGAAACAACTCAGAGATCTTTCAGTGGGTGAATGAGTGCATTATACCATGGAATACTACCCAACAGTAAAAAGGAAATGATTATTGATAAATTCTTTTTTTCTTTTTTTTTTTCTTTTTTTTTGCGGTACGGGGGCCTCTCACTGTTGTGGCCTCTCCCGTCGCGGAGCACAGGCTCCGGACGCGCAGGCCCAGCGGCCATGGCTCAGGGGCCCAGCTGCGAATCTTCCTGGACCGGGGCACGAACCCGCATCCCCTGCATCGGCAGGTGGACTCTCAACCACTGCGCCACCAGGGAAGCCCGATAAATTCTTTTACTTTTATTTTTGTCTTTATATTGAAATGGGTTTGTTTTAGGCAGCAGATAGTTGTGTCTTAGTTTTTTTTAATCTGACAATCTGTGTTTTAATTGAAAAATGTATACTATTTACATTTAGTGTGATTACTGATATTGTAAGGCTATATTTATCTTCTTATTTATTATATTTATCCCATCCATCCCAAAATTTATTTTATTTGTCCCATCTGTTCTTTGGTCCTCTTTCCCCTTTTGCCTGCATTTTATTAAATTACTTATATGTTTTCTACACTTATATTTTATGTCTTTTTGGCTTACTGGCTATAACACACCTCAGTATTTTAGCAGTTTCTTTATAAATGATTGTTTACATCTTTGCCTCATCACACTCTATCTTCAAGTACTTACACCACCTTACGTGTAGGTAAAGAACCTTATAATAGTATACTCCTATCTCTCCCCTTCTGATCTTTGTGCTATTTTTTCATGAATTTTATTTTTAATATGTTATAAAGTCATGCTAATTGTTATTTGAACAGTTAATAATCTTAAAAGAAAATTTAAATAATAAAAAACGATTTTACATGTTTACCTATGTAGTTATCATTTTCATAGTTTTTCATTACTTTATGTATATCCATGTTTCCTCTAGTATCATTTTCCTTCTACATGGAAGGTGTCTTTCAACATTTCGAATAGTGTGCATCTGCTGACAATAAAATCATCCAACTTTGTATGTCTGAAAAGGCCTTTGGTCACACTTGCTTTACAAAGAAAATGTTGCTAAGAATAAAGTTTGGGTTGACAGAACCTTCCATTCAGGGCTTTAAAGATGTGTCTGCAGTGTCTTCTGACTGCATTGTTGTTGTTTCAGTAGAAAAATCTGCCACCCTTGTCTTTGTTGCTCTGTATGAAATGCGTCTTTTTTCTCTGTTTCTAAGAATTTCTCTATTATAAATTTTGAGTAAATTTATTAAAAGATGCCTTGGCATTCTTTTGAATGTTTTTGCTGCTTAATTCTTCTTGGATCTATAGGATTATAGCTTTCATCCAATTTAGAAAATTTTCAGCAATCATTTCTTCAAATATTTTTCTGCCCATAATATTTTAGGAGCAGAAAGGATTGTGTGTAGGTTTGACTGTTTGATGTTGTTCTACACCTCACTTGTTTTTCCAATCTTTTTTAAAAAATTATTATTATTATTTTTTCTGTGTATCTAATTTTGGATAGTTTCTATGCCTTCAAGTACACTAATCTTCTCTTCTGCTCTGTCTAATCTGACATTAGTCTCATCCAGTATGTTTTTTATCTTGGACTTTGTATTTTTTATCTGTAGAAATTCAGGGGTTTTTTTCTTTATTTTACATATCCCTTGTCTCGATTTTACCTTTTTAACATGTGCAATAAAGTTATAATAACTTTTAATATACTTTTCTGTTATTTATAAAATCTGTCATTTCTGAGTCCATTCTTTTATTTTTTTATTCTTTAATATTTTTTTTGGCTGTGCCAGGCGGCGTGTGGGATCTTAGTTCCCCAACCAGGGATCAAACACGCCTCCTTGGCAGTGAAAGCATGAAGTCCTAACCACTGGACCACCAGGGAATTCCCTCTGAGTCCATTTTGATGAACTGATTTTGCTCCTTCTTATGGGTAATATTTTCTTGCTCTTTTGCACATCTGGACATCTTTATGTGGTAGACATTATTATCTTTTGGGGTCTAATATTTTTATAAGACTATGACAGCTGTATTACCATTTATTTCATCTATGGTGTACTCTATAACTATCATTACTTTTTTAAATTATATATTTATGCATGGACCTTTGTTTTTGTTTTCTTATTTTTGACTCATTATATTCTGATGTATCTCTTAGAATGTTTATTACAGATGCATTAAAATCCTTGTTCCTTTTTGTAATACCATTGCTGCTGATAGGATCTTAATCCTGTTGTTGCTTTGAAATACGTGTGCTCCTTGCCTGACCATTTATTTTGGTCTCTGAGATCAGTTATCTTTCAGCTGTTCTGGAGGCAGTGTGGGTGAGGGAAACCAGTAAGCTTCGTCCTTGGAAAGATGTGGTATAGAAAATCGGGCACCAGAAAGTTATTCTGCTAAGGGAGTTAAGCTAGATGCACAAGAAGGAACAATGTTAGAATGAGAACTAACTTAGATTGTAATGAATCAGATAGGGAGGGTGAAAGCAACCGTCAAGGAAGAAACTCCTTCCAACCAATCTGACTTTGTCTTTTCTTGGCTCGTCATTCACTCAGGGCTTTTAAACTACTGTGAGTTTGCTCTTGAGTCTTCTGCACCAGGAGTCCACATCTCATGCTGCAGATACAAGGCACTGGCTGAAACGAAGCAAAACTAGATCTCTCACAACCACTTTCCTGTAAGCACAGCTGTGTCCGGCCACTTCCTTCCCAATGCCAAAGTCACCCTCCAGCACAAGCACAATTCAAAGTGGCTCCCTTTAACTCACTGTTTTCTTGGTATTTTTCTTGGTATTTCCTCTAAGATTAACCGTGAGGGAAAAAATCCAGCAGTCGTAGTATAGTTGAACCTCTTGGCTCCTACTTGCTAACTTATCCACCAACCCCATCTATTAATTGTGTGCATAACATTGCTGCTAAAACTAATCACCTAAACTCAGTGGCTTTAAACTCAGTATTCATTTATTTTCGTGGATCTCCATGTAGGCTGAGGGTCAGCTTCTGATGTAGATGTTTCTGCTCATCTCAGCTGGTTCACTCGTGGATCTGTGCTTGGCCAGGTGTTGATGAAGTAGGCTGGATTTGGGTTGGGACAGGTTTGCTCCAGGATTCTGTTATCATCCCCTTGGCTCATCAAGCCAGCCCAAGCATGGCCTTGTCATGAGAATAAGAGAGTTGCAAGAGTGACAGTTCCAAGTGATCAAGTGCTTTTCAAGACAGATTACATCACATCTGTTAATATTCCGTTGGCTAAAATAAGTAACTTGGTTGACCCGATAGATGAAGATTTATATATCCCCTCACCCACAGTGAGGGAGCATTTGGTATGTTACATGAAAATGGTGTATATTCTGGAATACCTGGATCAATAACTCAACATCCTTCATTCATCAACTATTTCCTCAGGGTTCGTAGAGTGGAATTCAGGATTCTTAATATATTTCAATTTTGTTCAATTTCTGTTGCTCCACACATTGCAAGAGAGTTCACCTTTTTATAGTTTTCTCTGATTAGCTTGATTTTCTCTTCTTCTATCATCTTCAATCATTAAATTTACAATGTTGGTCCTTTCTGAAAGGTCCAGAATGAGAAGCCAGAGATTAGAGTACCCTTAAAGATGCTATGCTTTTCTACAGCTACCATCTCCAATCAGTCTTTTCTTAAAGAGTTTTATTATAATACAAATATTGGAAATTCCTAGCATATCTCTAGAAAACTAGTTGATTTAAGAACAAAAAAGAACTGATATGAGGATAGATGTCTGAGATTCATTGTAGGAGTTGTGGACTAGACACTGAAACTTTGTGGCCAGTATTTAAATTCTGTACAGGTTTGTCACCTACAGTTTTACTTTCCCTTGATAGTATGTAAAGAGTGTTCTCTTTGTATTAATGGCCTATTTTGTTGGGTCAATCTGGAAAATAGAAAGAGTTTAAAAATGAAACGAACAAACAAGTTATAATATGACTCAGTCCATGCTATGCATGCAAAACTGATCAAAGGTACAGATTCTACCTTAAATGCATTTGTTTAATCAGAAGAAAATTCAAGTTTACCATATTCCTAGGAATGAAGCTCAATTCATACCAAAGCCTGTCTCTCTCATAGATCTCTGCAACAGTCACAATCTCCCAATTCCAGAGTTCTTGCTTTTTTACCATGGGATATGGTCCCAGAGCTTTAAGGCTCCTGTTGCAGGTTTTGATGGATGTATGAACTCATCCAAATGACAGTGCGTTGTAAAGATGAACGTGTGTATGCTGGCAACTATGACAACTTGTTAGTTGTATTCAATTTTTTCTATCCGTCACAGATGTATACAGGACCTAGGATGAATGAAGTATTGCCAAATTTATAAGTTATGAAGAGCTTCTAATTGAAATCCACCCTTTCTAACATATCAGAGTGAGCTGGACTCAGAAATGCTGAAGCGCCCTTGACTAGAGATGTCTGCTGGCTATTTTCCTTGATGGCCCTTCGAGAGCTAGAGTTTCCTCCTGTTCTCCCAAACAATAGGTGAACAAAGTGCAAAAGTAAATATTTGGGTGAAATTCCTGCAACCCAGTCGTCCACAGCTCTCTTTTCGTTCATGTAACTAAAGCAGGTAAGAGTGACCTGTACCAGTTATCTATAGCTGCGTAACAACCCACCCAAAACCTGGTGGCATAAAGCAAAACCAAGCATGTGTTTCCAGGATCTCGCATGGTCCTGAAGGCTGCCTGGGCTCTGGGAGCTGGTTCTCACTTACGGTTTCCCATGCAGCTGTAACGAGTAAATGGCTGGGCTGGAGTCACCTTGCAGTCCTCACTGGCTGTCAGCTGGCACCCAGATGCAGATGCTGCCTGGAGCACCTACGTGGCCTCACCTTGTGGTCTGGCCTTCCTCCCACCATGATCCCTGGGTTCTAATAGCAAGTGTCCCGAGAGAGTGCAGAAGCTACGTGGCCTTTCCTCACCTGGCTCTGGACTTCACACAGAGGCACTTCTATTATATTTCATTCTTCAGGGCAGTTAGAAAGCCCTCCCAGGTTCAAAGACAAGGCATGTAGACACCACCTGATGATGGGAGAAATGCCAAAGAATGTGCATATGTGATTAAAACCAACACCTGACTATGTACCGTATTTAAATGTGGAATGGGATTGGAGCACATTGGGATAAAAGAGAATTGATTCAGTTCTCTTGTGTAGCCCAAGGCATACATAATTTTCTCTTAAGGTTTTCTGACGTTGATTTCAGCATTTGTTCCTTGATGGGATGCTAAACTGGAATGATCCCTCTGCCAGTTTTTATGCTGCTTTTATTCTCCCTGCCTCACCTTCCATTAAGTGCCCTAGGTAATTAACAGTGCCTACTTCTTGAGAATAATTGGCTGAGTAGTAAGGGATGTGAGGCCAACGTGCAGTAAATGTTTTCTGAGTTCCATATTAAACACAGCATTAGTAATCCTCATGTTATCACTTGATCGCCCCTGTGGTAAAATTATTAGGCAGTTATTTCCCTAAAACAGCATTTTAATGATAAAGATGAAAATTATACAGTTTGCTTTAGTCATTATTTTTTCCTCAAGGTTAATGCATTTGTCACATCATATTAAACACTCATATTAACCATTAGAACACTTCACAGTGTACACATAGATGTCTCTGTGCGACTAATAAAAAGGACAAATTAGAACCATTGTCACCATTATTCTCACGTTTGTGAATAATAATAATGGGATGTGATAGATTTTTTTTAATTTGTAGGACAAATGAAACGATTTCTGTGATTCTGTGTGCTTCGTCTTTTAGGCATTTAATAGAGTCTGTGAGTGAATGGTTATAGCAATGACAGTAATGCTAGAATCAAACACTGGATTTCATGTTGTAGCATTAAAACCAAAAGATGTTTCCAGTTAAGGGTAATTGTTTTCTAGGAGAAAATAACAATTCATTTTCAAATAGTTTTTTTCATTCCTGTAGTTAGACACTAATTATTATTTGACAGGAGTTTGGTTCAGTATAACATGACCTACCTGAGCCTTCCCCTCAGTATTTGAGCTAAAAGACTCTTTCAGTTGGCCCTAATCTACTAGTTCTATATTCCCTATGGTTTGAACTGCAGGGCTGAAGCCTGCTTTGGAAAATCTCTTGGGTCCTTGCTTAAATGGAAAAATGATCCAGAACGTCTAAGTCCATTAGGACAGGTTCTAATTCTCTACGACTGATAATCTAGGGGGATATCTTAGGTGGAGGCTGATCAAAAAGAATGTATGTGGGCAGCCAGATACCCTATGTTTACTACCCTGCTTATCATAAACAGAAAGAAAGATTTAAATTGGTATAAGGATTCCTAAAAGGATATGTGTTGTGAAATATAGAAGCACAAAAACGAAAAATCACCCAAACAGAAAACCTATCCTGTCCAATAAGGAGATCACCCCAATTTTATCAGTTTGCTAAAGTGAGGTTTCAGGTGAGGTTGGCAAATCTATGTCACATATTTTAAAGGCATATCTGCTAGAGTTTAAAGCTATATATGTGAACCCATTTCCTAGTAAACTGACTCACAGCGTTGTAATAGAGAATAGCTCAAGATAACAGACAAAATCGTAGCCCTCGGGCTGATCCAGCCCGACCTGCACATCCAGCATGCCTCCTCTTCCTGCTGGATCAGAGGCCTGCCACTAAATCTAAATATTTGACGTTTTGGAAGCGAAAACCTGTATATCACACCCAGTCCTCACTTACCCCCGATTCACCCCACTGCTCCCGCATGCTGAACCCGCAGCTGCTTGCTTCACAGAGGACTTACAGACACAGAGCATAATTTCATCTCCGAGCCCTGCTGGGTTTTTCGTTCCTCTCTGGGTGAGGACCCTGCAAAGCCTTCATTGGTCTGGTAGCGATGACCCTTTAATTCTGGAGATCAAGCCCAGTCGTGTAAGACCCACAAAGGCTCCTATAAAACCACCTGAAATCACACCTAACTGCGCTATAGGTGTGGCATCTGCCTCCCCGTGGGGCCGGGGGATGAAGGTAACACACCCTGAAGAGCCGTGGGGCTTAATGCCCCTTGGATGGAATTTTGACTTATATAGAAAACCAAAGAATCAGGCAGGAAAATTCCTCTACCTGTCTTCTCCAGATGGATGCTTATAACGGACCATGTTTGCATGCTTTTAAACGAGACATCCCATAATATGATGACCAGCTTTATTCCTCTGCTGACTTTTATCCCAAACTCTCACTTCCTGGGAATCCCCCCAAATGCATTAGCTTATGTAACGTCCCCACAGCTTTATGTTCTAGTGATCCTAACCTAAATTAACCTTCTACACCAAAAGAATATCAAAATCTTACGTTTTATTTATATTTACCATCTATGGTACAGCCATAGAATTTTTCATCGAGATACCTCAAATCTATCTGGTCAGATGCCCTCGGAGGCTCTCACAACTGAGGACCTGCTGCATCCGTATCCAGGCGCCTGGGTCCGGGCTCCCTTCACTTCTGGACACAGGCCTCCTCCTGCAGAGACTCTGCTGTGTCCAAGTAGAGGGTGGACTTCACTTGTGTGGGTCTCGAAGTTTTCACTTTCTGCCTACTTTTTTTTAGGTGCAACAATTGGACAATTTGTGTTGTGATCAGAAAGCTGTTTTTGCCATAAAAACTGAAGTAGATAACAGGGGAAATGTTAATGATAAAGAATAAATAGGGAAAAACTCAAGGGCACTTCCTGAATGAAGTCCAAAATTAATCATAACACATTGTGACATCATCCTATTCTAATGACAGATTCTTGGCTTCTTTTTGTTTCATTAGAAGCATTAACATTTGCTTATGGAATCATGATGAGTATTTGAAAGATGATTAGTCAGTTGATGGAAACTAACTGATAACTAAAAGTTTGTATATTACCAAGTTTTGTTACTGTTTGGTTTATTTTTTATAAAGCATAGGAAATTAAATGTAACAGTTTACAAACACTTCAGCACTATACATACTGATTTTGTTTTGGCAAGTGGGATAGTTAAACAAAGGTCAGAGAGAATGATTCAGATTCAACTAGTTGACAATATATGACACACTACGCTGAGAATTTCCCCATTTTCATTCTAATTTAATACTAAACACATCCCTTGTCATAGGTTTGAGGACAGTGATTTATGAAGAGGTCAGATAACTTAATCAGGGCCACCCAGCCATTGAGTCGTGGTGGAGAGGATAAGGTCTCTGTCCTTGTGTCACTCTCAGAGTCTCAGTCATGTTCCACTGTATTAATTTGTGGTTTATGTGTTTGTTTTTTTTCAGAAGTGAAAATGATTGCTTTAAGAAAGTAAATGGAAAATACTATATAGACAGTAAACATTCTTTCTACAGGGGAGATCTTGTAGCCTGTTTCCCAGTACAAGGTTCTCTTCTATTCCAGGGGTATGGGAAGATTGCACTTCCCAAGTTAGTTGTTTTAGCCAATGAAATGCAAGCAGAAGCAACAGTTTTCATTTCCCTGCAGAAGCACTAAATTGGTAGCGCTCAGCTCTCACACAACTCTTCCCTCTTTGGGCTGTTCAGAAAAGCACACGTTGATGCAGAGTTATCTGTCATATGACTGAAGTGGTCAGGAGTACTGTAGCGAGCCAATATATAGTGGGGAGCTACCCTGAAGAGCTGCCTGGACTCATGGAAAGTATTGTGTGAGTGAAAAGCACATTTTTATTGGCTTATTCCACTATGATCTGGGGCTGTTACAGCAATTTAACCTATGCTATACTTTCCAAGTTAGGCATCATAAATTACTTATGTTTGTTGTGCTAATCTCATTAGTACTTTCACTTCTTTATTAACAAACATTGATATTTAAACTGACAACCTTTGAAAGCTACTAAAAATGTTTCGTGAGTGATGAAGCACAATTAGTGTCTATCTTTCTTATTTAATTGATGCAGTTAGACATTTTAAGGCATTTTTACTGCTTTTATTTTGTCCGTATATAAACAAATGGCCCCACTAATTTTTCCTCATAGCTTTGACCTCATCATAGAAAAGTGTTTTGTGAAAATATGATAATAAAAAATAAATAGAGATGTGAATTGCGTGGCAGACAGAGAATAAATTAGTTGATTTGGGACATTGGAAAGTTCAAATCTCTCTAAATAATTTTCTGATTTTTCTCTGTGTTTTTAAATAGCATTATTAATGTATAATTTACATACCATAAAATCCACTCATTGTAGGTTTGCAGTTTAAAGATTTTTAGAAGATGTATAACTTGTACAACCATAACAGCAATCCAGTTAAGAACATTTCCATCACCCCACAAAAGTTTCCTTGTGCCCTTTTGCAGTCAATCGCAATTCCAACCCAAGTTCCAGACACACACTGATCTTCTTTCTGTCTCTATCATTTTGCTTTATTAGAGACATCTTATAAGTAAAACCATACAGTATGTCATCTTTCTTTTACTTTGCATTATGTTTTTGAGGCTCTTCTGTGTTATAACATGTAGTAGTGTTCATTCATCTTATTGCCGAGTAATATTCCATTGTAAGGATGTGTCACAGCTTATCAATTCATCATTCGAGGTGTTTACAGTTACTGCTTTCTATAAATAAAGTTTTTCAAAACATTTTGGTGATGTCTTTTTGTGGAAATGTTTTCATTTTTCTTGGATACATACGTAGGACTGAAATGCTGGGTCATATTGGAAGCATATGTTTTATTGTTTAGAATCTTCCAAATGGTTTTATTAGTTTACATTCCCCATGACCAGTATAAGAGGTTTCCAGCTTCCTTACACTCATGCCAACACTTGTTATTTTCAATCTTTTGCATTAGAGCCATTCTAGTCAATGTCTAGCTGTGTCTTATGATTTTAGTTAGCATTTTCTTAATGACTAATGATGTCAACCATCTTCTCATATGATCAGGATAACCATTAGAACAACTTCTTTGGCTTCATATCTATAAGAGGCACACGCTTCAGATGTAAGGACGCACATATGTGAAAGGAACTGTTGGAAAAAGATACTCCCTTAAAATGGTAGAAAAGAGAGAAGGGGAGACTATGCTTATATCAGACAAAATAGACATTAAGCCAAAAACTGTCAGAAGGACAAAGAAGGACACTATAATGATAACGGGTCAACGGGTCAGTACGTTATGGGTATATGTATGTGCCCAAAATAATTAAAGATGTGCGGTTTTTCTATATCAGTTCACCTTAATAAAGCTATTTAAAAAGAATACTATTGTGAATGACATTGTGTTATTTTAATTTTGTTTTCAGATTGTTCATTTTAGGATATAGGAATACAGTTGGCTTTTGTATACTAATCTATCCTCAGCCTTGCTAAACTCATTCAAGAGATCTTGTATGTTATTTTCTAGATTCCGCATGATTTTCTATTTATAGAATATGTCATTTGTGGGATAAAAGGAGTTTAATTCCCTCTTTATAGTAGCTGCGCTTTAATGTCTTTTTCAGCCCTAATTTTACTGGCCAAGAACTCCCATTCCAGAGTTAAATAGAGTGACATCTTTGCTTGGTGTTCAACCCTAGTGCAAAAGCATTCTGTCTGTCAATGTTAAGTACGAATTTTCTTCTAGCAGCAGGTAGGCCCTTCAGTGTTAATGTCTAACTGCAAAGCAAGCACAGAACTTGGCCTCCGCACTCTGTTCTTCTGTTCTGGTGGGGCCTTGCCTCCACACAGACCACGCTGAGTGAAAGAAGGCCAGTTATGCCTTCATGAAGAACTGGGCAGGCACTGGGACGTGCCCCTGCTTATTTCCTTCTTCATCACATTTAAATCCCTATTGATCGATGATTAAGTAAATCGAATCAACTTAAACAGCTTCCAACCACCTGCATCAGACTCCACATTCTAGCCCAGTTCCCATGTAATGCCAAAGTGCAATCCTATAATCAGAACAGAAGAATAAAAACACTCCAAAATTTCCTTCATTAAACAAATATCAACCATTAATCAAATGTCAAAGCACTGAGGATGTGTGTGGTTATATTGCCTTTCAAATCTGCGATAATAAATTGATCTAACATATTTTGAGTAGGGCATAGGTAGATAATATTTTTAAAGTACTTCCTAATACAGAATACTTGTTTTAATTCTGTATTCCAAGATAAAAAGAATGCCTCCACTTTCTGGTAGGACTCTATCAGAGCCCCCATCAGGACACATAGGCTGTGCTGTGGTGGCTTCGTTGCCGCCTGTGGACCCGACCCTACAGTCTTCAGAATATGTTTGAGGGCATGCCCTGTAGTTAGCACAGTAGAAACAGAGTGTTGCAGATGGCTGCTTTGTTCTGTGGGTCTAAGACCATCCCCATTGGCTCCAACTTCATTTTCCTGGCTTTCTGCCCTATTCTCTCTCTCTTTTCCCCAGTTTTATTAAGATATAATTGACATATAACATTGTATAAGTTTAGGTATACAGCATAATGATTTGATACGTCAAACTAAAAAGCTTTTTAACAGCAAATGAAACCATTAACAAAATGAAAACAACATACAGAATGGCAGAACATGTTTGCAAGCCACACATGTGGTAAGGGGTTATATTAAAAATATATGAGGAACTCAAGAAACACAATAGAAAAAGACATAAGTAATCCAATTAGAAATGGGCAAAGGACCTAAATAGACATTTTTTCCAAAGAAGATATCCAAATGGCCAACAGGTATACAAAAAGATGCTCAACATCACTAACCATCAGGGAAAAGCAAACCAAAGCTACCACACCTGTTACAATGGCTGTTGTCAAAATGACAAAAAAATAACAAGTGTTTCTGAGGGTGTGGAGAAAAGGGAACCCTTGTGCACTGTTGGTGGGACTATAAATTGGTGCAAGCACTATGGAAAACACCAGGGAGTGTCCTCAAAAACTTAAAAATGGAACTATCATATGACCCAAAAGTTCCACTTTGGGGTATTTATCTGAATGAAACAAAATCACGGTCCTGAAGAGATAGTTGCAACCCCATGTTCATTGCAGCATTACTCACGGTAGCCATGACATACAAACAACCTAAGTGTCCATTGACAGATGAGTGGATAAATTCTGCCTTATTCTCAGTAATTCCCGTTGATCATCTGAATCCCCTCCTCCTCGTGTTACCCATAGCGCTCTGCTCTACTGCCAAGACCAAGATACGCTGCCTAAAATCTTTGTTCCTTTCCTTCACTGATTTTGTGAGCCATTTAAGCGTGATTCTTTCTCTGTACCTATATTATTTATAACAAATGTGTCTGCTCTTAAAGCTAAGGTATATTAAAATTTTGAATATATTTTCAATGCCTAGTAAATTTACATGCATATTGAATGAAGTCTTACAGTTATATGAGGATTAGAATTATATATGGACCCATCACCTTTTCATTGTAATGATCTAAGAAAATACTCCAAAATAGTAAATTGGCAGTAAGAAAGAATTTCAATATCATATCCATCACTTTGGCATAGTTCTGAAAAATGAATGTTCACTCTCGAGGTGTGAAAGGAATATGGAGATGAGGTGAGAAAAAGGAAACAAGTGTGTCACAGGTTGTCTGAACTTGGAAGGCATTTTGATTAATGCAACACAGTTTGAAGAAATAAAAGCCATTCAGCAAATACAGAGTAACCAACAAGAAACACTTCCATTTTCATGTGCTGCATTGGAGATAGACTTATTCATGTGGAAACCCAAGTGAGATAAAACATGCTTTTTCTCCAGAGGGATGAGCAGAAAGGGCTGCTTTGTAAATTCTCAGAGAGGAATTATTCTTTATGACCAGACCTCAGTGTGTTGCCTTGAATAAATTCTGGTGCTGAGTAAAATGTTTCTTTTGTTGTTGTAGATAAATAGAGTAAAGGTGAAAAAAAAACATTATTTTTTTTTCTCATTGTGAGGATATTCAGCATCTTGTGCAGTCTCGGGATATTCAGTATTTCCAACATGTTCTTGTACTGAATCCCAGTAACTAAGGCAGGTCAGAAACAATAAAATTCTCCCTTTCAGATGCTCTAAGAGAAGGAAAACTCATTCACTTACTGAAGAGGATACACAGCTTCCTCTCTGTGACATTCTCGAGATATGTTCTGCATCATTAACAGTACACCCTGAAGTGTTCTGAGCCATAGAAGAAATAGGGCAGAAATAGGGCAAAGAAGAAGAGATAATGTAGAGGAGATAGCCACTGAACTTGTTTGCAACCTTTTCACGCGCGCTCTGAAATATACTGCTTCTTGCATTTGCCCTGAGTAGCCTCCCGAATCAATCAAGGACAGGAGCTCATCTCTCGCGCGGGGATTCCTGGGGTAGTCCTGGGAGTGGAGGTTCCTGACATAGCCCTACAGACCAGAACCAAGCCAGGTGAGAAGCTGAAATAGAACTCAGGCAGGAAGCCCAGACCGTCGAAAACCTGTAACATCCACCGAGAGGGTGAACAAGAGCAGCAGAAGTGGGTACAACACAGTAGGATGTAAAACTGGGGCCGTTTCTTTACACTTTGTCCATGGGATTTCCTCACCGTTCTGCCAGCTTGTGTCTCCATCTATTGTTTTCTCCCAGCTGTCTTAGAGCAAACACCCTAAATATCAAAGAAACATTTGTAGGAAGTAAGATCCCCAGGAAGTTTACTCAAATTTGGCTTGCTAAAACTAGTCCACCCTGACAAGTTAGGAAAATCTGTGGACGTATCGCAAATTCCTCATGGGGGGAGTCGTTGTATAGTGGAGGTGGGTGTGCTGTGGAACCACAGAGACCAAGGCTTCATGGGAAGCATGGCCCTTTACAGCTGTGTGGAATGTCGCCTCAGGTCATTGAATCTACTTATTCATCTTTACAGAACTTAACACCACACCCCCAGCAGGTTAGTTACAGGGATTAATGCACGTAAAGCATACGTGTGCAGGGGGTGCTCACATGATAGTAGTTCTCACACACACACACACTCCCTGGCTTTTTCCTGTTAGTTTGGAGAGTACAACATCAGAAATGCATGAGAACGGGCATTTCAGGAATGGCCTTAGATAGGTTTGTCCAGCTTTGGGAAGTACATCAGATCCAATGATTGGCATTTTTCAGTGAGTAAGTGCTTGGATAAGTATGAGGGGATATACTTATCATGAGTAGAGATCTTCAAGCATCCTGTGAAGTGGAAGCTGGGAAAATTACTGGGAAAATTTCAACAGAGATGAAGTGTATAGTTGGGGGTATGACTTTGGATATATTGAACCAGATAAGCTCAAAATTCCACTTCACCGTTCATCCTATTGTCTCTTTGTTTCTTTAACACGGTGAAATACATTAATATAAACATGTGTAAGTGTATGTATATGTATGTCTATGAATATGTATGTGTATATGTATAGCTGCAGGTAAAATTATAGGCATAGGTCTACATAAGTGTGTAAAAGTGTATACACGTGTATGTGTGTATACATATGTGTGTGAGCCTTAGTATGTGAAAAGAGCCAGAATATGGAAGTAGCCCTGCCTAAATGTAACTCTGCTCATGATTTACCTTGAATAAATCATTTAACATCATCTGGTTCTTCTGGCAAATGGGGAAAATAACATCTGTCCTACTATTATCACAAAGAAGACAGCAATGTATAATTAAGAACACTTCCACAGCCATCACCTCTTTTAATCATAGCAGCTGTGACAATCCGGATATGATAAATGTAAAAAATATTTTTAAACTTTAATGCAACATAAAAATATTATTACATCTAGAAAAAAGTATTTGGTTTTAATGTTTGAACTATGACCAGTATGCTTATTATTTTCCTAAAATAAGAATGGCGGGTGAAAACAGAAAATTATGATGTCTAGTAACCAGTGAAGATTTTCTGCCTACCGCTAAATACGTTAATTAACCATGTGCCAACTGTTATCAGCTGTAGAATTACCAAGTAAAAATCTGAGGACCTGACAAGGAATGTGTGCGTGCATGCATGCATGTGTGTGTGTGTGTGTATGTATGCGTGTGTGTGTGTGTGTATGTGTACATCCCTGTGTGTTTAATTTACTCACATTGGCTTTCATACTCTTTTAACCCACACAAGATTATCCGTTGTTATTCAGAACAAACCTGCCTTCTTGTTTGGCAAGATTGCTTCTCTAAATGTCAAACATTAATTTTATATTACATTTTCTGTTCTTGTAATGGGGCATTTTGTCCCTATGAATTAACATTCTTTTCAGTCTTTTCATGAGAGACAAGTTTTTCTCCTTCAAATATGGATACAGCATAACTCTTGTTACTGAAATTTCTTTCCTGAGAAAACCATATTATAATACTTTAAGCTCCATATAAACTACAAATTTGGTCTGCCTTCACTTTAGTATATGTTTTGTAATTATTCAGGTTCTTTAATCTTATCAAACATTTCTAAAATATTGATATTAAAGCACTTCAGTTCTAGAGAAGAGGTTCCTGATTCTGTCTGAGTATCAGAATTATCTGGGAACCTTTAAAAAAAATTTGCAAGCTGTGTTCCACCATAGACAAAAGAAGTCAGAATCTCTGAAATGTGGGATGTGGGAACCTGTTATCAATATTCTATTAAGATCCATGAGTGAACTCACATATGCAGCAAAGACTGAAAATAGCTATTCCAGAGTGATATTAATGTAGCAGATTTATCACAACATCCTCACCTGAGCCAGACTCAGTGAGCACTGATGGTAAAGATGGATGAATGGGTCACAGGCTGTGCCTTTGTCTGGACCCCATCCTTAAGCACTGTTGGCTCTTGTGTCTTGTACCCCTCAGGCTGCATGCTTCATCAGCACCAAGACTGCTCACTTTATTACAGACAATTCACGACTAAATATTCTCTACAGTTCTTATCTTCTGACTGTAGCAAGGCTTTCCCAGTACTGTCAGCTAGACTCCATGACATACGCGGACAAATTCCAAAACAACTCTCGGGCGGGCTGGTGGGTGGTGTTAGGAGATGAGGACTCTGGGATCCATGGTGACGCCGCCCATCACGGTTACACAGAACCGCACTGTGGGCTCTCCTCGTGAAGTTTGAGGAATCTTTCTCTCTATCATAGCTTCCTTTTTAAATCTTCTTATCAGCGTAAATGCTTTTTTTTTAAATTTTGGAACTAAGTGCCTTTGTTTCACCCCTTTAATCCATTTGTTTTTCCTTTTGTGAGAAACATTCAACTTCCTAAGTCTGTGGGTCTTAACCAGCAAGCATGTTAGAGTCACCTCAGAACTGATTCAAATGAAAATACCAGATTCTGTTTCTGGGGATTCTGATTTAAAACTCTGTGGGTGGAGCACAGATATAGATTAATACTTTTAAAAGATACCTTGGTAGGTCAGTTTTGCATTCCTATATTATATATATATATATATATATATTTTTTTTTTTTGCCACAAATGTTCTTCTGGAGTAAAGACCCAAAGCATGCATCTTTCAAGAGTAAAGCCAGAAAATCCATTTTCATATGCATCACACTGGTGTATAAGACACATCCCAATTTTATTAAAACAACATATTGGACATAAGCCTAATTTTTTTAAAAAGAGAATTAGGTATTTTTTATACCTGTGGATATGTGGTTTACTACATATTGGGATAAAATAAGCAATTATGACTTCTGGGTGAAATAATTTTCCAAAAAGTCTAAATGAAAACCAAGCTTACTTAGCTGAAAAAATGTGTGTGTGTGAATATATATACAAAAATATATAACTACTTTATTATGTATTATGTACATTTTAATGGTAAATCAGTGACTTAAAGCAAATATACTCATAAAGTTCAAAATGACACTCAGTTGGAGCAAATACTGGTACTTTATTTCAGAATTTATTGGTAATAAAAATTAACTCTCCAAGTCCAGGAAGTACAGAGAGTCCCATACAGGATAAATCCAAGGAGAAACATGCCAAGACACATATTAATCAAACTATCAAAAATTAAATATAAAGAAAAAATATTAAAAGCAGCAAGGGAAAAGCAACAAATAACATACAAGGAATCCCCATAAGGTTAACAACTGATTTCTCAGCAGAAACTCTGCAAGCCAGAAGGGTGTGGCAGGACATATTTAAAGTGATGAAACGGAAAAACCTACAACCAAGATTACTCTACCCAGCAAGGATCTCATTCAGATTCGAGGGAGAAATTAAAACCTTTACAAACAAGCAAAAGCTAAGAGACTTCAGCACCCCCATACTAGCTCTACAACAAATGCTGAAGGAACTTCTCTAGGCAGGAAACACAAGAGAAGGAAAAGACCTACAATAACAAACCCAAAACAATTAAGAAAATGCTAATAGGAACATACGTATTGATAACTACCTTAAATGTAAATGGATTAAATGCTCCAACCAAAAGACACAGACCAGCTGAATGGATACAAAAACAAGACCCGTATATATGCTGTCTACAAGTATATACAATCAATATCTATTGCCACTCAATATCAAAAAAACAAACAACCCAATTCAAAAATGGGCAGAAGACCTAAATCGACATTTCTCCAAAGAAGATATACAGATTGCCAACAAACAGATGAAAGGATGCTCAATATCACTAATCATTAGAGAAATGCAAATCAAAACTGCAATGAGGTATCACCTCACACCAGTCAGAACGGCCATCATCAAAAAATCTACAAACAATAAATTCTGGAGAGGGTGTGGAGAAAAGGGAACCCTCTTGCACTGTTGGTGGGAATGTTAATTGATAGAGCCACTATGGAGAACAGTATGGAGGTTCCTTAAAAAACTAAAAATAGAACTACCATACAACCCAGCAATCCCACTACTGGGCATATACACTGAGAAAACCATCATTCAAAAAGAGTCATGTACCACAATGTTCATTGCAGCTCTATTTACAATAGCCAGGTCATGGAAGCAACCTAAGTGTCCATCGACAGATGAATGGATAAAGAAGACGTGGCAGGTATATACAATGGAATATTACTCAGCCATAAAAAGAAAGGAAATTGAGTTATTTGTAGTGAGGTGGATGGACCTAGAGACTGTCATACAAAGTGAAGTAAGTCAGAAAGAGAAAAACAAATACCATATGCTAACACATATGTATGGAATCTAAAAAAAAAATAATGGTTCTGAAGAACCTAGGGGCAGGACAGGAATAAAAACGCAGATGTACAGAATGGACTTGAGGACATGGGGAGGGGGAAGGGTAAGCTGGGACAAAGTGAGAGAGTGGCATGGACATATATACACTACCAAATGTAAAATAGATAACTAGTGGGAAGCAGCAGCATAGCACAGGGAGCTCAGCTCGGTGCTTTGTGACCACCTAGAGGAGTGGGATAGGGAGGGTGGGAGGGAGGGAGGGAGATGCAAGAGGGAAGAGATATGGGGATGTGTGTATATGTATAGCTGATTCACTTTGTTGTACAGCTGAAACTAACACACCATTGTAAAGCAATTATACTCCAATAAAGATGTTGAAATAAATTAATTAATTAAATTAAATATGGATCAAAAAATACTTACAGGTTTGGGACTTTGAAATGGTAAATATTTGTGATGTGTGGAAAAGCATGATACATAGCTGTATGATCTTAATTACATAAAAATGGATGCTTAATTGTGTAAATACACAAATGAGACCTAGAAGGACAAGTCAAACATAAACTGCTTGTGATTATGGACAACTTTGCTTTTTGCTTCTTGTGTTTTTTGGTCTTCTACTATGCAAATGTTAACTTTTAAGAAATGTTATTTTTAAAACCTTAAAAATTCAGTGTTTGCATATTTGATATATAAATAGCAATAAAAACGGGGAAAACAAATGGATTCCAAAGAATTTGGTATTTTAATAAATATTATAGTTAATATGAAACAAAACCACAAAGTTTTATAAATGTCTTAAAGAAATGGCAGTGTATTCTTCATTTTCACAGCCTGGGTTTCAAAGTCAATCATCACCCATCCCCAGATCCTGAGATCTTAAAATCCATGCTAGGACAGAGCTAGTACTTTCCATCACAGTGTTTCAATGAATGATGAGTCGCCATTCACGAAACTTTCATCTCCTGCAAATAATAAACAGTCCTGTCACAGTTTAGCGTCCCAGAGGCAGATTCTGAGGCAGAGGTTAGCAAGCTGGCCTCGATAATCCTGTAGGTAGACGATTGGCAAAGTCATCCAGCAAGGAGGCAGGTTAGCCTTCTGGAATCACATACCAGACTGTATTCAGTTGTCCAGGCCCTTCCTAACAAACTCGGTCCCATCATGCGTTTACCTGGGGTTTCAAACTAATATATTTAATAGCACAAAGGTTTAGCCGGCAAAGAGTTTATGAACTTACAAATTCCTTCCTCCCTCATTCAACCAGTAACTTAGATGGTACAAGCATAATCTTTCTTTGGCAATTCTTTCTTTCAGTATACCTTTATTTTAAAAGTTTAAAAAATATGACAGTCTTTTGCATTAAGATAACTCTATGGTGTTTTCTCTTGTCCATTTCTTTCACCTTTGGAATCTGCCGTTATTTTGGTGGGACATTTAATGCTGTCATGGTTCATCCAAATTGTTACCAGTAACATTTGAAAATCAGTTTGTTTCCTGGAATAAAGTGTGCACCTGTGAACTTTGATAAGCAAATCAAAGCAGGTTGAACTGGCATAGTTTGTGCTATTCTTACTCGTATATATGCTATCATATTTACCATCCTAAGTCTCTAGACCATTGGTTGATACTGTTCCTCTAATACTATGAGTATCTTGCTTCCTTTATCAGGCTGATTGTAGATCCTGAATATCCTACCTTTATTTTCACGATAAAGATCATCATAGTGATAGTTTTGTCACATCAAATAACTTTCTTTTTTATTGAGGTGTAATTAATTTATAATGTGGTAGTTTCTAGTGTATAGCAAAGGGATTCAGTTATACATATATATATATTCTTTTTCAGATTATTTTTCATTATAGGTTATTATAAGATACTGAGTATAGAAAGAGAAAAACTAATACCATATGCTAACACATATATATGGAAGCTAAAAAAAAAAGTGGTTCTGAAGAACCTAGGGACAGGACAGGAATAAAGACGCAGATGTAGAGAATGGACTTGAGGACACAGGAAAGGGGAAGGGTAAGCTGGGATGAAATGAGAGAGTAGTATGGACATATGTACACTACCAAATGTAAAATAGATAGCTAGTGGGAAGCAGCTGCATAGCACAGGGAGATCAGCTCGTGCTTTTCGACCACCTAGAGGGGTGGGATAGGGAGGGTGGGAGGGAGACGCAAGAGGGAGGGGATATGGGGATATATGTATATGTATAGCTGATTCACTTTGTTATAAAGCACAAACTAACACACCATTGTAAAGCAATTATACTCCAATAAAGATGTAAAAAAAAAAAAAAAAGGTACTGAGTATAGTTCCCTGTGCTATACAGTGGGGCCTGGTTGTTTACCTATTTTATATATAGTGGTGTGTATCTGTTAATCCCAAACTCCTAATTTATCCCTCACCCCCATCCCCTTTGGTAACCGTAAGTTTGTTTTCTGTGTTTGTCAGTCTATTTCTATGTTGTAAATAAGTTCATTTATATCATTTTTTTAGATTCCACAAATAAGTGATATCACGTGATATTTGTCTTTCTCTGTCTGACTTCACTTAATATGATCATTTCTAGGTCTACCCATGTTGCTGCAAATGGCATTATTTCCTTCTTTTTATGGCTGGGTAATATTCCATTGTATATATGTACCACAGCTTCCAGCCACTTAGGTTGCTTCCATGTCCCGGCTGTTGTAAGTAGTGCTGCAGTGAACGTTGGGGTGCATGTGTCCTTTCAGATTAGAGTTTTGGCTGGGTATGTGTCCAGCAGTGGGATTGCTGGGTCATATGGTAGCTCTCTTCAGTTGCTCATCTTGTACTTGGCTGGGTTTTGTTTGTTTGGAAGGAGGCAAAATACTGCTCTATCGCCTGATTTCTAGCTTCTTTCCTGAAATCTATCATATTAAACTTGAATCTAATATTATGTAAATGACTCCCTTGCCGTGGGTTATGGGTTAGACCAGTGATACATTTAAGTTTAAAACACAAATGAAGTAATATACGCTCCATTTCAAATCAGTTGTTTGGCTTGTTCATTCGAATCTTGTTAAAAATAAAAGGGTTTGAAATGCAACTTTTCCATGGTGTTTGGTGATCAGATGTCCAGGTGGCCCATCAGGTCAAGGCAATCCGAAGGTCACAAGGAAGCGTCGTTCAGTTACTGTGGCAGCACAGGGAAGCGGTGGAGAAAAGCAGCGTGCCAACTGCCCATTTTACCCACAGGATGAAACCAGGCGAGGGGCAGGTGAATCAGGTCAGACCGGGATCATGTCCCTGCCCAGGGGCCCTGAACAAACGAGTCATGCCTTGTTATGGCCCCAGGACCCTGAGGGAGTGGAGAAGAGGGAGTGCTAGGGCTGGAAAGCAGTCAGATCAGAGCCCAGTGCCTTGGTCAAGGCCATTGGAGACCTGGGCCCAGACAGGTTGGGAAGGCAGAGGTGCTGTGAGCGTGGTCCCCCAAGGGCCCAGAGTCCTTGGCTTGTAGCCCCCCAGAGCCGGAAAGACCCTCTGCACCAAGTCTGGAGGGGCCGTGCCGCTTCCACCATGCAGCCCTCCAGGCAGAGCCGTGCAGGTACCTGTGCTCGGCCTGAGGGATCGTACCTGGGATTTTGACCTGTAGCCGTGTCCTCGGGTGTGGTCACAGGGCTCCACTCCTGAAGGATGTCGCCGGGAACTCACACATCTGTCACCGTCAGCACTTGGACTCTTACCACTACCATGGGCGTTTTGAATTCAGCATCATTTGTGTGATCATTTTAATTTGAAAAAAGAAATGTTGGTTGTGCTGGTAACCATTACTTCAGTTCTAATTGTGCTGCAATAAAATGCGCCCCAGAAAGCATGGAAGTAAACCTATCGCCTGACAGGCTCAGATTTAATATAAATGGTGCACAAGAATAGGACTCTCACAGGGATTATGTCCCCTTTGGGTGAAATCCTCTTTTCGCTTTGCCGTCGTATCCAATTCCCTGCTGCCTTCATACATCCTTTTCTGTTTCCAGTCAGGAGCTTCTGCTAAATGTTCAAAGAATTTTAGGGAAACCACTCTTATCAAACTTTTACTTGCAAAGTTGGAATATTCAATTTGATAAACATCGTTTGGGTATCCCCTGGGTGACAGGCATTGCCTGGTACAAAGCACACCTTGGTGGCCCAGAGCCTTGCTTCCTGGGGGGCCCTGACAGAGACTGAATGGCTCAAGGCGGGGTCCCAGGTGACTCAGCAAACTGAGCTGCCTGCTGTGACCCGGGGCCCCCCTCCGTCATGCCATCTACACCACTTCTCCAGATGTGTGTCCTAATGTTCTCTGCAATGGCTCCACTGCTTAGCCCACTGCAGTGACCACAGAGGTGTATATACAATATGATACTGGGCCGCAGTGCATCTTAGAAGGACAAGCAAGTTGCAAGGACAAGAGGCTTGTACTACATGTTCCTTTTTCCTGCAAATAACATCTGTGGCATGAATAAAGTGACTTGGAACTTTGCCTTCCGTTTTGGGAAGATAGTGAGCATGACTTTGCTGATGTCCAGGAGTGTTGCCCTAGGTTGGGTTGAAGGCTTTAGGGTTACCTACAGAAATACAGCAATGGGCAGAAGTGTTTGCAGGGAGACTGAGTTGACTGGTGCCCAGAGGAGGTGGGTTTCCACTGTAACCAAACACCACCCCCGACCTCTTCTACCTGCCTCTCTGCATTTGGTGGAAAAGCCTGTTAGGAGGTGAATATTGTTATGTTTCTGCACAGTTAGAGCTTTCTGGGAGCATAACACTATGACAGTTTCACCTTTTCCAGACCAGGTCCAGGATTCAGAATTTCTAGTCCCTCCTACAGCCCCCTCACCTCCTCCCAAATATTTGCACACAGTCCCACTTCGCCGCTTCTGATCCCATTAGTAGGCTGGATCTGGAACTAGGCAGAGTGTGCTGGAAATCCAGGTTCCAAGATTTGAACATAACACAAAGAAAGCGCTTGATAACTTTAGATTATTTTAGACTGAAAGTGACACATAAGAAATGCAGATAAAACACAAGTCCAGGCTGAAGGAAAGGAAAGGAGATCTCTGTTGGGGGAGGGCAGACAGCCTGAGATTCCAGAGGCAACTGGAGGAAATGGGCGGACGTGGACGCCCTCTTGTACTGACTCAGCTTCTGAGGCGCTTCTTCAGGGAGAACCGAGGCCAAGGTCTTCCAAAGTGAGTCGCCCAAGGCTCGTGTCAAAAGCACAAACCCAGAGGCTCCTGCAGAGAGCGACCTGCAGGCCCCAGAGGTGCTGGTTTCAGCTTCAGGCAGAGAGGCCAAGCCCCTGGGGGCTGCAGCGGGGTGTCCCTCCATTCTATCCTCTAGGTCAGGCGAGGCCACACTGGATTCCCAGCCACTGGCTGGATGTGAGCTCAGAACTGAGATCTCCCTATTCACCAGTTAGATCCCAGTTCTACCTATTTCCACATCTACCTTTTAAGTAAATCTAAAAGAACTGTACAGTATTTGACCACAATGAACGGATGTGACCCCCAAGCATGGCAGAAGGTGGTGTGGTTTAGTAGACTGGAGTCCCACAGACCTCGACTGGAATCTTCGTTCTGTGGCACCATATTCTCTCCAAGCCTCGGGTTCTTCTATTTAAAAAGTGGAGCGTTGACACTCCACTTTTATTCAGGTTTGTGGCAGGAATTTATTGTTTATACCAGACACATGCAGATGTGCAAATGTATCTAAACACATACAAAGACATCTAATGCAGCTACTTTTTAATTAAATAAATGCAAAATATTAAAACAAATAATCACTAACCTAATTTAATACTTCTATTTTGGGCACCTTGTAAATAATATATATGGATAAAATGGACAGAGCGCTAATCTGTATAGTGTCGAATAACTATTCCATGTCATCCTCCTTTAAGGATTGTTCCATATCTTTTTAAAGCTCCCTTCCTATGTAATAATGTACATTTTCAAACTTGTCTTTACATTAGAAAATTACTTAGGGTGTTGGTAACACAAATCAAATGCAAAATACTTTCAAATAAAAATATTTGAAGTCAAATATTGTTTTGATTTTCTGCTTTCTCCTGGAAACAATACATTTTGTTGCCAAATGTTCTTCCTAATCAATTCTTGTTCTTAATGTATGTTTTCTAACAGCATAAGTTATGATGTATCTACAGTTGATAGTTTAAAATGTTTCCCTATCTGCTTTACCTTGAATGTTATTGTTTTTGTTTTTATTTTTTTGCGGTACACGGGCCTCTCCCGTTGCGGAGCACAGGCTCCGGACGCACAGGCTCAGCGGCCATGGCTCACGGGCCCAGCCGCTCCGCGGCATGTGGGATCTTCCCGGACCGGGGCACGAACCCGTGTGCCCTGCATCGGCAGGCGGACTCTCAACCACTGTGCCACCAGGGAAGACCCAAGGGTATAGTTTTAAGAATGTGTGACACAATGAAAGGACCAGAAGAGAAAATCCCCTGTTCTGAGGAAAAAGGAGCATCTGGGAAGGTGGAAGAAGCCCAGAGTGCTGGACATTGTGGTGCCCTGGAGCGCCCCCTCTCAGAAGAGCAGAGGAATTGTCAGCCTCGGTGCAGTCGGGACTTCCGTTAATTGGGACAATCACCAAGATAACGACTGAGAAATGCTTACTAGATCTATAAATGAGGAAGTCATTTGTGACCTTGTTGAGAAAGAGAACTGGACTGTTGGGGTGGAAACCAAAGACATGGCCGGGCGATGGCGGCAGGTGCTCAGACCTCTGCTTGCAGCAGCTCACCTGTGAAGAGGAGGAAGGAGGAGCATCAAGGAGAGACCAGCTTGGTCCCTGCAGGCTGCGATAACTAATTACTGCAGGTCTAGCAGCTTACAACCACAGAAGTGTATTCCTCACAGTTCTGGATGCTGGAAAGTCCCAGATCAAGTCCTCAGCCTGGCACTGCTCTGGTGAGGTCCCTCTCCCTGTGCGAAGTGAGGTTGAAGACAAGGAATATTTTTGTGGCTCCCACACAGAAAGGTTGGCTAAGAAGGCCTAAATGACCAGGTGCAGGCTAATTTGAAAGTAGCATCTTCATTGATTCCTTGAGAGTTAAAATTTGTCAGGGAAGGAACATGGTAAGTGGCTAGGCATACTAGTAAGGGAGTGGCCAATGTGATGAATAATGGAATATATGCTAGACAGAGAAATCAGGAAAGAAAGCAAGCAAATCCACTGTAGCTTCCCTAGGGAAGAACTGTGGAAGCCTTAGAATTAGAGAAAATTTGGGTAGAATTTGAGGATGATTTTTCGTGTTTTTTTTTCCTAAAAGGGGAACAATTACAGAGCTTATAGAATGGAGATTGTTTCTATTTGGAAATACTCTTAATCCCAGGCAAAAAGAACCACTGCCTTGGACCTCGGGTTGTACGGGCCACCACGTATAAGAACTCCAGCACTTACCCCAACACACAAGTGCTTTACAGAACCCGTGGACCTTCTGTCATTTAGGGTCTGTTTCCTGGTTCTATCCCACTGCCTCCAGGAATCATGGAACTAGGAAACAGCCAGTCTCATGGCCAGCACTCCTCAGGCCCCAAAGAAATGCTTCTCCCATCATTTTCCCTGTGTCTTTGAAACAAAAGATTATATTGTCCAAGTGCTGTGCAGGTGTGTGGATTCTCCTGGAACATTGTCTGAGATGGACATTGGGTGTGGGAGTGATGTGAGCAGCAGGAATGTTCAAGTGAAAGAAAGGCAATTTAATTAAGGCAGATTGTTCCTTTCAGAGAGCGCAAATGCAACATATAATCACATAACAAGCGCCATTCCCTGATCATCTTGCTGAGCGTTTGTTATCTCTGCATTTTTTATTCCAGTGTGTGCTCACAGACGTAATCATGAATTAGTGTGTATTCTCATTTAGTTGCACATAGAGGATGCATAATGTTTTGCAGTACTAAATATCTCATGTTATTCTTAACTTTGTATGAATAAAGGTCCAGAAAGAATGGAAATGAAGCATGATACCAGTTCTTTATGTTGGCAACTAGATGAACCTTGAATGATAGAATTAAGAATACTTTTTAAGGGAATTTCCTGGTGGTCCAGTGGTTAGGACTCAACACTTTCACTGCCATGGACCTGGGTTTGATCCCTGATCGGGGAACTAAGATCCTGCAAGCCACGTGGCACAGCCAAAAAATATACTTTTTAAAAATATTGATAAAGTATTATTACATATATTATATGTAACATTTTATTACATCTTCTGATAGTGAGATGTAATAAAGCCATCTTTTGTCTTGGCAAACTCACTATTTTGAATGGCTGGACTGTCTAGTATTAAGAAGATCTTACCTACATGTGAGGTCAAAATATCTTTCTCGTGGCCTATTCTCTCCTTCGGGGACTGGTGCAGCCTTCCTTTCCAGCCCAATCTCCTATTATTACTCTCCATATACTCTCTAGTTTCACCATGTACCTTGCATTCTCTTTACGATAGATAGGTGATAGATACAGAGATATACACTCTTTTATGCTCCATGCCTTTGCTCATTACTTTCTCTGCTCCCCATCTTCTGTATCTCGAAACTGCCTGTCCTTCAAGTCCAAAGGTCCTCTATTCTCTGTTGCTGTCACAGCCTGACATTCATCCCACCCTGATCCTACTAATCAATCCTCCCTCTTTGTGGCAACCGTATTCATTTACATGTAACCTCATAAATCCTTATCACACTGCCTGTTATGGACTGAAACTTTGTTTTGCCCAAAATTCATATGTTGAAATTCTAAACCCTAAGCTGTTGGTGTCAGAAGGTGGGCCCTTTGGGAGTTGATTGGGTCACAAGGGTGGAGGCCCCATGAATAGCTTAGTGTCCTCATGGAAGAGACCTCAGAGAGCTAGCTCGCTTGCCATTCCTGCCATGTGAGGGCACAGAAAGCAGAGGGCCTGGCTGTCTGTGAACCGGGAACTGGGCCCTCACCAGAACATGACCAGGATGGTGCCTTGGTCTTGGACTCCCAGCCCGTAGAACTGTGAGAAATAAATATTTGTTTATAAGCCCCCCAGTCTATGGTATCCAGTTAGAGCACCCACAACAGACTAACTGACTGCCTTCTCTTTTCTTTTTTTTTTAACAAGATAGATTTCCATTCAATAATAGAAAGCATTTTCTAAAAACTAGGGCTGACTGACAAGTGAGCAGTCTGTTTAATTAAGTCATAACATTGAAACAAATCTTAAGTAGTCAACAAAGACTCAGGAGATTCAATAGATATTTGTCAGATATCTAAGTATACAGCAGTAAGAAAGAGAGGTGAAAACCCCTACTCTCATGGAGCTTATATTCTAGTAGTAAAATTTTAAAGTAATAAAAAGATTTTAAAAAGTGAGATGGAGAAAAAACAAAGCAGAAAGAAGGCTGCTGAGGTATGTCTATTCTATTTTAAATAGACTTTGTCCACATTTATTCACTGTCTAGCATGGTGGGCAGTCTCTGAGACGGTCCCCAAAGATCCCTGTGTCCTTGTAATCATATCCTCATATAATCCCCTCCATTTCTCTGTAGACTGGATTTTGACTCACTTCTAGCAAATAGAATATGACAGTGATGGGGTGTCACTTGAGACTAACTTGTAGAAAGTGACGCCTTCCATTTTGGGCCTTCTCTTGCTTCCTCTCTGGGGAAGGTGGCCTTGTTCAGAGGCACACACAAGTAAGTTAGCAGCTCTCGCAAGCTGGTTCTTCGGAGACCAGCCGGCAACCACATGAGTGAACTTGCAAGCCGATCCTCCCCTAGTTGAGTCTTCAGATGAGACTGAAACCCCAGCCAATAATGTAGCTGAGACTCTATGAAAAAAGTAGAGCTGGAAGCCCCCAGTTAAGACGTGCTTGGATTCCTGTCCCACAGAATCTGTGAAATAAGATTTTTTGTCTGCTTTAAGTCATTCAAGTTTTGGATAATGTGTTATACAACAAAGACAACGAATACAATTAGTAACCTCAAGTCTGTAACAACTAAGTCACGCGGATACCTAGGGAAAGCAGCGATTGCCAGAGGCTGTGGCAGGTGGACGGGCTCATTGGGCTCCTCTGGAGCTGGGGAAAGAGAGAGGGAAGGGGTGAGAGTGGAAGAGGTCGGAAAGGCAATGGCAGGGAGGCAGATCCGGCATGGTTTGTTGGCCACTGTAGAAGATTGGAAAGAGAGTCGAAACTGACAATATGTGAAGTAAGCTTCAACATGGCCCCTTGTTAAGTTTCAACAGGGTGACTTCCTGACCTATGGGAAGTTTAGAGTTGAGATTTACTGACTTGAGAAAGTCTGAGGAAGAGAGGTGGGTGAAAATGAGAGATGTAAGTGGGAAGTTGGGAGAAGAGCTGCAGGTCCTGAGATGGCTGTTAGACATCCAGTGGAGCTGCCTCATAGGCAGCTGGACTTATGAGCTGGAATTGCAGGGAACAGTTGGGTTACAATTATAATCCTGTGTTTCCTCAGCACATCAGTGGCATTCAAAACCACAAGAGTAGTTGAGACCATCTACAGAATGAGGAGGAACACATAAAAGTAGAGATTCAAACAGTGAGCCCTAAAGATAGGAGCATAAGGAAAAGTCTGCAAAGGAGACCTGCATGGAGCAACTAAATAAGGTAGAGAGGACACTAGATACTGTGCGGATCTGGGATGCAAGTGAAGCAGTGTTCAGTATGAGAGCAGGACTCACCAGGAGAAATACTGCTGAGTTGTCTATTAGGGTGAGGCTTGAGGATTGCTTATTGGATTTACCAACTGGTCGTTGATAACCTTGCCAAGGACAGTGGTGGGGAAATATTAAGAGCAACTAAATTCTGGTTACAAAAGTCACATTTATTTCCCCAATAAATAGAATTTATTTCACAATTATTTCCTCCTGGTCTTCTACAAACTGACCCCAGGTATATTTGGAAGTCCCCCAAAGGTACCACACTGTCATCGTTTCCTCGGAACTTCAGCAGTTTGACCTCGTTTACATCCTTCTTTGCGTGCTGTCCTTTCCGGTCATGAGATCACCAACATCCTTATTCCTGATGGGTCCTCCGTGTGCAGGCATGGCTCATTCTGAGTTCTTCTTCACGACTTTGCAAAGCACTTTGAGGATTCCACTACAAAGTAGCTGATTTGGGGTCCAGAGTCTTACAATGATTCTCTCTAGTAGTATTTTTGGTTAATCTCTTCACTCCTCCATTTTTAAGACTTCAAACTCATCACTAGGAAGTAGACTGCATTCTGGCAATGACCGACCTCTGTGCTGTCATTCCTTACTTTCCCAGCCAAACAAAAGCAAACAAATGAAACAACTGCTTTCGTCTCTTGTTATAAAATAACAAACTTCATGGGTATGACTACATAAAGTGATGGAAAATGACTGCATGGTACTTGAAGGGAAACTTGAGGTTTTAGCCACAGGATAAAGCTGCTGCTACTCCCCAGGGCTGGGGAGAATGCCTTGTTGAACAATTATGTACTTGGCAATTTATGTTTTACTTCATTTTATAACTGCACCTATGGAACACCCTCCCCCCAAAATTCAGGAAAAAAATGTGACCCAAGGGTGTTACCAGTCATTTCTCTGCTCTCCTAAGGAGGAAAAAATAGAGTAGAGAGTTGAATTCCGAATTTTAGCAAAATCCAAAATCCACTAGGGGAGAAATGTTGCCTTGCAAGCATTTGATAAAAGAAAGTAATTATGGTAAATAGCTTGATAGATTCAGTAAAATGTCTGCCGTTATTAAACCTACTTTGTTTCAGCATTACCAATCTAATGTAACCTTATTTTATCTAGAATTTACCAGGGAATTTGGAGAAGGAAAATAAAGAGTTTAATGTTTCCAAAAATAGATTAAGTCTTTGCTGAACAACCTTTTTCATGCAAAGTTGTGCCTGACTTCTAATTAATAAACTGATTTCAGTCTAGTTGATGGTATGTAAAAGACTGCTGCACACACCCTGCTTAGCAAGACCTACTAGTCAGTATCAGTTAGGGACACAGCTGAAGCATGATGCTTGTCAGATTTCTTTGATGATAGAAGCTTTTTCTCCCTGCACTTCCTTGCTGGGCTCAAGTCTCAATAACTTAGATTAAAATAAAGTTTCTAGTATAACCTTATTTTTTATTTTAGTTATTTTTCATGTGTTTCATTATTATGCATATATGTTTTAACATAAGAGGAGGAATTATGTAAAACTCTTTTGGTGACTTGCTTTATTCATGAAACAACCTGTCTTGGATCCTTGCATATAATCATAAAGAGATATCCCTTTTTTAAACATTTCTACTCATGTGAATAGCATGTGAAAGTACCATAATTTACTTGATCATTCTTATGCTAGCTGATTTTTTTTAATCTTTTGCTCTTCAAAAACTACAATAAACTTTCTATATCTCTTCAAATATATTTGCTTATACTCTACATTCCATATATATATATATATATATATAAATACACATGTATATCAGTTATTTAAATTTTTCCTTCATATAGAGTATAGAAGTGGTTTCTGTTATATTTTGTTTTAATTAACTCTAAGCTAGGTCACTTAACTTCATTCATAAGCATTTCTATAGCAGATAAGATTGTTCTGTGTTCTTCCATCCTATAAGTTAAACTTTATGATGCTATTTCATTGAAGCATAATTTACAAACAATAAAGTGATATGAAGTATTGAGTTACATTTTGTTGACAGTTTTGTCAACACGAGATTTCCACGTAAATCAAGACAAAATATTTTCAAGACCCCAGACAGTTTCCTCATGCTGCTGCCAGTCAGTCCTCAATATACACAGGCAGCCACTTTCAGATTTTCTCCTGGGAGGTTACTTCTGCCTGTTGTAGACTTCCTATACAGTGTATATCTTGTTGTGCCTGGATTCTTTTTCTTAACATGATGTTTGTGAGAACTATCCACGTTGTTGTACATATTCACAGGTTATTCCTTTTTAAATTGCTTAATAGCAATCCACTGCATAAATACAGCATATTTGTTTAGCCTTTCTCCAATGAATACACGCTTAAGTTGTTCCCAATTTTTGAATATTTTAAATAATGTCACTGTGAAAATTCTTGTAAATGTCATTTTTTGTAGATAACATCTTTATTTCTCTTGGGTAAATATGTAGGAGTGGAATTTAATTGTGTTTTCCCCCCACATACTTGGTGATATCGTTTCTGTTTCCTTAGTTTGCATGTATGTTTGAAGATCTGTATTTCTTCAAGTGACTTACAAGTTTTATGATCTATGTTTTGTATTTTCATTCTTATATTTAGAACTCCCAGTAATATACTGAAGCTACTCTTGTGGTTGATAGATTTTGAAAAAGTTTGCAGAGCTTCTAAGTGTTAGAGCCATACTTCCAACCCACCATGTTCCTGAACAAGACAACTCATGACTTTGGTACTTGCTGGGTTCTAGCAGGCCACACAGCTTGCCTGCTGCCAATCAGGTATATGAAGGGTCATCTCTGCCTTGTGGGGAACAAGCCAGGAGCTCCAGTTCCAGGTCCCTTTCATCTCTGTGGTTTTGGATTAGTCTGCAGGAAGCACTTGTGTGCATTTAGAATGCAGACGGGAAGGGAGGTTATTACCCTCCCCGGGGAACTGCAGCTGGATGCATTCGCAGACGGGAGATTCACTCCCGGTAAAATTATTGAGGTTGAGGTGGTTGTTGGAGCTTCACTGAGATTCTTGTACTTTATAGTGGCTCCCCACAAGCTCTTGGGAGCCACTGCTTCAGCCTTAGCCAGACATCAATAAAGATAGATTCCTTGGCCTTCGTGTTCCCAGCTCCTCTGAGAGTTGCAAATCCCCTGATTCCCTAAAATAAAACTCATAGGTTTACTTCTGTGATTCTCACTGGGTATTGACTGATACTGTTTGTGGTACAGTAAGTGATTTCTAGGGAAACCCCAGACATGGTGTATTCATCTATTGCTGCCGTAACAAGTCCTCGCAACGTGGAGGCTTAAAGAACACACATTTATCACCTTATAGTTCTGAAAGTCAAAAGCGCGGCACGGTCTCACCAGGCTAAAGTGAAGGCTGTGTTCCTTATTCGAGGTTCTTCGGGAGGATCACGTCCTTACTCAAGGAGCTGTCAGCAGATTTCAGTTCATTGCAGTTGTGGGACTGCAGTTGCTTCTTTCCTTGCTGGCTGTCAGCTGAGGGTCCTTTCAGATTCTTGAGGCCAATCCTTGACTCATGACCCCTTCTTCCATCTTCAAAGTGGCAGCATGGTCTCAAGTCCTCACACACGATCACTGCCCTCCTTTCTTCCATCTCATTGCTCTGACCCACTCTTTTGCCTTCTCTTCCACTTTTAAGAATTCCTGTGAAAATATTGGACCATCTAGATAATCTAAGATAATCTCCCCAACTCAAGGGCCTTAGTCTTAACCACGTTGGCGAAGTTCTGCTGCCCGGGAATTACGGTGTGGGAATCTTTGGGGGACATTTATTCTTCCTAGCATAGATGGAAATTTGGAATTGGATTTCTCATCTGATTCTCTTTGATGGGAATAGTGACCTCATTGTCAGTGGGAAATGAAGTGGGACATGGTGATATATGGCATGCACTCTGATGTCAGATTGTTAAATTGTTACTTGGTTTCATGTGTTCAAAGAATTGCCTTTGAGAGACTGAGTGGCTGTTGTAATGGTTGTTTTTATTGCTAATATTGGCAATAATACAAAAATTAATGGATAAGCACTGTGGAGTCTACTGAATACTTCTTGTTCCAGGGAAAATTGCAGAAAGAGAATAAAAAGAGCTTTTTATTCAACTCTAGCCATGGATAAAGAACCAGACACTTCTATTTTAAATTACTATTTATCTTTTATAGCTATGTAACAAAGATTTCTGAATAAAATTCTGAACCAGACCCCACAGGTAAATTGCAAGGCAGGGTAGATTTATAACTTTGCCTCGTCTCTTAAGCTACTGTGTGACACTATTTGTTAAAAAATGGGATCCTAGAAATTGGAACGGTAAGATTTGTGCAAATTCCATTTTATACACTGAGTACTGTTCAGTACCTGGAGTACTGTGGAACCTCTCTTCACATCGTGAGACTGTCAGCCTTTTCCTGACCCAGCAGCCCTGTAACAGTCTCAGCTGGAGCACTAGCCTGGAAAGGGATGACTGTTCTCCCAGGAGCAGTCTGCGCCATCTCTGAGGTCTCTGCTTCGAGACTCATAGCTAGAGTTCTTTACTAGAAAAGGTACCTGACATCTAAAACTAACTTTGCAATTAGCATTAATAAAAACAGAGGAAATCTGTGTCAGATGATGAATTAAGATGAATAGAGGAGGAAAACCAGTGATCTTAGATTGAAGTAAATATATTTGCACTCACACACTGCCGAGAGATTCTAAATTTACCTGGTGAGTGATTGAAACTTGTGCTCAGTGTGACCTACATTAAATCAAATTAAGTCGAATTAAGATCTCCCTTGATATACTGTAGAAAAAGGAATTGAAAGACTTGAGAAGGGAATGATAGGGTAGATTTGCTGTGATACCTGCCCGCTCCCCATAATCACGTCCCCTGGGTTGTCTGGAGGCTACGGAGGCACTGAGGGAAGTGTCAGCACGCCCTAAGGTTGCTGTGCCTGTTCCCTGCAAGCCAGTGGACACATTAGGAATTCTGGTATTGAAATGAATTTCTCAGTCGAATGGGAAGGATGGGATCACCCAGCAATAGCCTCTGCTGAGCTGCAAAAACGAACTTCAGCGACAAAGTGAGCATAGTCCCCGCTAGATGGCAGAGTCAGAGCAATTAAAAGAACAGTCTGACGCAGACACGTTTTTGTCAGCCTCTAATTGATGGTGGTACCCTTCGAAACTATAGAACAGGCCAGTACGCTAGTGTCTTTCCTAATCTGTGTAATTAATGCCTCTAATCACCAAGTAGAAGTGTCACAGCTGAGTGCCCAGCCTGTCACAATGGAGGCCAACATTGGACCCGATGTACAGCCTCTTTTACTTCAGTTGTGTTTCCTTATTTCTGGTCATAAACTATGTTTGGGTTTCCTTTAGCAAGTTCCATCTTCCAGCTCTCCAGTTATTCCTATAGTGGGGTCCCTTCATGTATCTTTCTTATTTATTGTTCTCTTTCAATCACTTTCCCCCTCTTTCTTCCTTTACATTCCTTCCCCTTCACGTTCCTTACATATGTCCTCTGGCTCCACGTCATGGTTTTCTAAGCGAGGTGTCCTTAGGCACCAGAGGGCCGCACCACCGCTTCTGGGAAACTCTGCTTTCTGAGTTGTGTTTTCTTCTTTACCCGGAGCTCTGCTCCTTATGGTCTGTGGCTTTGGGTTCTCTCTTTTCTAGGTATTTTAAAGAGGTAGTTTTAGTGTCTATCTCTATTTTCATGGTTTTAAATTCCTCTTTAGGAAGGAAAATGCAGTAGAAATTACCTTAACATTTTTAATTTAAAGCCTTTTCAGATGTTTCCATTTAGTAGATAAAATATTTTCACCGTATGAGAAGATATCTCAGGCTCAGCCAGGTGAAAATTATCAAGGGTAAGTGTAGTATCTGCATAACTAAGTTTAAATTTTTCAAGATAGAAAAAAATGTGTGAATTGCATCTTGAAGCTTATATGATAAAAGACTTAAGATTTTAGTTAAGTGTTGTCTTGCTTCCAAAAGACCTAAGGTGACCTTAGGGTGCAGATAGTGAGCTATAGTAGCCTAAAAGAGAGAAAAAGGTGAGTATTACCCTGAGACTTAGATGAATCATATATAGATTATTAGGTTTATTTCTAAAGTCCTCATCAGAGTAGAAAATAGGTAAAGAAGAAACAAATGACGAAGCAGCGGTGTTTAGCTTGGAAATAGAACATTATGGTGTGGTCATGATTTTCATCTTTACGTATTTGTATAAAAGAAAAATAGAATGATATTCCCGGGTTTATTTCTAAATGAATAAACAGCCTAATAAGCAAAATATTGAAAGTTACTGGAAGGCAAATTTTATTTTAGCGTAAGCAAACATTTCTTAAACATTTTAACTCTTGAGAAAAGAAATTGTGGAGTTCTTGGATAGACTATTATATTCTGTTACTGGAAGATAAACATGGATGATCTTTTTTCATAAGTGTAAAAGGAGGAAACTGGAATGTAAGACATTCACATGGAAATCTAAGTTTTCTAAGCAACCTCTGCTTCCTCCTCGACCTTTGACTTGCATAAATTTTAAGGTATATAAACAAAAATATCCAAAAACAAGGAAATGCAAGGCATTTTATTCACTCATCTTAACTAGACTGTTATTTGCAGTTAGAATGGACGCTATTTACTATATTCTCTAAGTGAAGCATTCTGCTGGAAACTCTACACTTACACTACCTCTAATTCTAGTAACCATCCCCAAAGTTAAGCATTATAACTTTCATTTAACAAATGAGAACATCAAAACATTAGAAAGCATAACTAACTCACCCAAGGTAGAACACCCGCTAGATGGCGGCAGTAAGTTTTGACCCAGGGCTTCCGGACCCCAAACCACGCTGTCTTCACTACTGCCTATGAAATAACATCAGGAGGGCTGACACCACTTCATCAGCCACAACTCGTAACAAAACGTGTTGACAATATAATAATTCATTAAATGTTTCGTATGAACGACTGACTGAATAGAAGAGGATTAGGATAAAATGCAAGGTTAATAGACTTTCCAAACGGCTGCTATCTAGAAATATTCAGACTCATGACTACGGACAACCAAAAGTCACATCCTATTACAGAGATACTTATTCCTGATTCGTATATTAGAGGAATTATTTAGTGAGCAGTAGCAGAAGAGATATGCACATATGCTGTCTGTTGATTTGTGACATTATGTTGAAATTACGTGTGTTAATCTATCTCCTCTGTTGAAATGTAAGCTCCACCAAGCCAGGAACCGTGTCTGTGTGTCTGGATTATTTTTGTGTCTGGATATAAGCACAGTGATAAGTACGTAGTAGGTGTTCAGAAGTGGTCATCAGATAAAGTCAGTGTCACAGAATAGCATTCAGCTGTCCTGGAAGGACCAAATCCCAGCACCTAACATTTGACTCATTGATGAAATACGGCTATATTGAGGCAGATGGGATCTTAGCTGTGGTTACAGGGCTTAGGATGGAGAATATTAACCACAGAGCCCAGACCTTTGAGGAGTTCAGTTTAGTCAGTGATGTAGACACAGTCACTAATAAAAAATGAAGGTCCAGGTTAATACTATAAAAAGTATTGTGATAAACATGCATATAATTTACTGGCTTGGTCAGATGTGAGGCACTCTATATATAAACTTCATTTAATCCTCATAATTATTCTGTGATGCGAGGAATATTATTTAAATTTTACAGATACATTTATCTGTCCATCCATCTGTCCTTTCATCTGTCCTTCCTTCCTCCATCATCCATCCGACCATCTATCCATCTATTCATCCTTCCATCCATCCATTCAGTCCATCCATCTGTTCATCTGTTTATTCAGCAAATAATTATGAATTGCTGAACTTTGTGATAAATGCTGTGCTGTGCTTTGAGAACTTAGTAGTGAAAAATAAATACAAGTTCTCTTACACATTACGGTGTGGCAAGAAAGAATGATTTTAATAAACATTACTAAAGAGAACTGTAGTAGTTTTATTGGAAGCCACCATATAACAGATAGTGCTCTGAGGTAGGTGACATTGCTGTCCCCATTTACAAATTATGGAACCAAGGGACAGAATGCGTCCTTCACCCACAGTCACCAAGCTAGTGAGCAGCAGAGCCAAGCACCATTCCAGTCCGTGCAGCTTGTCTCCTAAACCTCACTTCCTAGAAACCGTTCACCTGGGGAATATTTTACTGTAACTTCCTAGGTGAATGTAGAAAAAGAAGCACATCTCTCTTGAATAAGAAAAAGATGGGTGAGAATCAACAGTAGCTTAGAGAATCTACATTGTACATTACACAAGTAGTTAGGAACACAGTATCAACCAGAACCAGCCCTCCTGATTTATTGCCTGTCCACATGAGGGTTCTGATCTAGCCTCTCATTAAGTTGCTTCCTGAGAAGTGGCACAGGTCCCCATATTGAGTGTGTGTGAATACTCTGATTACAGCACAGTACCTGGCACATGGTAAATAAACAGTAAATCCCGGATTTATGTGCAGCCCGACTGTAACCTTTCTGAGGTCGTCAAAGAGGGATATTTTGTCTGGAGCTTCTTCTTATTTTATATACAAATATAAAATAAAAAATAAAATTAAAAATTGGCAAATTTGAAAAGCAACAATAGTAAGTTCAAAATAGCAACATTCAAACCATGTTAGGCTATGAGACACATCAAGAATTTTCATACCGACGATTTTCACACCAAGTTCTGCAAAATCTCTAGTTGCACAAGAAACTCCTCAGAGTCCTCAGAAGGCATGGGGACGGGAAGGGGGGGAGCTTCAAGCTGGGTGCACATTTGAGAGGGGTTGGGAGAAACAGTGGGCCCTTCAACCAAAGCAGCTCTGATACAGCTAACATTTTACCTATTTGCGGAGTATGTAAAATGTAGTTAGAAAAAAGATGCTACTGAAAGTGTTCAAAACTAGTCAGCTAAGTTACCTAACTCGGTTTTCTGGGGTCTGTTAGTTGAATAATGTGAGATGCTTCCCCGTGACAGGACAACCTGCTGCAGGCTCTTTCCTGCCTACTGAGTTTTGATTCTTCAAGGACACGTATGTACACATACGTACGTACAAAACACAGATGTAGCTAACTGCTGATGAGAATATGCCTAGTTCTAAATTTATAAAAGCTATGAAAGACCAATTCTTACTATAAGCCAAAGAACTGAATTATTGCTGTCTTTTCCTTTCATTTTCCCATCCGTCAATACTTAAAAATTGAATAAAAATTCAATCACCTAATTAGAAAGTTTTTAATGAATTACCCAAATCCACACCCACTCTGGGATATCTTTAACCTTTCTGTTAACTTCATGATAAATGGTGTAGGACTGGGTTTTATTAGGGAAAGTACAGTCATCATTCCCTTTAAGTTAATTGCTCAGAAATAAGTGACCTACCAGGTAGTTAGAGGAAAGAAGTAATACTGTATTAAGTTGTATGTACAATTTATGAAAAAAGAGGAAGTGTCACTCATGAATTAGTTTTACTTCTAAGTAATAAATACAATTTTTAAATATTAGAAGTAAAACAGCTCACATATTAAATTTGCAAATGATGATGCCAAGAAGGAATGGCTTCATTAATTATAACACACATTTTATCTTCTTCCTTTTTTTCCTTTTGATTGCAGGTGGGAAGTATATTGAAAGGAAAAAAGCAGCTAGAATTGTAAAGTCAGAAACGTTAAGATAAAAGAAGGTCATTTTTAAAAGAGTAACGTATATAAATTACTAATGTCATATTCTAATTTTCACATCACAATCTCATGAATAATAAGCAATAGAAATGCCTTATTTAAAGAAAAGTTGGAAATTATTAATAAATTCTAAAACTGATTTTTATCGCTGAATTTTATATAAAGGAAACTGATTTTAAATTTCTCATTATCAAAAGTATGTAACATGGAACATTTTTCTAAAACCTCTATTATTCTGATCACAATATATTGAGAAAATTAATTAATTGAAGATGTGTCCTGATATATTCAACTTATACTGGAAACAATTTAAAAGATATGCTGTGTGTTTTCAAGTAAGTAATGTAAGGTCCTCCACAGGGTGACTTTCAGTCTTTGTGGGTTTATGCGGTTTTCTTCATCCCTTCCAGAACAATCAATGCATTCCAGATATTTAAAGCCAGAGAATATACCTAATGCCACTGAACTGTACACTTAAAAATGGCTAAGGTAGTAAATTTTAGGTTATGTGTATTTTACCACAATAAAAAAATGAGAAAAAAAATAAAAATTAGAAACAATGCGAATTTCAGTACAGTGAGAACAGATCGTTAAGCGTGGGACCTTCCTGAGGGCTGGACCCCCTGGGTGTACAGATCTGCCTCCGGAGTGCCAGACTGTGCTGAATTCTGGAGATGGGAAAGTGAATAAGGTGCATCTGTGTCCTAAAGAAAACTAGAGTCTCCTTGTAGAATCGGATCCCGATCCAAAGGGTAGCGCTGGCGTGGGCGCTCCGGAGCCCAGAGCAGCACCTGATCCAGCCTGTGAGAGTTCGGGGAGAGGTGTCTGAGCTGAGATATAAGATGGAGAGGAGGTGGTAGCTGGAGAGAGGGGAGAGAGAGGGGAGAGGTATCCAGGCATGACCCTCAGAGTCACAGCGGAGAAGAGGGCAGGAGGGGACCGAAACCGTCAGGGGTACGGTTCGCTGTGCAAGAGAGCCAAGGGCAGGGTGGGTGGGAGCGAGGAGGGGGGAGGCGCTGGTTAAGAAGAGCTTGACACTCTCTCTGCCAAATATTTAAACGTGAAAAGGATTTTAAGTGATATGGCCAAATATATATTTAAGTTGAATTATTTCTTTAACATCTTTATTGGAGTATAATTGCTTTACAATGGTGTGTTAGTTTCTGCTGTATAACAAAGTGAATCAGCTATACGTATACATATATCCCCATATCTCCTCCCTCTTGCGTCTCCCTCCCACCCTCCCTATCCCACCCTCCCTAGGTGGTCACAAAGCACTGAGCTGATCTCCCTGTGCTATGTGGCTGCTTCCCACTAGCTATCTGTTTTATGTTTAGTAGTGTATATAAGTCCATGCCACTCTCTCACTTCGTCCCAGCTTACCCTTCCCCCTCCCCGTGTCTTCAAGTCCATTACATATAGTTTCCAGAGAAAATATATATTTATATATTTCTTGGAAAAAAATCTTGCCATTTAATAACTCGAGCAGTTGTTAGCTTGGCTGAAGGTGTATCAGGTTAAACATATCAATCTCCATAGCTTAGTCATTTTTATATCCATAATCAACACAATCTGATTAAAATAAATAACCGGATTTTATATATATATATCTTGCCAAAAGCAGAATAATATATAATTGTAAGTAAATTTAATGGGTAGAGTCTTTTTTTCTGCTTTTGTTTGTCTGTTGTTTGTATTACTACTTTACATCCCCAGAAGTTAAAACATTCTGTATATAAAATGTGCTCACTAAATATTTGTTAAATGAACATATGAATAAATGAATACATGAAGTCAAGTATGAGATACAAAGATAAAAATCCATTTTCAAATTGATTCAATAGACAATGGAGGAAAAGAAGAAATAAGGTAGCATAAGGTAACTAAACAATTATGTCAATGACACTAGTTCCAAATACACTGATACATAAAGAACTTGTGAGACATTAATTTTATATGGTAGGTGAGCAAATCCAGACTTCTGTAAAATAATTTACATATTTTTCCATGCAATCATTCACCGTGCATTCCTACTTACAGAATGAGTAAAATCCAGTTACTTTAAAGAAATAAACCTGGAAAGTAGCATACCATTACTAGTCTGTATTTCAAAAGTATAATTAAAAGTCAAAAACAGTAATGCATTTATGCATCTGTACAGTTGAAGCCTTGTTAGAAATTCTGTTAAGATTTCTTGCTACACAATTGAAGCTTGCTATACAACTGAGAATATAAGAATATATCTTTAAGATATGAAATGAAAAGTTTTAAAGTTAAGCGTCATCTGTAATTGATTTAGGATTATTTTCAGTAAAACAACATTTTTTCTCATTAAAGGTAAAGTTTACATTGCCATCTCAATAATATATAAATATCTATTTCAAAATTTTATTTATAGAAATGCATTGAATTGTTCTTCGTCAGGTTATTTATTTTTCTAATTTAGTTAAACATCTATTTCCCTATTCTGCCCCATTTTGTTTTATGGTGTATCGATTTGATCATTTGACTGTTGATCACCTGTAACGTTTATTTCCTTGCCTGACGTGGATCCCAGAGGCTCCCACTTTAATCAAATTATCCATGTTGTTTTCATACTTTGTTTTGCTTTTTTCTCATGTTTTTCTTTCTCCTTAGTCTGAAATTTTATTTACTACTTTACACATGAAGACCTTCTGCTTTCTAACTTTTTGCATATCCAGCATTATTTTTAGACAAATATGATTTAAAATGCAATTAAACATTCAATAGAATTGCAGGAAAATAGCACTTTTATGGCACTTTCATCTTCATTTATAGGAATGAACTGATTGTCTCTAGAGACAACTTACCATTCCTTCAGTCATTTTAAGGAAAATACAAATAGAACAACTAATTAGTACAAATAAGGAAAAAACAAATATATCAATGTCCAGAAAACACTGTCACTACCTTAGTGAGAAATATGATGAAAAGCAATTTTTGCTTTAGCAACAATCTCAGGGAGAGTATCTACCTTAAAATGCTTGATATCTCTGCTGTCCATAAAATAAAGTTTTAATTGGCTTGAAATTAATATTAATTATTTATTATTTATATGTATGTATACAAAATTATTTATATGTATTTGTGTATATGTATGTATGTGTGTATATGTCCATATGTGCGTACATGCATATGTGTGTGTGTGTAGGTGTGTATGTGTGTATAAGTAAGTGTATGTGTTTATGTAAGTGTATATATATATGTGCATATTTGTGTGCATCATATGTGTTTGTATGTATTTGTGTGTGTATATATGCATGTATATAATTTTCAAGTAAAACCAATGCAGACCTGCTATCATTATAACGGGTCATGGAAAGTTTTACTTTTTTAGCTCTTACTAAAACATAAAAATTGCTACCCTTGGGGCAAATAAATAATATGGATGTTTTTGCATCATGACGAATGTATGAATAAAACTTTTATTAGTTTTTGTCAGTATACTTGTTTTTAATCTGTACCAGCAAATTAATATTTATAATAAGGAAGATGATTAAAAATTCATTGTTCGTGGAGTAAAAAACCTAAAAGTCTGAAATCATTCTGTCATTAGAAATCACCCAATGTAATTTCTCACCCAAAGAAGGCATCCCTTTGCTTTAGCCTAAGGACATAATCTATAAAAATTAACATATTCACACATGGGAATAGTTGTGGGAAGCCACAACTATTCAATTAATAGACACATTTATAAGTGACAATTTGATATGTTCCAAACTGCCCAGATAGGTAGAAGATAACAGAAGTTCAAGTTTCTTAAGAAAAGTAATAATAGACCATTTATTATTGCACTCCCCAATTTTTCTAGTACCTGGAAGCAAATCAACTTCATGTATAGTAATTCAGTTCACATTAACAGCTTTGCCCTCTGGGACTTAAAAAGTTCTTCTTTGGGGAACAGAACGAGTACACATAAAATAGTAACAATTAAAATATGTAGGTTACAGGTACAGACTACTATATGTAAAATAGATAAACAACAAGGACCTACTGTATAGCACAGGGAAGTATATTCAATATCTTATAATAACCTATAATGGAAAAGAATCTGAAAAAGAATCACTTTGCTGTATACCTGTAACATTGTAAATCAACTATACTTCAATAAAAACATTTTTAAATGTGTAGTTTCTAGGAGTTTAGAGTAGAAATAACTCCATGAAAACCAGAATGATCATAAAAGGCTTTCTGGGAAGGATGCAACTGAATGCATCCTTCCAAAGCATACGCTTTGAGGAATGTGTAATTTCAAAAGGTCATGACGTTCTACCTGAAGAAACAACATGAAAGGGAAAAGGGGGCAAGAATTAACGTGTGTTACACAAGACAGGAATTAACCCTAATAAAGAGAAGGTATCTTTTGGAAAGAAATTGGATACAAAATTGTATACATAAAATGGGAGAGAATGTGGGATATCAGAAATCCCAGGAGTGGAAGGCTTACCTTCAATTGTAATTAAACAATTAGACTTAAAACCCCTGTGGCAGGGTAGTGATTTAATGAAAACCGTTTAAAGAAAATGAATTTGTAGTGGTCATCAGAACTGAATAAACATGCTAGGGTTACAAGAGTGCTGCAGTTACCCTCACTTTAGATGGCTAGAGTTTGGAAAGAGTTTTGAGTGTAAGAAATGAGAGGCCAACTTAATACTTAAAATTGTAAAGAAAAATCCGAGATATATGTGATTGTGTCCAGATGTGACACATGGAGTCGAAGGTGACTGAAATTTTGAGGCTGGATCAGCTGAGAGTATGGTGGCAGTATGGTCCGTGGTGGTGGCACAGACTAGGAGAACAGCTGCTTGATGCAGGCAGCGCTGGAGCTGAATCAGGAGAAAGTCGGGTTCTTCCAGGAAGGGTCATGTGGAGTGATGGAGAGCAGTACTGGGGAGTGTCTGTAATTAGGAAGTTGGGAGTAAAGGAGAGCCCATTCAGCGGAAGAGAAAATTTGGGAGGCAAGACAAATATTACTGCAAGCGTAGGGTCTGAGGACGTGGCCGGCAGGGACACTTCCAAGGAGGAAGCCCTGTCCATGAGGTTAACTCTTGCTAAGGACAGCTGCAGGGAGGCAGAGGCCAAACAGAGGTGGAGAAGATGACAACATAGGGGTCATTCACCACTTGCAGGGATCTAGTTTTCAGCACAGTCCTGGTAATTGAAGAGCTGGCATCATGGGAAAAGGAAAAGGAAAGAGAACCCACAAGGGCCACTCAGTGAATGGAGTCCAGCCCCTCGATATCAGGTTACCTTTGTAGGCTGACACTGCCAAGACATGCTCGACCTCTGGGGACGAAAGCTTGATTTTATGACTTATGACACTTGGGGCCACAACAAGCTAGAAAAATTGGAACTGAGATGCCAAAATAAAGCCAGGGCCTCAGAAGGACTGTACATTCTATGTGAGAACTTTCTAGAGCAATTCCATTTGCCTAAAAAAATGGCAACAAGAACTCGTTCTCTCTGGACCATTCTCCAGGTCACACAAAATCATCCCTGACTACTTCATGGTCCCCGTCCAGTCCTCCACTACGACCGGGGTAGGCTCCACATGGTCCAGGAACCCCCTAGCAATCCTAAACTCCAGTGGGCCCAGGTTGGTTGCATCCCTGGACACCTAGCCAAGGCGAAAGCAAATTTTCTTGGAATAGATGATGTGCACAAATCAGGCCTCACGAGATTCTTACAAAGCAGTTACGAAATATATGAAGAAACAAGGCTCAGGTGTGAGAGCAAGCAGAATATCAAAAAGACCCTCAGATATTGAATATTATATAATCATTTAAAGTGTTTAAAGAAATAAGAGAGGGATGTCATAACACAAAGAAAGAAGGAACTATGATCAAAAGAGACCAAAAACATTTACATAAATAAATATAAATTCCAGGCAACTTGTTGAAGTTAAAAATCTCAGCGGACAGGCTGCTGATACAAGTAGAGAGCATACTTTACTTCATTAATAACTTTTCAACAATAAAGGGGGAAATGGAAGGCTACGTTAATGTAGGGAAGAGAAAACCGCAGAGCTAAAAATGATTAGCCTCACGTTTCTTAATGACAACCACCTATTCAGAAAATTTTAAAATGAGTTAAAGACTGTTATACTATTTAAGAAAGAGAAAAATATGATTTGTAGGTGGCTTTTAATAATGATGGATGAACAGAAAAATGTTGTAACTTGAAGAAATCATCATCATTAATTTGACATTAATTACATCTGTTTTCTCTGATAAAGGCTGCGGACTGACTTGTTACTATTCCTAAGTTCTGTCACAATTTTTTATGCTGAAACTAAATACTTCTGTTAGAATATTGACTACTTTTCATAAAAGTAAATATTGCCCTTGCAGAATCCTGCCCAGCATGTAGCCAACTCCAAGTAGCATTGCTAATATAGTTACAAAGAAAAAGCCCTGACTAACTTCAAATTCATGATTTTTTCCAACACATTAGAGAGTTGAAGGCACAGAGCAATCAACTGGTTCAAAATTTAGCGAGAGGCTGGGTCTGCAGGGAGAAAGGAGATTTAAAGTTGTGCCCACCTGGGACAGGATTAGCCAGATGCTAGCAAGGACAATTCAGCCGGAAGTGCTGACGGGGCATAGTGTGAAGTACCTGGACCACAGAAATCACTGGAGTCTGTAACTCTGTTCCCGACACTTGTTAGAGACGGTAAGGAGGACCTCACTCAAGACGGGTCTTGAAGGACAGAGAGACTGGGCTCAACTCTGAACACGAGAAGGACAAGCAGGGCTACAGCCCAGGAGCAGGGCAGGTCCCGGATGGCAAATCTCTAGGAGAAACATCAGGGGTCGGGGTTCTGGCCAAACCAACCTGGTCTGAGGAGGATCTTGCTGAAGGCAGGCAAGTGGTCAGATGTCAAGGATGGGGATGAGAATTTGATCAAATATTGAGAGTGGAGGATTTTTGCGAACCTGACTCAGCAGGTTTCTTGCTAAAAGTGGACCAAGTGGACCAAGGACAGGACCCAAGGTGGAGGCCCAGTCGAGAAAATGGCTCAGAAGAGCCTGACTTGGGTTCAATCAAGAGAACATCCTACTGGTTCTTCCTCCACAAAACCCAAGGTGACGACTAACAAAACAGCTGAAAGAGCCTAAGTGTTGTCCATTTTGGTGCAGACATAGGGGAGGAGCTGGTGCTGGGGATATATACTTAAACACAAAATCTTCTTCCAACCCAGAAACCTCTCCACAAACGTATAGAAGAGAAAGAAGTGAATTCATTGTATTACTAAGTCATTAGCAAGCCAGAACGTGGTGGGCACCACAGGCAATGCACTAAGAGTCCGCAGACAGAAGGAAAGCCCACCTTGCACGTGGCCCGACAGAGCCATTACATGCCTGCTCTCGAGATGAGCAACAGCCCATCCACAAGCAAGAGGACGTGAGGGTCATTTGTCACGCATAGCTCACCCCCAGCACACCTGGCCATTGGGGTGACCCTCTTGCTTGCTGATCCACTTTGTCCGGAGGAAAAACGAACTGTTCTCATCTTTATGGCAGGAGGTAGCTCTGCAACTTGCAGCAAGCCGCCTACTCAGGTGAGGCTCCTGCCCTCACGGAGCCTGGGAGATGGGGCTCTACCTCCCCTGATGCATACGTTTCAAAGAGCTGGCTCCCGGGTGCCTGGTAAAGGTATTCCTGGGCCGCAAAGTTGAAAAAAGCCCGATCTAATACTCAAGAGGATTCAGGTTACACATTGAGAGATAGGTAGAAAAGTAGATAGAGGTATTATGTTAAAAAAATATGTATATATAAAAGAGAGGATAGAGTACTTACAAACACAATTACCAGTTTCTAAAATAAATGCTCTGAGAATAAAGGAGGGGATAGAAATCTCTTTCCTTATTTTCAACCTGGAGAATTAAGCCTCTTATCTCTGATGTGCCTCTGTCCTTACATAGATGTGAATAACGAGTGAGTGATAACAGTAGACCACCGTAAGTGGGACAAGAAGGAAACAAGAGCTTGCAGGGGGACCCTTTCTCAGGATAAGACAAAGTGAAGACACAAAGCTTGGAGCTAAGTAGGACCTTGCTCTGGCAGCCACCCTGACCCTGGACACTCCTTATAGCAATAAGATTTTGAAAGCTGTGGGACACTGAGAGTAACCATAGCAACAACAAATCTCAAACGCACACCAAGCTAGATTAAAGCAAATCCCACACTAAAGCCCCAGCAAAGGAAAATGATGTCCATCTCCAGACATAAAGACTGTTTCCCTTGGTCATTATTGTTCTATACAACATGTCTGGCTTTGAACAACAAAAAAATCGTGAGGCATATGAAAACGCTAGAAAAATCAACCCACTTCCAAGCAACAAAGAAATTATGAGGAGCAGACTCAGCTGTCACACACATTTGGAGCTATCTGACACGGAAATCTTGAAAGCCACCAGAGAAAAAGAGAAATCCTACATTTAGGAAAAAAATGGATAAGGTTTACTGAGCATTTTACATCACAAACCCTATATGCAAGGAGTTGCATATTTAACATACTGTAAGAATAAAAACTGTCAACCCCAAATTCTGCAGCCAGCAAAGGTCATTCAAAAATGATGGAGAAATAAAGGACAGAATGAATTTCCAAGAGATCTAGTTTTTAAGAAATGTAAAAGGAAGTTCTTTAGACTGAAATAATATATCATTCTGAAACTTGGATCTACACAAGGAAATGAAGAGCTTTGGAAATGGAATGAGTAAAAGTAAAATTAGATTTAGGATCTTCCATAGTTTGAAATACCCTAAAAGATAACTCACTCAAGCGAAAAATGGTAGCAATAGGTCATGTGTTTATGGCGTATGTAAAAGTAGACGGTATGGGAAAATCAAATAATGTAAGGAAGGAAATGATGTAAAGTTCTGGCGATAAAAGGTAGACTCTGATTAATTCAAGATGTATGTTGTAAACCCAAGGGGATCTAATGAAAAAAGTAAATAAATAAATAAGGGAGGTCTGTCAAGGAGATGAAATGGATTCAAAACAAATAATTATTTAAAATAAGAAGAAGCAGGGAAGGAGGAAAAAAAGGAGAGAGAACGATATCAAACAACAACGAAAAACAGCCTGAGAGAGGAATGTTTTTAATCCAAACACCTCAGTAATCACATTGCATGAGAATGGGATAAACATATCAATAAAATGGAGCAAGTCAGATTGGATGAAAAAAGAAAGACTTTATGCTGCTTACAAGAAGCCAACTTTAAATATAAAGAGATGGGATAAAAGTGAAAGCATGAAGCAAGATGTAACATGCACACACTAACCAAATGAAAGCTAGAATAACTATATTATTGTCAGACAAAACAGGTATCAGAGCAAGGAGCAATACTGGAAACAAAGTGGGAATTGCATAAGAAAGGAGGCAGTTCTCCATGAACACACAGTGATCCTGAATTTGCGTCTCCTGGCATCAGAGTTTCTAAACACCTGAGGCAGAAAGGGAAGGAACTGAAAGGAGAAGTAGACAAATCTACACTTAGTGTGAGGCCATCAGCATTCCTATCTATGATTGGTAGACAGTGAGCTGTGAGTCAGCAAGGAGAGAGAGGACCTTAAGGATGCCATCGGCCAACTATCTTGATTGACATCTATATAACACTCAATCCAACAACAGGAATTCCTGTTGTTTTCAAGTTTACATAAAATATTCAAGACTGACCATATCATGGACCATAAAACTCAACTCACAAAATTTAAAAGAAAAACCCATACACAGCATGTCCTCAAACAATACTGGAATTAAACTAAAAATCAATGAGCTAAGTATCTGAACAATTCCCAGCTATTTGGGAAGTAAGCACACAATTTTAAACATCTCACGGGACAAAGAGAAAAGCTCAGAAAAAATAATCTTGAACTGAATACAAGTTAAAAAAACAATATATCAAAATATGCAGGATACTGCTTAACCAGTGGCGAAATTTATAGCATTAAATGTCTTTATTAGAAGAGAACAAAATTCTCAAATCAATTATCAAGCATCCACCTAAAGAAACTAGACAAAGGAGGGCATATTAAACCCAACACAAGCAGTGGAAGGAAATAATTAAGGTTAGAGCAGAAAGCAATGACATTGGGAAAAGATGAAAACACAGAAAAAGCAATGAAAAACCTCGTTGTTTGAAAAAAGCCATAAAATTGATAAACCTTTAGCCATATTAACAAAGACTAAAGAGGGAAAAAACAAATTACCAATATCATGACACAATAGGAATATCACTACCAGTCCTGCAGACTTTAAAAGAATAGTAAAAACTATAGTAACTCTGTGCCTACAAATTCCACAACTTAGATAGAATGGACCAATTCCTTGATAGACACATATAACCAAACTTCTCTCAAGAAAAGTAGATAACCTATATAGCCTTATATCTATTAAAATCATTGAATTTTCAGCAAAAAAAAAAAATCCATTAAAAATAAAATTCCAGGTCCAAAGATTTTATTGATGAAGTCTAAGATACCTTTAAAGAGAAAATAATGTCAAAAATATCAGTGCTTTTATGAGGCCAGCACTGTCCTACCACCAAAACCAGACACAGAATTTATAGGAAGACTATAGATCAGAATTCCTTATGACCATTGACTCAGAATTCCTCAACAGAATTTAATCCAGCAATGTATAAAAAGGATAACTACATGAGATTCATAGCAGGAATGCAGCACTGCTTCAACATTTACATTTCAAACAGTGCAATTCACCATATCAACAAAGATGCAAAACCAAATGACCATTTCAATAGCTACACAAACTGTAATTGACAAGATTAAAATCCATTCATGATAATAAAAAGAAAACTCTCAGCAGGTTAAGAATAGAAGGAAACTTCCTTAATACGAATAACAGCAGCTGCAAAAAAAAAACTAGATGGGTCATAATTAATGGCATGGTAAGATATAATTAAGGATGTGTTAGGCTGAATGTTTTTAACTTAATTTTCTGCATAGAAATTTCCAGAAAGTCTACAGAAATACTCTTAGCTGTATTAAATGAGTTTAGAAGGATCATAGGATCACCTCTTTGAAGGCCTCATCTCCAACTCCAACCATATTCTGACCCACGAGGGGTTAGGGCTTCGACATAGGAACTTGTGGGGGACACAGGCAGCCCATGACAGCTGCTTTGCCGAGATTTTCCCAATGATTGATAAAAGAATATTACTCTTTCTAGAAAAATGAATCTATTTTTAAAATACACTCAAATATTTCTTTTTTGCTAATTCTTTAATCACACAAATAACAACTAAAAAATATGTTTCCTGACATTACTTAAGTAAAATATTTATATATATACATATATGTGTGTATATATATATATACACATATATGTATAAAATATTTATACATATATGTGTATATATATATATACACACATATATATATTATTGAACAGTTGCTAAATTGTTCTTTGTATTCCAGAGTTTATTATTATATTCTAAATACAGTATATAAAGTGTTCTCTAGCATTACTTATATGATAATTTAATTTTTCTTCATTTATTTTCTTTATATTTAAAGAAAAAAAAGTCTGTGGAATTATTATTTGACTAATGTGATGTTATGATGCACCTGTAAATCATCGACTTGTTTATAAAGGCAATAACACACTGATATAGTTTCTCTTTATGTACATGTTCAAGTAGAATCTACCTCTAGTGCAGAATATTTTATTTCACACATTTTTTCAGATGATACTACTTAACTTTTTCCATAAAATGGAGATAGAGGAAATTTGGTTCAGTAGTAAGTACTTTGACTTACGACGTAAGGGATGTGACTTTTCCTTTCGGCTCATTATGGATGAGTGTAGGTGTGTGTGGGTGTGCATGTATGTGTCTATAGATATTTGTACAAATGTACACTTATACATGCACACACGAATCGGTTTTTCATTTCATCTGTTCTCCCTTCAAATACTTCCTTATATTTTATGCTTCTTGAGTGAAGAAATGGTTCTTCTCACCATTTTTGAAATAGCAAACTGGGTCGTGTGTAATGTAGATTTAGGAAGCCTTGTGTTAATTCCTTGTGTTAATTCCAGACTCCTAAATACTTTTCTGCATTGTGTGCTAGGAAACTTCTGACAGCTGGTGCTGCACATCTTCCACCTACATGAGTGCAAACATCCAGGGCACCAAACTGGTCAGATCTGAGCCCAAAGCATAGGCAGAGGAAAATAAAGGGCCTTAATGGAACCCAGTCACAAGCCATCAGTTGAAAGAGAAATAGAAAAAAAAAAAGTATGACTAGGACATTCCAAAGAAAATAAAACTCATGGCAGATAACAGAGAATGTATCTTCAACGCAGAAAAGAAAACAGAGACTTAGTGACAGCACACAAAATACTTTTTATAATCGCAATCACACAGTTTCCAAACTAATTACCTTGTAGGTTGTAATTTGCAAATATTCCATAAGTTAAGAGTAGAAAACCACTATTTAGATCAGAATTAGTTGCTCAAATATAATTAATTGACCAAAATTTAGAAAAGTCTCAAAACCAAAAGCACAGAATTAAAATAAAAGGGACCCGGTATGAGGAAAATAGAATAGATATCCATGACAGATCCAACGGGGTCACTGCGAAAATAATAAAAGTTCCAAAAACATTTTTAAATAAACAATAAAAGAGAAGTCATACATATTACAACAAAAAGTTTCTGAAATGAAGATGGCTTGGGCATAGCAGTTGAAAACCTTCACTGACACCCAGTTAAGAACTTGACAGAAAAAGAAGAGAGCACATACGTTTGCAAATAGAATAATCAAACATCCATCCTACGATCTGCAACACTGGAAACTAGAAAAATTGGAATAAAATCTGCAAAGTAGCAAGAGAAAATAATCGCAGTTCCTGAATTATGTTCCCAGCCAAGATACCATCGACATCATTCCTTAACACAACCCAGATGAAGAAGATACTCAAGGACAAATAAAAGTCCTTGGTGGGGTGGGGGGGGGGGAGTTATGTAATCTGAGGAGGTAGCACAATAAAGAACATGAATAGAAGAGAAAGGAGAAAGAGGGGGAAAGGATGATGATCTAGAAAAAACTTGCCTATTCGTAGGATTGATGTATAAATACAGACAATGATACAGATGATACAGAGGCAGACAAGTATACATGTGAAGTGTAGATTATTTAAATAGAAGTGGACTCATGCCAAATAAAATCTAATACTGTCCTACAAATGAAACAGATAAATTATATAAAAGATAAATCAGGACTTTGAAGAGGAGTATTGGGGAAGTAAAAAGTGTGTAAGTTCTAAAGGCCATGTGGGTATGGTTGAAGAGTGGGGTAATAAAATAATTTTAAAGGACTGACTTATAGGATGAGATAGCATAAACACAAGGAGCATAAAATGCCTTGGATGTTAGAAATAGTTGGTAATCTGTTTTCGTATCAGAGTGGAAAAATTAAAGTTTGAAATATAAGCGCCAACTTCAGCTTCCAGCCAAGATGGAGTAATACAGAAAAAATTTAACCCTCCCATCAGAAACAATAAACTGGACAAAATATATGACACAGTGGCACCCAAGGTCACAAACAAGAGGAAGAAAGTGAGGTGAGAGTTCTATTTGGTACAGCTGACCACCTGAGACCGCTTCCAGGCCACTGGGCAGGGAGGGTAACTCCATTGGAACCCAGTGGTCCCCCAGGGTTGAGAGGCAGAGCTGAAGGTCTGGGGAAGCCAAAGCAGTTAGTGCTCACAGCACAAGTCCAGCATGACTCCTAAAAGTCTGTAACTTTTTTTTTTTTACTCTTAACTTTTTTTTTTAAGTTAATTTTATTTTTTTTAATACAGCAGGTTCTTATTAGTTATCTATTTTATACATATTAGTGTATATATGTCAATGCTGAATTTAAAATTATATCAGAATAAAAAATTACAAATAGGGCTTCCCTTGTGGCACAGTGGTTGAGAGTCCACCTGCCGATGCAGGGGACACGGGTTCGTGCCCCGGTCCGGGAAGATCCCACATGCCACGGAGTGGCTGGGCCCGTGAGCCATGGCCACTGAGCCTGCGTGTCCAGAGCCTGTGCTCCGCAACGGGAGGGGCCACAACAGTGAGAGGCCCGCATACCACAAAAAAAAGAAATTACAAATACACTTTTAAAATGAAGGTGAATTAGCAGAAGGAAGATCTAAACCCACCCATCTGTGAGTCCAAGTCTTCATACGTGCCATTTCTAATCATCCTCAGTTTTCCCCAGGTTAGTTTAAATAATCTAAAAGCTCAGATTTGTGGAGTGTGAAGGTAAATGAAAGGAGTAGATGGCCGGTTGGTTATCTTGGTGGATTAATGTGTGGCTCTTAAGGCAGACATAAAAATCATGGCATGCCAGATATTCTATATGAAGCATTAAATGTACAGTCACTACTTCCTGAGATATAATATTGCTTGGGTTTATCTATCAGGTATTCTTTTTAGAATATTTTTTCTAACTTTCCTTTGATAAAAATTTAAACAAATACATTAATTTAACATGCCCTTTTTGTAAAAGTAAGCTGCCATATTTGTAGGCTCCTCTCCCAAAAAACAACCACGTGTTCTCTACCTGGCCTGCCATCCACATTAGCTGTTTGTTCAGAAGCATTGAGCAGTGTCTCCTAGAAGTACTGACTTACACTGTATCTTAATGGGCTACCTTGTATCTCTGAATTTCTTTCTATTTATGATACAAAATGAAATAAAACCCATTAAACCATGCATCTACACGAAATCAGGGCATTTGTTCAGACCCAGCATGTTGTCTGAAGAGACAAACATGGAAACCGCATGCAGGTTTTCTGATTGCACAGGCAGTTTCTCTGTTATCAGGACTAGCAGGGCTGTCGGAAGCCAGGACATCCAGCATTTTAAAGTGAGATCTCTCCTTGAGCCCTCCGTGTTCAGTAAAAGTTCTGAAGCTCATAGCTTCTTCCCCATCTGGAATTCCAGCTGCTATTAAACTGCTTCCATGGAGCTGGGATGACTCAAATTTCATGTGCTTGAATCCTTTCTGTGCTTGCAGACAGAGATGGTAAATTAGGGATGCCTGCTGACTGTCAGAGACCTTCACAAACACCGAGGAGTCCAACATGTGATATGTAAGTTGGTAATGAAAGATTCTTGCCAAAATCACCCCAGAAGAAAAACTAAAGGCTTCAAGTGAACATCTTGAAGGTTGTACCTGTCTGAGGGGCTGAGGAAGTTAAAAGGCTGAAGGGGGCTTCCCTGGTGGCGCAGTGGTTGAGAGTCCGCCTGCCGATGCAGGGGACGCGGGTTCATGCCCTTGTCCGGGAGGATCCCACATGCCGTGGAGCAGCTGGGCCCGAGAGCCATGGCCGCTGAGCCTGCACATCCGGAGCCTGTGCTCTGCAACGGGAGAGGCCACAGCAGTGAGAGGCCCGCGTACCACAAAAAAAAAAAAAAAAAAAGGCTGAAGGAACTGGTTTAAGACTGTTAAGGACTTTCTAATAAGTTACAATTTCCTAAAAGCCAGATGAGGTGCATAAGGAAGTGGTGTGAATAGAGGCCCACAGCTGGGCTGATTCACTTTTGTAGAAATTATTAAAATGTCCGAGTATCCAGTTGGGAGTTGGCCTAGGTGACCTCAGAGAGACATTCCTTCTCTGAATTTCTGAGAAATGCCAATCTTTCTAAGTGTCTATATTTGCAATTGGCAATAACAGATAAATTTAAGCCAAAAAAGGCTGAAGTCCACTTTCTCCACACTCTTTACCTTGAATTAGTGAAATAAATAGCACAAAAGTTGGTTCTCTTCATTAAGCCATTAATCTGTACTTGTTGGAAACAACCCTTTTCTCTTAAAGAGATAATGTTTTAAGATGTATCTCTTGTTTTAGGCTTAAGTTTATCAACTGAGTGATTAGCTGATTTAACACACATTTGTGGACTCATCTGTGTGTCCGACATCGTAGGTGGAGCGCAGTAGGAATGCTAAGAAAAGGAGCACAGAGACTGTGCCCTTCAAGAACTTCCATGCTCTGGGAAATAAGTCAGAAACAATTACAATATAATATGACATGGTTAATGGGAGAAATCTCATTTAACATTCTCTTGTTCAGTGAAAAAGCCATGTACTATATGGTTGATAGAAAGTCTCTGTTGGTGCACTCAGACAGAAATCACCAATCCAAGTCTCCATCAAGAGTAGACTGAAGGAAGCACTGACCTGTTAGACTTCCCCTGGGTGTGAACAAAGTTCCATCTATTCCTGAAGCTCATGTTTCTGTTGGTCAAGGGCAGTAACCTCCTTTTACCATGAATCAACTGTCTCCATTGCTCTCTCTTTTCATTCTAATACTTTCTTCACTTGGCTTTCTCAAGACTGTATTCTTCCGTTTTCCTCGAAGCATGCTGGTTCCAGTTTGAATCCATACTGGTAGATTTTTCCTTTTCTGATCTCCTAATATTTGCATTACTCAGAGTTGCCTTGTCAGAACTCTCCTCTCTTCTACTGATATCCACATCTTGGTGATCTCACCCATTTCCATGGCATTAAATGCCGCCGGCATGCTGAGAATCCAGCACTTATAACTCCAGCCATGACTCTTTTTCTGAGCTCAGATATCCAACTATCTGCACAGTAACTCCACTTGGCAACAAGCAGGTTAATATTACCTCTATTTCCCTCCTTTATGGAGCTTAAATGAACATACAAAAGCACACTGTTACTTAACTGACTTCTCTATTGGAGCAAAGAGAATCTGATAAACCAACCCCATACTAAATTCTTAGCTTATCAGCTTACATTTCCCAACAACGTTTTCACTTCAAAAATGCAAACTTTCAGACAAATGGTTGGATTTCGGTTTATGGTTGAGAGATGTTGGTATCCTCACATGAAGGTAACTGCCTTGTGTGCTTCTAAGAGGCCTGTCCTCACCACCCTGTTCCAACTAACCATTTCTATTAACCAGGACCAAGTGTAGTTTCAGTTTCTGTAAAGGGCAAATGTTGGTAACATTTTTCTTCTCTCCCTCTCTCTCTTTCTCCATTTTCAGTCAGTTTTGCTCTCTACTTCCTAAGAGTTTTAGAAGTGTTAAGAAAAAAAAAAAATATATATATATATATATATATGTATAATATATATCTCACTCACATGACAAAAAAAGCAAAAACATGAGAGTTTTTATATGTTAAAATGTTGCATGAAAAATTCTGTAGTTGAGCCAGGTGTTAATATAACTTTTTGACTTTGTTAATCGGAAAGGAAGAATCAGTACTCAGGAAAGACAATCTTACAAAAGAAGCCAAAAATCGGAAGGAAAATAATCAAAGCAATTGCTCTTTTCTCATTCGTAGTAAGAATTAAAATAAATTCTTGGGAAACTAAATTTCTCAAGCATATTTTCTATCTCATATATTTTATTACATACATAAAATATGCAAAATGAGGGAAAAAAATTTGAAATCAACTCTTAGTCTATAACCATTAGCTTTTCTTCAGGATACCCATTCTACTGTTCCTTAAACACACCTGTTTCAGGCAAAGTTAATGGTTTCAGATGGGCTTCTTTGCCTAAGTTGCTAGGCATAGGGATTTTTTATCAGGAACTGGGGATTTAATTCTGTAGGTTTAGAGAAAAAGCACATAAGCTTTGTAGATTGTCTTCTCACATAAAAGGACAAAGAGATTCTCTTTAAATAAGAAAAATAAAAAGTACTTTTAAACTTTATGTTCTACAAAATGAGTATTTAGTGCACCTCTTCAGTGTTTCAGTTGGTCACATATAGCACTCTGAAATAAACTCCAAGGAGCCTCAGTCACCCACTGGAACAGTTGGGGGGAAGATGCCACTCCTTGTGTATGTGGTGGTGACGACATGGCAGTGGTTTCTGGTGAGTGTTACCAGCCCAGTGAAAATGCTCCATGAGTGGGAAGAGACCCCAAGAGAAGGAAGAGGATCGTGTTCTGAAATGTTTAGATGCTGAATTCAGAGACCCCTTAGTTCTCAGTGGGAATTGTGGTCACTGCAGGCTGTGCCTTGGGAAGTTCATTTTGCCCAGTGCCTCGGTTGCTCATTTATCAAGTAGGCCTCATAAGAGGCTTGGAGGTAAATTCAGCTCTCACTGCAGTGCCCAGATTTATCCAGAGCTCAAAGTATGTGAGCAACATAAATGTGCAGCCTGTCCCAAGCCTGGCGCAGAGGTGGAAGAATTTAGGACAGAGTAACAGAGACACGGATCCGATGTTCAGCCGTGCCCCCTGCTCTCCTCTGCTCCTTGTTTTTCAAGGAGGCCAGCCAACCGGCATCTGAGAAACAGCACCAGCCCAGGTGCCATCACCTGCCACTAGCCAGCTCTGCGAATTTTAGTTTGGTTTCCTTTACTTTGTATCAAGGACGCTGGGCAGAAGTAATCCCCAGGGATCTTTCCATTGTTAATATGCACTGATCTAACCAGTGCCACTGCAGACACACGTGGGCAGAATGGTTGTCTGTAGCCGGTTCCTATTAAGAAAACACTTATGTAGCAAGAACTTATTTTTCTTTCAAGATGAATGGGTATCAGTTATGTTGCTGCTGCCAGGCTGCACCTGCCTGGCTCTGAGCTGGTGGGAAGGAAGGGTGAGGGACTTCCGGGGACACAGTGAGGGCAGAGGGTAATCGCTTCTCCGAGGTGCTTACTTTGTCAGCTTTGCTCACTTCTGTGGCCTCGGGACTCACCGATATGTGTGATAGATGGTAGCTATTCAGTAACATTTTAGAATGGATGAATGAAGCCACAGAGCATTCTCAGACTCTGTGAGTGAGTTAGATTGCAAGAGGGTTGAGCATCACTTCTTTTTCTAATGACGTGATCAGTTTCATCATACTGTAAAAATTTCCGTTGCACCTGAATCCAGTGTAAAAAAAAACCAGAGATATTGAAGAAAACTCCTACTTACTATAGCAACAAGAATCGATAGATGTTTCCCTATTTATAGATCATACATATTAGAGTTGAGGAGACATATTATGTTTCCATTTTTCTATATCCAAATTAATAACACTTTCCAGCTAAAAATTTTCTCCTTCCCTGCTTCCATCACGCAGGAGAAAATGAAACTAGTTTAAAAAATTAGAATTAAATGAGCCTTTAAATTATCAAAAAAAGAAAAGCAAATGGAGACAGAGCTTTCAGATTCTTGGTTTTCATTGGAAACCTTCGCCGGTATTCTGCACCGAGGTACTGCACATTTTCTCCCTGCACGTACAGAGTGGGGGAACTGTGAAGACGGTGAGACCCACCTCCCCAGCCCATGCTCTCTCCTGCCCAATTCTAACCACTCGGTTCCAGGTACCTCTGGCAGAGCTGAGGATTTGGCAGTGAGCAGGGCTCTTATGAACGTTTTTCAGGAAATCCCAGCAGCAAGAACACTTGAAGCGGAGAAGGTTCAGTTTAAATCCAAGCTCGGGTTCCTGTGGGTATGTTTTCTCAACTGCAAAATTAGATTAACAACCAAGTTGAACTCAAAATGTTGTAAAGTAGATGAAATGAGAAAACACACATAAACCTCTCAGCACCAGGCATGGAATGCAGTAAGCACTCAATAGATGCTGATTAAAGTCCTTATTATTCCAGTTTTTAAAAATCCATGAGGTTTCTCCAGGCCAGATCAGTAGCTTAATACCAGAACATTAATTTCCAAGTTAGTACAACAGAAATATCTTTACACCGCTTATTTCTTCACAAGTTGAGGCAGTATTGTGGGCCACAATCAGAAGTTGGCAAGTCGCTGGTGCAGGTGAAGTAGCAGAATTAGATGTTCCTGTTCTCACGGGCCGGCAAGTGTGTTGGAACCTCCGTTGGACCTGCGTCAGGAGGCCGGTCCTGTTAGGGACACGCATTCGTATAGCAGCTGAACGCACTCGTGTACGTCACCTAAATCACACTGTGCGTCAGTCTTGGAATATACAAAAGCAGAGTTTAAAATGAGCTCTCCATACCTTAGGAATGTATGTTTTTTGATGTATTTTAAAAGACATTTTCTTTATTTGCAGTTTACCAAAATTGACCATTATATTCAAATGCTAAGGAACTATATAGGACAGTCAGTCAATTGCAGTCAGAAGAAACTGTTAAATTCTCAACTTCATTTAAAATAATATCCTCTGAAAATCAATATCACAAGAATGTAAATTTTACTGGATAGGAAAAATGTTATTGCTGAGTCTTCACTTACGGGGAAAAAAAAGAGTGGATAAAATATAAATGTCATCTCAAGTATATGCCTGATGTTTCAAAACAGATCACATTCTAGATTAAGACAAAGGAAGACAGGTAAGACTCTGCTTTAACAACTTCTACTCTGAAGGCCATTAATTATAAACAGCTAGCACATTCCAGACCAGTCTATGGATTTTTGTCTAATTGATCTTTGAGCTGAGACTAGTGATGGACAGTTCTTACCCAAAAGGACCAATGTTTCATAAATTAAGGATGGAGTCAAATTATATTGTAATAAAAATATCCTTATTATTAAAATAAATGAATAGAAACAAACATGTATTTGTGATAGCATCATATGCATGAACTTCCTAACCATTCATTTTAATTTGCAAAAGGACAACAGAAATTCTCACAACCTGGGAGGCAGTGTAACCAAGAGGAAATGAGTAGAATTAGATTGTTTTTTTCTTTATCCATCAATGAGAAAGTTAAACAAGGCTGATAGGAAAGAGATGAGTGCTTTCTGCCAGACATGTGACTGGAACCTGCAAACTTTGATACCAATGAGATAGTAACACTTCCTGGTGAAGCCACCCACCAGCTGTAATACCCGCGGGGCAGAAAACTCTGTCCGTTTTATGTATAAAAGCACATTGCTGAAATCCTTAAGTTGAAACTCTACTCTGAAATTCTAATCTCCCTCTGAACTCATTGAATTTTCTTTTCCCATACTTATTTTGGAAGATTCGAGATGGCTGTAAATCCTTGGCCACCTCTCCCACTAACAAGAGGGGTCTAAATTTCCTCCGCTTGAGCTGGGGCTGGCCTTAGGGATTTCCTTTGCCAATTGCCTGTGGCAGACAGGCCATCCTGGGACTCCCAAGGCTAGGCCATATGAAGCCCTACACCTTTCCTCCCAGAATCTGCCAGCACCGGCTCTGGGTGCGGCAGCCTCCACGGAAGGTGCACGAACCAGAAACCATCGGGCTGTGAGAAAGCACAGAGGATCCGCACGGAGAGCCCAGGCACCAGGTGGGTGACTGAGGAAGCTAATTTTTTTAAGCAGCTTTAATGAGGTATAACTGATACACAAAACTGCATATATTTAATTTACCTTATTTGATGAGTTCAGACTTAAAACCATCACCACCGTCAAAGTAATAGACACATCCATCACCTCCGGAGGTTTCCTTTTGCCTCTTTGTTTATGGTATTTGTTTTGTTGTGTTGTTTTAAGAACACTAAATGTGAGATCTACCCTCTACCAGGTTTTTAGCGGACAGGACCCTGTTGTGAATTACAGGCACTGTGTCGTAGAGTAGCAGCCCACAGTTCCCTTATCTTGCACACCTGAACCTTTGCTGAACACCGCTCCCGCCTCCCCTCCTCCCGGCCCCAGCTGCTGTCATACTCTCAGCTTCTGCGAGGTTGACTGTTGTACGTTTCTCACATAAATGAGGTCACGCAGTATTTGTCCTGTGTCTGGCTTACCTCACTTAGCATAATGTCCCCCGGGTGCATCCATGTTGTCACACGTGGTAGAATCTCCTTGTATTTTGAAGGCTGAACAGTACTCCACTGTATGTATAAACCACATTTTCTTTATCCATTCATCTGTCCATGGACATGTGTGTTATTTCCATGTCTTGGCTACTGTGATTAATGCTGCAGTGAACACAGGGGTGCAGATACATCTTCAAGATCCAGCTTTCATTTACTTTGGATGTACACCCAGAGGTGGAATTGCCGGATAACATGCTAGTTCTATTTTTAACTTTTAAAGGAACCTCCCTACTGTTTTCCATAGTAGCTGCACCATTTTTTAACTTCCCACCAACAGTGCACAGACTAAACACCAGGGAAATGCAAGTCAAAACCACAGAGTAGCCGATCTGAGCATTCCAGACTCAACAGAGGCCACACGGGAAACAGGAGAACCAGGCAGCGACCAGGACTGATCTGCCAGGTCCTCCACGTACCTCTGTCCATGGGAGCCGGGACAGCCCCCTTGTGTCCCGCCTGCGTTCCTGACCCACAGGGTTCGGCCTAGAGTAAAGGAGTTGTGGCTTCATGCCACTGTGTTTCGGGTGGTTCTAAAACAGATAAGCCAGATACGTATCTTCAACCAGATTAGTTCTTTAATATCCCACAAAAGGGAATATTTACTTACCTCATGAGTCCCTGAAATTATCTATTTCTCAGCTGTCATTTATTGTTTTCCATACACATTACAGTCCCCCCTTGTTCTACTGTGATCTAGACCTTGCAGTATAAAGTTTAGTGTTAAAGACGAACTAAAGTATTTACAGGAAATTACTACTATTTACTGTCAGTCAAAAGTCACAATTTCTTTTCAGGTCAAACTGTCAGTTGTCAAAAGCCTTACAAAGTAGAAAACAACTCAAACCCCAGAGGGTAATTCTGATCACAGTCAATTAGGTTGTGTTTGTCTTCAGGTGGCCTCTTAGTTTTCTTAATCAGATTAATTTGTTTTTCTTGAAGAATTTAATTCCCCTTGTCTTTCTTGAATTCCTATTTGCTATTTTCACTTAGCTGATCTCAACATATTCATTTCCTCCTCATGTTTGGTTGCGGTATAATAAAGCAGTGACAAAAACAGTGCCCCACACGTAGGAAAGCATGGAGCTATTCTTTGCTGTGTTTCTGGTGACCATTTGTGTTCGCGTCACATGGTGTGTAACTACCGAGAGTGTTTCGAAAGGAAATGAGAGAAAGGGTTAATTAATAAGGATTAAAACACGGAGTGACTTTGTCAATTAAAAGCGTGCCATTTGTTTATATGAACTGGGAATTGGATTTTCCTTGCCCACAGTATCTTAAAAGACCGGAACTTCGATGCATCCATCAACTATCAGAGGGAGGGGTCTGCTTTACCATAAAGTAAATACACTGGTTATTTAAGGAAACTTTCAGTAATATTTAGAATAAAAAGTCGATGAAGTTTCGAAGAGAAAGACCAAACCTCAGCACTTAGGTGTAGCAAGTTTGCCATCTACTGATCACTACGGTATCTTTTTTTTAAGGTAAAAGGAAATTTTGAATGTGATGTGGCTGCTGCATCTGAAATAGTAATATCAATATTTTAAGGCAAAAGCATTTTAAGGCAAGAAACATAGCTTCCAGGTATGCAGCCCTAGGCTGAGCCTGGCGGGGAGCCAAGCATGAGGCTGTCCAGGCTCCAGAATCATTCTGCCCGGCAGGGCACACGGTGCCCACCATGCGAGCTCTTTAAGATAAGGTAGAATGTGTCTTGGATCCAAAAAGAGGGACAAACAGGTGTGCCGTTTTGTTCCCCATCATTTTCTGCACGTTCTGAAGCAGGCTGCCCCCCGCCCTGCGACCCAGCACACCTTATTCGCAGTGTAACTTCCCTCTGCTGAGCCTACAGGCATCTCAGACCTCACTCTGGAGGCTGTGGTCTAGGCAGCTGCAGGGGACTTGTCAGATAACTGTCTGGTGTCACTGTTTCGGAAGAAGGGCAAGCAAGGTACTAAGCTGAGTAAGTCTCATATCAAAAAAGAGGTACAAACAAAATACTCAGATGAGTCGAAACATAACAACGCTAGCGGGTTTGGTGCTAAATCACAGCCACGCTCGGCTGCAGAGGAGCAGGGCCTGCGAGCTCCCGCCGCAGGGCTGAGCACACATGGGGGTGACTGCACAACTCGTAAGTAGCTAAGGGAAATATTCTAGACGTCACCCTGCCTCTGAGTGTAGAGTCGAAGTAGTTCAGGCAAAGGGAAATAATACCACTACTGATCAAAATTTAATTTCTTATTGCTTAATTACTATAAATATTTGGTCATTAATCCAGCCAGTAACCCTTCCCAGATACGGTAACACCTGATCCTCATATGGACATCCAGGCATCAGCGCAGGGACCATTGTCCCATTTCCTGTGTGCAAACGTTGAGCCTGTGAGGATTCAAATGATTGCCCGGGTCAGGGAAGACTGGTCATGTCCTGATGGGGCCGATGCTTTGGTGTAACGTATTCCTGGGTGATCACACACAATCCCATCTACACCAGACCGAATGGTGCACCACAGTGTTAATTCTCACTTAATTTATGCTGCATGCAGTTGGATTTATCTAACAACTTTTTAAATGTGGAGGCAAAGTCATCTACCTCCACGGAATTCATCATAGGATAAGCAGTCATTTGTTAATTAATTCAAGAGAAGAGCTTGTTTTCCAAAAGTAAAAACTAAAGCGGCTTCACACGTGTGGATCCTTCAGGTATCCCAGTTCTTTAGGGAAAGAGAAGGCATTTTATTTTAGAATAAAATTCCAAATTAACAGATGTCAGTTTGAAAAAAGAAAGGTTAATTTTTCTTTGAGAGTGACTACATTTAATTTGCAAGTCATGATTATTCTAAAATCATTTCATTTCTATTGAAAATTGTTCCAAAGAAGAGAACAGGTTTTGTTTTGTTTTTAATACACGGCTCTAAGTTTTAGAAGACTTTTCAGAAGTTATTATTCATACAAAATGTTTACTGATAACTTAGTTTTGTCAACACATTTTTCCATCTCTTGTTCAGTAAACTGTTTTTAAACCTTTACGCTGGAGCATTGGGCTGAAAGAACAGCAATGGAAAGCAATCAGTCATTCCCACAAGGAGTTGAGGGTGAATAAACAGACGCTGGTGGGTGTGCTGTACGTGTGTTTGTGGGAGGGGGCAGGGCACAGCATCGCTTCTTAGGCTGCAGATTCAGCCAGTTCTGTTTTGTGTGTAGTCAGGTTTATTTTAACAAAGAGCGACGGGTTTGTTGCTTTTAGGTACTTGTAGCAGACTCTGGGGTCAGAATCCTTGTTTAGAAACCTGACTCTACCAAAGGCTGAATGTGTGACCTTAAACAATGCAGTTACATCTCTGTGCCTCAATGCCGCCAACCATAAAGTGGAGATAACAGGTGTGCGGGCCTGTGTGGCTGGCGAAATGGTTAGATGATGACTGGGCAAGTGCAGAGAACAGTGTCTGATTCATAAATTAAAACTTTATTATTATTTTGATGCTTCGTTTCAATTACCTTCTCATCTTTTGAAATCTTAATTTCATAAGCTTGCAATAATTTGATTATCCTGATTACTAGGGGATTTTTGACTCGGTAAAATCTAGAACACAAGGGTGTGTATTTCACGTAACACAGGATACGCAGTAACGTCAGTGAGTCCAGAGAGGGCAGAAGCCATCAGGCCAAGGCTTTCCCCCATTTTACTGTCAGGCCTGTTTAGTGATGTGCCTGCTAGAAAAAATGCACAACCTTGAGGTACTTGAAAGCACTTTTCCAACCTCAACTTCTAAGCCATCAGGTTTTAAATACAAAACAAATTGTAATGACACTGAATCTGATGAGTGTGAACGCATCAGAACATTGGACTGGGAAACAAGACACACATCAGGCCCCAGCTCTGTCAGGAAAGAGCTGGCCTAGTCCTTATAGCTCGGCTACCTTCTCTGTGGCTCAGTTTTTTTACACAGAAAACAAGGATTGATTTGATGGTGTAGGTTTACTCCCAAATAAAAGCTATCAACACAGGTACATTTTATTTTAAAGATGTTATTCATCATTGTAAAATTTGTAATTTAAAATGTTCCGATCTTCTTATCACAGTAAAGAGAAAACATTGAAAAATCTATTATTTTTTAATTATTGTTTTAGCTTTATGCATCTTTATCACATCCAAATAAAAATTAAAGATCAACACCATGTTAAAAAGGTCCACTAACTATAAACTAGAAGCCTACTTGTAAAATTCAGTTGGGAAATGACTGGAGAGGAGGACATGGGAATGGAAGTGAGGAGGTGCTCCAAGGATCTTTATCTGTATTATTCCATCATTATATATTCATATCCTGAATGTTATGATAACATAATACTGTCTCTTTATTAGTTGATAGATATTTTAATATTCTTATTTGTAATTTTTATTTAAAGTTTTTATTTTTTTAATCTAATTTTATTTATTTATTTTTTATACAGCAGGTTCTTATTAGTTATCTATTTCATACATATTAGTGTATATATGTCAATCCCAATCTCCCAAAAAATCTAATATTAAATCATTGATTCTGTGAATATTTTCTTTCCCTTCTCTCAATGTCTGAACAATTACATAGCCAAACCCACCAGCCAGCCCATGTCCAGTAGGAGACACAGCACCTTATTAGTCTGATGGTGCTGACCTCCTGTGCCCACATGGTAATTAATTCACTGAATGAACAAATGTTAGAAGCCATTAGTCCTCGCTGGGAGCCCTTAACTTATTTTAAAAAGTACACTCTGCTTTTGCTCTTTTCTTCAGAAGTTTGTTGTTCCTTTAAGCACACTGTGTTCTCCAAAGTTCCCAGAGAATAAAGCATTAGCACCAAAAAAGTGAATGTATTTCCAGGGTAGCTATTGGACTTAGTGAAACTCTCACTACGTAAACTCATAACCACCTGAGGATGGAAAATGGAAGATGCCCCGCTAGCAGCATGTCTGGGTTCCAGATGTAGTTCTTCAGAAGATCACCACTTCTTAGAATCTTCTTTCCTTGTAATCCCATAATTCCTTTTATCTAATGCTAAAATGGCACTGTGCAACTGCATTAAAAGTAACTGCAATAATATATACTAGTTGCCTGTTCATCATAAAAATACATTCTCTCTCCCTTCTGCTGCCTCCCATCTCTCTCTTTCATCAGTTTAGCAACTCAAACCCTTTAGTCCATGCAGATAAATGCTTCTCTGTTCACAAATGACAAGATCTTCTAAGGCACTGTACACCACTCCTCCCCAGCAGCCTCCATTTGGGAAGTTAGAGTCTAACATAAAGTCCTACAGGCACTGCATCCCATGGAGAAATACCCCAAGTCAGTCTTGGTCGGGTCAGATGCAGAAGGAACTGTTCTAATGAAACTCTTTTAGAGAATAGATACTAATGTTGCCTGAAAACTGTGCCCCATCCACACTAACTCAACATCTGAATATACTTGTGCATTTCCTCCTTGGGAATATTCCAGAAAATGTCCTGATGGTACTCAGGAGCACCATGATTCTCCAGCGTGGTGTGTTTGGAATCCCCCTTCTGTGAGATACCTGTTTCTAGGCATGACCATGCTGATGATGATGGTGATTGTGATGATGGTGATGATGGTGACAGTTATGACGATGATAGTGATGATGGTGATGTTGATGATGATGATAATGATGATGTTGGTGATGATGATGGTGATGATGGTGATGAGGATGAAGGTGAGGATGATGATGGTGATGGTTATGACGATGATGATGGTGATGATGACGATAGTGATGGCGATGATGATCATGATGGTGACAATGATAGTGATCATGGTGATGGTGATGGTGGTGGTGGTGGTGATGATAATGGTGGTGATGGTGATGATGATGTTGGTGCTGCTGCTGATGATAGTGATGATGATGGTGGTGATGGTGATAATGGTGATGGTGGTGATGATGATGATGATAGTGATGATGATGGTGGTGATGATTATGGTCATGATGATTGATGGTGATGATGTTGGTGATTATGATGATAGTGGTGATGATGGTGATGGTGGTGATGATGATAGTGATGATGATGGTGATAATGATGATGGTGGTGATGATGGTGATGAGTTCTGGATGATTTGTAGGTCCTTCTATATTCTGGACTTATGCCCTAATGGGGTTGCATTTGCTGCAACTATCTTCTGCTCTATTCTTGCTTTTTCACTTCTTTAATGGTGTCTTTTGGTGAAGAGAAGTTATTAATTTTAATACTATCCAATCAGTCTTTTCCTTTAGGACCGGGTATAGCATACTGGCTAGTAATCAAACCTGAGACATTTGTTGCCTGATTTTGAGAGTTTCAGAATAAGACCATGGAGCCTGAGGTCAGCCAGAGTCTGATTTTCTCCAAAGTCCTCACATAGAAAGGAGGGCAGGATGGTGCCAGCAGGGGCGGGAAGCCAGAGAGGGAGCATGCTGGCCTAAGAGTATAGGACAGATAAGCATCTTCTGATGTGCAGAGATATCAATTTGAATCTCAGCTTTGCAACTTACTGTTATTGTGAATAGGGTATTTTGTAACCTTGCCTAAGCCTCTATTTCCTTGAATAGAAAATACACATAAAAATAAAGAAAATCATTCATTTTATGTCATCACATTTCTTAGCACATCATGCACAGGGTGGATGGGTTGGAAATGTACAAAGACAACGTAGATGATGAGAAAAAATTTAAAAACCGAAAGGAAGAATATAAAGGAACAGAAGAGAAATTGTAATAAAGTTGACAGATTATTGAAGTATTTCTTCAGGTTAAAAATCATTCCTTTGAGCTCTTAGGTTACAACAATAACATCTTCATAGTATGAAGCTGTGCTAATGTATATCACAATAATAATCCCCACCACAACTCTGTTGAGGGGAGGACCGTTGACACCACATTTTATTTGGTTTTATTTATTTTGGTCTGTGTTGGGTCTTCGTTGCCATGTGCAGGCTTTCTCTAGTTGCAGCGATCGGGGGCCACGCTTTGTTGCGGTGCACGGGCTTCTCATTGTCATGGCTTCTCTTATTGCAGCATGGGCTCTAGGCACGCGGCCTTCAGTAGTTGTGGCGCACGGGCTTAGTTGCTCTGCGGCATGTGGGATCTTCCCAGGCCAGGGATCGAACCCATGTCCCCTGCATTGGCAGGCAGATTCTTAACCACTGCACCACCAGGGAAGCCTGATCACCATCATTTTTAAATAAAAATAGCATCTTTTCTATATTCCACTCCTTTACACAATGAATGATGGTCCCTAAAGACAGGTTCATGTCGCAACCCCTGGAACCTGTGAATGTGGTCATATTGGAAATAGTCTTTGGCAGTGTGATTAAGTTAAGGACCTTGAGATGGTCATCTTGGATTATCTGAGTGGACTTTAGACACAGTGACAAGTAACCTTGTAAGAGACACAGGAAATACAGAGGAAAAGAGGAGAAGGTCATGTGAACACTGACCAAAATCTGGAGTGGCATTGGCTGAGGAAAACCTGGAGCTGGCAGAAGCTCGAAGGAGAAGGAGGGATCTCCTGCCTGAACATTCAGAAGGAGCACGGCCCTGCGGACAGACACCTCGACTCTGAGCTTCTGACTCCAGAGCTGAGAGAATAAATTTGTATCCTTTCAAGCTACCCAGTTTGTGACACTTTGTTATAGCATCCCTAGGAAATAAATAGCCCATCATTTGGTTGAACTGAGCTTCCGTGTGTGTGTGTGTGTGTGTGTGTGTGTGTGTGTGTGTGTGTGTGTGTGTGTGTGTATAATATATATATATATAAAATCAACATAAATGTTTTATTTCCCTGATGAAGAGATGACCTCAAAGAGCTCTCGGGCTTCCCTGGTGGCGCAGTGGTTGAGAGTCCGCCTGCCGATGCAGGGGACACGGGTTCGTGCCCCGGTCCGGGAAGATCCCACATGCCGCGGAGCGGCTGGGCCCGTGAGCCATGGCCGCTGGGCCTGCGCGTCCGGAACCTGTGCTCCGCAACGGGAGAGGCCACAACAGTGAGAGGCCCGCGTACGGCAAAAAAAAAAAAAAAAAAAAAAGAGCTCTCAAGGGCTTTACAAACAACATACATCCTTGTAAAGGTTGCTAAAGAAGAAGCAGAAAGCAAACTCTGCTGAACACGCTGCTGGTTGGGAGGGATGCCAGCCCCCAGGAGGGCAGGACGTGGAGCTCCGGGCCCTGAAGCCAGATCCTGAGACAGAGGAGGGGCAGGGGGCCTCGTCCTTCAGCCTCCATCCTCCATCACTCTCCTCCACAGCCTGCTGCTGTCAGTCTCTCGGAAATTCACTTTGATCCACCTGAGACTTTTGTTACCTGACCCTACCTGACTCGGGGGTCATCCCCATGAGCGCATGAAAGCTCGAGTTCCCCTCAGCTCTCGTGTCTTCTTTGGGGTTTCACGTAGTGTGTGCACACTGCCACTCGGTCATCTTTTCTGATGAACGTATGAAAGCAGAGAGGGTGGCTGTAAGGTTTCTGTTTAAAAAAAAAACACATTCCAAGAGTGAATTCATGTTTCTTTTAACAAAAATATGTTGAACTGTTTCTGTAGGGAGGCACTTGCATACAGATACATACAAATAAGTGAGTCTGTTCTGACTTCAAGGACTTCACCATCGTAAAGGACCCGTTTTTCTCCGTGTCACAGTTAACCCCAAAGGGAAAGGTGACAAGAGGCTGTGGACAGGAAGCCAGGGTGACAGTCATTTCAGGGTGTAGATGCAAGAAAAGACCAAACTTGAAAAATGGTACACCTCTCCTCACTCCTGAGATAGGGAATTTTTCCCCCAGAGAGCAATTTATTGTCAACACATAATAATAAAAATGTTTATACACAAATACTTCACATGGAAAAATTCACAACAAGGTAAGAAGGAATAATCAGTTTAGTGATTAATTTCTTATTTCTCCAGGGCAAAACAAAAACAACAACAAAAAAAAAGAATTAGGATTTGAACCAAAGAATAAATCCACAGAAGTGTGAAATGGAAGTTATGAACTAAAAATACACATTTTTTCTCTTTCTCTTAGTCCTTTGGGGTAGCATTCTTAAACACCAAGCATAAGTGTTAAGATTCGTAGGGGAGGAAAACAATCTTTTCCTTCTCCCCTTCTTCCAGGTTCTCCGCTGGGGCCCCAGTAATAAAGGACAGATAAACAAAAGAAAAACAGACAGAAGTTTATTAACACGTACATCTCATACATACATGGGAAACTCAGGGAAGAGTAACTCAAAGAGATGGCTTAGAATTTGGGGTTTAAATACCATCTTCAGCTAAAACAAAAGAAGAGGGTTCTTGGGGAGCCTGGTTCTGTGGTGATCAGAAAAAAGCACAGGAAACAAGGGTGAGGCTTTTTATGCAGATTTAAGCCATGACTGGAGTCTCATCTCTTCCAGGGACAGAGCAGGAGACCCTTTATGAGGAAATGAGGATTTCCTTTATGAATGTAAACTTCCCTTACAAAATGTAAGTTCTACTGTTTTCAGAGCTTCTCCCATCAGACCCCAGTCAGCTGTTTCTCAAAACAATCCTTATGCCAAAGAGGCATATTTAGAGTGGCATACTCTGCTCTCCTACAACATATAACAATAAAGCTTAACACTTACATGTTATTTACTATTTGCTGAACAAACATTTTCTTAAGTGTTTCACATATATTAAGTTATCATCACCACAACATCTGAATCCTACTATTACCCACACTTTATCGAGGAGAAAACTAAGACCCAGAAATGACTTTGCCCAAGATAACAAAACTGGCTCAGGACAGCGACTCTGCTTTCTACCAGAGCCCATTCTGCATGATTGTTTCCTCAATGAGCTTCAGTAGACAGAAAATAAAAGGGTAATAGCTTTGATAAATATATTCACTCAGCATTAACTAGGTACCTCTTGTGTGTCATGCTTTCTCCCAGATTCACAGCAGAGAACAAGTGAATACTGCATGGTCTTTGCCTTGGGAAAATTAATGCATAAAATAAGGACCTATCATAAATCTTTATATTCATCTTTAACAATGTAATGCATTCTTTTATTTCACTAGACTTAGGAGTCTAAGCAGAGACAGCATGTCCAGCAAACTGATAGAATCACATAAGGCTTAAATGCACAAATATATAGGAAGAGAGACTGGAAAATTGCATGAAGTAGAATCTAATTTGGCAACCACCACTGTTTGCTTAGAAAGGAGAAATGAATATTTATCATATGCATCTAGGGTTCAGACACTTCACCTGCATAGAACATAGTTTCAGATCAGAATATAAACTCAAAAAAGTTTCCTAAATAGAAAATTGTAACTGACCCTCCAGCCAAGGCAGAGGGTCGGGAAAGGAAGGTCTTACTGACCAGGGTCTGATGGGTCAGCTGACAGTGAGGAAGAGAACAAGGATTCAGCCCCACAGCATAAGAATCTAGTGCCTTTACTGAGGCAAATCCTGAGTAGCTCAGGAAAGCAAGACCCTGTGTAACAGGTTGGCAACCTGGTAATCAAGATATTCTAGGGCTTCCCTGGTGGCGCAGTGGTTGAGAGTCCGCCTGCCGATGCAGGGGACACGGGTTCGTGCCCCGGTCCGGGAAGATCCCACGTGCCGCGGAGCGGCTGGGCCCGTGAGCCATGGCCGCTGAGCCTGGGCGTCCGGAGCCTGTGCTCCGCAACGGGAGAGGCCACAACAGTGAGAGGCCCGCGTACCGCAAAAAAAAAACAAAACAAAACAAAAGATATTCTAAGTTCTTCCTTGACAAACTGTGCGTCTTGACCCATGAATGGGTTTTGAAATCAATAGTGTATTCTGATCATCATTTGTTATATGTGACATAGATCAGAATGCAGAGGACTTTAAATAGTGAAGCTTGCTCTTGCTTTGGAATTTTTTTCCATTATGTCAACTCATACGTTGTGTACATGCTTATATGATTATGTTCATAATTTATATACACACAGACACCTATACATATGTATATTCAAGTATTTGGGATCACAGTTAAAAATATATTTCATACTAAAGATCAGGGTTAAAAGAGTTGGCTTTGGATTTTTTTTTCATATGCTAAGGATACGGAATATGGTAAGCACAAGTAATAGGTAAAATTCAGAACACTGCAGGGTGAATTGTATGTACGTGGTTTTCTATACACTGAATTACTAGTGCTCTGTAATAAAATAAACAGACAACTGATAAACATCAACCTAGATGATCTCAAAATTTTATGCTGAGTAAAAGAAGCCAGACACAAGAGAAAACATACTGCATGATTCCATTTATATGAAATTCTAGAAAAAGCAAAGCTAATGTACAGTATCACAAAGCAGATCTGTGGTTGCCTAAAGGCTCGGAGAAAAGGGCCCGAAGGTCACGATGGAAGCTTTCTGTTTTCTGTTTTCATTTGTGGTTATGTAATACTGGGTTGGCCAAAATGTTCCTTCGGTTTTTTTTAAGTAAAAATAAAAGACACATTTTTCATTTTCACCAAGAACTTCATCCAACAATGTATTCACCCTTTTATTCCACTACCTTCTGCCATTTTTCAGGCAACTTCATAATTCCATCTTTTCAAAACTTTTTATCTTTTTGAGCAAAGAACTGTTCCAGGTGCCTTTCACAGTCTTCCAGGGAATTGACATTTTTTTCCATTAAGACAATTTTGTAAAGACCTAAATAAATAGAAATCCAAAGGTGCAATGTCTGGTGAATACGGTGGATGAATCGGAGCTTCCCAGCCAAGCTGGGACAGGATTTGCTTGGTCATCACAGAAACATGCGGTCTTGCGTTATCCTGATGGAAGATGATGTGTTTTCTGCTGACTGATTCTGGATGCTTTTCGTCGAGTGCTGCTTTCAGTTGGTCTAATTGGGAGCAGTACTTGTTGGAATTAATCGTTTTGGTTTACCAGAAGGAGCTCATAATAAAACTCCCTTCTAATCCCACCATATACACAACATCACCTTCTCTGGATGAAGACTGGCCTTTGGTGTGGTGGTGGTGGTTCATTTCGCTTGCCCCACGATCCCTTCTGTTCCATATTATCGCACAATATCCACTTTTCATCACCCGTCACAATTTTTTTAAAAAACGGAACGTTTTTATTACATTTAAGTGGAGAATTGCGTGCGGAAATACGCTTAACTTATGTGGGACTCAGACATCAAAGCGATTAACATAACCAAGCTGGTGCAAATGATTTTCAACGCTTGATTTGGATATTTTAAGTATGTTGGCAACCTCCCGCATGGTATAATGTTGACTGTTCTCAATTAATGTCCCGGTTTGATTGCTATCAACTTCAAATGGTTTACCCAACCGTGGAGCATCATCCAGTGAGAAATCTCCAGCACGCAACTTCACAAACCGCTTTTCACACCTTCGATCAGTCACGGCACTTTCTCCATACACTGCACAAATCTTTTTTTGCATTTCGGTTCCATTTTGACCTTTCTTGAGATAATAAAGCATAATATGCTGGAAATGTTGCTCTTTTCTTTCATCTTCCATATTAGATGGCTACACAAAAGTTCACCAATTTTGATGTCTTTTTTTAAATGCATGCTGATATGACAGCTGTCACATACAATCTAACAAAATTGTTTCAAATTAACTTAAAGACAACTGAGTGCTACTAGAGCCACCTTACGGAAAAAAACTGAACAAACATTTCAGCCAACCCAATGTTTGTTAAAAACTCATCCCACTCTACATTTAATATGAGTGCATTTAATTGTAAAATACACTCAATATAGTTAATAAAAAAATAGTTACCACCATAAGTTTTGGCTTTTAAATGCATATCCAGTAACTAACTGGAAGTTTGTCTTATTTTTTAAGCAACTCTGAGTAATCAGGCCAAAACACTGAAACCCTTTGAGTATGATTTTTTTAACGGTATTTTGAAAGTTATAAGCTAATCAGACCCAATTCTCTCTGTTGGTTCAAAGTTGCCCTTATGAGGCTCATTCTGATTGTCACTCACCGTGAATGATTTGTTTACAGAAACTTTCCAGGCAGCCCTTCCGCCTCCTCCCACGCCTACCTGCTCATTAAGACGGAGCCCCGGGTGGGTCATGTCAGAGGGCCCTCCTCCCCGTATCCCAGTTGCACTTAATACCAAGAGCAGATTTTGGAATGTTAGCTGCAGGTTATTTCTTGCCTCATTTCCATGGCTGTGTGTACTCTGTTTGGATTTGGTGATACTGTTTTGGCTTATTTACTGTATGGATTTCTCTCTGCCCTCTGGTAACCCTGGAAGAAGGCACTGATGTATTGATCTAGCTAATCATGAAAACAAACCTCAGTCGACACCTCCAGAGGCTACCACAAACCTTTACCAATCATCGCATAGACCAAGCCGCCGCCCCGCCGCCACCCTGCTCTTTGTGGACGTCTCCTGGGAACAGCAGACCACTGCTTCCCGTCCCTCTCCTGGTCTTGCCTTATTCCTCCCCTGACTCCAATTCCTTGGGTAACTCCGGAGAGAACGCCTCTGCTTTACCTTCTTCTCCAGATGAACACGTTTCAGCCTTCAGGGTCTACTTCTACTTTTCTGTTTTCCGAGTGCCAGAAAAAAGCACAAGGAACATAAAAGAAAGATGGAAAACAAGGAATCATGCAGTAGTCACTGTGTGTTTGACCGTGGCCTGTTTTTGAGGATGCATGGATGCTTTCTTTTGAAATAGGTGCCGTGGTGTCCCGTTGAGTGAACTTAGTGTATAATTCAGTCATGTCTCGTGCTAATAAGATGTTGCTTTTCATCACGGTGGAATAAGAACATAAACATGTCAGTAAATTCCTCAAGTATTACAGTGCATCAGAAGAGGGTGATCCCTGGAAGTTACTATGCTACGTGAACACCTTTGAGAGACAGGTCAGGATGAATGGCCCTGAGACAGATGACAGACCTCCGTCTAATCTCGGACATGTAGAGCTGTTGCTCTTTGGTACCAAGAAATCTTTATGTTGCCTACCTGCAACAGGTGGCCTGTCAGCCTCAGTCCTCAGGGAGCCCGCACTGCAGACTGTGTCAGATCAGGTAGACACGCCCCCAGCTCTTTATCAGCAGAACTAAACTTAGACCCCAGGTCATCTTCTATCATACATTTGCTTCTCTGGTATGAATATTAACTATATAAAGCAATAGAGGGACTTCTTTTCATGGTTTAAGAATTTCTCATCAATATCTTTGAGAAGACCGTGCATGTCTTTTAAGTGGTATCAACCTTCTTACACAGATAATTACAGAGGAGAAAGGGCAGCTATCGCTCTTTAATTACAGTGTTGCTAAGTACTCAATGCTTAATTATTCAGCTATTACAGTTTTAAAATTATGCTTCTAAAGTTGTTGTAACATAGTCATGAAAGTGGGAGTTGGAGCAATAATTTCAGTCTCATGATAGTTGTGGGGAGAGCTCTGCTAACACATGCACCTACAGAAATAAAGCATCCCTTGTGTTTAACATGGAACCTGGCAGGTGCCTACACTTATTTCAGGCAGAGAGACATTTGCTAGGTGACATATTTGTTGTATGGAACTCAATTATTTCTTCCCTGTAGAATGTAGTGACTTAAGAAACTTCTCTGTCAGTAGGCTTTAGGGGGGAAAGTCGGAGGAGACAGTGCCAGTTTGACAGTATAATCACTTAAGACTTGTCCCTGGCCAACACTTAAAAAAACTACCTTCCTGAATAGAGATGCCAGAATGTTCACTTTATTCTAACCATAGTCATAAAGGGGTTCAGGGACTATAAGAACACAGTCCTGACTGCAGTTACTATAATTCTAAAAGTTCATGTTCTAATGAAAACTTCATTCTTATCATTCTTCTGTCAGAATTATATATATATATATATATACATATATATATTTAAAGTATATAATATATATGTGTGTATATATATATCTTTTTAGAAGATCTGATACATACTCTTAAATAACATGGCCCACTTAATATTCATTGAACACTTGACTCAATAACTAAAGATTAATAAGTGTCAAAGAATAGAAATATCACAAAGGATATTCACAGATAATAACAGAATTAAACTAGAAATTAATAAGTGAAAGATATCTGGAAAGTCCCCAGTAAAAATATGGAACATTCCCCAAACATTGGGAAATTAAGCAACCTGCTTTATTTCCAAGGCGAATAAGAAATATTTTAAACTAAATGAAAATGTAACATACCAAATTTGATGGAATTCTGCTAAAGCAATCAATGGCAGAAAATTTATAGCATTAAAATGCTTACTTTTATGAAAAGAACAAGGAGCGATATAGACTTCCACTTAAAACACACACACACACACACACACACACACACACACACACAGAAAAAGCTTAGCAAATTAAATCCAAAGCAGTTAGGGGGAAGTAAGCAAGAAAGTTAACAGCTCTTAAAAAAAAAGAAGAAGAAAAAGAATTTTAGGACAGAAAATCAAATAAATAAACCTAGAAGTTTATTTTTTTTAAGAAGAATAAAAATGACAAATTTCTAAGCCTACTAACCAAAAACAAAGAAGAAGATACAAATTAGCAATACAGGAGTGCAGGGGCATGGAGGAGGTGCTTCTCAACCACAGCACCCAAGACTGAGAAGAAGAGTAACTACTGTGAATAATTCTGTATCCACCAGTAGTCAGCGTAGAAACTTAGATGAAATGGACCAATTCTGTGAAAGATATTAATACAAACTACTAAACTCACTCAAGAAAAAACTACAGATAACCTGAATGATCCCATATGTATGAAAGAAATTAGATCTGTACTTAAAAACTTCCAAACAAAACCACAGGTAGCAGATTTTGCTAGTAAATTCTGTTATGTGTTTAGGGAAAAAAATAATACCAATTTTATAGAATTGCTTCCAGAAAATGGAAGTGGAGAGTACTCATTTTATGAGGCCAGCATTACTCAACAATAAATAAAAAGAAAAAAATATCAGAGTCAAGTGGGTTTAAGCCAGGAACGAGGACTAGTTTAGCATTTGATAATCAATCAATGTATATAGTTCTCCATGTTAATTATCTGAAGAAAAAAGAGGCATGGGGCTTCCCTGGTGGCACAGTGGTTGAGAGTCTGCCTGCCGATGCAGGGGACTCGGGTTCGTGCCCCGGTCTGGGAAGATCCCACATGCCCGGAGCGGCTGGGCCCGTGAGCCATGGCCACTGAGCCTGCGCGTCCGGAGCCTGTGCTCTGCAACGGAAGAGGCCACAACAGTGAGAGGCACGCGTACTGCAAAAAAAAAAAGAGGCATGAAGTCATTTTAATAGATGCATTAAAAAATTGACAAATTATATATATAAACTCTTTCGTTATTCTTTAAGGATTGTAGTGGGAGCAAAATGCAGAAGAGAAAGGATAAATGTGTAGATGAACTGCTAGTAAGAAAGTAAGATAGCTGGGGTTAATTTGCAGAAAAATAAAGTGATTTTAAGCAGAAAAATAAAATAGGGGATTAAATGCTTATGAAATTGTTAGAATTCCTGGCAAAGCAGCTTTAGACTGTGGTACTGGGAATGGCACCCCAGAACAATCTCAATGTGTGAATGTCCTTTTCACAGTGAAATAAGAAACACAGTGAGTCTACGGGAATTCCCGGGCAGTCCAGTGCCTAGGACTCCGCGCTTAAAGTGTTGAAGACACACGTCATGTCCTTTCTACCTTCTTATTGGGAAGTTAAGGTCAGTGTGACAGTGTGACATGTGACATGAGTCCCCACTGGATGGGATATGGAGCTCCTCCTTGGGGCCTGTTGCAGGGTTGTTTCCTTTGTATCAACCTCAGGACATAGCCATCTGTCAATATTTGAGGCATACATAAATTATTTACCTCTTAAGGAAATTTAAAAAAAAGAAACAGACCTCATAGAAAAATACTGGTTTTTATAGAAATATTGGGGTTTATAGAAAGTAGATGAGAATTAAGAGTGTTTGTGAGTTTATGGGACTTTCCTGCTGGTCCAGTGGTTAAGACTCCGTGCTTCTACTGCAGGGGCCACGGGTTCGATCCCTGGTCGGTAAGGTCCCGCGTGCTGTGCGGTGCGGCCAAGGGGGAAAACAAAAGAGTGTTTGTGAGTTTAAACTAGGGAGTTAAGATTAATGACTTAAGAAAGTATGATGTGCTTTAAATATTATGATGCTGTAACTAATAAAAGTAGCAGTAGATCTGGGAAATTAACTGAAAACAACTATCCCTTACATCAACTAATCACATATAACGTCTGGCTCTTTCCTTGAAGTTATACTGTATACTCTGTGCCCCCCCCCCATTAATGAGTCTAATTTATAGAAAGTAGACATATTTTAGAAGCAGGGAAAATGGAAGGACATTTTATTTTATAAACTGGAAATTATATGTAGGGGCTTTTGTGGCGATAGGCAGCATATTCTTGAAAACCTCCCTACAACCAACAAAATAAAAGGGAAGCAGGTGCAAGTGTTAGCTGGAAGGTTCCAGAAAGAAAGGAAAAGAGGAACAATAGAACCAGAGGCCTCTGACTCAATGCGAACAGGAATGGTTTGGGGGGATATCAGGGCAGGACACAGTAAAATTTGTGAGCTTCCAGGAGCAATGGGGCATGTAGGTCAAAAACATGAAAATAAACGTCTGTGACAGAACAGGAGACTCAGCAGGGAGAAGCTGATTCTTCCCATTGAAAGGATGCAGCAAGCTTTCTGCGGAGGCTCCTGCAAATAAGAGTAAAGGTAGAAAATAAAGAAAATGAGAAGAGTGCTGTGTTACATTGTTGGACCAACATCCCAGCGGAATACAAACCCTCGAGAGGAAAGCAAGAATGGAGATGGAAGTTATGGCCGGAGGTGGAAGGAGATTCCTGAAGGCATCAGGAACTGAGTCCCTCCCATATGTGTGGGCCAATCCAGGGGTTCTGCGATCAAAGAGCTGGGTAGAATATGTCCCTCCAGGCGAGAAAGGGGAGGATAAAAGCCTCCAGCTCTGGAGACGGAAGAGAGGGGAGACCGTGATGAGTGATCAGGTGTGGATAGCACAGGTCTTTAGTTCTGACGCTGAGCACAGGGAGTGAGTGTGCTGAGCCACCAGGAGGACTTGGAGAGTCCCTGGGGGTCATAGGGGGGGCTGGTCCCCACATCCTCATTCCCCAAAACCATTTCATGGGGAAGAAGCCCTGAAGTTCACCTATGCCTGTGGAGTCCACAGAAAGCAGCTCAGAATTACGAGTGTCTGGGAGAGAGCTTGGGAGAGGGCTGAGGACCGAAGTCAGAAGGGTGGACCCTCCACGCGGGGTCTGAGGGGGGCGCCGCAGGACCACTGGGTGATAAGAAGACCCTCAGCGTCAGGGCACAGACTGGTCACTGGGAGGATGCACAGAAAGCAGGGCTTCACTGTCTTACCCGGCATGAGGGGGCGGCAGGGAAGCAGCACCACTCCAATTTCACATCCACCACCCAGAGTTTAGTCTGCATCCTCCCAGGTACTGCTTGACCTTTGTAAAATACGTATTTTTAATTTTGATGAATTCAAAGGACTAGATCTGTTTAGTTGCAACTGCCAAAATATAGCAGTGTAATAAAATATAAAATACTGGTGCTCAGTAAACTTTGGGAAAGGCTGACATTTTGTACGTTGTGCTCCTAGGTGTTGCTAAAAGTCAGTCCTGACACAAGAGCACTTCATTTCGTGTTTTCTTGCCAAGTGTACTTAAATCTTTGGTCAAGGACAGAAAGTGTCTGCCTCCTTCTCTCTCCACATGGATTTACAAAGGAAAACATAACTGTGGCTTTTAGGATGAGTCTGTCTATATGGGATAGAGCAGGAAGATATTAAGTCAGCATTGCAAGTACATCTTGGGGAAAAGGCACCAAAGATGAATTCTGTGCCACGCTGTTTTTAATTGACAAGTCCGAAGTTATTAACTCCTAAGTGCGTACCTGATCAGATAGATAGACAGATAGATAGATACACACACACGAGTAAATATATATAATACACACACGACTCATATATACATTCATGTTGATTATTTGCTTCTGCAAAGAAAAACAAACAACAAAACTGAAAGAATTAATCAGCAAGGAAACTAGATTGTGAACAGTAATATGATACTACTGTTTATTTTTCTGATTATGTTATAATGAACAAACTTCAAGTTTGACAGAGGTATGTGGAAGGAAAATAAGTTCCTGAACCAGAAATAATTTAATGTACCATACAAGAATTATTAAAAAGAATAAGCTGTATCTTCTTACAAGAATTTCAATAAAGTAGGCTATGTTTGGATAAGTTATAAAGAAGATTTTTCAATGAAAAAGGTAAAATCAAATGTGTTCTCTCTTGCGGATTTGCTTGTTATAGAAAGAACTCTCATAGGAGAGAAAAAGCATTATAGTCAAAACATTACAGAAAAAGGCAAGTAAGAGAATTTTACATAGACTGACACCAGGTGAGAAGAAAAAAAAGATATCAGAGAAGAATGGAGGCATTAAATAAAGCTCACCAAGAAGAAGAGAGGGAAATATGAAAATTGTATTGTCATGAAAAATGGACATTAAAACAAGCAGAAAAAGATGGTGACAAACAGCAGCTATGCATAAGAGACAAGATTGAAACAGGGTTTGGATCTGAAATGTCAAGGAAGAAATAAGTGAAATGCTTTGGGTAGAACAGTACAACAATAGAACAATACAATAAACGCCTAAAAGAGAAAATTATTTACCTTCTGACATAAGAGTGGAAAAAGTAAATAATATAAAAAGAAAGTAAAGTAGGGTCTGAGAGGTCTTCTCCCAGATAACACTGTCAAGTGCCCTGGGATTTCCCTACCCTTTTTGAGCAGAGCCTTAATGCTTTTAAAGGCTGAAAGAAAAAAGGTGAAATGTCCAGAGAAAGAAAACAAAAAATAATTTCACTAAATGAAAGGGAGGGGAGGGTGTGGGTGGGTGACGTCAGCAAAGTGGAGGAAAAGGGGGTTTCCAGTGTTCGTCCCTTTGCAGAAACATCTATCCAGGCACGAGAATACCTTCCCGAGAGCCAAGGACTCCATCCAGGTGAGGGATTACGGCCCCTGGGGAGCACAGACGTGAGAGCAGATGCCTGAAGAGGGAGGGAGGGCAGGCTCATCACCTGCATCAGCTACATCGCCCAGACGGCCCAGCTGGAGAGAGACGCCTCCCTGTGGGCGGGAGAGTGAAGTGAGCCCCCGGCCCAGGTCACCCCCGTGAGCTCTGCTGCTGGGCTGGCCCCTGTGACCCCAGGCACCTGCACACCAAACTCCGGCTGGCCCCCATGGACCCTGGATCCAGTGGACCCAGGGTCCAGGTCTGTACCCAGGACCCATCCCAGCACCCAGAGGCCCCACAGACTGAGGGCCAGGCCCCCCCATGGGCCCAATTGCCAGTCCCCCCTACCCCCAGTGCTAGGCTGCCCACAGTGACTCAGGCTCAAGGCCACCCCAGCACCAGGCTGCCCCCAGGGACCAGACAAGGGCTGGGGGAAAGGGGGAGATGCCGGTCTGAAGGTACACAGTTGCAGTTATGTCGGATGAATAAGTCTACAGTTAATAACACTGTATTGACCATCGGAAATGCACTAGATTTCAGGGCTCTCGCCACAAAGAGATGGTAACTGTGAGGATATGACATGTTAGCTCGACTGTAATAATCATTTCACTGTGAATGTGTGCGTCAAATCATCATGTTGTACACCTTCAATATGTATGTTTACTTAAAAGTAAAATAAAACAAAATAAATAAAAATTTTTTAAAGGAAATTTTTTGAAAAACCTAGAAATCATGACATTACTAAACACTGATTTAGAAGTGGTATAAAGAAAACTCTCCCTGCAATTAAAAAAATGGGCAAGATGGTAAAATTCTAAATTAATTTCTTAAAAAGTAAAAAAAAAAAATTATAAAATTCTAATTAGGTGTGTTAGAGAAATTTGCTAAAACCTGATGTGAATGGTCCAATGTTTGAATTTAAACAGCTCTATTGAATGCATCAGCTTAAAGAAATACAAAGAACTTTTACCAGATTTCCAAATTAAGCCAGTTTATCTTTACTTCATTGGTGAGAGAGCAGTGCCTCTAAAAGACAAATTATCTGAGGCCTCGAGATGGTCCACAGCCTCTGTATGATGAAACAGACCTCAGCCCTGATTGTTGGACCCTAAGTCGTTGCTTGTTGCAATAATCCAGGTGCCTTTGCAGTCTCGCCAGTGATTTTCCATTTCAGCCTTTTATTTCTTCTCTTAGCATAAGTGTCATTAGGTAAAAATCTTATTACAAACTTTAGAATGAGTTTGTCCCAGGTGGTTGATGGAGCCATTAACGTATCTTTCTCATAACTCTTAGTAAAATAAATTTTAAAAAGAAAATACAGTCACAGATGTCCTAAGATAGATCGATAGGAGTACCTCTATTAAATAAAAGAGATGCATGAATTTCTAGAAATTCAAGGTGAATTTCATCCCAGTGATGGATGAAAGAAAAATTGTGTCGTAGTCAGCTCAGGCTGCTACAACAAAGTACCATAGACTGCATGCCTTCTAAACAACAGACATTTGTTTCTCGCACTTCTCGAGGCTGGAAGTCCAAAGTCAAGGTGCCAGCAGATTCGGTGTCTGTTGAGAGCCCCCTTCCTGGTTCATAGATGGCATCTCCTCACTGTGTCCTCATGGGGCGAGGGAGCTCTCGGGGGTCTCTTTTATAAGAGCTAATCCCATTCTTGAAGACTCCTCGATCATGACCTCATCACCTTCCAAAGACTATCACATTGAATTTCAGGATTTAACATGAATTTGGGGGATCACATTCTGTGGGTAGCTGTCTACAAAGACACAAGTCGGAAGAATCACAGGAGATGTGCAGGGGGTCAGCCTCTGCAGAAAGGGGCTGGTGGATGCTGAGCAAGACCCAGGAGGCACAAAGGGCAGAATGGTGACCAACTGGAGGACAGCCTGTGTCACAGCCGCAAGGACCACTTCACGACTTCATGACGGCATTTGCCAAATATAAACTGAATAAATGGAGCCAGAAAATCAAAGATAAAGAGACATTTCAAACCATTTCTAGAGAGAGAATAATCGGGTACTTAAGAACCCAATCCAGATTATCAACAGCTTTCTGAACGGTAGATTAGGACGGGAAAAGAGAATGGAGCACCGTCTCAGATTTCTCCAGAAATGATTTTCAATCACGATCATCACTTGCTATACCATTGGGTGAAATGACTTAATTAGCGTGCTGGGGTCCGCCAGAGCACCCTCAGACGTCCTGATTTGCTAGAACGTCTTATGTGGCCGTGACAGCAAAGGACACAGAATACAGTCAGCCAAAGAGACAGTGCTCTGGACAAAGCTCGTAGCAAACCTGACTCAAGCGTCCAGGTACCCCCCTCCCAGTGGAGTCTCACAGGACACACAACTTTCCCACTGATGTCAAGCAACACTCTGCAGTGCTGCCAACCCGGGCTCTCACAAGAGCACGGTGTCCAGGGTTTTTACTGGGAAGTCAGTCACGTAGCGTGCAGCCCCTGTGTGGTGGCCTCAGTTGCTGAAGCTCCAGAGCCCAGGAGGATGGCAGCTATTCACCATCTATCGTATCGTCCGCATAAACTGTCTGAACAAACTGGTTCAGTGTGGCTCGAGGCCTCGGGTTTACAGACACGATGAAACAGAATGTTCCGGGAGTTCTGTTCCCAGGAGCTGTCCAACGGCTGGATCTGAAACTGGCCTCTCTAGGGATAAACAGGGTTGGCCCAGCCCAGGCCTGTTGAGTTCACACTTTCTCACACAGCATGCAGGGTATGTTAACGTGGAGACGGCATCCAGAGAAGATTTGCTCCAACTCTAGAGAACAATGCAGCAAACGCCAAGCAAGGTCATAGAAGACTTAGAGAGCAATGAGTACGAATTGTAGAATGAGGATGATGGAGTCGGGAAATACATATCTACAGCAAGGAGCAGGGGGATTGAAGGGATCTGGGAATAAGAAAACTTTGTCACGCATTTGTAGCAACTCAAGAGAGGCAATAGAGTCTGACACAAAAGGAAGGAAGAAAGGCATCACCCCCTGTAGGCCTTGATGGGGAAAACAGGCATAAATACCACCAAGTTAAAGTGAATAAAAATGAGGAACTAAGACTGGAAAAGCAAGAGCATTGTATCTGTCTAAACATAGAACTAAGACAAAACGACAGCGAGATTTATGGTCCTGGTTACGAAGGTCATTGCTGCCACACTAACGAAGTTGATCTGAAGAGTGAATTGAAAAGAACATTGAATCCCTTGACCTTATAGCAGGGATCCACACATAATCTGAAAATGGAAATCTGTAGTTAAAAATAATGATTGCAACCCTCTTCATATTTTTATAATAAGCTTGGTGTGTGTTGTTTTTTTTTTTTTTCTGCATTGGGTCTTTGTTGCTGTGTGCAGGCTTTCTCTAGTTGCGGTGAGTGGGGGCTACTCTTTCTTGCAGTGCATGGGCTTCTCACCGCGGTGGCTTCTCTTGTTGCAGAGCACAGGCTCTAGGCACGCGGGCTCAGTAGTTGTGGCACATGGGCTCTAGAGCGCAGGCTCACTAGTTGTGGTGCACGGGCTTAGTTGCTCCATGGCATGTGGAATCTTCCCAGGCCAGGGATCAAACCCGTGTCCCCTGCACTGGCAGGCAGGTGCTTAATCACTGCACCACCATAAAAGTGCCAATAAGCTTGGTGTTCTTTTAAATACCATGTAGTAACATGCATCTTAAAATAAAGACACTCATCTCAATTTCAGTATTTCCTTGATCTCTTTCAGTTTTTCTTGTAATAAATTCAGATTAAATTTGATCCTAGACACACACTGTATAGAGTATGATCCCATATTATCACACTGTCTGTTTCCCTCTCTCTTTTTCTTTCTTTTGTTCTCTGTGTTTCTGCCAACATGCCTAGAGAGATCGAGACTTTTATTTCTAAATGGTGAGATTCATGGTAAAATTTTGCTCTTATCTTTGTATTTCCCTGCACTGCTGGTGTATTTTTATAATGCTGATGTGGATCACTCTCACAGAAACGCAGTGAGAGATTTATTTCCAAATTAGAGGGATGCTCAAGGCGTAAGTGTGGGAGAGACAGGTTCAAAACTGTTCACCTCTGATGCACCTGAAGGCCCAGTCCACCCTTTCCTGTTGTGAGTGTTCCCATCGGCACCACCCCCGCTAACTGAGTCACCGCCATGGGGGATGTGACTGTTTGTCAGCAGGATTTGCAGTGAGTCACAAAATGCTACTTTAGCACAATCTTTTGCATATAAGGTTCCATTATGTCTTTTTATGATAAATATGTCAAAAATCATTTCATTTGTTGCTGGCTCAAACGCAGTTTCTTAGTTGAGCTCCAGTGCCCTGTGAGATGTAGGGATGCCCGTCTCCACTCTGCCCCCAAATGAAGAACAGGAACAGCAACATAACCATTTAATGCAACTTTGTTTTTTAATCACATTGTGATTGAGGATATAATGAAAATAACATATTCCAAGTGGAGTAGCTTTATCAGTTCTTGAGTTTGCTTCAAGGCTAGATACAGTATTCCCTAATCATCAACCAGTGTAATGAAAATTTGAGACATCTGTGTTTATAATCAGATTATCTCACCACAGCTCTGAGTTGAGAAGATAATATACTTCAAATACATTTTGACTTAACTACATTTTCACTACTCCTTTTAGTCCCTTTTCTGAAAACAGGAAATACAATCTATATTTTCGTTGTTTATAAATTAACGTAATTAGTTAAATCTTCCAAGTCTTCTATAGCATCATTAAGGTGCCATCATTTCTCTCTGTTTAATCATTTTATAGTATAAAGATTTGTTATGAAATACCAAACATGGCTTGGCCGCGACTAAATGTATATTAACCTAAAACCAAACCCTCAATTTTGCTAATCCCTAGTAATGCAATTCCTAATACCAACTGGATCTGTCTGTTCATGTGTATTCTATATGCTAATTAAAAATAAAATAGGGCTTTAGGAGAAGAGTCACACAGGAATTTACACCTGCTTTCAGTCACTATCTCTCCTCCTCTTTGGCTTCCTGTGTCCTCACTCAGCACAGTTACAGACCACCCAGGAGGGGCCAGGGCGGCACATCGTTTAGACTAGATATTCACCTTCGTATTTGGCTTTTGGAAAAGAACAAAAGGATTTGCCAACACAGTTTTACGGCAGTAAAGGTTCTGAGGAACTCTTTTATGAGGAAATAATCTACTTCATTCTTAGGATATAGAAGTTGGCCTCAGACTTACAGTTCATCCACCCGGCAGCTGGGTTATTGCCTCATAAAATACTGTGAAGATTCTATTATCACTTAATTAGAAAGCAGGGCATTTACTGCTCCTTTTTGCTTAGTTTTATTCGATGACTCCTAGGTTTATCTCTCTCTTTCAAAAAAAAATCAGTTCAATCTTGATCAGCATGCGTATAATATGACTAAAAATATGTTTATTTGATTATTTTATGTGTTACCATGAAATCAGATTTTAAATATGCATTACAAGCGATGACTAATCAAATTAATTCAGACATATAGCACTGGAGATCTCAAGCTTTCAGAGTATATAAAGAGAAACACAATTCTTATTAACACTGGTTACATAACACACTTGTGCTCCCTTAAAATTTGAGAATGAGCTCACGAATTGATTCCTTCTTTTTATGCAGACAGGGACCCCAGGGCCAGACAGCAAAATACCCCGGTGTCCTGGAAGTGCCTTTTGTAGGAGAGCTCACAAAGGAGGCTGTCAGGGCAGGAGCGGATCCCTATGCCTCATCACCCTGGGAGCTCACAGCACCCTGGCAGGCAGACTTCCGCACCCTGGGTGGTGGGCTTTGAAGTACAGCCAGCAGAATCCCCAGACCCTCTTCTGCCATCACAGGTTTTTCAAGTCTGGTGGCTGCAGTTTGATGGAGTAACAGTTCATAATCTCAGCATTCTTCAAGGGGTGACTCCCTGCAGGGCTGGGCTGTATGCTACATTCACAGGATTCTGTGGAGTTTCACAAGAGGCCCCCTTGCCAGAACTTCTCTTATATTTTGAAATGTTTCAGCCACCCAAAGAAGGTAAATTATAATAAACACCCGTATAACTTCCCCCAATATATTGGCAAACATTATTATTTTCCCATATACGCTTTAGATTTAAAAATAATAATGAACGTAACAAATATGTCTGTGCTTTTCTCCCACATCCTTTTTCTGTTTTCTTCCTACCTTGAACTCTAGTTATTATTCCCATGAATATTTTAAAATAATTTACTTATACACACAGCCATAGTATATGTATGAATGATTTTAGGGTATCTAATAAATGATATATTCATGTAGCCTTCTTGCTCTGAAATAAATGTTAATGCTCCCCCCACCTCAAATTCATATATTGGTGCCCAGAACCCCAATGAGGTGGGACCTTTAGGAAGTAATTAGGTTGAGATGAGGTCATGAGGGTGGGGCTGCCATGATGGGATTAGCGCCCTTATAAAAAGAGGAAGACAGAGATCTCTCCACCTGGGGAGGACAAAAGACAGGCACCTGCAGGCCAGGAACAGGACCTTCACCAGAAACGGAATCCACCAGCACCTCCATCTTGCCAGCCTCCAGAACTGGGGAAAGAAGCCCCAGCCTGTGGTGCTGTGACAGCAGCCCCAGCAGACTGCGAGCCTCAGCAGAAGCTTGTCCTCAACACACGTTTAGCACTTGGTCATACACACAGGGTATCTTAGGCTCTTTTATTTGAGCTGCCACACACAATGTGCCATTATTGACTCATTCTCCTGTTGATAAAAACATTTTTCCAGTTCTTCGCTGCTACAGACTCTGAGCACATTTATCTAAATGTCTTTTACAGCTTGCGTGCATACATTTCTCTAGGATGTATACTAGGAGAGGACTGATGTGTCCCAGAACGTCTTCAGGTAGAGCTGATATTTACCGATATCCCTCCAAGTTTTTGTCAGCAAGATCCGACTTAATCTAAATGGGTGGATGAGTTCCCTTGCTAAGTAATATTCAGCCTTAGCAAACCTTTTATTTTTATTTGCAATTTGTTGGATGTTGCATTGTATCTCACTTCAGTTTGAATTTGCTATTCCCTGCTTACTAATCAGGATAAGGGAAATTATTGTTTTGGGAACATAATTTCTTCTTTCTGAATTTCCTTTTCACTTCCTTTGCCTTTCTTCTTCTATCACGTTATTAGCCTTGTTTGTTTATTTTGAGATTTGTATGAATTCTTGTTTAGTCTGGATCCTAAGCTTTTGTCAGTAATGTCAGTGGAAATTATCTTCTTCTACAGGGTAGCTTGTATTTTCACTTTGTTCCATTGATCAGAAGTTTAAAAATTTAATGGAAATAAGTGTATCCGTTTTTTTCTTTTCAGATTTTCCATGTAGTAAGGAAACCCTTCTCTCCCATACAGGAGGTTCACCCCCACCATCTTATTTTCAGATTTGTGTTGGTATAACTGGCCTTTTACTTCTCTGATACATTTAGGAATAAACTCAGATTTAGTTAATCTCTTTATGGTTCCAGATATGATTGGATTCAGTCAAAAATAAATTTCAGAAGCCCTGTCGCCTTTATGAAATTGAGTCTTCCTAGGCATGTGTGATATGTCTTTATTAGTTCTATATTGATGTATTTCAATAATGTTTTTATAATTTTATAAAAACTTTATGCATTTCCTTTTTTATATTAGTTATCAGATTTTCCCTCTGTTGTAAATGGTATCTTTTTTACTATTTACCATTTAAAATAAAAAATTCTAACAGGTGTTGAAATTCCATTTATTTTTCATATTAATTCCCTATCAAGCAAATTTACTACACAACTTATTTTTTCTGATTTTTTGGCCTATAGATTTCATTAATTATTCTATGTAAATCATCATTTATTTGTGAAAAAAAATGAAACTTCATTCTTTCTTTTTCAATCCTTGCATATATTTCCTATATTACCTATGCATAATCTGTATATTCATATCTTGAGTATACATTCATATCTTACTTTATTGGTCCTTTCCCAGTTATATCACTATCTATTTTTTGCATTAAAAATTAGTGGCTTAAAGCCACTTCCATTTATTATCTCACAGTTTCTGTGGGTCTGAAACCCATAAACGCCTCACCTGAGGTGGGTGGCTCTGGCCCGTGGTCTCTCCTAAGTGTGTGACCCAGATGCAGTGCGAGTTGCAGCCAGTCTTGACTGTGCAATAACAACATGTTAACACATCTTCCAGTTTGTTTCTTTTATTCTGTTTCTCCTGTTTTCTGTGTGTTGACTGTTTCCTTTCACTTTTTTAGAGTGAATAGTATTTACTTGTCTCTCTCTCTTTGGGGAATTTGGATTTGAGTTTGTCATCCCTGGCTCACAGGAAAGAGGCTTTTTTATGTTAATGCTTAGTAACCGTGATGGCTAATTGTATCAAATTGATGGGGCTGAGGGATGCCCAGAGTGGTGGTGAAACAGCATTCCTGGGCATATCTGTGAGGTCGTGTCTGGAGGAGAAGAATGAGTCAAGAGGCTCACTCTCCCTTAAGTGGAAGAGTACCATCCACTCTGCCAGGGCCTGAACAGAACAAGAAGGCAGAGCGAGGCAAAGTCGCTCTCTCTCCATTGGGATGCCCGCCTTCCCCTGGGCTTGGACATGGGTGCCTTGGTTCTCCGGCCTTCAGAATTACACCCCAAGGTCTCCTGGGTCTCTGACTTGCAGATGGCAAATCATGGGACTTCTTGGCCTTCATAATCACATGAGCCACTTCCTACAGTGAATCTCATATGTATACTTCTGTGTATCTACTTGGGTCTATTTCTCTGGAGAACCTGACTGTTACACCACGTCTGTCTCCTAAGTGGATCCCACCTGGTCCACAGTGCTGTCGGCCTTTCCCGGAGCAGCCTGTGTCTTCCTTCTGCCCCCAGAGTGGCCGGCCAGCCTCAGCCTCCAGCCTGTCAGCTGTTTGGGATCTGGATCTGGATCCAGTTCCAGGCTGTGTCCTAAAAGGCTTCCTGGGAAACTGGTCCCACTGAGGTCAGCTCTCTGTTGAGTTGAAGCACCCACCTTTCCTATACCCCACATATGTGGTGCATGGTCTGCATTCAGTAATATGTACTACGTAGCTTAATGAACAAATAGCAGACCTCTGTATACACCGGGAGTCTACACTGTGATAAACTGTTTTCAAAAGCAAGTACATCAATTTATAGCAATTTAAAACATTTCCACATTTAATTGTTAAATCTCTGTACATATATAGGTCCCAGTTTGCAGTCCATTTACACTTCAGCTTTTAGTGTAAAAAAAAGAAGAGGTATGATTTTAAGGAACACAAGAAAACACCCTCTTTTCTTAGTGATATGCTTTTGAAATATTGCAAATCAGTTATTCAAGTTCCTTTTGTTTTAGTCCCTACTAGAAAGGATTCCTACCAAAACGATGTAATAATGTTGTAGGGAAATGAAGGAATTTGGGATCACAAAGCATCTTGGGGAATAAAGAAGCTAAGACAGAAATCCGGGGGACTGGGTTTCCAAGGAGAGGACATCAGGGCATGGAGACACCAGTTGGTGGCCGTGGCCGAAGAGCGATGCTCCCACTAGCCAGTGTCGCCTGGTAATGCATCTGACCCTCCAAACCACCTCTGAGGGCATTTGAAGTCCAGAGACCTGAAACCCATCTCTTTCCTTCCAGGTACCTCAATTGTGCTCATCCTAACGGTCCCATAAGTTTACGGTGTCAAATCAATCGAGCTTCAGGCAAATGATAGTTTTCGCTTGGAAATTTGTTCTTCATGTCATTTCGTCTTTATGATATTGGCTTTTAGGCAATAGTCAGAAAAATTGTCAACCTCACGCTTTATTTGCTTATACTCCTTTGTCTATTTAAAGCACAACAGAGCTAAAATCCGAGCCACACTTTGCTTCTGACCTACATTCATAAAATGAGTATCCACGTGTGAGCTCTCGTCATCTGAATCAAGTGCATTTTATTTTTTTTTAAACTGTGATGACCAATATTTCTTAGAAAAAAAAACGGCAGTGGAAGGAAAGGGTCCCTGAATATTTAGGAACTGAAAGGAGCATGGAACCAGCAGTGCAGTATTTCTCTTGCTTATTACAATGGATTCAGCATAGAACATTATTTTCCCCAAATGCTAAAGATATATATTTCCACAGAGTTTTAAATATCTAAATCAGCTATAATATAAATTTTGCAACTGAAGCATTAAAAAAATAACTTTTCCTCTGGCTAGAAATACATTGTTCAAATCTCCTTACACACAGACAGACATCTGATTTACTTTTTCATATACCATTCCTTTCAGACAACTATCAGTATAAAATAGTTTAAAATTATCTATCAGGATAAAATTTAACCAGTGGCTGTTTTCAAGAAGTTTTATTTTTAAGTTATACCATGGCTTACTAAGCCTTTTATACATTTGGCTTGGTATTTTTAGATTACTGCATTTATGAAAATTCCATTTTTTGTTATATTTGTCACAAACAGATGGGGCAGAAATGATTTAGCAATTCAAGCAGAGTATTTGCTAAGCAGCTAGATGTTAAGCAGGCGAAGCCTTCAGTGAGGAATGATCCTCCCTCTTTATTTGGTTGCCCCTAGTCTGCGTACAGCACATTCTAAAGCTGTTAGTGCAAAAGTGCTTCTGAATTTGGTGCCTCGGTCAAATGGAAGAAAATGCTCATGAAACGTAGAAACATTTTTCTGCAAAGTTATGCTAATTTTCTAACTCAGCTAATTGTATTCTTTTATTCCTAAATGTACTTGGTAGCTCTTATAATGAATAGATGAGATAATTTGCATTAGTTTATCAATTTTGTCTAAAAAGATGCTTATGGAATGCTTGAGTTTATTTGCAGCTGTATTACTTCCAAATCAAAACATTTCCCTACATAAATCACCATGTACTCACATTATAATAACATTAACTTCTGACAGGAGCAGAAGAGGGGGTTGAGCAACTGGGTCTTTCTGAGTCAGTGAGGCCCATTGCATTTAAACCGAATCTATCTCTCTCTTCCTCTCTCTCCCTCTTCAGTCATCTTGTAATCCCTGGCTTCTTTGAGCACAATTTACTTTTGAGGTAATTTACTGTCCTGATAAAATATTACTCCCTCTACTGCAAATGTAAGTTGAACTCAGTTGAACAAATGCACCCCTGGTACGTGCTGAATACGTTTCTAGACATTAAAAATGCCGTGATGCAGGAGAAGCAACCATATTTATAAATATTTCTAGTATCGCAGTGTCCCCTTATCCGTGGTTGCAGTTACCCAAGGTCAATCACTGTTAGAAAATGGTAAATAGAAAATTCCAGAAGTAAGCAATTCATAAGTTTTTAGTTGTGCATCGTCTGAGCATCGTGATGAAATCTTGCTCCATCGCACCCGGGACGTGGATCATTCTCTGTCCAGCGTGTCCCACCCTGTCGGCCACTAAGTAGCCGCTCAATGATCAGACAGACTGTCCTGGTATCACAGCTTGTGCTCAAGTGACCCTTCTTTTACCTAATAATAGCCCCAAAGTGCAAGAGGAGTGATGCTGGGAATTCGGATATTCTCTTGCTGTGCGTAATTTATAAATTAAACTTTATCACAGGGATGTTTGGACAGGAACCGGACATAGTGTATATAGGCTTCTATACCACCCATGCTTTCAGGCATCCACTGGGGGTCTTGGAACAAACGTATCCCCCGAGGATAAGTGGGGGCAACTCTACGCAATCAGTGTTGATGCAGGTAAATAGCATTACTCCAGAATCTGGGCAAAGTGCTAGCAGCGGGAGGGAAGAGTTAGAAATCCGGGTATGTCCTGCAACTTAATTCCTGGAATCAGTGCTTTGTTATAAATAAAATGCAAAGGCCCACGGAAGGAATAGGTAACCACACTATGTATTTGCCAGCCTGAGATACCTCTTCCCGTCCCAGGTATCCTTATCTGTGGGATGCGGACGGAGCTTTTTGCAGTCACACAACATTTAATTCATTAGCTATTTTGTTTAGTGTTTGTTATTAATGACTGCTTACCATTTTTAAAATATTTTCATGACAAAATCATGCCACAAAACACAATATTTACATAATAATAGTCTTGATAATATGAAAGTTTTCTTTAAAAAAAATATGTATGTTTCTCCAAGTGATACTTCATTCCTCTGTGTTTCTTTACTTCAGATGTCATGAAGTGTGAAAACTTCGAACCTCTAAGCGCTCATTAGTGGTCACTTGTAAAACTACTATTATGTTACTAATGTAGTATCAAGAGTAACAAAAAGAATCTTCTCATGGTGGGGAAATTGCAGCATGGAAGAGAGGAGTGTTTTATCTCCTTCGGGCATTTTTAATCAGCATTTGCTAGGATCAGTGACCCTGTCGGAGCTCAGGCCATCGGAAGTGAAAGTGTCTCAGCTCCTCACACGTAATTGTCCCAACAGATAAAAGAAACATGGACAGTTGCGGGGAGGAGGGGAGACGGAAGGTGTCATGACATGTTTAGTTCCTTACTGCCAGGCTGGAGGACCGGGTTCCCAGGGATTGGGGCAGGGGGTGGTGGTGTTTGTCTGCATGTCAGACCTGAAGAAAGATGCCGCCATAGCCACTGGCTCTGAAGGTAACTCGTAAAGATCAGTTGTTGGCCCCAATTACAGAATGAGTATTACAGTGGTGGCAGGATGCCCAGGTATGTGGACGTGTGCCGTGTATGGCGAGTGAAGACTAGGTACCTTCATCACCCGAGTAGAACCAAGGAGACGGGCATTCAAGTTCCCGTAGCAAGGGGCTGAGGATCCGGACCCTGTCCGTTTCACCTGAGAGCCTAAAATCCTGCTAGCTGTGCTGACCGGCCTTTGGCTAAACATAAGCAAATAGAAAGTGGAGTCTTTCGAATGAGACCCAAGAATCACAAAAGATGATCCAAGTCTTGGCCGGCTTACTGCCGACTACCTCCAAAACTTGGCTCTAGGAGGTAGTTTTATTTCTAAGTAAAATGAGTTCACATCCTGAGATTACAAATGAAATGCAATCTCTTTTATATCTGCCTATTTATATGTGTTATTTGTTTCTTTGCTTATATTTTGAGGTCCACAGAATATCTCAATTACAATTCAGGAAAGTTTATTATTCTGCAGTAATATATTCAACTGGGGAAAATCGATTTCTGCATATGTAAAACCCGAGCCGGTCTTTCTCATAGAGATGTAAGAATTATAACATCTGTGGTGTAGACAGTTTTTCCCAGTAACATTATTAGGTATGCTACAAGTGAAGCTGGCAGCATTTTTCTGCCATTGAAGCATACCGTAATTAACTGCATAACGCTTCTTCACATCTCCTAAATTACCGTTCCGTGCGCTTCCCACGCTGCCGCCCTGGAAAACCTCGTGATTGGAATCAGTGAGAACGAGAGTGGCATTGCTCGGCCTAATTCTACCTGCCGCGGAGGCAGGAAATCACCGCTGGGCAAAATAAAGCCCTTGCAACCATCGGATGCCCCAGGCGATCTGGGAATTTCTTCAGATCCTTCACAATTTCTCAGGCGATGAAAACTAGGCACAGTGGTCACTTTCCGAGTACTGCCCCCGTGGCTGACATGTGCAGCTTGATAGACTTTACCCGGCACCTCTATATAACTAAATGTGGCTTTTTGTGCGAAGCTCGAGGCCGACTCCGCCTTGGGCTTTTACCCGACCGCTACTACCTGGCTTTTTCAGCACAGAATGTGAAGCAGTGGCTGCTGAATCTCTCTGCATGTGCAAGCCGTTTCTTATGACGGGTGTGTCCCTGCTCCGTAGGCGATGCCGCCGCCGCGACGCCCCCCAGGGGCAAGGAGCTCAAAGCCCGCCGAGCTTGTGCGCCGGCGCACCCTCTGGCCACAAGGGGGCAGCCGAGGAGAGCCCGCGCCTCCCCGTGGACGGCGGCGGGAGAGCGAAGGGGCTGATGGGAAGCCGTTTCCTGGGCCCTCCCTGCCTCCTGAGGGGCCGCTGCGCAGTCCTGGAGAGGCGGGAAGCTGGCGTCCCTGTGTTCTCCGAGCCCGCCCCCGACGTCGTGTGAAGTAGCGCGCAATGGGTCTTGGAGGCTCGCAGCAGCACGTGGAAAAGCACCCTGTGCACCAGTGAGGTCAGTGAAGAGATCAAGGGGCCTTTCGCGAGTATTTATTATTGTTTCTCTTCTGTACTGCTACTGCAAGAGACCTTACAATTTTTCTCTTCCTTTATGGCTGGGGTTTTTTTTTCTTTTTTTTTTTTTTACCTTTTTAAAAACATTTTTTAAATTTAGAAATAATTGTAGATTCACAGGGCTTTGCAGAGAAATACACAGGGCTGTCCTGCGTGCGCTTCACCCACTGTCCTTCAGTATTAACACCTGGCCTGACCATAGAGCGGGATCCAGGGCAGGAAACGGACCTCGCACGGAGCCCAGGAGCTTCCGTAGGGTCCGCCAGTTATGCACGTGCTCCGGTGTCTGTGTGTCAGGGGAAAAGTGTGGGAGAGGACATTGAATTCCAGAGGGAAGGTAGTCAGGCCTTCACATTCAAGGCCATGTTAGCTGTAGGTTTTTCGTTTTTCGCTTTATCAAGTTGAGAAGTCCTCTCTAATTATCTAGGGAGTTTTTGTCATGAATCAGTGTTGCTCTTTGTCAGATACCTTTCTACCTCAGGTGCTGTGGTCATGTGACTTTAAGATGGTTGATACGGTGGATTACATAGATTGATTTTTAAATATGAAAGCAGCCTGCGTACCTGGAACAAATCCCACACAATTCAATTTGGTAAGATTTAGTTGAGTTTATTGAGGATTATCCCAGCCAGTGTTATGAGAGCTATTGGTCTGCAGTTTTTTTCTTTCTCTTTTTCGTTTTTTGAATTGTCTTTAGTTTTAGTTTCAGGGCAACGCCGGCTTCTTTTTGTTGTTGTTGTTTGTTGTGGGTTTATTTGGCTGCGCCGGGTGTTAGTTGCGGCAGGCGGGCTCTAGCTCCCTGACCAGGGATCGAACCCAGGCCCCCTGCGCTGGGAGCGCTCAGTCCTAGCCACTGGACCGCCAGGGAAGGAAGTCCCCATGCTGGCTGCTTAAGATGAGTTGAGAGTTATCCATCCATCCCTCTACCATTCTAGAAGAAATTATGTAAAATTACTGTTAATTCTTGTTGGCTGAGTGTTTGTTAATATTCTCCAGGGAAATCGTCTGAGTTTGGACATTTCTACCAGGCTTTGTGCCTTCCTGGTCAGCTACACATAACTACTCACTCAGGTGTAGCTTTGAATACAAGTGTCGTAGAATGCTGGGATTTGTTTACAGAAAAACATCCTTAAGAATATTTTTTTTAAAAGATTGACATGTGGATTTGGGTTTGATCCCACATAATTAACATTTACGGAAAGCGTGTGACATTCTGGTAAGAGAAAGTGAAACTGTAAGATTGTTAGACTCCAGTGAACAAAAGTTTGCACAATAAGGGTGTCTATTAACAGATGTGAATGGAGAAATAAAACCCATGAAGCCTTACATTTTCAAACAATCGTGAATTTGGCAATAGTGTAAAAAATGCAACATAATATTAGAACTACTGTAAAGTAGTACTAATGACAGAAATTAGTGTCGTTAAGAAAGATTAATGAAGAGCTACTTACTATTCTTCCTTCTGTGGAAATGTTTTTATTTTATCATTTTAATAGTAAGCATATCACTTAAATGGATAATAACTATGTTTTATCTATAAGGGCTTGATTCCTAAATTATGAACTTTTGAAATGCAGGAAAATGATTTATTTAGCCTAAGAAGTGCATTCTAATTAGAAATATATAATTATATAGAGATAATATATGTTATTTTTATAATTTATATTATTATATAGTATATGTAGTATATATTTCTATATTATGTAAATAGGCATTTTTATATTGTATATAACATATATAATTTAAATATATTCTATATATTATTATATAGTTATGTAAAAAGCATATAATCTATATATTACATAGTATAATTATTTATGTATAATTTGTCTTTATTGAATATATGTCATCTTCGCTGTATAAGCAAATGCACAAAGTCTTCTAAACCTTCTTCCCATCCGACTAATTCTGATGAGATACAGCTGAGCATGAGACTGGACAGTTCACAGAAAAGCATCAGTGACAGTAGGATTCACAAGAGGCTACTATTTTGGAGCTCTGAACAGCTTTTCATATTATGTTCCCTTATTTGTTGTTGGAAGGGGTTGAGCAAAATGCACAGAAGGGTTGCTGAGGGCATTTTTACCCACATATGTGAGTTATGCCTATTAATTATAATTAATAGTGACCGTCGTGCAAGAAGTCTATGGGAGATTTAAACTCTATTTACCAAAACTTAGAACTGTAGAGTCATTTTCTCTCATCCCTTTCTGCATTTATATGTATTCCACAACCACTGTTTTTCTTACTTCAAATTTTATTTTTTTTCTCTACATTTTTATATTAACAGTATTTGCAAGAACAGAGGCGCTCCTGTCCTCGTGCCCAGTTGGCCTTTCTCTGTGTCCCAACCACACCCTCACAGGGCTTTCATGATGTTTTCATGCCAAGCTCCATTTCAGAAAATGTTGACCTCGTGGGATGAGATATTTGTTAGGGGACAACAAACGTAAAACCAGTTTGAAAAGTATCGATGATCTGTGCTATGATTATATACAAAATCTAGTGTAATATGTGATTAACCAAAAAATGCAGTGTTAAAGATAGACATCCTTATTTAATTAAATGAGTTATTATTAAATAGTGTATACTGTAAGCAACTCTCTTGGGGCAGTTCCAAGGTAATAAACTTATTACCCATATTCAATATTGTAGCACTCATATTCAGAGGAATTTCATATTACACATCTTTTAAAATAGTCATATATATCTACATATCTAGGTTTTCCTTTAACCAAATATTGATTTTTTTAAAATGAAACAAGTTATCTACAGTGCTTATTTGGCCGCTTCTGATTCTGGGTGAAAGCTCTATCAGCCTCGACTTTAATGCTTGCACTCTGTCCCTCTTTTTTGGAGGCCCATTCTCTCGGCTCCCCTGGTTTTTCTTGCCTTTGTGATGTGTCTGTCAGGAGACCTGTCCTTAGCATCCAGGCACAGGAAAAAAGAAAGAATAAGAAGGAAAACCAAGCAGACCATAGCTCACCTACCTCCCTGTGGGTCACCTCAGAAATGCCCCAGGAAAGTTGCTTATAGTATGCACCATTTAATAATCATTGATTTAATTAAATAGGAGGTCTATCATTAACATTGCATTTTTGGTTAATAGCATATTACACTAGATTTTTTATATAATCAGAGCACATAGTATATTTTTATATAATCATTCCCACATATTCTACTTGCATTTTTTCATGTTGGTTTTGTTTTTGTTTTTAACTTTTCAGAGTCTAAAGGTAGCGGTATTTTGTATTTTGTCCACTTTTTAGCTGGACTCACCCAGAGAGAGGCTGCAATGAGCTGATGGTGCCCTGACTTTGAAGACAACTTCTCAGCTCAGTTCCCAGCAGGCATTTCTGCTGATAAAAATATCAAAACAGACATGTGCAGGCAAGTGTTCAGACCCTTAATTCCTACCACTCATTCAGGTATTCCGGCCAAACCCTCCCAGCTGATCTTGCTTTCATTATTTTTTGCACAGACATCATTCAGTTCATCACCAACATTAGACAGGATCTTTTAAAATGCATCCCATCCATATAGATATCAAACTAAATGAAGTAGCTATTATTTTTACCTCATCTAATGCCTGCAAATGATTCTGCACAAGCCCCAAGGGCATCCTCTTATCTGCTGCCCAGGCCCACCACAGGCCTTCCGCCTCCCCCCACTTCTGCCCGCTGTGCTCTCTTCCTGGGGTCTCTGCCCAAATGTCACATGATCTGGAATGTGGTCAATGGCCAACCTAAGAAATATTCATATTTGCTCTTGTCATCTGTAACTACACATCACCCTGCACATATGCTTATTTATCATCCACGTTGCTACTGGAATATTTGCTCTCTAAGGACCGGGCACTGTTCTCTTTATTGCTCCACCTGTCTGTGGAAAACAGGCCAGAACTGTGCTTGTACGTGAGCGGCGCAAGGATGGTGCTCAATATGTGTTGGTTAAGGATGAATGAAGAAGGAAGGAGTATCCGTGCGGCTTAGTGAGTAATTACAGTAATGCAGAAAGCATCTGTATACACAACTGACAGATATCTGTGTTCAGCACTTTGAGATTCCACTGCAAGTCACTGAACATGGACACGTCGGACACGGACAGGAATTTTATTTTTAATTAGACTTTAATCCCTCCTTCACCCCACGGACACCTCCTTCCTTAACATTTATGCTGAAGTCTTATCTGCTGTATTGTCAGAAAACCAGACTGTGAAACACTGTGGCCTTTCCAGCCAACATGCCATCCAAGACACACACACACACACACACACACACACACACACACACACACACACACACACACACACACACATGGCTGACCGACCATCTCTGAGCCCTGCGGCGGGGTGGAAGGCACTTCTGACACAGGGGTCCCAGTGCAAAGACCATCTCAGGTTTCCCCCCATCTCTTTGGGTTTAACCAGACTGTCTCCTTCTCTGCCTGTTACTCTTTCAGTAAACTCTTAGTAAACCCCCCATGAGGTGTTCTTATATAACAGGTTTTTAATGACTACGTGTAGTTGTAGTGAGTGTAATACTTAATATAATTCTATACTCATGGACAAAAACATGTCTGTCACATACTTATGCGTTAAATATAAACTCATAGATTGTGTTTGTACCCATATCCCAGGAATTTGATATGATTCAAACGTGAAGCAATTATTCATGCATGTTTTTATAGTGCAGTTTTTATTTTAATTGACAATCCTTTCTAATATCCTAGTTTCAGGATATAATTCTAATTGGGTTAAACTTCAAAGTGCAGATGATATAGTTAATTACACTAAGGTTCAATTAAAATCCTTATTCACTCTAGCCTACCGACAGTACGCCTGATCGCAATAATTTCACATTGGAGTCGCTTGCTGGTAGTTAGGACCTACCTGTTTAAACTGATGTGTTTGTTTCAGTAAATTAGGAAAGAGCAATTTGGGATGGGAGGGAATCTCGTCCAGGCTGCCCCTTGAATCTGGCTGGCAGTATTTGGCCCACAAGTCTCCTATTAGATTGGGAAGCCCTTCAGCACCTGTTGCTTTGCAGTTGGGGAGTCGCTTGTGCTGCTGCCTGCAATCACAGGACTAGTTAGAGAAGGACACCAGAGGCACCCACCACGCACCCACTTCACAGCCTGAACTTCAGGCTGCCACCACCTACAAGGCCCGGAAGATTTAATACAAAGGGTCAGAGGGAACATAAGGTGTTGGCAGGACTTCATCTGTGCCTTTGTCACTCTGGAAGCAGAAAAGATACAAATAATCAGACCATGGATTTTATCAGCACATCAAATCCATGCGATCGGTCCATATTCAGACCCCAGGAAAGGAAGAATGTCAGTTGTGTGTGGCTGAGTCCACCCTGAAGTCTGTTCATCTCATACAAATTCCTCTTAGAACCACTTCTTTAGCTCCATTTTTTTTTTTTTTTTTTTTTTTTTTTTTGCGGTACGCGGGCCTCTCACTGTTGTGGCCTCTCCCGTTGCGGAGCACAGGCTCCGGACGCGCAGGCTCAGCGGCCACGGCTCACGGGCCCAGCCGCTTCGCGGCACGTGGGATCCTCCCGGTCCGGGGCACGAACCCGTGTCCCCTGCATTGGCAGGCAGACTCTCAACCACTGCACCACCAGGGAAGCCCTTAGCTCCATTTTAAAAGAAATCATGATGAGTGAGTCTCCACTGAACAGCAAACCCTTTTATGTACTCGAAAATAGTCATTAAACTGTTTCTCCTTCTTCCCTTTGTCAAGGTGACCACACAGATCCCTTTATCAGCTAGTAAGCCAGTGTACCTTCAGATTTAAAAGTTGTCTTTACCCCCAATCTTTCAGAAGTTTCCAATAATGCCATTATTTAGTTTCTGAGAAGAACACAACGGAATGTATGTATTGCCTTTTCTCTAAAAAAGTAAAACTTTCCAAAGAGGTGTTTACTCTCATTTTCATTTTTTTTTCTGTAGTGAGAGAGATGTTATACTCTGAAAAACTCAATGGTGATTATATGTCCAAACTCGAAAGTTAATAAACGTCGAGGAAAAAGAACAAGAATGCATTCTCATTAGGAAAAGGGTAGGGTCTGACGGGTGCACACTTAATCTTTCAAAACATCCATGACTGTATTTATCATAGAAGGAGAAAATGGGCTTTATAACAATCACACAGAAGATTAGATTACTGATGACATCGTTAGCAATCCACAGGCAGTGGAAGTGTGGTCCGTGAGCATATTCTCCGTGAGGGAGAGTAAGGAAAAGGGGGAAGAGACCGTGATGTAGGTTTGCTTTAACAATATGTAGACTGAATCGTATCCTGGAATGAAGTATTAATCTCAGTGTAGCCCATATATAAAAGATACGATTTATGGAATAAAGGAGAGGACTTCAGTTTTTGGCAATAGGCCATATTACATCCTCTGCGTTACCCCAACTGAAACAAAGAACTCACTGGATAATATTGATTGATGGAATGATTGATTTAGAAGTGTTGCTAAAACAGCGTAACACTAAGGCAAATAGAGGGCCTCAAATCAAGTGAAAACAGGGACGAGGGCCCGGGTAAGCTTCCACATGAGGGATCTTGGAATCCTGAGGTTGTGGGGCAGCAGGCACTCTCATCACTGCTGGTGGGAATGCAAAGCGGTGCAGCCACTTTGGAAGGCGGTTGGGCAGTTTCTTATAAAATTAAACATCTTCTTGGGCTTCCCTGGTGGCGCAGGGGTTGAGAGTCCGCCTGCCGATGCAGGGGACAGGGGTTTGTGCCCCAGTCCCGGAAGATCCCGCATGCTGCGGAGCGGCTGGGCCCGTGAGCCATAGCCGCTGAGCCTGCGCATCCGGAGCCTGTGCTCCGCAACGGGAGAGGCCACAGCAGTGAGAGGCCCGCGTACCACAAAAAAAAAAAAAAAAAAATTAAGCATCTTCTTAACCTGTGATCCAGCAGTCATGCTCCTTGGTATTTACCCAAAGGAGTTGAAAGCTTAATGTCTACATTGAAACTTGCACGTGCATGTGTATAGCAGCTTTATCATAATTACCGAAAACTTGGAAGCAACCAAGATATCCTTCAGTAGGTGAATGGATAAATAAACTGTGATCCATCCAGAGAGTGGAATATGATTTAGCAATAAAAAGAAATGAGCTACTGAACCATGAAAAGACAAGGAGGAACCTTCAATGCATATTACTAAGTTAAGCCAATCTGAAAAGACTACGTACTGTACGATTCCAACTATATGACATTCTGGAAAAGGCAGAACTACAGAGACAGTAAGAAGATCAGTGGTTGCCAGGAGTTGGAAAGGGGGAGGGAGGACCAGGTGGCGCACAGAGGATTTTTCGGGCAGTGAAACGACTCTGCATCACACTATATTGATGGACACCTGTCATTATACATTTTTCCAAATCCACAGGATGTACAACGCCAAGAGTACACCCTGCTGTAAACCGTGGATTCTGGGTGGTGATGCTGCATCCGTGTAGGTCCATCGATTGTAACAAATGTCCCATCCAGCCTGGGGGAGGAGCACGTTCATAATGTGGGGGGCTGGGGCAGGGCTTTCTTTACCTTCTCAATTTTGTTATGAACCTAAAACTGCTCTAAAAAATAAGTTCTTTTTTAAACTAAGATCCAGTTGATCTAAGTTTCCGAAAGTAAATGAGCAGAAGAGAATAGGATGAAGCCTGTGTGTAAATGAAATGCACAGGTCTGACTGACAGATGTACTCGAGCTTAGGAGGAAAAGCTGGGCTATTCAAAAATGGTGCAAACTGGTTACTCGTATGGAAAATATATCAAACTGGATTCATCCCATTCTCACACACATACACACACACACACACACACACACACACACACACAACTTGAGGTGGATTCAATACTTAAACGTGGGAAAGAATCACCTTTAGAATATCTGTATGATGAAGTTCTTAACTTTAAAGTAAATGAAATAGACAAAGACAAGCCACAAACAGGGAAAGATGTAGCCTACGTTGATTAATATCCACAATACAGAAACACTCCAAGTTATCATGTAGGCATGTAAACCGTCCACAAGGAGAAAAAAAAAAGAAACAGGTGTGTCACTGAGGATTAATTATATTTGATCCATAAACCTGTGAAAAATGCTCAACCTGATAATATTAGAGACATGCAGATTGAAGCCAAAGTGAGATACCATTTCAAACTACAGGCACAACTTTAAAGGTTGGCCAATACCTAACACTGAGGAGGAGGTAGAACAAATACAATTCTTGTTCACTGCTAGGAAGCTGAAATTGGCATGGTCGCTTTGGAAAATGACTTGGTACTTCCTGGTAAATTTGAGCATGTGTGTTATCTGCCACATAGCCATTCTACTTCAGAGTATCTTTCCTGCAGAAACTCTCTCAAATCCATGCCAGAAGACACATCTAAGAATGCTTATAGGATCCTCGTTCATAATGTCCCCCCATTGGAAAAAACTGTAACTCTTGCAACAAAGAGTCAGCTCTGGTCCAGCCACAGAATGGAAGCCCACAGGGAAGATGGATGTGCTGTGGGTCCAGGTGTCGGCGTGGATGTGCCTCCCAGCACTGAGACAAGTGAGCCACAGAAAAACAACAGACAGGTGGAGTCCATTTACATAACATTCAAAAAGAAACAAAACTAAGCAAAATAAATCGTAAGGAGAAATAACTGTAAATGGGTATGGTAGGACAATTAACGCAAAATTCACGGTAAGGCGGTCTCTGGGGAAGGCAGAAGGAAAGCAGCTAGTTGGGAAAGACTCCGCCCCCAGTGTGTAATTCACTAGCTATGCTTGTATACCTAATTGATAGTATAGAGTATTTTGCAGACATTTATTTTTTATCTTTCATGAATATTTAAAGTAAAACATACATTTTATTATTTGGTTCTGCATCGAATTTTCCATTTTGTGAAAGAGATCACGTTAAGTATGGACATGCTCTCTGTATGTAATGCTAATTTTTTAGCAATTCCATGATGTAAGGCAATAAAGAAGCATGATGTCCAAGGCACAGCCCTAAGAGAAGATGGCGTGACTCAGGTGAAGGTCCACCAGTCAGCACTGCCCTCCCTTCCCTGTGCTGTGCTGAGTTACTTGTTTATTCTAATTGCTTTCTTCCTGATGATGGCACGTTGAAACATTCTTGGTGGGGTATTAACTTCTCAGATGCCTTGGGATGGTGTAGAGGGAAGACCGCAAATCGAGTGTTTCTTTTGGTGGAAAGACAGTTGGCTGTGAAGTCCTGGGTTAAAATCCTGTCTTTGATTTTGGACAGATCACTTTGTCTTGCTAACTTTAAAATAACTCATAGTTAAAACTGGGATAGTGAGTGATATCTACCCTGAATAGCTGGAGGAAGAAGAGGGATACAATTATCTCTTGTTTATCCCGTCCTCCAAAGGGAGAGAAAAAATGTCCAATCAGTTACTAGATCCATGTCCTTCCCCTTTGTCACTTAGTAGCTGCTCAGTTACCAGATGGACTGTTGCCCATGGGACAGTGCTTGTGCTCAAGTGACCCTAATTTTACTGAATAATGGCCCCAGAGCACAAGAAGAGTGATGCTGGCAATTCCAGTACCCCAAAGAGAAGCCCTACAGTGCTTCCTTTAAGTGAAAAGGTGAAAGTTCTGGACTTACTAAGGAAAGAAAAAAATTGTATTCTGAAACTGCTAAGATCTACAGTGAGAACAAATTGTCTATCTGTGAAATGATGAAGAAGGAAAAAGAAATTCATGCTAGTTTTGCTGTCACACCTCAAACTGCAAAAGTTACAGCCACAGTACGTGATAAGTGCTTAGTTAAGATGGAGAATGCATTAAATTTGTACAATAAGCTATTTTCAGAGAGAGGCAACATTCACGTAACTTTCATTACAATATATTGTTATAATTGTTCTATTTAACTATTATTATTAATCTCTTAGTGTGCCTAACTTATACAGTAAGCTTTATCATAGATATGTGTGTGTAGAAAACGGCACGGATATACTAGAGTTCAGTCTTACCTGTGGTTTCTGGCATCTACTGGGGGTCTTGGAATGTATCGCCTGTGGATAAGGGGAGGCGACTGTAGCACCTTTTTTGCCTGTTGGTTTAGTGCATTTGAGGCAGGTGGTAATCTTAGCATAAAGTGCAATGGAAACCATCATTGTGCCTCCTTGTGCATGTATTTCTCCTTTGAAAACCAAGACTTCCAAATAAACAGAACCAAAAATTGTGGGTATCTGAAAGACAAAATATGAAAATAGATTCTTAGGTTTCATAGTAGGAGAAGCCACTCTCATTTTTGCTTCCTGATAATGACCTTCATATTTTGGCTGAGGGAGAAAGTGATGGTTTCTGGTTCAGAGTATATGCCAAAGCCCATAGAACTGTATATCAGCTTTCCCATGTGTTATTAGTCAGCTGGTCCCACAACTGAATCTCCACAACCTCGCCCTCTTTCTGTAAAGCCAGCCGCTCCTGGGTTATAAACACTGGAAAACAAACAACTTCCATGGGTGTAAGATCACTGTCCAACTCCTCTGTCTCCAAGATGAGCTCCAGGGTAGGGAGTATTGTGTGTGTATTACCATGACGTGAAAAGGGCATTCTGTAAGGGAGCAGCATTGCAAACAGAAGATCGTAGCTATATCTAGAAAAGCTGTCTATTCTGGTGATGAAAAAGCGTTATGCCTCCTTCACAAAATACATCCAGTGGGATCAGCCTGCCACCAGGTGGATAGGTGATCTCCCCAAGCCATGATGCCATAGCATTGGCCTCTGCTGTTGGCCACGTCTCTATTCCTGTTGACCTGCTCAGTCTTGCTGGGGAGTCTGTGCTGTTGAACCAGTGTAGACTCCACTTCTCCACAGGTACGAGCAGTTTGCACCTGAACACCATGAGCAAACACTGTTGTGGCTGGGGAAACAGAGAACTGACCTCAGTGGAATGGGCAGGATGAGCCCCCTGATTACTTAATATCTCATTGAAGTTGGTGTCCTTCTTGAGCATTTAAATGGCATAATACATCCCATATGCCTCTTGGCCATATTTTTTCCCACCAGTTCTCCAATTTTGTCTTCCTAAGTCATTGACTATTTGGCTGAACCATAATTCAAACAAGATTCCTACCTCTGGGCATCTCTGTATCTGGAAAAAGGGGAAAACAAGATTGATTGATTGATTGATTGTTTAATGATAAGCATGTATTGCTTATATGTCTTTTATTTATTGTTTTTTAACTGGAGTATAGTTGTTGTACTAGTTTCTGCTGTACAGTGAAGTGAATCAGTTATATGTATACATATATCCCCTCCCTCTTGGACCTCCCTCCCCCCGCCTATCCCACCCATCTAGGTCATCACAGAGCACCGAGCTGAGCTCCCTGTGCTATGCAGCAGGTTCCCACTAGCTATCTGTTTTGCACATGGTAGTGTATATATGACAAACCTAATCTCCCAGTTCATCCCACCCTCCCTTCCCCCGTGTCCACATATCCGTGCTCTACGTCTGCGTCTCTATTCCTGCCCTGCAAATAGTTTCATCTGTACCATTTTTCTAGATTCAACACATATGCATAATATATGATATTTGTTTTTCTCTTTTTGACTTATTTCACTCTGTATGACAGACTCTAGGTCTGTCCACCTCACTACAAATGACCCAATTTTGTTCCTTTTTATGGCTGAGTAATATTCCATTTTATATATGCACCACATCTTCTTTATCCATTCGTCTGTCAATGGGCATTTAGGTTGCTTCCATGACCTGGCTATTGTAAATAGTGCTGCAGTGAGCATTGGGGTGCATGTGTCTTTTTGAATTATGGTTTACTCTGGGTATATGCCCAGGAGTGGGATTGCTGGGTCATATGGTAATTCTACTTTTAGTTTGTTAAGGAACCTGCATACTGTTCTCCACAGTGGCTGTATCAATTTACATTCCCACTGACAGTGCAAGAGGGTTCCCTTTTCTCCACACCCTCTCCAGCATTTGTTTGTAGATTTTGTGATGATGGCCACTCTGACTGGTGTGAGGTGATACCTCATTGTAGTTTTGATTTGCATATCTCTAAGAACTGGTGATGTTGAGCATCTTTTCTTGTGCCTCTTGACCATCTGTATGTCTTCTTTGGAGAAATGTCTATTTAGGTCTTTGACCCATTTTTTGATTGGGTTGTTTGATTTTTGATATTGATTTGCATGAGCTGTTTGTATATTTTGGAGATTAGTCCTTTGTCAGTTGCTTCGGTTGCAAATATTTTCTCCCATTCTGAGGGTTGTCTTTTCGTCTTGTTTATGGTTTCCTTTGCTGTGCAAAAGCTTTTAGGTTTCATTAGGTCCCATTTGTTTATTTTTGTTTTTATTTTCAAAATTTTGTGTAATAGGTACATTTCTACTCACCACACCCCTTCTTCTTGTTAGTGGAATGCTAGTCTTACAGCGTTCCGTTCCTTGCTGGTGGCTGCTACCAGGACAGTGTGAATAATCATCAGTAAAACAAGCCTGAATATTTCCCCCCCCACACAATCAACTGCTTACAGCGAAGTACTCATAAATCATTGGTGCCCGTTGAGAAAAAACAGCAGTGTAACAGAAATCAATGCCATGAGACTCTGAGCCACCTGTTAATTCAACTTATTTAGGACTTTAAGAACTGCTCAAGCGTAACGTGTATATATGTGTGTGTGTGTGTATATATATATATATAATATCTCAGCTATTGGGGTATCTCTCAGCACAGTCAGGTTGACACATACAAGTAACCATCACACACGGAATGGAGACATGGGCAGTGAGCCAGAGCATGGATTGGCAGCTCGCTCCATGATTAATACTACCTGACTAATGATGGTTAGCCTGAGAATTGGGCATTTTATTTTTCGTGTCTTTTTTTAAATTTCGTGTTTATGAGGTTTCTTTAATCTCATCCTTGATAATTTTTTAAGTCCATTTAAAACCTTGAAAGATGGGCCTGTGTTCACCATTGAAATTGCCCATGCTACTTTTTATTTTTAGCATCTGTTTCTCAGTCACTTTTTTAAAATTTATTTATTTATTTTTGGCTGTGCTGGGTCCTCGCTTCTATGCGAGGGCTTTCTCTAGTTGTGGCGAGCAGGGGCCCCTCTTCATCGCGGTGCACGGGCCTCTCACTGTCGTGGCCTCCCTTGTTGCAGAGCACAGGCTCCAGACGTGCAGGCTCAGTAGTTGTGGCTCACGGGCCCAGCTGCTCCACGGCATGTGGGATCCTCCCAGACCAGGGCTCGAACCCGTGTCCCCTGCATTGGCAGGCAGACTCCCAACCACTGCACCACCAGGGAAGCCCTCTCATTCATTTTTGATGTGAGTTTTAGTCACAGCATTTCACAGTTTTTTAATGGCATTATTTTAACAATATGGGACATATTGTCATACATTAGTGTTCCTTTCCTCCGTTTTGAAAATGCAGAGAAATAAACAGAAACCAGGCATTTACAAATTTTTCATTCCGTTTATCCACCCATCCATTCAACAAACCGCTATCGTGTCATGCCCTGCAGATACTAAGATAAATAAAACATAATTACTGCACTCAGGCAGCCAGAATATCTACTCCAGAGGGAAAAACAATGCTGACGACATCAGTAATACGAGTTCCTGACCCGTACATAGAAATACACCAGTGCTCGATTCTGCACAAGCAGCAGCTGATTTTATTCCTTCGTGCCCACGAGTTTTTGTGCTCTGGAGTAAAAACAGATAGCGATCTCTAGGGTCACTTCTAAATATTAACCTCCAAGTTAACTGTGCCTCTTTGAATCCTGTGCCCCAGCCAAGCCCTTTTAATATCTCATTTACAAGATGTAATTACACCCAGATTCATGACAACATTGGGGTGTCTTACACTAGCCATCCTGGTGTTTGACTGAACCCGTATGTTTTGATACAATTCAACAACATTCAAAGGAGACTTGTGAGCCCCTATTATATTCCAACCACTGTAAGATTCCAAAGATAGTAAAACGCTATCTATTCCGGACATTTGCATTTGTTTACGTGCAGCAGTGATAACACTGCACGATGGGAACCGTGGAGCAGAAAGAGCAGCTTGAGAGATCCCGGGGTCAGGACACCTGAAACTCAGCCCCAGCTATGCTTTTCAAGTACATGAAGAAATATGGCAGATGTCTTTTGAGGGGCCTGGCGTATAGCAAGTGCTTGATTAATGGTAGCTCACATTATATCATATTATATCATGACCGCAGTTAGAATTCTTATAGCAAATTCATGCATCACACAAAAGCACAGCACAGTGATGTACAGTATATTTGCAGTAAAACATAACCAGATGACATGAGCATTAGGCCTTTTGTTGCAGTCTACAGGTCCTTTGTTCGGTCTCTGGCACTCACGCTGGAGACTTCCTGTTGGTCCAGACCCAAGCTCACTGGCCGCCTCCTCTGTCCCTCGCTCCTTCTAAGGAGCCCGCCCACTGAACTTTTTTATTTTTTGGTTGTTGATTTTTTTAGTTCTCAACTTTTCCTTTGGTTCTTTTTTCATATCTGAGATGTTTTATTTTTTCATTTGTTTCCAGTTTGTTTGTGTCACCCACTGAAGCATTTTGAGGGCGGCTGCCTTAAAGTATCATATGATGCTAACACCGGTCACCTCACTGTTGACACATCTGACTCTTGATTGATTGTCCTATTCATTCAGTTTGAGACTTTCTCTTTCTTGTATGACATGTGACTTTCACTTGAAATCTGGACATTTTTGTGTTGTTTTATGCGAGTTGGGATCCTATTGAAACCTTCTGCTTCAGCTGGCTTTCTCCAACGCCATCTAGCTGGAGACTAGGAGGGCGCCGCCTCACGACTGACCAGTGGGGATAGAAGTCTGGCTTCCCCCCCAGCCTGCCTTTACACCAATGCGTGGGGTCCTCCTTCCTGCAGGTAGCAGGGGCACTCTGGCTGGCAGGTGTGCCTCAGAACTGCACCCGTGTGCCCTACGGGGACCCACAAGAGTTTGGGGTGCCTCAAGAGAGTGGAAATTCGAGGGTGGCTTGGCTTTTTATGCTCTGGGTGGTAGCAGGGCACCGTTTTTCCTGTGGTGTTTGACTGGAGTATAGAAGTTACGATCTAAAAGCTTTTTGTCCAGCTGGGCTTTCGCATTTCTAAGGCCAGAGAGAACAGCTTTATGTTGGGGTTTCTTTTCTTCATTCCCATCGGTGTTTCTCCAACTCCAAATCAGGATTAAATAAGGCAAAAGAAGGCCCAGGAAACTTACCACCATGTCATTCCTTGGGTCCTAAGGCCCCAGACCAGTGTGCCTTTTCTTCTTTCTACCCTGCAGAGTCTTCTGATATTTGCTTCTTATTTCAAATCCATGGTTGTGCTTAGAGGGAGAAATAGGAAAAGGTGTGTCTACTAAACGCTCCTCCAAGTAGAAGTCAAGTGAGAGAAATTTAAAGCATGAAAAATTAAAATCAACTTAATGTAGTAGCATTGGTGTTTGCATCGCTATCCGACAGTTTTAAATTGCTAATCAAATTCACATAACTCAACCCAGAATTAATTAGCAAGTGCCTAGGGAATGCAAACTAATGTAAATATTAGCTTTGATAAAAAGTAATTAGTAGGGCAGAGTTAGCAGCACAACAAAATGGATTTATTTCAAATTCAAATAGTGATGCTTTAAGGATTATCAACTCTTTGGGATTAGATGAATAATCAAAAACTGAAAATTCCCTCTAACATTCACAAAAGTCGTTATTTTTCAAGACTTACCCTATTAGATATGGTTAAAGGGGGAAATTAAGATAAAGCTAGTGTCCTAAAAAGGTAACAAATTCTAATAAACAAATAAACATGTTTGATCTAGAGAGGGAGCCAAACTCTGAGGCTAGAGTGGGCCTGGGATGGTGGGCTGTGCAGAAAGGACCTGGTGGAGGGAAGTGTTTTCAGGCCAGGGTGGAAACAGCTTCCCTCCCAGTCCTTCTCTGCAAACAAGTGGTGAAGCCTGCATAGCGTATTGTGTTGATATACTATACCAGGAGAATTTCGGGACTCAGTAAGAAATCAAAGTCTCCCCTGCTAGCTGGCCTTCCAAGGAGGTGAGAAGGAAAGGGAGGAAAACACAACCAACCGTTTTCGATTCCAGTAAAAAAAAGTACAGGAAAGGGAATGAACACAATATTCACTGGAAACGTAAAGAATCTGCCCAAATTATGAGTCATCTATATTCAAAAAATCCTTTTAGTGTGAGGTAAAGTTTTATTGCCTTTATTTCATTATGATCTGGATTTTTTTGGCAAATTATATAGTTCCAGTGTGGAAGCCATATTTTATAATCTGGGGTTATGTATAAACGTTGTAATTGTAGTTTCTTCCCGTGCTTTCACAAGACTCTCCTGGATACCAAATCTCGTGGTCCTGGATTTGTCTGATGCCCTTTTTTTCTTTTTGCAGTACATGGGCCTCTCACTGTTGTGGCCTCTCCCGTTGCGGAGGACAGGCTCCGGATGCGCAGGCTCAGCAGCCATGGCTCACGGGCCCAGCCGCTCCGCAGCATGTGGGATCTTCCCGGACCGGGGCACGAACCCGCGTCCCCTGCATTGGCAGGCGGACTCTCAACCACTGCGCCACCAGGGAAGCCCTGTCTGATGCCCTTTTGACAGTCCAGAGTGCTTAAGCCAGGACTGCGCTTGGTTGCCTTTGCTTAACAGTTGTGTTCCAATGAAATAAAACTCGTGACTTGGCCATCCTCAAAACCGCAAATGAAATTAACATTTTTAATAGCTGCAGTTTACCTTTCAAATTCTGCCAAGAAGATGAAAAAGAAAATTGGTGAAATTTTATTTGGATAGATAACATAGAAGGCATTTGGTAAAATCATGTAACTAATTCATAGATTGCCAATGAAATGTCCCAGACAAACATATTTGTTCTCAAAATATGACAAACATTGCCCACTTCCGGGTGGATATAGGCAGACTACCGGTCTGTACCTAAAGCTTGCCGCTTCTTTCCCTTCAAGACCATCAGTCATTCTTGGCCTCTGTGGAGCAGGTTAGAGCGTGTCTTAGAACTATTCAATTTTATAACTAGAAAGGAATTAAATAATTCTGTACAAACCTGTTTTTTAAAGAGGATAAAGTCTGAGGACAGAGCCCAAGAACTTGCCCTTTCTGGGACAGCAGGTGGAAGAACCATAACTGTGACCTGGACTCTCCGAGTCCCAGAAGCTGTGACCTGTAACGAAGATGCAGCCCTGACCTCATCCCCACCTGCCAGGGCCACAGCCACTGGGAGGTCCTGCATTTAAACCTGCCTTTTTCACTAGCTGACCGTGGAACCTTGGTCCAGTCATGTAACTTTCCGAGGACTCACATTCTTTCTCTGTTCCGAGAGAGAAATGGATGACATAACTTCTAATGTTCCCTCCAATGTGAAAATTTTATAATTCGATAAGCAATTCTACACTCACATATTGTACTGTCTAAACTAAATAGCTAAATGCAAATAAATACAATAAATCCTCACGTGCGGTGAATACTCAGTCTTGTCTGTTACATATTTCAGCTTGTGTCCTGCTGAAAGTGTGGGGACCAAGTGTGTCCTGCCTGGTGTTAAACAGAAGAAGGTAACTTTCCTGGTGTATACAGTGTGGTTATTGAGGATTCCTATTTTAGCAAGTTCAGAAGATTTTACCCTTGCTTTTCTACCCGTCACTGCAGAGGTAAGACTTTATAAGCCACATTGTAAAAGCGGAAACATCTGCATTACACTGTGGAGAGTGGCCATACAGGAAGCAGCGTTTGCCTACCCATCCCTGGTCAGGGAACTAAGATCCCACATGCTGCCTGATGCGGCCAAAAATAAAATAAAACACTGCCATTAAAAAAAACAACAACCATCTCCCTTGTCTTCTCCATCTTACTGAGCTGTGAGGTTGTACACCACTGGACCTTGGAATTTAGGGAATTAAAGCTCTGAATGGCGGGGTGTACTATCCCAACAGAGTAGGGGTAGGAGTGAGTGCTGAGGGACGGGTTGCTGTGTCCACTTCCATCGTTTCTCCTCTGGTTCTGGGTACAGAGAGGACGACTCTCCCTGCAGGACCTAGAGTTGGGCGTGACCACGTGGTGAGTCTGGACTGATCGTGTGTGCACAGAAGTCACTACCAAGCTACAATTGCTGCTGTTGGATCCTCTCGCCCTTTTGGGGGAACCCGAATGACAATGTGTGTCTGATGGTGCAGGTAAAAACTGCCAGAGCCCAGATCAGAGGGGCTGCTGGCCACGTCGTGAAAGTCAGGTCTCGGTAGACCACCGGGCACCGCGTTGAGTTCAGACATCTGAGGACTAAACCGTGGAGGTGTGACGTCGGTGAGGTTCGGGGCCCAATTCTTCTCCAAGGTACCCTTGCTGTCCTCACTGGTTCACTCGTCACCCACACTTGTCTCCTGTTCCAGTCCTGAGACAGCCACTCAAAAGCCTCCGCTCTCTGGATTCCCGAAAACGTGCCCAGAAAGTCCTGAATGTGCCGAGGATCCGAGCTGCATGTACAGCTCCGTGCTCTGCATCACAGAGCAGTTCCCACCAAGCCGCCATCCTGACTCTGGGAGAAGTTACTCTTTCTTTAGTATTGGGCACTGCTTTCCAAATCTGTGTGAACTCTGTAAAAACACTTCAGACATTTCCTCCAACTTCAACTCGATCATCTGATCCTGAAGAGGGAAAATCAACATCAACCAGTTAGAATACAAAATCAAATGAATATGAAGCTAACTGCAGGGTGTTTGAAACTCAGGTTTGCATTTACAGACCCAGACTGTGCAGGACCAATGCCTTCATACCTTTGTCTAAGGGATATGTGACCGTGGAATCAAAGAGGCAAGCAAGACAAGGTTTCATACTTCAGTCTCGAGACACATCAGCAGAATTCCCTGACAGAAGCTTTCTGAATACCGAGGAGCCTTTTATCATCGTGCCAGACGCTTCTCTGGCTTCCACGTTTCAGGGCCGCTCTGGATAATTTAGAATGCCATTTATAGAATTGCATAGAAGTTTTGCTAGGGCATATCAGCTGAAAATAAACAAAAGAAAAACTGCTGGTATGTGAAGTGCACCTAAAGTATAAACATCTCAAATACAAAATGGTAATGTTCAAACTGATTTGGAAATGCACATTTTACTAAAGGATTTCTTCAGGCATGCTGGGCATAGGCCTGAGATTTTTTTTATTCCAAGTTTGAGAATCTTTGCTTTAAACTTTCCTATACATCAGAATCAACACAAAACTTTCCCTCAAGTTAAGCGTGAATTAGCAAGAAGAGACCTTTTGGGCAACGTGGAAGTTTTTCCAGCTGAGAGAGGCAGATGTGAAAGGCGAAGAAGTTTTCCTTTGATTTCTTTCATGTTTCTTTTGCCTTTCCACCATCATTCGTTCACATTGGGGTTCCTCTTTTACATATGCTATGTAGTGAAAAATTAGGATCAGTAGTAAGAACTCTTTGTTTGAGCTGTAAATGCTGGAATGTTATGGACTGAGGTTTATTTCACAGACTGTATTTTGGAAGTTCTAGGTTGTGCGAATTAAATTAGAATGCATGTCAATGTCTCCCTTATCATAACTGTTGTTCATGATTTATTATCCTGTTCATATTGGTTTGCATCTTTTGTTTCCTGTTTGTATTCTGCTCCATTTATTTCATACTTTCAGTGATCAATTTTACAGAATATACTATTTGACAGCAGATCTTCAAGCTAATCTAAATTGTATTATATAATATGCATGAAATGCTATTTAATTGGGATTGTTTTAAACAGGTGTCTCTACGTCAATATGCACATATTAAAAGTAAAAAAAAAGTATGAAAATATAAATGTAGACTATCCTATAAAATGGGGCTGTGAGTGACATAAATGTATCTCTTTATTTTTTATATTACCCAATTTTCCTAAGAAGTTCAATGCAAATAAGAATGTTTATACTCTGAATTATTTTTCCATATGTGTGTAATGTGTATAGACACAGCCTATAATCCTCTGCTCCCAAACAATAATTTCTTGAAGGCTGACCAGTGTTCAGCTCAGGATCCCTCAGTTCTTTGGAATGGACGTGACGGCCCTACAATGGCCAGTAACCCTCGCAGCCACCGGCCTGACCATCCGTGTAACAGGTGGTCTCCTCCACGCGGTGGCCGCACGGCTAGACCCCTCCTCTGTCCTCACCTACATCAGAGCGGATAGGAAACATGCTGCGTCTTTATCTCCGCTCCTCTGGTCATTTTTTCTCACCACAATTAAAATTTTCTCTAAATTACTGGCTTTAACCAGTTAGCTTATGATAGGCCTTAGGTATGTGATTTATTTTATATGCTTGTGCTTGGAGGTTGTTGATCTTCTTGAGTTTGTATATTTTACAGAATTTATCAAATCTGAAAAAAAAAGGCCATTATTTCTTCAGATACTTTCCCATTCTTTCCTCTCCTCCTTCAGGGACACCAGTAACATATCTGTTCAGTCATTGGTATTTACTCCACAGCTCTCTGATGAGCTAATTATTTTGTTTTATTCTCTTTCTGTATATTTTTTCAGATAATTTTATTGCTGTGTCTTGAATTTTTCACAGTGCCTAATATGGCAGTAATCTCATCCAAAGTTTGTTTTGTTTTGGTTTTTTACAGCCTTATTGAGACAGATTTCATGTACACAAAACATTTGCCCATTAAAAGAGTACAGGTCAGTGGTACCCTCAAAAGAAGCTAATTTTAGAATATTTTCATATCCTCAGGAGCAAACATAATACCCATTAGCAGTAATTCCCATTTCCTTTCCTCTGCCCCCCTTCTCCCAACCCCAGGCAAACACTAAGACACAGGGTGTCCACGTGGATATGTCTATGCTGGCTATTGCACATAAGCACGGTAATAGAACACCTGGTATATGGGGACCAGCTTCTTTCGCGTGGCATGATGTCTGCAAAGTTTATCCATGCTGTAGCATGGAGCCCTGCTTCATTCGTTTTTACTGCTGAGTCATATTTCATTGTATGGATGGGCACATTCTGTTTATTCATCACGTGATGGTGGATGAGCATTTACGTTGCTTTCACCTCTTGGCTATTAGGAATAAGGGTGCTGGGAATATCTGTTTCCAAGTTTTGGTGTGGATGCATCTTTTCATTCCCTTGGGGGTGTGCCTAGGAGTGGGATTGCTGGGCCTTTGGCAGCTCTTTGTTTATCATTTGGAGAAAATATCGTACTGGTTCCCAATCAGATGCAATATATGTATTTATACATTCTCCACGTTCTCTGCAACATTTATTATTGTCTGTCTTTTATATTTTAGTCATCCTTGTGCATGTAAAGTGGTCACGAAGATTTACTGCTATGTCTTCATCTATGAATTTTGCAGTTGTAGCTCTTACACTTAGGTCTGTCATCCAACTAACATGTACCATAGTGCATCTAGAAGGAAACATAAGAGAGTATCTGTGGGACCGTGGGGTAGGCAGATCTTGGGGAAATGTAAACTAAAAGTGCTGTTCACTCACCAATATAGTAAAACAAAGCAACAACAGACACCACCCACATGGACCCACGTGGCAGCGTCAGCATCGAGTTTGAGAAGCAAAGTGCAGGGCACGTGGTGGTTTCTCATTGACTTAAACACGCCCATGCCTTTGGACAGAGCATCATCACACCCAGGTGTTTAACCAAGAGAAACGGGGCAAAAAAAATATGTCCACAAAGTACTTACACAAGAATCTTTGCAGCAGCCTTGTTGATAAAAACCCCAAAGGTGAAATGACCCAAGCTCCATTAACAGCAGATTCATTGATAAGCACAGTGTGACACATTCATTTAACAGAATGTTACTTTGTGGTAGAAATGAGCAATCTCATGACACACCCATCCACATGAGTCAGAAATAGTACTGTGAGTCCCACTGACATGAAGTCCAGCACAGCCGAAGCTTATTTACGGCGAGAGACGTGGAGACTTGGTGGCCCGATGTGAGGAGGGGTTTGATCTTGAAGGGGCACAAGGGGACTTTCCGGAGGGATGCAAATACGCCATAGTCCTATTTGGCGGGGGGTGGGGGGCTTTTTCATAGGTAATGCCATTGTCAAAAAACATATCAATATTAACACTTAAAATCCTTTTATTTTATTTTAATTATATCTCGACTGAAAAAATATATATAATCCAATGTGGAGCCAGGACATGGGTAGAGATGGAGGGTGTAAAAGAAGCAAGATTGATAATTTTCAAGTTGGGGGATGCTCAGTTGGATATCCATCATATCATCCTCTTTCCTTTTGTTTGGTTTTAAAGTATTTCATAGTTAAAATTTATTCTTAAAGTACTAGACACAGACTGAAGAAAGGGAAAGTGGTGACACACTGGGACACTATGAGAAAATTGGGGAATGTTTAACGAGTGGAGTCACATTAGAATTGACATAGATATACTGCACAGTCAACTTTCAGTTTCACTTGTACTCTGGAAAATTAAGAATGGAGAGGTAAAAAGGTAAAAACAAAGATCGGTTCTCTTATCTGGTTACAATCAACAAAGTACATCAGATGAACCCTAAATCCAGCCCATGAAGAAACCCATCTGCAGGGGATTTTTACACTAAAAAAGCCAGAAATATTAATATCTACTAATAACATGAAGCATGAGAATAATATGAAATTAAAGTTTAATAAATAGTATCTTACTGTATTTGCCAAGTGAGTTGTTTATTAATATAATTTTTGAAATTTGACTTTAACACCATTACAGAAACAGCGGTATTGCTTTTCTCTCATGCAGACTAAACATAAGGCTTTAACCAAAACTTTATATATTACTGCAAATACTGCGGCCTATCCAGAGTCTGCTGTAATTGCAGACTTAGTGTGTGGGTCAGAGAAGTGTTTTCATTTTCTGTTTTGCAAATTCTGTCACCTTTAAGGTTGAATCTGCAAATCAAATCTGTACTTATAGCAGTGAAAGAAAGCAATACTAAAACTAATAAGAATTTGGGGAATATTGTGCCAGAAAATATGTCATGACACGTTCATGAAATTGATCAGAAATATGATATAAAGAGATAATCTATAAACACCCTCATTATAAATGAACAATGATTGATTTTTGAAGAATGTAAATCATTTGCATTTGCTTAATCCATTGTTTTCTTTACAATCAAGTATTCTTCTGCCATGAAGAACAGAGACTTTAGCAAATTATATTTACATAAAATAATTAAAATTATTTTATATTTATTTTATAATACATCCTCTGATCACTTCTTTCAAAATTCCCCTCAGAAATTCTGATTTTTGAGTATTTCCTCAGAAATTTCTTAGGAAAATAAAACCATGAATTGAAGAAAAGTGCACATACGTCACGAAATTCACATTTCCTGAAGTTGAAATCAGAGACTATAGATTTCGATGTTTGCCTCATAAATCTGTTTTCTGAGAAATCTAGTGAGACATCCAAGATAAACATGGGGACAGGTTTGGCAACTGCGGCTGAGTGGACATCAGCTGGATAGAAAGGACATTCATCTCTGCTCAGGATGCATTTGGCTGGCTGAGCTGGAGCTCTGGGCAGTGACTAAGCACTCCTTTCCTACAATTACTCCCATTCTCTCTCCTGAAGAATATTTATGTCCACTGGTACCTCTGGTGCTTTTGTGTAAAAGTAAGAGGAGAGAGCAGCTGCTGTTGAGGAGGAGAGCCTAACAGAGAGGGGAGTGGGTTAGGGTGTGTGGCTCCAGGAGGGGGATTTCGCCCCTTAACCGGGAGGGGGGGAAGGGGGCAGAGGACCAGACATCACAGCAAACCCAGGGTCTGCGGCTCTGGGATCTTTGCTGTTGATCCTGGGAGATTTGCTGTGGATCCCAGCATAAACGGGGGGGCTCCCCTCCTTTCATGCTCCAGCATCCGTAGGGAGGGAAAATCTGGGGTACCAGGAACTGGAGACCCCATTTTATGCCTCCATGGCTCTCTGAGGCCTTGACCTGCTGGTTTGGGGGTTAATGTGAAACAGGCTTTCATAGGAAAATGGAGGGAGTCTATGTGTCGGTCTGATTTCCAGTAATTAGGCTTTTGGAAGATGCTCCTATAATAATTTGGGTAGAAATAATATAAGTCTTTCCTGAATTTCTAGTAACTGTGAGGAAAGAATTGGACCACATACGTGTGATTCTCAGCATTGCTTTCTTTGTTAATACAACAGAGTCTCTCTGTTAACGCTTCTCTAACTGACCTTGGCTCACTTGGTCCATGACTCTGCATAGGAAACTGTGTCCACTGAAGCGGGAAGGAGGTGGGAGGTGACAGGAGCCCACCCACCGAGGGCCCAGGTGTCCTTGTAAAAGTCACACGGGTGATTCCAAGGCACCTGGAGGAGAGTGGTTCAACTCCATTCAAAATCTCCACTTTACAGGCATCACTTACATACAGAATTTTTTTAAAAATCTGAAACTCATAGAAACAGTACAAAAGTGATTGCCTGGGGTTGCAGTGGGGGCGGGGTGGGAGGAAGGCGGGCGCGGTTGGAGACCTTGGTCCAAGGGAACAGACTTTCAGCTGTAAGATGAATAAGGTCTGAGGATCTAACGTGTACCACGGTGACTAGTTGTTAACACTATACTGTATAATTGAAATTTGCTAAGAGAGTACAGCTTAAATGGTCTCACCAAAGAGAAGAAAAAAGATAAGTATGTGAGGTGATGGATGTGTTCATCAACTAGATGGGGGATTCCGTCCACAGTGTATATAGATGTCAGATCACCACGATGCACACTCTAAGTATCTCACAATTTTATATTATTACACCTCAATAAAGGTGAAATAAAACAATCACTGCTTTACAGATTAACTTACAGTCAATATAAATGTCTCCAGGCGTCTGTGTTTTAAGCACTATCTGTACACGTGGACAATAGGTCCTAAACCAATGAATGTATTTCATACACCTGAATCCAGTCAGGATCATATAATCAGAAGTACTCTCATTGTCACCTGTACATAAATCCAGCACATCACCCGGGAGCACCTGGTTCTCTGTTGTTGATTTCTCACTAAGTTCTTGGTTTCTATGAATCTCACCTTTGGTAAGAGATACAACCATTCCCTGTGCATGTTATAATGATTACTTAAAGAAAATTCAAATTTCTTTCCTTTACACTAATCATACCTTCTATGAATTCATCTATTTAGTTTACTAGATGAGTTTAACACTCCCCTGTTCTGAGTTGTGCGCTATTTTTTTTTTTCTTTTTTTTTTTTTTTTGCGGTACGCGGCCCTCTCACTGTCATGGCCTCTCACGTTGCGGAGCACAGGCTTCGGATGCGCAGGCTCAGCAGCCATGGCTCACGGGCCCAGCCGCTCTGTGGCATGTGGGATCTTCCCGGACCGGGGCACGAACCCGTGTCCCCTGCATCGGCAGGCGGACTCTCAACCACTGTGCCACCAGGGGAGCCCCTGTGTGCCATTTTGAAACTCAATTTTAAAACTTATTTTTGCTTACTTAATAAATTGGTTCTATCATTAGTTTGTCCAGCTTTTAAGGATGAAAAGACCATCTGAAGAAATAGAATCACCATCACACTCTCTTATTGTGTCTTCCTTTGTTTTTTTCAGATAGTGAACTGAGCCCCAGAGGTGGAGCGAACTCCCAAATCCATGCTGGGCATGTAACTGAATGGGAGACTTAAGCCCCAAACACATCGATTTGTGAATAGAAATGATACTGAGAGAACAGCAGGCACCCGACTGTGACAAGAATTCCCGTTTCATTTTGTCAAGCCGGTGAGTGGATTGCGCTTTGCACTTAGAACTCAGAATGCTAAGTCTCACTCCAATACCTAAAATTCAAGGAAAAGTCAGGAAGGTGCTTTGTTGTATCTGAAGTTGTAATCAGTTTCCTCTGCTTTTTGGAGATGTTTTTCTTAGCCTAGTCTTTTAGAGAAAAACATTTTGTGAAATAGTTACTTAACCTTGTCACACATAGCCGGATATTTATTTCTAGCAAGCTTGAAACACGAACGAGTTTTAAAGTTTTTCAATCAGTGATATCACAGTCAACACTGACAGCAATTATGAAATGATTTACAGTCTCTCTCCTCAGTCTAATAACTTTCTGAGTTGTGGGGGAAATGTGTTTCTATAGTGTTCCAGAACCTAAGAAACACAGAAAAGAGATTTACAAAAACAGGAAATTCTAAAATAGGTGAAGAAAGTAACTTTTGTCACAGGATTATACATAGAGAAAATGTATCAAGAATGCATTTTTCCTCAACTGTTTTGCCTTATTAATCATGGAACTCAACCTTTGCTTTTGAGATCAAATATTTAATCCACTTATCTATTTGTTTTAGAAAAACACTAAATCACTTCATGTATTTATTGCGCACAAGATGAGTGTTCTAAGAGAATCATCATAAGGTGGCATGGAAAAAGGCAAAGAAAAATGCTAATGTTGCCTTAATCAGGGAGATGTGACAGTCAAACTAAGACTTCGTAAATGTTGAATTCCGTTAGCTACACAGGGAAAAAAGTTTATTTTCAGGAGAAGGGTGAGCATACTGCACCTAATTGTCAATGCGTAAAAAGCGCAGTGTGTTTGAAGTATGACAGTGAATTTGATAAAATGTGACTGTTGCCAATTGAGTTTGAAGGTGCGAATTTGTAAATCCAAGTCACGGTTCGGCATGTGTCTGAGGGCTCCATGTGTGAGGGAAAGGAGTTTGGTCTTCTTCCTGCAGGCTCTGCAGGGCCAGGGGTGGACAAACAGGGCCAAACTGTAGTGAGGGGTTGACTCCATTCCCCCCGGAATACCTCAACAAGTGATTATTCCCAGCCCATGGCTCAATTATCGTTTTACTTCTCCCTTACAACCATCCTTATAGAAGTATCTTCAATACCTGTCTGGTACTTGATTTGTACTCATTAGCTGAAAAAAAAATCAATGACATTGTAAAGCATTAGTGATGATGGTACGGAGTCTCGCTGATGTGCACACTCCCCTCTGAAGATCAGTCCTTGGGTACCATCCCCTTCAGTGAGTGCTTAGAATCCATCCTTTTCAAGCCTTTATTGTTTATCTGTGAATCCCAAATGTGGGGAGAATAAGGGATGCCTTCCTCCAGAAGGTGCTCATACAATCAAATGTATTGGGTGTTTATTAAGAAGTAATTTAATGAGACTTGGATGTCACAGTGCAAATTCCCAAAACTCGTTTACCCCAGCAGAACTCCTCAATCTTAACCTCAACTGTTTTTATTTGCTTTAATGAAAATTTTAAGTGAATAATTTACAAATTAATATCATTTGCCTATGCAGATGTTTCACAGAGTAACAGAATATCAAATTCCATGTCAGTCTATAGATTATAAAAATGAAAAACGCTATTTGCTACAAAATCTTCTGCCTTTATTCGTGAATGGGTTTAAAACATCCTTTGGGAAGCAGAGCACATAAAAACATAGCTTCCATTTAGTGAGTTCTCTCCATGTGCCACATAATAGTAAAAGTTAACACTTGAAGTTTGCTGAGCTAAGTCCTTTATATTTTGTTATCTGATTCAAAACTAGTACCAAAACCATGAGGAAAGTATTATTTTTATTCCCATTTTACAGAGGAGTAAACTGGTTGTTAGATAAACAAACTTTGCCTGGCACTAGTGCGTGGATACAGACTTTCTGATTCCAAATCTTAACTGCTCTTGACCTCCCCCACTTACTTCCCTTGTATCTTCTAGACTTTATCTTTAATTATGCCAGGTAACCCCAAAGCTGCCTATTTGGACCATGATAGTTGAGTCTCATCTAAAATTAGCTGTGCTTTGACATTTCAAAAATTTAAAGTGATGAGCGTTAAAAATATCACAATGAGGGACTTCCTTGGTGGTCCAGTGGTTAAGACTTTGCCTTCCAATGCTGGGGTGCTGGTTCGATCCCAGGTCAGGGAGCTAAGATCTCACATGCCTCATGGCCAAAAAAAACAAAACATAAGCAATATTGTAACAAATTCAATAAATACTTTAAAAACGATCCACATCAAAAAAAAATGTGAAAAAAAATACAGTGGAACATTTTATTGTACCTCATATGGGGGTGTGATTGAGGATCATATAGAGATACTTAAAAAGCCATTTTTTTAAATGAGATAGCGAAATGTAAATGATTGGTTTGTTGGCTTTTAGTTTCAGTTAAAGAGATAAATTGAATCTTACACAGTCACAAATGTGATTTGTTGTAAAGACACCATGAATTACTTAGGTAGGCATGCTTTCTGTGTTCCCCCCCACCTCCCACCCCCCGTAATTAGGAAGCTTAGGAAGTGCTAAGCCAGATCCACAGACCATTATTAGTAAATGTGAAAGCTGATAGAATGAATTGTAATGCTGACTTGCTTTGGCTTTTCTGATGTTTTCTTCATTTATTTTCTGCTTTGCTCAGATTACCTCTCCTTAGTTTTATTTGTGCTGCACGTTTTTGGAATGAAATTAGATGTAATTAATTTAATAATTGATTCAATAGTTGAGAAATGATATAATTTAGTTAGTACTCAACAAATATATGTTTGTTTATGTATGCACTAATTTAACTCATGTGTATTTTTTACTTACCATATACCAGGTAAAAGCTTATTTTAAAAACTTTTTAAAAAATGAACTCAGGGTTTAAGTTGATATGCAAATGATTTCTTAAGAAATTGCACTGCCACTCATTAAAATGGTCAAAAATTGGGGAGAATCATTATATATCATTATTTTGCACATCTATGAATATAGTCTACAAAAGAAACAAGTGATATATTCCATTGTCTACACTCTGTCTTGCATGAATTTACTTAAAGCTTAACCACTCAAAGTCACATGTGAAATTTTTGGTTGATAACCTGGGGGAAAAAGATATATAAAATTAGTTCACACAAAATGGCAAAATGATGCTAACAGTAAGTAGAGTTGCATGCTAAATGATTCTCACATTGCTGACGAAATCAAATAACGGAGCGATCTAGAGTTATGGACAAAGCACCACTGCAGTGCCTTCTTCCTGAGACAAGGTAAGTGGTGAGTCAGCACGGGTTCTTAGGATGCCATCAGATAAAAACCTCGGCTTCCACCAGGAATGGCGCTTCTGTCCTGATCCTGACCTGGCTCCGTCCGCTTCCTGCACAACACTGGCCTGACCTTGACCCCATAAATCCGTGCTGCCTCTTCTGACACATTATGTGATTGTAATTACATAATGTGCGCGCACCTCACCTCATTTCCCCAGAGCACTGTGTTGGTGAATTGCTTCCATGATTCATATGTGGCTTTATACACACATTCCCTTGTTACAGGACACTTGGGTGGCTTATATGTGGGGATGTAATAAACAGTGAAGTGCTGGACATCCCAGCACCTGTCATTTGGTAAACACCTCTTAGAATTCTGTTCCAGGAGTGGAACCCCTGTGCCATAGGGTTTTGCCAGTCACCCAAAGCGGATACATAGATGTACACTCCACGAGCAGTCTGTGAGACTTCTCTAGTGGCTCAAATCCTTGCTAACTCTTGGAAGTTGGCATCTTTTAAAAATTTAGTTGTTCTATTGGGTGTCTAAAAATTTATGGCTTTAATTTTCATGTTCCTGGTGATAAATGAATTTCAGTGTATTTTCATCTTTAGTCATTTTAATATCACTTTTCCATTTGTTGTAAGGGGTCTGTTTGAGTGTTCATTTTTCTATTAAGTTAATTTTTATTTTTTATTAACTTATAAATATATATATTATATATATATACACACATATATAAATAGAGAGAGATTGATTCCAAAGTTCCAAATATAATATATATCTAAAAGTGAAAGGAAAAATAAATAAAAATACACCACAAAAAGCATTGAATATTAAGGAAATTACTGATAGATATTTTAAAACACACCATAAAGAGAAACAGCAATGTATATGCGTATTATTTGGTGGACTCTGATGGGGATTTCATATATATATGTTAATTTGGGGAATGGAAATCTTTATAATACTGAGCCTACCAGCCACAGTACTGTGTATTACTCCATATACTTACGTCATCTTTAATTTTTCTCAGTAGGGTTTTGCTGTTTTCAGTATAGAATATTCCGATTTTATGAAGAGTTGTATCGCCTCCTCTCTCTTTCTATGTTCTTTGGAAGACTTTGTATAAGATTGCTGTATTCTGTTTCCTAAAAGATGAAAGAATTCACCAGTGAAGAAATCTATGTCTGGAATTTACTCTGAAAAGGTTTAATTATGGACTCAATTTTTAAAATATATATTGGATTATTTAGATTTTTGTTTACTTCTGTCAGATTTGACAGGTCGCATTGTTGAGAATGTATTTATTATACCAAGGTGCCAACTCTGTTGGTGTAAAATTGTGCCTAATCTTTCATTACCTTTCTGAGGAGGACATGATCAGTTCTGCCGCTTTCCATCACTCCTCATACTTGGAATTTGTCTTCTCTCTCTTCTGCACTTGATCATTCTTGTTAGTTACTCACAATTCTATTAATCTTGTCAAAGTACCAGTTGGTGGCTTTGTAGATGTTATTTAGTATATATTTCCTTCTATTTCTTTGATTTCTGCTTTTATCTTGATAATTTCTATCTTACCAATTTCCTTAGATTTAATTTGCTGGCCGTCTTCTAGCTGCTGGAGACAGCAATTTAAATTATTGCTATTTCAGCCATTCTTCTTTCCTAAATTTGCATTTCTGGCTACACATTCTCTCAAACAATAGCCTTCAGCTGCCTTTCACGATGTTTATATGCTGTCTTTTTATTGTCATTTAGTTCAAAATATTTGAGATTTAAAAAACACTGTGATATCTTCTTTAACACATTATTTGAGTCTGAATTAATTTACATGTAACTGGAGATTTTCTAGTCATTTCTTTAGTAATTGAATTCTAGCTTAACCCAGTTGTGAAAAGAATACGTATTCTGAATGATTTCCATTTTTTGAAATATGTTGAGCCTCACTTTATGAACAAGCCTATTGTCAATTTTGGTACATGTTCCGTGTGCACATGAAAAAGGAATGTGAGTTTGGTTTTGTTGAATTCCGTGTTGCATACATTACAATCATGTTTTTCAGATTTGTATTCTACCAATTTTTGTTTTTCTCTATCAGCAATTGAGAGACCTTTGTTGAAGTGTCCCACCATGATTGCAGATTTATTGTAAATCTTGTTAGTTCTTTCAGTTTTTAGTTCTTCTTAGTTTTAGTTCTTTCATTTTTTGCTTCAGATATTTAGAAACTGGATTATTGGAAGTATATGGCTTTAGGATTCTATCTTTCTGTTGCACTGACCCCATTTTAATTAGCAAATAGCCTTCTTTATTTCTAGTAAGTCTTAAAGTCTAATTTGCCTGATATTGTCATAGATTCTGTATCATTTTTGTTTAATGTTTGTATGGTATGTATTTTTTCATGCTATTACTTTCAACCTGTGTGATTATACTTAAGATGCCAATTCTGATGAGCATGTAATTGGGATATGTTTCTTATAAAGTCTGACAACCTTTGCCTTTTATTCAAGCTGTTCAGACAGCTTATATTTAATGTAATTACTGACAAAATTGATTTAAATCTGGTATCTTTGTATCCATTTTCTGTTTTTCCTACTTACTTTATGCTTTATTCATTTTCTTTATTTTTTAGATGTACTACATTTTTTATTTTTCCATTTTTCCTGTATTCATTAATTACACAGTCCTCTAATATTCCTTCGATGATTACAACATTCAAACTTGCATATTACAGTCTGATCCATACTTTATCACTTTGCCAATACCATAGAGCCTTAAATCAATGTTGTATTTCCTTCTCTGACTTTTACATAGTCTTTGTTATGCATCTTTGTTTTATACATATGTCAATTTCCACAAGAAATTGGAATTATTATTTTACACAGTCAATAATTCATATTTGTCCCACATATATGACCCTTTTGTGTATTTAAGTTCTCTTGCATTTTGTAAATCTCTCTTTTCTGTAAGAACTTGCTTTAATACTTTTACTAGTGCAGGTCTGTTGGCAAAAAAAAAAAATCCTGTTTTTTAAACTAAATCCTCCCTTCCTTTTGGAAGAATATTTTTATTTGGAGAAGAATTCTGAATTGGTAGATATTTACATTCATTCTTCAAATAAACATATACTTCTAAATTGTCTGGCCTCCATTATGTCTGCTGAGATATTAGCTGATAAAATACCCTTTAATTTCACATGTGTCCCTCTTTTATTTTCTAAAAAGATTAATCACATTAATTTTAGAGTACTGCTATCTGTGGGTTTGTCACTTGCATTTCTTCTTATCATCTGTCATATTGTCCTGACAATTAGCATGTCTATTAATTCTTAGTATATGCTGGACATTGGTTTAAGGGTAACGGAGGTTATAAATGATGTTAGCTTCCACTATAGAGGATTACCCCATTCCTTTGTAAGGATCAAAAATGGGATGGGACTGATCACCACAATGCATTTGTGATTTGAACTTAGTAGCATGTTCCCGTTTGGGTAATATCCAGTCTACTTTTGGTGCACCCTTTATACTAGGGCATAGCTCTCCAGAATTTCCAGATGAGAGCTTGGTAACCTCAAAACTGAGGTGGGTGTAATTCCTTCTCTTACCAGTTGTAAGTGTCGCTCTTCAGTTTTTTCACTTCCCATGTTTTCAGAATTTGGTAAATGTCTTGAGAGGGAGAAGAGTCGTGTGCTTGATGCCACTCAAGTCTCCCACCTGTAAGCAGCCCCACGTGAGCGTCACATCACTGTTGTTGGGGTTTTTTTGTGGTTTGAGGGTTTTGCTTTTCTCAGCCAACAGCTGTTGGTTGGTTGGTTTAGGTGTTTATTTTATTTTGTTTTTCTTGCCTGAGGTCAACTTCTCAGTTACCGGATGTTTGCCGAGTGAAGGGACGTTAAGTCCTCTGTGTCTCGGGCTCGGATCTCTGGCTGGCTGGAGTCCAGGTGCCTCTCACAGTAGGTCTTTACCCTTTGAGCATTTGTGCTTTGGCACCGAGCACAGGTTTTGCCTAGCTCGTTAGCCTCCTGCACAATTGTCAGAATTCAAATATCTTGTGGGGAAAATGAGCCAGTGCCTTGGAGACCCTTCACATCTCATACTACGTCCTTCCGGCCCCTCAGGACCACAAAGGAGCTTCTCAGCTCTCCACTTTTGCCATGTCAGCCTCACACGACTATAAAATGTGATGCTGGTTTATTCTCCTCCTAGCTGGGGTCCTTGGGAAGGTACTGGCAGCCCACGTGCAGAGCTGAAAAGACTACCAGAAAAAGCTGGCTGCCAACCACACACTTACCTTCACTGAAGATTTGTCAGAAATATTGCATGAGGATTTAGGTCACTGAGACTACCTAAAAGGTGATACAGCTGAAGGACAATGTATTTTCAGGTCTCTAATAAACAAAGTGAAAAATTTAGCTCTTGAATTAATTACAATAATATGTTATTGATTCTTTATGCATTATCTTAGGAGTATATACACATATGAACATACACATATACACATGCACATAGACATGTGTACTGTATACGTATTTAGATTTTATATAAATACAATCACTTTTTGAGCTCTTGTCTTGATAGTATATATCATTTTAACCAGTGCTACAAATCTATGATTTATACACTGTTTTCTCCATTTATATATCAGGCAGCTGTAGCTTGATGAAGCTTAAATATCTTGCCCTAGTCACCTGCTAGGAGTGATGTGCTATTTACCCACAATCATCATGGAAATATAGAGAGTGTTCTCTGGTTCTGGGATTATTCGTGTATTTTTTAACAGAAAAAGGGAGGGACAGCATTAAAGGCCCCACTAAATGATGAAACAGTTGGATGATCGCTGCACAACAGTGCATTCTGTCTTCAGTAGTGAAATGATCTCAGACCTTCATTTACCCAAAGATTATATAAATGAATGAAATAAATGACTTTAATTAGGTATTCTGAGGTATTTTATATATTCTACTTCACATATTTCCCATTTCTTTCTCTGACATGAAAATGAGGTAGTTTGTAGGAAAATTAATTAATGATGAAAGGTAATCACACACAGCTTTCCAAGAAAAAGAGGATAACACATGCATATCTAAGAAGGTTTAGAAGTGAAAGTTTCCTATTACTGCTCTTCAAGTGATGCTTGAGAGTGTTCACAACCAAGCACCTGGCCCGAATTTATTTTCTGGAAAATTTTAAGATATTGGTTATTTTTATATTATAGAAAATTTTGACCTAAACTTGGGGTTATAGCCAAGATGTGGGTCGTATCCTAGTGGTTCCTAAGAATCTATTCCCATCTCCATTCAACAAAGTCACAGGGGCTGTTAAAATGCACTTTCTCCTCGATGTGTTACTGCAGTTGAAATTAAGGGGTTAAAGTAAGTGTAATCACATAGTGCATTCTCACCCTCTGTTCTTCCCACGGGAAGGAAGGAGGGGAGGGGAGGGAAGGGGAGGGAGGCTACATTATATTCCTAAATTCTGTCCCAATTTTGGTATCAGATGACCTTCACCTTATAAGATCATACAATGAAAGACTTCTACAGTGCAGTTAAGTATGGGTTTAAAATTGTTTCTTCTAGAAAAACAAAGGACAACAAATTTTCATTACATTTGTATTTTTTGCAGAACAAAGAGGCAGCATTAGGTCTAACTGTGCACATTGTCTCAACAACCTGGTTTCTTATCCTTCAGTAAAAGCATCCTGATATTCCTCAGGAGAGATAAATCCTTTATGGCAACACCCAAAAGAATAAAAAAAAAGAAAGAAAGAAACCAAACATGACAGAACCCCGAATGTGAAAATCTATGTGTTTGTAGGGTTTGGGGGCAGAGTCATTTCCAAAGTGGGATCATTTCTGAGAAGTGTGTGTCCTTTCCTCTCCTCCCCGATACGGGTCAGAACCAGGATGCCAGGTCCCCCTGCAGAGCACCCACTCCCACCAGCACTTGTTCATGCCCGTTTCCCCTCTTGCCATGCTGACTCATGCAGACGTGGACTCTGCTCCGTGATACAAGCAGTCAGTTTTCTCAGAAAAAGAGTCACCCACACGTGCATTACAAATACACAAATAAGCATCTGTTGTAACGTGTATATTCATTATAAAATAGGTAATTATGAGGCAAGCATATCAATATATAAACCAGTTCTCAGGGACTGTGAAAGCATTCATTCCGTCAAAGGTCAGAGTGCACAGCACGCACACACACTCTTAGTTTTATAGCACTATTATTTTATGTATCCCTTAAATTCATACCTTAAGTGGCTACCGCTTCCCAGGAGCGCTGCTGGGTAGCGGAATATAGGGGTGATACAGGAGGCAAAGGCACTGTCTCCCAGATAGAACAGTTTTATGAGGACAGGGACGCCTTCTAAGGTGAAACAGTCTTTCCAAAATGTGAGATGAAGGCAAAAGTCCTCGGAGCTGAGATGGGGAAGTAAAGCCATTTTAGGAAACATGTGATCACCCACGGTGGCTCTGGACGCATGTCCACGGCATCTCCACACGTACACTGGCCCCTAGGTCTCTTCCCTGGCCTCAGGCCGTCACAGCCGCTCAGGGACAGGAGGGATGGAGCAGGGATAACACACAGTGGATGCCTAAGGGGAAATACGAAGTAAATGAGCTTAATTCACCCCCTCCCTTTCCTTAGAGCATTTACTTTAGAAAACTTGTAATTACTTTCTCTCTCTTTTGAAGGGTGTGTAAATCTTTTTAAAGTCTAAATAAGTCTGCCAGCCTCAGACCCAGGAATAGGCTTCTCCAGGACAAGGGAGCCACCAGGTTGAAATGCCACCATCAGGGACATGGTACCCTGTCTCCCAGGCTCTGTGGGAGACGAGAGGCCTCCTTCAGGGGCACCTGCTCCAAGTTGCAAAATGACCACCTGCGGTAAAGACCTAAGGAAGTTGATTTTTCCTTTGGATGAAGCCCATGAGCTAACGCAGATGGTCACCCAACTACCAGGTGAATTTAGGATGAACCACATGGGACAGACAGTGCTGCCATGTCCTCTCACCTGAGGACCCGTTAGTGTCACCTTGAGAACATGCACGTAGTGGGTCCTACCTGCCTGGTTACATAAAAGGGTGAGATTTCCCTCTGTCTCTGCACCTCTTAGTGGATTGTCTGTGATACACAGCGCAATTCTGGTTTAATGCTTATTTGATAGTAAAACTGTTTTCTTTCTCTTCTTCCTTTGTGGGGTGTCTTTCTGGGTGAGAAGGAGATTTTGTTTTTTATTGTATCTCCCAACAACACCCGTGGCTTCAAGTCTGTTCTGATATAATGTGATGAAAAGGAGAATTGGGTTTTATTACACAAACCAGTCATGTAGCCTTGGGGATGCCCTTCAACCTCTGTGTGATGGAAAACCTTAATTTGGAAAGTGAGGTTGATACGATATGCTTCTAAACTTGTTAGAAATGTTCACGTTCAGCCTGGTACAGATTCAAAACAGCATTGAAAACAAAAATACATCTTGCAACAAACAGTCTTGAAATGTACATACTTTATGAGTAGGTGAAGATACTCATGAATTACAGGAACATTAGATTATGTTTTTAAAACCTATGCAATTAAAATACGAAATATTTTATATAACATGATAAACTTTATTGAGGTATAATAGTTAACATATTGATAAAATATTTGAAGGTTTTTTTTTTAAACAGGTAACTATTTACTAGGAAATTAAATGTTCCCCAAGCATGCCTCTTAGTAGTTTCCATATGTAATTCTATGTAGTTAATCTTTCTTATTACAGTTTTCTCTTTTTTCTTTGAAACTCTTGTCCCTAAAACAATTCCTGACCCTGGGAGAAGACTCAATAAATATTTGTTAAATAATTGAATGGTGACTTTTTTGGTTATTCAAGAGGGTTTTTCTCTCTGATAAAGGATCATTGCATGAATTTTTCCATTTCACTTTTACTATAGCTACCAAAAAATGTTTTTAAAGTACTTTTAAAATAACTTGGTTTGGCTGTACAGCTTTCAGCTAAAAATATCCATACATAACCCTCCTCCCACTTTCCCGCTAAACATCCCCTCAATACACATTATACATTATGTGTAATTATGTGCCTTATAACAGAGTCTATTTTAGTATTATGGTAATATTGTACCTTAATGTTGACCGTGGAGAATCTTGTTAAAAGAGCCGCAAGTAAAAAAAAAAAACAGCATCATCACACTATTAAATACAAAATATTTTAACCACAACACAAAACAAACCATATAGCAAAGCTCAGACTGGAAAACATAATATGAAAAGAAAGCTACTTCCAACCTGCAACACAAAGTATATTAAAGAAAAAAAAGAAAAGAAGAAAGAAAACACTAGATTTGCATTTATGTAACCCAAGCTTGCTCAGATTTGGTTAGATCTTTAAAGCCCATACAACACTGGCGCATACTGGAGTCCCTAAGTTTCTCTCTTATGACTTACCCACTATTGTTATGTAGGAAAATGAGCCTGAGCTTTGTTTGCAATTAGCATCTCTGGTGCTGGCCCAGGATTATGAGTTCATTGAGGTGCCGCATAAGAAAAACTGTAATCTGCCAGCCTTGGAAGAGTGGGCCCATATAGATGCCACAGTGGGAATTGTCTGCATAGCCCAGGCCTGCAGTCTGCTGATCACTAATTGTTGTTTCCAGCAGCTTTTCCCTTTTGAAATTCATAGTTGCACTAGGCTTTCCGTAGTCTGGCATGGATTTTGCGAACATTTTCACTTAAACTTTTGCAAATGTTAGGAGAATTATATCCTGGAGGTTTTAGAGTAAATGATTGTTTTATGAGTACTCAGGAAATACTATTTTTTAAAAATACCAAATGATGGTGTTTTGTTTTGTTTTGTTTTGTTTTTTTGAGCAGCTCAAAGTTCCAAAACCATATTATAGAATTAGAATGAAATTAAACTAGAATTAACAGTTGTGTAATTGTTTGGGCCATTTTCTGTTTATGTTTAGAGTGTGGTTTGGTCTCTGTAGCAAATTAATAATAAGGATTTTACTCCTAGAGTATGTAATTTGACTGGATCAACGCAATTTTTTCACTCCCTTTCTCATTTTAATTCATAACAAAGTAAGTGAATAATAAAAATTGCTCTAGTGAGATGATCACTATTTCATTTTTTATTCATAATCCTTTAAATTCAACAATATATGATTTTTGTCTACTAACTTATTAAAATTAAATGGAATTTCTGGACATAAAGTGTATGTATATTTGCATAGCTAAATTGGTTCTTAGAAAAATATTACCCTGGAAATAAAATAACAGTAGATCTAGTTGATTGATTACATTTTTGATTTTTAAAATTCTTCAAAATAAATAGCAGTTGAATTATTCAAATGTAAGGAGTTGCATGTAAATTAGAGCACTAAAATATTAAATAAAATGGCAAAATGTACTTTATTAAATGTATATATGGAACGCATGCTGTTAGAATAAAATTAAAACAAGGATACACAAACATGCACATATGTACACTATCTCTCTTGAATATCTATATATTCAAGAAATATAAAGTAAAAAGGATTAGAGTAGCAACATATAATTTATGAATTTTTAACTTCCTTTTGATAGGACTGGTAATTATAGAATTTCCCTAGTATTTTTCAAGATGAAATCAGTCTGGCAGCCTCAACACCGTGTTCCTATTGGCTGTGACTTCTGTCACTCCCAGGACCAGGACAAGCCCCGCCTCTCTGAAAGGACTGGTAACTGAGCCACACTGTACCTGCCCCTTCTCCAGCGGCTCGAAGTGAGCTGAATCCCAGACATATTTCTGAGACTCTACATCCTGGGGAAGAAGGAAGCTATGGGAAGGGGCAATTGGGTCAATGCTCCTCCAAGACAGCCTGAGTGGCCACCAGGTTCTTAGGGGTTCTCCCAGGTCCTCTCCAAGGATGGTACTGGCTTCCTCAGCGTGGACGGGAGATGCGGCCCTGTCCCCACGTCGTGGCCCACGCAGCTGTGCCAGGGCAGGGGCAGAGTCCCTGGTAAAGGGTTCTGAAAATGGAAACGTAAACCCTTATGGCCCTAGGCTGAGCCGTGACGAAGAAGGAAATCCTGCCACTTGGGACAACATGGATGGACCTTGACGCATCAGGCCGAGTGAGAGAAGTCAGACAAAGAGGACACGTGCTGCTTGATGCAACTTATCTGTGGAATCTAAAACAGTCAAACCAGTAAAAACAAACAGACAAACAAAGCAGAGAATGAAATGGTGGTCGCCAGGGGATGGCAGTAGGGGGATAGGATTGATGGTGTTTAAGGGTACAAACTTGTAGCAAGGGATTTAATGTTCAGTATATTGAACATGGACAGTAACACTGTCCTATAAGCATGTAATGTGGTAAATATCATTACATTGACTTGTATTAATGTATACAAAGATATCAAAGTAACGTGCTGTACACCTTAAATTTACACAATGTTGCGTGTCAGATTTTTCCAATAAAAATTGGTAATTTGGGGAGGTGATGGGGGAGGTGTTAACTAACTTCGTTATGCTAATCATTTCATAGTATACAAGTGTATCAAAATGTTACTTTGTACACTTTAACAAAACGTTCTATGTCAATTATAGCACAGTAAAGGGGGTGGGGGGATGAAGAAACCCCGGGGCCTCCATTTCCTATGTGAAATGGGCACACTGAGGTGACACCCTCGTGGGGCTGGTTGAATGACTGAGCCAGTGCAGATAGAAGATCTGGCATGGCGTCAGCCTAACTCACATTCAGTGTTATTGCCAAGTGTGAGGTGTAGTTACAGGTGATATGCTCTCAATAACCTACATGAAAACTGTGATGCCAAGCATCAGAGGGGGGTTCCTAGAAGACACAGGGCAGGTCGGGAGCAGAGAGCACCCAGGACCCAGACCACCAACCTCCCTGTCTGCACGCATTCCCTGAACTGCTCCCTCCGCCGGCTCACGTGCCTCAATACCTCCTGAGTAGCAACTATGCATCTGGGCCTGGGAGGGTTTCTGCAGGCAGCTCCTTGGCTTTCACAATAAAAGGATGCCCTCAGGTGAACCGATCAATTGCTGGGACTGTGCCTTGTCTGCCCAAGCTCCCTGGCAGACAGGCGCTACCTGGCTGCAGAAACTCATTTATAACTTAGCAGGCGTCTCTTCTGCAAACGGCAGGGGGGTTGTTCCTAACATGTTTAAAGACGCTTAAGAAGCGTTCGGAAAGTGCAGGCATGGCCTTAAGAATTTTGTCCCCGACAGAGAACCCCTGATGCCTGGCAGCAGAGACAGAGTTGGCAGGAGAGGGAACAAGAGAAAAAAGGGAAATGTTTGTTTTCCCTGCCCTGGAGTGGGGCTCCCTCTCTCCAGACCCACCCCTTCAAGGAGGACTGTGAGGGCTAGTTTTATGTCAACTGGGCTGTGCTGAGAGATGCCCAGAGAGCTGGGAAAATACTGTTTCTGGACGTATCTGTGAGGGAGTCTTTGGACGAGATCAGTATTTCAATCTGTAGACCGAGTAAAGCAGCTCCTCACCATGAGGGCAGCATCATCCAATCCTGAGGGCTGAAGAGAACGAAAAGGCAGAGGGGCGGCAGTTTGCTCGCTTCACCTGAGCTACACAGACCCCAGGACCGGGAAACAGCAATATCAAGTCAAATATGACAGAAAAGGGAGAAATCCCCATTCATTGCACCATATTCAGGGAGAGTATTTTAAACCCATTATCCATACTTTTAAAATTTAATATCTTATTTTTATATTTACCCTGACAGCTACAAAATAGGATGGTTTCGTTACTTTCCATGCTACCCTGAATCTGTGCCAAGGGCACCGTTCAAATACTATAACAAGGTGAGGAAGGAGGAGGCTTAAACTGACTTCGCAGGAGAACTTGAGAATTAGCGGGAGAATATTCACGTCGAAGTCAGCCTTAGCAATGAGCTCCATCTTTGTAGCGAGGGACCGTGGACGCCATCAGCAGCCAGGGCAAAGGAGGTGCAGTTCTGGGTTCATTTCATGAGGGAAAGGGTGACCGAGTCTTAGAAATCGTCAGTTAGCACTTCCCAGGCCCCCTCAGCTGACACGCTCTGAAGCTGCATGTCCAGCAGAGGAAACCCTCATTTCCAGACAGCCGACCCCAGGGACCTAGCGGATGCTATAAAAATGGCCCCTCCTTACAAGGCATTTTTCTGCCAACAACATAAAGTAGCTGCCAGCAGGTGATTCTGTTAAATGACCAGTACATCTCTGTGAAGCCTGTACCAGCAAAGGGACAGCTTGTAAGAGATGCAGCTTATGCTTTGAGCATCCTCGTGCTAAGTGCCTCCCTGGGCAGCAGGAATGCAGCAGCCCTGCCCATTCACAGCTGCACCTTCTCCTTGCCTCTAGCCACTCCACCCACCCTGACATAGCTGCTTCCTCCCGAGAGCAGGGGCTGATGAATTTAAAATACAAAGAAGGCCTAATCAGAGCTGAAAGACAGTAAGAGCGTGGCAGGTTAGTGCCAGGGCTCCTTAGTCAGCAGGAAATGATGTCCATCTAGGTATTCATTATTTCTCTAAGCAGGTCAGGTAGGTTTGAGCATCTCTTTTGTGCCCAGCATTATGTTAAACACGGAGATACAGAAATGACAAAAATATGAAGATTGTCAACACACTAGAAGGTGGGCAGAAAGAGCAGGGGTGAGGCACACAGAGAACTGATGACACATCATGGAAGTCCTGTCACTAAACTCTGCCTGCAGAGAGGGCTTCGGGAACGTCAAATGACAAGGAGCCATGGAAGGCATTTCATGCATGAGTTTTGAGCCTCATCCTGCACATTCCGTGGGTGGAAAGAGAGACACATGAAAGGAGTTTAGAGTGAAGTATGAACAAAGAAGTACCTCCATAAATACCTCTAATACGGTAGTAAAGGGAAAGGGAAGTATTCACAGGATTTCAAAGACTGACTGTGGGCTGGTGTAAGAGCCCTGAAAGGCGCTTCTGTATAACTATACAGGAACATAGTTTACAAGACGTGATGACACATGCTTTTCAGGATCAGTGTTAATGTCTGTGTTAAACAGTGATGTGCCTTTAGTTTTCGAGCCAAATGTAGAACTTCGTTGACCCCAGAGATTACTCTTAAATTTTAGTTACAGGTAAATTTAACTTATTTTAATACAGCCATTTTTCAGACATTCTTAAAGCAGGCATAGATATTAAATTTGCTGAACTCCATCATCAAATATAAGTGTTGCATGTAGTCACTCGTCAACCATTGGAAGAACTTATCATTGCTTGTATTTATGTACATGAATATGTGGGAATGAATATATGAGTAGAAACGATAGTTTGGGAATTCGTAAGGAAACAGGATAATTGCACCCAGGGTCTGATATTAAAATGATTGAAATACCTTGCAAATTTTCCTTTCAATTCAAAAGTCCTTCTGAGAGGACTGGTTTAAATAATTAATCTTTCACAGTCTTAACCTCGGCCGTCACCTATTGGACTGTTCCATGATAACCCACTGCCCCATCTCTCTGGGAGCGTCACACCCTGCTCCGCACTGCACCCCTGGAGAAGGTGTGTTGGCATCAAGTGGGAGGGGTTAGGAGTCTGGCCGGAAGCAGTTTGAGTACGAGTCCACCTTTGGAGAGCACACAGCGTTGACTGAGCGCGTGAGTGCAGGGCATTGCCTTTCAGAAAGCTGCTCACCAAAGCCATCCTGTTAAACGTGCGAGGCATAAAAAAGAAATCTGAAGAGGATAATTTATCGTTCAAGCTCTCCTGCGTGCAGCCCTCACAGTGCATGACAGTCATGTGGAAAGCCTGTTCCTGGGCCTCAACATGCTCATTTAATTGATCTGGCGTGGGCCTCAGGCATCAGTATCCTTCCCAAGCTTTCTCGATTATTCCAGTGAGCACTCGGGGTTGAGAACCACCTCTGCAGAATGAGAGAGGGAACAGCACATGGCCCCGTGCTCCCAAGTTGGAATCGTCACGGAGGGTAGTTCAGTGACAAGTAACTATGGCAAGAGAAGCAGAGGGATTGGATTGGATTGGATTGGATTGGACAAACTGGAATTAAAGGCCCTGCATCATCTCGTTTTACAGGAAGGACAAAGGTCCTCGTAAGCAGGGTGTATGATTCCTACAAATCCCACTGTGAAGTGCCACGTATTACCCAGCCCCACACTCCTCTGTGGCTGATTCACTTTCCCGTGATAACTTTAAGCCCCCTCAGTCACCCAGCCACGCGCTGAACAGTTTATATGTGCTAAATATTCGGTCAGGCGCTAGAGATACACAGATGAATTAAAGAATTCAGGAGTGAATGTGCAATTATAATGCAAGGCAGTGAATGTCATGACACCTCCAAGGCGATGGGGATTAAGCATGGAAAATAGGTTCTGACTATAACGGCGTCAATTCATCACAATTTGGAAAGCATGCCCTATGTTTACTTTTGGGCAAGTCAGTCTCTAGCAGTTAACAGCCAAGTAAACTTGGACAAGGTCTGCGTCTCCTGCAGCATCACTCCCCTCTTCAGTACATCCACACGAGGCTCTTTCGTGCCCCAAGTTTTGCTTGTGTGAGGACCAAGGACGGCTGTGGAGAATGAGAACTTACCATGTGCTCTTAATATTATCACTTTATGAAACAAAGAGAGCCGTTAGGTGTTGACATCATCTTCATGATCTTACTGACTACTAAAGTATGTGTATTTAGACATGAAAGATGTGTATTTTATTCACGACTGCAAAAAAAAAAAAATGAAAAGAGTCCTCATGGAGGGAAGCACTCCTGAGGTGCCCGTTCCTGGGGCCATTTATTACCCAGCAGCGCTGGTCTGACTTTCCTACATCATCTGCCATTGCATAAACGTAATGAGTATCATCTCCTAGCGGCACAATTTTGGGTTTAAACTCCAAGTGTCCCTTAGATAGTATTACTTTCTGTGATTGCTTCATAAATTAGGCAGTTGAAATTTATGATTGAAGTATTAGGTAATTTGCCTGCAAACGTGAAGTAACCCAAGCATCTTTCTGAGGGAATGTTTATAGGAAACCGTGGCTTCAGTTGCTTCTGGCCTGTCTTGGTTTAGGAACTCTCCTAAATGAAAGCAATTTTAACCAGTCAGGAACTTTCAAAGGTCCTCATGACCTAGTGTGAGAAAGTGCCTTTTCCATGAGGCTTCCTGATACCTGAAACACTGGGGTCAGTACTCAAATCAAGGAGGTTTAGAGATGGAAGAAGACACCTACGTTGCTTAAGCACCCGAAGCGTAGTACTCTCTGTTCCATTACCCAGCCTCCTTCTTCATAGGACTGCCTACTTCACTGAGAGCATATTCCATGCTTACTCTGGCCTGGCACTCATCCTGCCCCTCCACGTAGGCTCCACGAGGACAGGGACATCATTCTGATCACATGGCATCCTCCAGTATCTAGGTCAATGCCTGTACCCTGAAAACTCACTAGACATCTATTGACTAAAGGAATCAATGGAACCAACGTTCTAAATGAAAACTTAAGTTTGGATTAAGAGTTCAAGGCTCTGGGCATGATTGTGCCATTTCTTGGCTCTCCCCAGTTGAACGGAAAAGGACTTAGAGCAAACTGCCAAACTTGGGGCGGTCTCACAGATCACGTCAGCCCATTTCTCCTGTAGTGTTTCTGTTCTTCCTTCATCCACAAAACCCAGGTTTTTCTACATTTTCTGCCATCACTCATAGAATTCTGTCTTTCCTGGCCTTGAGCAAAGAAACTGGTGTGGATTCTTTCACCTTTCTCATAGGTTCTTTGTGTGAGGGATAGAAGCAGGACGGGGAAGAAATGGATATCCTTCCCCTTTGTTCTCTGCTAAGGAATTCAGTTAAGAAATACTGATTCTGCACGCCACTTTTCAGACAGTGTTATAAGTTCTCGGTTGTTAATTCCACCACAGACATTAAGAACAATTTCACTACTAGGGAGTAACATTCAAGAATTTTAGACATTGGATTCAATCTTAGGGCTGTAAAAAAAATACATGTAATATACCTATGGTTTAATCGAAGATTTCCTTGGATTTTTCTGATGAAACTCCTCTCTTCCCGTCTCCTGTGGTCCTGATCTAGACTAACTGACATAGAGATGTGGACATCTATCTGGGAATATGCCCCAGCATAGCGTGATGGGAAAAGAGCAATGAACACCGTGGCGAAACTCTAGTAGATAGAGGATTGCCAATTCTAACTTCAAATTTTTCAGAATTTAGCACGTTTACAGGTGTTGAATAATTTCTGAAAAACTTCAGCAATCCCAAAACACTCATTTGTAAATTCAGTAAATAGTTGCTATTTTCATATCACATGCTGAGCAAAAAATGAATGAATATTTTGAAGAGCTAAGAGAGGGAAAAAAAGAAAGGAACAAGTAACATCCTTGAAAAAAGAAAGGTAAACAAAACTTCCTGTCAAAATACACCACTGTTTGCAGTCACTAGTCCTCTATGTTAATAGCTCTGTTACCATTTCCAATTCTGTTCAGTGTTTGTGGGATCAAATGTGTTTCCATTTTTATGCACATATTTTATATTTTATCATAATGACTGAATACTAAATGTTTCACTTACTTTGCAAAAATTATCATACTCTTGAAGAAGTGCATTTAAAGATAACTACCACCCACAGTTATTCTAGGTCTTATTCAGGCCCTGAGAATTTCTCCATAAAAATCTCGTCAAAAACAGTGATTTGCTTTGCATTTGTTGGCATTTTGCTGAAAGCGACTGCAGATGGTGCCACCTTTTGATGGCAGGAGATGAATGTGAAGTTTAGAAAATGAAATGAACATTTTTCATAAGGGACCATTCGGGAAAAGATCTGTGTTTGAATGAGTACTGAACACCTTCACCGTACTTCGTAGCCTGTGATATCTTCAGAGCCTTGGGTAGCTTGAGAGAGAGCTTCTGTGGAGCTCATCGATCTCCAAGGAGACATATTTAAAATTGATTTAAAGTTAGAAAATGCTTTAACTCTTTTCCTGATCCCATTCTTATTTTACAATTTTGTAAGGTATTTAAAAGTTATAAATATTGAAAAGGATCTTGGTGTTGGAATTACAGAAATTTTATTCAGATATTTTTGATGCCTTAGAAGAGATCTAAACATGGATAATAAACTTTTTTTTCAATTTGTAAAGTCACTCTCAAAACCTGAACGCTTCCATCGTAACCTCAGACAACTTCAGAATGGTTCACGTTTAACTGCTTTACTGGGCTGAACAGTTAAACTATTCAGAATTCCTTAATTATTTTGTGCCTTGAAGCTATTGATACTCAGCAGGGTTAAATCACCATAGTTCCTTAAAGTCATTAAGTTGACTGTGAAGAGCCCCCAGGCTGTATATGACAATGAAAGATTCGATAGGGACGTTATTTTTTCTTTACCCTCCAGGAGTTTAAAAATTCAGTTTGATGTCAGTAGTTAAAGAAGATGGCAAAAGAGCACAAGAGCAGCATGTTTTTTCTACAAGGATGAGAGCCAGTCTGTTATAAGTTGGAAAATGAGTTCATACGAAATAGGAATAAGTAGGAAATGTAAAACGTAGACGTGTATGTACACAAAGAAAGTCACTTCAGTATTTCAAACATATCTGTCAATATGGAGATTTCTGGTAAGGGAATAGTCATAGTTAACAAAAAGATTCGGAATCTTGGATAATGAGAATCCAGTGCTTTCTTTTCCACTTCACTGTACACTCAAAAATGTCCTGGGACGTTCATGACAATGAGCATTCTCCTGCTGTCCCTCTATCAGGATACCATCTAAGTGCCTCAGAAAACTGTAACAATGACACCAAGAGCCCTGGCCAGGGAACATGTGGACAGCTCCTGTAGGACAGGAGGTCTTTAATGGGAAGGTGGCTATAGTACAACCAGCTCGTGCTGAGCCCCAGAGCAGGCGTTTTCTTCGTTGATGGTGAAGGTATACCCAGCCCAGCCCACGGCTGTTTCATAACAGAGAATAATTCCCAGCCACTGTACCCTCCTGATGATAAGGAAAATAGATGGTGTCTTAGTCAGCTCAGGCTGCTGTAACAAAATACCACAGCCCTGGAGGTTTACAAACAACAGAAATGTATTTCTCCCAGTTCTGGAGGCTGGGAATTCAAGGTCAAGATGCTTGCAGATTTGGTGTCTGGTGAGGTCTTTCTTCCTGGTTCACAGATGACGTCTTCTCTGTGTGTCCTCACGTGGAGGAAGGGGTGAAGGAGCTCTCTGGGGTCTCTGTTATAAGGGCACTGGTCCCATCATGGGAGATCCACCCTCATTGTCCTCATCACCTCCCAAAGGCCCCATCTCCACACACCATCACATCAGGGGTTAGGATTCTAATGTATGACTTTGGGGGACACAAACTTTGAGACCACAGCAGACGAGCTGCAGCTTTTCTTGTGCAAAGGATTCAGATTCTCCCTGATATGATTGTCCAGCTAGTAGATCTACCACTTTCCCCATCACCAAACTCAGAGCCTGTCAGTTCTCAACAGTTGAGAGTGAGGAGAAAGGAAAACAGAGGCCTCGATACATTGATCCTGGTGCCAGGGACCCCAGGAACCCTCAGAAGGCATCTCCTCTCCCCAGAAAGACTGGCCCCATGTTCCCTTTGTCCTGTCACCTGGACCCCCCCCCCATTTCTCCAATGTCTTCACCTAGTTACTCTTAGTCATTATTCTTTCCATCTGAAGCTATGAACAAGGGGGTGGAATTAAAGAGCTTCGTAGTAATAAAATTATCATTTAAGAAGTATTTCACTTAAATTTTAAAGTTTATTTCATTAAAATTGGTAATAAATGCACATACTATAAAATTCAAAAGTAACAGAAGAAGTACCATTATCTTTCCTTTCATCTGGTCGCCCAGCTCACCTCTGCAGAGTTAAATATTGTTACTCATTTCTTATGTATCATCAAAGGATTAATTTTAAAAGTAAATAGTAATTTTGACAGAGGAACTGTAATTTTATTTTTTCATTTATACATTGAGAAGAAATGACTATAATCTTTTAAAAGGAAGCTCTAAAAAAATTGAAAATTAATACATATATATTCTAATATTATTCTATAAATATGAATGCATGTATTTTTACATATACATCCTACACTTATCCAAGTAAGTGACATTCAAGGATCTTCAGTCAAAATAATTGTAATGATTAAATTTTATTGGAAAGATTAGTTAAAATACATATTATGTCTTAGATATAAAAAATTAAAATGGGGAGTATCAGGTTTTTTTAAAAGGCAACAAAGATTTATTTTTAATTTCTCAAGCAGGATTTCCTCTGTCTCTTGGGGACATTTTGGGTCAACTGTCTTGTTATCTTCTCCCCCACTGTCAGATCTGTCACGGTAATCTTTATTCACATTCTCAGATCATTTTTCATTAAACCCAAAGGCCTTTCCCCTGACAGTGGTAAGAGTCAAGCCCTTCTCTTGTGCCCCCAATACCTAATCAATGTCCCAGATATACTGCAAGCTGGGGTTTTTCTCCAGAGTCAGCAAGGCTAGTTTAAAAGAAGTCTGCTTGATCTTCCTTGGTGGCGCAGTGGTTAAGAATCCGCCTGCCAATGCAGGGGACACGGGTTCGAGCCCTGGTCCGGGAAGATCCCACATGCCGCGGAGCAGCTAAGCCCATGCGCCACAACTACTGAGCCTGCACTCTAGAGCCCACGAGCCACAACTGCTGAGCCTGTGTGCTGCAACTACTGAAGCCCACGCGCCTAGAGCCTGTGCTCCACAACAAGAGAAGCCACTGCATTGAGAAGCCCGCGCACCTCAACAAAAAGTAGCCCCCGCTCGCCGCAACTAGAGAAAGCCCGCGCGCAGCAACGAAGACCCAACGCAGCCAAAAGTTAAAAACCTGCTTGTTGCATACAAATACAGTGCAGACAAGTGGCTTCCTCATTCTTATATACGAAATCAAGATGTCGAGGGCTCTCTGAAGCTGTGAGTGGTGCCCTTACTTCCCAGTCTCCCTTAAATAGTTGAGAATCAGCACTGAGGACGGCCGTGGAAATCACTAGCATGGCTAAAGCCCCTCCAAGCCCCCCTTCTCGCCCCTGGATTAAGTGACCAAGCACCTAGTTACCGGCAGAGGGAGACAGTTTGCAGTGCCCCCACCTGAAAGCTGGGAGGGGAGTGCGCTGCCACTTTTGAGGGGAGAGAAGGGAGATCCCATGAGGCTGGTAGAGCTCCTTCTCCTCCTGCGGGAACATGGGGGGCGGGGGGGGAAGGGTGCAGAGTAAACACAGGATAAGGACTCAAACCACAACGCACACATTCAGGAACACCCTAAAAGGAACAGGCATTTTAGGGATTACTTCCTTTACTTCAAGTAGTATTCGATATACGCACAAGCTATGTATTATCCATTTGCACCCCAAAATCCTACCCCACCTCCAAGAATGTAAATTCCCAATTTTAGAAAAGACTGGTGAATAAAATAAATTATCTGAAAATATCAAAGAATGATATTCATTTACTCATATTAAGCTTCACGACGTGTTAGGCCGTGTACACACATCGCCTCATTCGTGTCTGTGGGAGAGGCAGGTGAAGGGTCAGGGTCGGTTCACAGTTGAGGAAAATACGGCCAGGGCACTGGGAGCCCTGCTGACATTTCACAGCCACGGAGCGCCGCGTTGCTAGTGCCCCATCGAGACCTCCCATCTTTGCTTCCCGGCTCTCTTATTGCAGTTTGGCGTGTGGACAATGACCCCATAAACACGAATTTACCCCAAAGCACAATTAAACAACTGAGAAGTACAGAATCTAACCCCAGGGTTATAAACATTTTTTGTACCGTTAATGTGCCTTTCAACTTCAGAATCAAAATTATAACATGATTTTTAGTTAGGACTGATGGTTACCATTCCAGTTGAACCAAAAGGAGACCAACTCAGCTGCTTTTCTGTCACACGATTTCTGCCTGGGTTATATCTCCATTTGATGCAAATATAGCAGAGTATAAATCTATAGGTGAGCGTTAATTAGCACGGACTGTGTACCAGTTACCCGACGATGGGCCACCGCGTGTGCAAATAGCGTGTGTTGACTGACGTACTCTCACAGCAACTCCAGGACATAAGGACCATCCCTATTCCTATTTTAGATAATTTCTGTTTTCGGCACAGAGCCTTAGACAGGACCTGTTAATTGCCCAAATCATGCAGCTGAAGATACGAAGCCAAGAATTCAGACAGAGCGGCTCCAGACTTTGGACATTTAATGGAGATCTGTCAAGGGGTGATGCCAGCCGTCTACTTCTTGACTTGCCAGATGGGCAGACAGCTGAAATAATCCCAAGATACAGCGTTTCAATGTGAGTGAAGACAGTAGAAAGACAGGACGGGCTGATTACTTCTCAGGTGTTTTTCATGGTAAACCGCACCCCCCATTAGGCAGAAAAGTTGCCGTATTTCTCTCTCCCCTTTACATGGAGATTCAGGCTACCCTTTCCATGTAGCCCACCCGTCTCCCCAGATTGCCACCAACACCTCCCCCTGCACACCGAGTGGTCAGAAGGGACATGCTCTTCACAATGTCATCACCTGGCAGAGAGTGGCGAGCCAGGTGCCCAGAGCCCACGACCTCTCGGGAGAGGAGGTGGCAGTGGGCACCGGGAGCCTCCAGTCCCACACACCCTGTTCATCCACCTTCCTGCACACCCCGTGCACCTCCTCGTGGGCACCACAGTGCACCAGAGTGTGGCATTTAATTTTCTGCAGTCCTTCTCATAACATCTAATGAAAATATAAAGAAAATACAAACTTCAGGTTGCTTTTTGTTTAGTTTCGTGTGCTCTGTTTGTTGCTAAAGCCATTAACAGAACTCTTGGAGACTGATGGGTACACGCTGTCAGTTTAGAGGGAGTCACGAGACGGAGACAGAAGAGGATGGCCTTGGAGCTCTTGGTGATGGGGAAGCAGCAGTGGGAAAGTTTACATTATTTCTCCTCTTTTAATTCACTGACTTCATTCAGAGAGGCTGGGGTACACTTTCCTGCCATCCTTCCTGCCTCACAGCAGCCCCACAGGCCTCTACGGGCTCTGTGATATCTTCTCTCTGTTCATCGCACCAGCAAATCCTACATAGAAAAGAATCTTACAGTAAAACTCAGTAACTAAAAATTTGCTCATAAATTTCAGCATAGAACTGAGATGTGTTTCCAAAGGACCACAAAAACCTTAAACTGAAATGAACATGTCACTGCAGTCCTGTGTATTAAGCAGGGAAAGGTATAAGGCAAAGTGGTGAACAACAGATAAAGTGATTCATTTGCTACATGTACAGTGATCATCTTCACATTGTCCTTCCCAGTCGAGACAGAATCAAACCTTAGAAACAGTCCCCTCTTCTTCGTCCCACACGGGCTGCTGTACGTGATAAGTGCAAACCCATATTAGAGTCTGGAATCAAGGAAGGGACTATGTCACAGGGTTTATGAAATCTTCAGGGGCTTCTTATTTTTGCCTTCATCTCTGTGTCTCCGTTTGAAATATTCAGGCTGCGTATTAATAAGGAGGATGTCTCAAAACTCTCTTGAGCATTCCCTTCCCCCAACAAAGAGTCATCTGCTCACTTTTCTGGCACTCTCCCCACCCTGTCACCGTGACCTGCTCCTGGACCACCTGCAGGCGTGCGGTGTCTGTGAGGCCCACAGAGCTCTGAGCCCCTGTGGACAGGAAGCTTTTCTTCCTCTGCATCCCACCGCTGGGCACGTTCTAACCATCCAGTAAGCATCCATTGAATTAATGGCTTTCTTTGTTTGCTCATCAGTTAGTTCTTAAGTGACCACATGGGGGTCAACGTGGGCGTCACGGTGTCTTCTTTCCTTGAATGTCTCTTCTCTCCCAAGATGTCCGTGGCCCGTCCTGACTTATCTTCTCTTTGCTGCTTCCCTGCAAGTCCCTCTGCAGTGTTTTCCTTCCTCTCATCTTAGGACCTCAAGCAAGTGAAAAGCTGCAGAGAACCTGCTTCCAAAAATGCCTGTCCAGAATTCAAGGATGGGTCTCTTGTCAGCATAACTTTCCACATATAATGAAAATTCACCTCCTAGATCATCCCTTCATAATTCCATTCAGAGTAGACTAAATTTGTTAAATATTCTCAATCAATATGACCCAAGTGTATAAGTTCTTCACGGATATTTAGGAGTTTCAAGAGCGCCATAATTATTGATGGAAAGAGACAACGTGATTAGAGAAAAGTAATTTTGACTTACTTACTAAACCTGAAATTTTCTAGCCATGTGACCCAGGTCTCAATGTCATGTTCTGTACCATGAAAACGTTGGACTACATGATTTTCTGGGTTCTCCTGGTACTAAAGTCCCACAGTTGATTAGAACATATTTCTAAAAGATAACCAAAGGAATTATTTTTCAAACATATATAAATCATATGTAATATAGCAATTAAATCAGATCAATACACTTAAAATTTTGATCTAAGTGATTTGTCAATGAAGCATTATTTAAATATTTTACAGAAGTGTATAATAAGGTATGCTGGTGTTGCTTATTTATATTATTTAAGAAATTACTGTTGTGAATAAACGTCGCTATTCTGCCACAACTTAAATATCCGTTATAAAAAGACTCAACATTTTTATCCCTTAAGCAGCTAAACACGAGGTTTAGAGGGAGTTTTTCACAAAAACTTTCACAAGTGACAGCAGATCCTATGTTGCCCCCTCGTCCATGGGGGGCACCTCCCTGTAGCTAGAAATCAGCCCCAAAACTCCTCATGTGTAAATCTTATTTTCCAAGCACAATGTCTGGGGGATTCTTCCGTATTGTCTGTGCTTTCCAGAGAAAATTATTTTCCTCTTGGAAAGCAAAACTTCCCATGAAGAAGAAAATCAATTTTTGAAAATATAATAAGCAATGCACGAATGCTTAGCTCACCCATCAACTCTGAATGTCTGACTGTTAACAAAATTGCAGCGCAGTACTAATTTACAAGGCAACAAGAGAACTCACTCTCAAAGAGGCAAAAATTGGGAAAAGCTAATAGCCATAGTGTTGTGAGAGGCCTGAGAAAGCTTTTGTGATTTCAAAAGTCCTGCCTACAGCTTAAAAGATCCCCTAAGTGTATGGTAGTGGGTGGGTTCCTCCTTCCAGCCCAGGAGTTTTCTCCAGATGTTGTGTCCTCTGCAGACAAACAGCCTCCCGGGCTAGAGGGCCCTGGTACAGGGAGAAGCCTGAAAGCTTCAGCTCTGTATCTGCCCTTGAATGCCCCTCCCATCAGGATGGGAATACAGAGTGTGTACAACATCCTGGTACCCAACGGGGCATAGCTGAGGCCCACAGAGGGCAGGCCTCCTAGGTCAGGCGGTAAGGACAGGCTTGTGATGGGCAGGTGGGGCCCCGGCTCCTGGGGCAGGTACCATCACACCCCACCACATCGCCCATCGACACACAGCCCACCACCTCAAGATGACAAGCTGACTGGCCCAGGCCAGGTCGACATTTTTTCAAAGCTAGAAGATTTCTTTCAAAAACACATCCATTAATGAGCCCTTCTTTTTTTTTTTTGACCCCTATTCGTGTGGCTCCACTACCATCTGCCTTTGTTCTCCTCTTGCAGTTGACTGACTTTCGCTGCCTCTCTGAAGCTTTTGCTAATTGATGGTTTCTGTTTCCTTCTGATTTCAACTTTTATATATTTTATCCTTGCCCCACCTGACCTCACAGCTGCCACTGTATAGCTTCTATCAGCTCTTGGTTTCTGCCTCTTTTTTAAGATGTTGGGGGTAGGAGTTTATTAATTAATTAATTTATTTTTGCTGTGTTGGGTCTTCGTTTCTGTGCAAGGGCTTTCTCTAGTTGTGACAAGCAGGGGCCACTCTTCATCGCGGTGTGCAGGCCTCTCACTATCGCAGTCTCTCTTGTTGCGGAGCACGGGCTCCAGACGCACAGGCTCAGCAGTTGTGGCTCCCAAGCCTAATTGCTCCGCAGCATGTGGGATCCTCCCAGACCAGGGCTCGAACCCGTGTCCCCTGCATTAGCAGGCAGATAATGAGCCCTTCTTAAGTAGACCTGATTGATATTTTAAAACCTATAGTAGGACTTAGCAGCCAAAGACAAAACATTCTTTAGCGATAATTTACATTTTATAACATAATTGCTGCCTCTATTAAACTTGAAATATTGTATGCATACATATTTATTGATATGCCTTTATAGAATCTGTATTTTCATTATACTCTTACGATGGTAGGGTATGTAGAAATGCCAACTTATTTCACATAAATGTGTGGTGAAAATAAAAAAGGGCAAAATCCCAGAAAATCCAATTTATTCAATTATTTTATCAAAGCTACAGGCATTGTGAGTTCCTCAGTAAGGTTCTAAGAAAATGTGTGCTTTTGAAGTCTTTATTCTTCTGGGAAGTGATTTCTAACTGGGTAGGCCCGTCTTAGGCAGTTCCAAAGAAATTCCAGTTTAAAACGTTGAAGGAAGTCTTTCCAGATCCAACACCTGACCAAAATATCAGAGTATATTTGTCTTGAAAACGTGAGCAAAGAGCAAATAAAAATGTTAGTTTTAAAACATCGGAAATCTGAGTGTCATTCTGAGGTCACATCTATAAATATGGACCTCATCAGCTAAGTGACATGGGATGAGCTAAAGCTTGAGCAGCGTGGGGGAAAAATGTTGAAACTGGCTAATTTTCTGCTAAAGGATCGATCACCTTGCAAAGTCCAAATATCATCCAACTTGTTCGCTGAATGCAGAGATAGACTCAAATATTTTGTATGCAACTAAAAATGTGTTCCAACTATAAGACTGTCATGATTTAAATTTGCAGAAGAAACAGGGTAGATAATTTGATATTTTAGGGACACTTGCCAAGCTCTCGCTATGCGACTAGAGATGTGATTTTTCCCCAGTCCTTTCCCCATGGCTCACTTCGTCTTAGAAAGCTTCCTAATTTCCCGAGCGCTTGTTAAGCCCCAGCCTCTGTGCTCAGCGCTGCCCACCGATGCCGGGCGGGCTAGGCAAGCGTCCCCAGGGCCAGGCCCCCTGTGCTTCCTGAGCTCACAGCGTCTGGCCCTTTGCGTCCAGGCCTCACCCACGCTAGACGCCTTATCACACTGCCCTGTTCCCCGTGAGGCCCTTGAAGATGCTATTTTCTCTGACGAGAAAGCTGCCCTCCACCTCTCCACGCCAAGTTGATTCCGTCTGGTCCCTCAGAGATCACGGGTAAGGTCACGTCATTTCCAGAGGGGATGCTGTGATCGTTCAGACTAGGTCAACGCCCAACCCCCATCCCCGCAGGGGATGTATATATGACAATCCTAATCTCCCAGTTCGTCCCACCCTCCCTTCCCCCGTGTCCACATATCCGTTCTCTACGTCTGCATCTCTATTCCTGCCCTGCAAATAGTTTCATCTGTACCATTTTTCTAGATTCAACACATATGCATAATATATGATATTTGTTTTTCTCTTTTTGACTTATTTCACTCTGTATGACAGACTCTAGGTCTGTCCACCTCACTACAAATGACCCAATTTTGTTCCTTTTTATGGCTGAGTAATATTCCATTTTATATATGCACCACATCTTCTTTATCCATTCGTCTGTCGATGGGCATTTAGGTTGCTTCCATGACCTGGCTATCGTACATAGTGCTGCAATGAGCATTGGGGTGCATGTGTCTTTTTGAATTATGGTTTACTCTGGGTATATGCCCAGTAGTGGGATTGCTGGGTTGTATGGTAGTTCTTTTTTTAGTTTTTTAAGGAACCTCCATACTGTTCTCCATAGTGGCTGTATCAATTTACATTCCCACTGACAGTGCAGGAGGGTTCCCTTTTCTCCACACCCTCTCCAGCATTTGTTGTTTGTAGATTTTGTGATGATGGCCACTCTGACTGGTGTGAGGTGATACCTCATTGTAGTTTTGATTTGCATTTCTCTAATAATTAGTGATGTTGAGCAGCTTTTCATGTGCTTCTTGGCCATCTGTATGTCTTCTTTGGAGAAATGTCTATTTAGGTCTTTCACCCATTTTTTGATTGAGTTGTTTGTTTTTTTGATATTGATTTGCATGAGCTGTTTGTATATTTTGGAGATTAGTCCTTTGTCCGTTGATTCATTTGCAAATATTTTCTCCCATTCTGAGTGTTGTCTTTTTGTCTTGTTTATGGTTTCCTTTGCTGTGCAAAAGCTTTGAAGTTTCATTAGGTCACTGATGGGGTTTTGATATGAGTCTGCAAGCAATTGATTTATTATGGTCTTTGTGCAGTCAAACCTCTCTGCTAATGATAATCTGTATTTGCAGCCGCTCCCCAGCACTAGCATCAGCGCCTCAGTTCCACCTCAGGTCATCAGGCACTAGATTCTTATAAGGAGCACACAACCTAGGCCCCTCGCATGCGCAGTTCACAGTAGGGTTCACGGTCCTATGATAATCCAGTGCCGCGGCTGATCTGACAGGAGGAGGAGCTCAGGCGGTAACGTGAGCGATGGGGAGCAGCTGTAAATACAGATGAAGCTTTGCTTGCTCGCCCTCTTCTGGCTCCCCTCCTGCTGTGCAGCCCAGTTCCTAGCAGATACCGGTCCGTGGTCCACGGGTTGGGGACCCCTGCCCTAAGGGACAGGCAACGGGTCGACAAACAGCAGGGATGCCCCTCTAGACTCCTGGAGAACAACCGTTTCTCAGAAGACTTCCTGTTATTTGAGGTTTGCTCCCAAATGATTCTTCAGGTTCAGACATAACTAAATGTTTGCTGATAGGAAATTGCCATGAACAACAATTAGCTAATGCTAATGATCAAAGCAGTAGTAACAGGAGGAAGAGGGTAAAAATACAGTGAGATGTCATCATTTCAGCCATCTCCAAATATGAATCACTCTCACCCCCCGACAAATGCAGAGCTCAGATCAGTAACTCCACTATGATCCCTTAGTTACGTTTCCGTAATAGACTTACATGATGAAAATAGAAAAGCCAATGAAAGGGAGTCAGAGCCGTTGATTGAAATGCTGACTCTTTCTGGTCAGCACGAAATCTCCTCAAATCCCAGTTTCCCCGTCTGTGAAACAGAGATGGTCATCTCCGTCCTAAATATCCTGAAAGGCTGGTGTGATGATCAGATTAGCTGGTGCGTCTGGTGCCCTAAACTGAGAGACTGTTCCACCATCCGCTCACGGGGCTGAGGTAGCGCCTCTCCGTGGCTGAACAAGCTTGTTCTTAGCGAGCTGACTCACCAGGAAGCACATCAAGCGTATATTTTTTAATGTTTGACTAAATATCAATAAATGTCAATAAGTGAATGAAACCATCAGGATGATCATCATGGTTTTTCCAGGATTCTGTCACATATACCCAGAGATGCTACTTCCCTTCAGTGGCTGTGGGTTTGTCCAGCCCAGACACCCTTCCTTGCACCTCTGCACCCACCCGCAGCCCGGGCACCCTTCTGCAGCCCCCATCGTTCCACTCACCCCGCTGCCCTGGGCCTGCCCCACCTCTAGATGACAAGGTAAGGTCAAGAACAACTTATTCATCTTTGAACTTTCCCACCAACACAGGTTGGAAACAGTAGAAACTCCATAAATGTTTATTGAACAGAGGTAAACTAAAAATTTAAGTCATGGGCTCAAAAAACAAATTATTTGATGTGTCATATTAAAATCTTTCAAATATCTGATACTTGATTAACAGTTTACAGTGAAAATGCTGACAATAAACCTAATTAAACCATTCCTAGGAAACCAGGCTATTAAAAAATTAGCTTTTTTCCCCTGCTTTCCCAATTTTATGTGCCCATAATCTAATTGTCCATGCCGATTTCTTAACCATCGTAATTTCAATATTGGCCTACCCATAACAATTTTCAAATTACCCTGTCCTTCTTATTAGGCACAAACTATATTTCAAAACCTGTTTCAAGAAAATAATAATCTCTTAATAAATTACAATTGAGTCTAAGTTGTCATGTTCAGATATTAGAGACAGTCCTTTACTATTTGGTCAAGTTTTGACAATTGCAGATCTTGCAACCCAATCATAAAACTTGGTCATAGATGATAACCACCTGTCAAATATATCACCATTCTCTGGTTTCACTAAAATATTAATCTGTTTTTCCATTGTGAATATTTTCAGTGTTCTGGTTAGAAGGCTTTTCCTTATTAACAGTGACATTGGCCATGAATTCTGCATTTCTGCGATGTTGCGATTTCCGTGCAGGTGCTAACATGCATGTAAATATACTTAAGGGCACGTCAGCATAAGGCAGCGCAGTTTCAAGTGCAAAATCATAAAACACAAGTCTTCTGTGTTTGGGGATGAAAGCTTGCCCTGAAGTATGTGTGTATCAGTAATAATATCACTTGTATTTTACCTTAACTGGGCTCGTTTTAGCGCTCCCAGGTACGCAGTGATGGTTTCTCTCCTGATTTACTGGTGCCTTGGTATGAAAATCACCTCCTAGTGGCACCAACATGGTAAATAGAAAATGTCATCCACTATGAATGCAAACACAATTTTAGAAGCCCTGAGGTCAGTGGAATTCTGGGGGAGAGGACTCCCATCAAGGCTGGTCCCGCACAAAAGCCTCACCCTAAGCCAGGGCGAGAGCTGGTAACCATGACCAGGACACACATGGTGGTTGCATCCCTTACGACGTGAAGCCTGCTGCATTGTCTGGACAGTTTAAGGCTCCTTTTCCTGACATTGTCGTAGTAATTACAGCCTATTTTCAAACTCTCACCAAGTGACATTTTAAAAAATTACTTCAGATGGCACCGTGAAACTCCTTTGCTGTTTATTACCCGACGACTGGAATCAATTTATTTGTCTCCCATCTCACAAGGCAGAGCTATTTCTGGGATTGCTGCAATTATCAGGTGGATATGTAGAAAACGGAAATTCTGTTGCCGCTGGATTGCTTTTCTCTTTTAAAATTAAGTCTGATAGTTTGATCTTGAGTGAGAAAATCAAGACCCTTTTTTTTTTTTTTTGCGGTACGCAGGCCTCTCACTGTTGTGGCCTCTCCCGCTGCGGAGCACAGGCTCCGGATGCGCAGGCTCAGCGGCCATGACTCACGGGCTCAGCCACTCCCGCGGCATGTGGGATCTTCCCGGACCGGGGCACGAACCCACGTCCCCTGAATTGGCAGGCGGACTCTCAACCACTGCGCCACCAGGGAAGCCCAAGACCCATTTTTAAATAATGAAGATTATGTAAACGGTAACTGAAATGGTTGCTTCTCATTTGATAAAAAATGAATAACGGAAAATTAGCAGACCTGTGTCTTTTATCATATTACTTTAAATATGAATTTACTGTGAACTGGTGTCGTGTGTATTTAATGAAATGGGATACTATAAAGGAAACGTTGAGAAGAGAACACTGAGATGCTGGCACATAGTGAGAGCTCAAGAGATTGTATGTAGTGTACATGCAATTACCTGTGTAACAGTACGTGAACTTTATATTTACCTGGACTTTATGGGAAACTTGAGCAGCACTTCTTTTTTTTTTAATAGTTGATTTATAATATTGTGTTAGTTTCAGGTGTACAGCAAAGTGATTTGGTTATACATATATATGTATATATCTTTTTAAAATTATTTTCCATTATAGTTTATTAACAGATATTGAATATAGTTCTCTGTGCTATACAGTAAATTCTTTTTGTTTATTATATATATTGTAGTGTGCATCTTCTCATCCCATAGTCCCAATGTATGCCTGCCCCCTTCCCCTTTGGTAACCGTAAGTCTCTTTCTATGTGAGCAGCACGTTTATGCAGCATAACAATAAACCTGTTTCTGAAATATAATGAAATAGTATTCTTTGAAATGAAAAGTTAGAAATTTGAAGTCTTAAATGTTATGATTTCTGTACCGAAAGTGTTTTCCTTGATTGCAGTGATTTCATAAAATGCCGTAAGGAAAATAAGGTGCTCTTTGATCAGCTTCCTTCAGGTTGGTTTTACAAGAGTGTGTGTGTGCAGCAACACAACTGAGCATTTAATCTGGAAATCTCTATATTCAGGTGGGGTAGGGGGCTTTTACAGGGTCACAGGGACCTTCACTATCCCTCACATTTTATCACCTCTTCCTCCATCCCAGACACTCTTGTGGCATCTGTTCATTTAGATGGTTTTAAAACTCCTGTTTAAACATGCCGTCCCAAGACTGTGCAGCGACATGACATGCTTATGATAGAAGCATGAACTTAAAAAAGCAGGAAGCTAAGTGGTGTATGAATGGTAATTGCAGTGATCACAGAGTGCCTAAAGAGAAATGGGCAAAAATGTTCGGTATTTACAAAATTCCTGTAAGGTTGTGTTCATCTCGAAAGTTAACCAGTTGGCTGAGAAGCTCACCAAAGAGCCCGAGGTCCCGGCCACAGGCACTCTCAGACCTGACCTTGAGGATGAGCAACACCCCTGCAACGCTGAATCCCACACTCAAGGTGCAGCCCAAGCTTTGCTAGAAAGATCCTTAAAATGTGAAAAGGTGTCGGGCTTCCTGGAGCTCAAAGTCCTTAGAACAGCCAGTCTTTGGAAGGAAATTTGCAGTATATTCCCAGGAGGAGCCTGTGACGTGTGGCACTGGATTAAAGTGTTCCATTAACAACAACAAAAACATGCCCTTCTATCTAGGAATGCACGTTTTTAAAATTGGCTAATTGCTTTCACTAGATCATTTGAAAATATAATTACAGAGATAAGGCGGCTGGCCGGTGAGCACACTAGACAGAATGGAAGCAGAGGGGATACGGATGGACTGCTGATGCCCAAGGTCACATCTGAAACAGACTTAAGGATAATACAGTCCATCCTCTGAGTTTACAAGTGAGGATATTGAGACCATATGTTTGAATAATTTGCCGAGATCGCCTGGCTTATTAAGAGCAGTGTGGGAGCTGGAACCGAGATCTTGTGATTTAGAAACCATGAATCTTTCCTTTAAACCACCCATCAAAACTAGTTAAATAAACAAAGGAATGAATTCATTCAGGCTAGGAATGCAAATTATGTTCTATGCAGGTCATTTCTTTTTGGTATTCTTCAAGTGTTTTTTTATTGTTAAACCACTTGCAAAAACAGCTCACAGACACAATTACTTTTTTTGTTTGTTTGCATTGCCCCGACCCGGATCCAGTGGCTCTTAGAGTAGAATTCTAACAAGGCTCCACGGACAGGCATTTCCGTCTCCTGTCAGGCTGCATGTTACAAGAAATTCACTTCCTCTTTGCCTTTAGATGCCAGCCTGGGGCCGCAGGCAGGGACGCCTCTTTCCTGTCTGCCCCACGGAATCCAGCGCAGACACTCCTAGCTGGGCTGAAGTTGGGTCATCCCCTCCCCTTGAAACGGAGCAGGACCCTATGGGCCCTCCCCCATGTCCTCAGTCTGCCTTTTTTTTTTTTTTTTTTTTTTTTTTTGCGGTACGCGGGCCTCTCACTGTTGTGGCCTCTCCCGCTGCGGAGCACAGGCTCCGGACGCGCAGGCTCAGCGGCCATGGCTCACGGGCCCAGTCGCTCCGCGGCATGTGGGATCTTCCCGGACCGGGGCACGAACCCGCGTCCCCTGCGTCGGCAGGCGGACTCTCAACCACTGCGCCACCAGGGAAGCCCATCAGTCTGCCTTTTGTCTGTAGAAGAACTTTAGCCAAAGAATAAGTTTAGTCAGAGAAGTGAGAAAATGCAGAAACAAAGGAAAACAGTCAAAGGAGACCAAATAATAATAGTTTAGTCATTAAGCAAAGTCAAGGACCTTTAGTTCCTCCTCAAGGGCTATAAATAATATTCTGAGCCATATCCCATGAGCTGTCTTGTAGCTACAGAAACCCGCACCAGGTGGAAGAAGTTAACTACATGATGACCAGGCTGTAGCCATGACATAAGCTGCCACAATTCCGAGAACTGGCCTCAAAGAAATGGGAACAAACCGACCCTGGAACTGAAGACTAACTGTACCTAAAACAGTCAAGATGACGCTGTTCATGACCAATTTCAAGATGGCCGTCGGAGCTGACTGTGCTGTTTCTGCACATAGCTCCCTCCCTCCGCCTAGAAAAGCTCTTGCCCACTGATTGCCAGTGGGGGGCACTCAGCCTTTGGACAGGAGCCCGCCCTCCTCCCGCGTTGGTTCCTGGCCTCCAAAATAAAGCCAACTTTCCTTTCCACCAGTCTGGCCTCTTTATTGGCTTTTGAGCAGCGAGCAGCCAGACCCCGCTTCTGTTTACACCCTGAGGGACTTGGTGTAAAGATTGGACTTGACCCGCTGCAAATCTACAAAAACACCTTCCTGCAAGCAACAATTAGGTTAAAAAGATAAGCACAGGAAAGAATAAAATAGAACAATGAGGCAGTAATAACCTCTTTTTAAATTAATGTAAGGGGCTTAAAAATGTGTTAGATATTTTGATGGATATATGACAAGGAAATTTCACCATCAAAAATCTTTTTTTATTTCTCCCTCTTTTTTACTTTTAATTATAAAAGAAATCTAAGATAAAACTTGTGCTGTGAGATTTTTTTAAATTATGGCAATCATTCTGTTTGTATCATAGGCTCCTCATTATTAATCTGTGCCACTAATAGCTCCTTAGAAGACTTTGCCCACAAACAGTTGTGAGCTTAGTCAAAATGCTATAAAGATTAGGTCAGGTATTTGCAATAAGTATGTCATTCACTGTGTGTGAAATTACCTAAGGGCTCCACGCTGAGTTAATATACAATTTAATGTGTTTCTATCATCATGTTTGAAGACGTGATCAAGAGAATTCATTCTAGTACACAAAACTTGGAAATACTGGATTTAAAACAAAAGAAAAACAAAAAAATCCAGTCTTTCAAAAGCATGTCGGAGGTGGCAGTAAAAGGATCAGAAACAACTGGAGGCCAAGAACAAAGAGAAAACTTGAATTCCAGGCCTAAGCAACCCTGGAGGCCATGTTTACCTGGAGGGCGTCGTCCTGAGCAGCTGAGGGTTAGGACTTGTGTTCTGATGAAGTTATCCTGCACTGGAGACAGGAGACTCAGCTCACTCAGAACTCTGGGGTAGATTAGATTAGAGCCCCCCACATAAAGCCAGCTTTCCAGAACAGAGACAACATAGGTGGATAAACTAAAAGAATTAAATAAACTCTGCCGCAGGTGGAGGCAAGGAATGCTTTACAAGGAAGGCTTGCCTCGGGTTGAAGCAGCAGAATAAAAGAAGACACTGCTGTATATTATCCTGATCATAATCCTGTACTCTGAGGAGTTTAGTAATAAATTGACAGTACCAAAATTATAGCCCCAAGGCTACCCACTATTTTTTCATTTTAGACTTTACTATTTTTTTAGTGCAGTTTTAAGTTCACAGCAATTTTGAGTGGGATTTGCATTTCCCTGGTGACATATGATGTGGAACGTCTCCTCTATGCTTATTTGCCATCTCTATAACTCTTTGATGAGTTGTCTGCGAAGGTCTTTGTCCCATTTTTTAATCAGGTTATTCATTTTCTTATTGTTGAGTTTTAAGAGTTCTTAGACTGGTGGTGGCCATTGACACCTAACAGAATTAAATGTAAATTATCTCCAGAGGAATTGTCACGTAGACTTTTCAAGAAATCCAAGCATGCACGTGTACACGGATGCATAAATTCACAAAGACAGGCACAACTATACAAATGCACAGCATTACTAAAACGAGGAGAAAAGCCATCATGTACCAAAGTCAGCGCAGCAATGAACTGTAGAATCTGCCTGCTGGAATTGATAGATTCCTGAGTTATCAGCCATAGAATATCAAAAGAGCATGTGTATGGTACTTAAATAACCGGAAGAGGGAATTTAAAGTATGATGAAGGAAAGTATCAAAATTGACCCAGCAAAAAAAAAAAAAAAAAAAAAAAAAAAAAAAAATTGACCCAGCAGTTTTGAGAAAAAATAAAATAGAGCTTCTAGAAATGAAAAGCTTGCTCACTAAAAGAAGTTCAAGACACAGGATCAACCACAGTTTAGACGCAGCTGAAGAGAACATTAGTAAGCTGTAGTCTAACCGCAGCTTGACCTGATAACACCAGTCTTGATTTACTTAGGCTCCGGGAAACGATGATGCCAGATGCTGTGTGGTTCTGAGATTGCATCAGCAGGGCTCCCTCCCGTTTTCTTTCAACCATCTGTCTTTTCAGAGTTGAATGAATAATGACCCGTGAATTAAAGCTTGTCAAAGATGACCAGTTACATAAGAACTAAACTTCATTTGGATTCAAAACTCCAAAAGTCCTCAAGGAACTCAATCTAAAAGATACTAAGAGTTTAAACAGAAATTTAAGATTGTTTCTCATAGGTCAATCATTAGGCAAAAAAAAATTACAAAACAATAATACGATTACTTTCTCACATGGATACTTCTGGAAAGATATTTTGCTCGTCTAATGATGCATCACAGTAAACAATGATGAGATTTATTTTAACAGGTCTTAACCATGATACCTTACTTATAGACACCTTTTTTTTCTTTTTTTATTGAGATATAGTTGATTTAAAGTGTTACATTAGTTTTAGGTGTACAACAGAGGGATTCGCATTTTTAAAGGTTATACTCCATTTATAGTTATTATAAAATCAGCTATATTCCCTGTGCTGTGCAATATATCCTTGTAGCTTATTTTATACATAATAGTTAGTACCTCTTAATCCCCCACACCTATCTTGCCTCTTCCCCCTTCCCTCTCCCACTGGTAGCCACTAGTTTGTTTTCTATATATGTGAGTCTGTTTCTTTTTTGTTACAGTCCCTAGTTTGTTTTATTTTTTAGATTCCACATATAAGTGTTATCGTACAGTATTTGTCTTTCTCTGTCTGACTTATTTAACTAAGCATAATACCCCCCAGGTCTCCCATGTTGTTGCAGATAGCAAAATTTTATTCTTTTTAATGGCTGAGTAATATTTCATTGTGTGTGTGTGTGTGTTCACATATATACCACATCTTCTTTATCCATTCATCTATTGATGGACATTTAGGTTGCTTTCATACTTTGGCTATTGTAAATAATGCTGCTGTGCATATATGAACATTGGGGTGCTTGTATCTTTTTGAATTAGTATTTTAATTTTTTTCAGATGTATACCCAGGAGTGGAATTACTGGATGGTGTGCTAGTTCTAATTTTAGATTTCTGAGAGACCTCCGTACTGTTCTTTATAGTGGCTGTACCAATTTACATTCCCACCAACAGTGTAGGGGAATTCCCTTTTCTCCACACGCTCTGCAGCATTTGTTCTTTGTAGACTTTTTGATGATGGCCATTCTGACCAGTGTGAGGTGACACCTCGTTGTGGTTTTTTGATTTGCGTGTCTCTGATAATTAGCGATGTTGAGCATCCTTTCATGTGGCATGGCTGTCTTCATTTGTCCTGAGGCCCCAGCTCTACTTGGCATCATTGGAACAGCTGCCAGTACAGTGAAAAATACAAATGACACACTAATACGGCTTTTAAAATAATTTTCACCACATAAGCGTCTCGGATACAAACAGGGATCTATGGGCCATTCTTTAGAACCTCTAAAATACGCTATTGTCTAAATATCACCACCAAAATTTATTATAAAGGTAATGGGATTATGAAAATGCTCCCATAAGGAGTGCAAGCATATCTGTTGAATCATTACTGTAATTTACTGCAAAATACTCAAATCTTTGGAAAAGTCTTTTGCAATCTGATTCTATCTTCTATGTTTATTCTATGTTGTTTTATATTCTTGTTGAGAGAGCTGGTATGTACCAAGTGATGGCCAATTACACATCCACATCAAGTGAACTAATACTCATTTAATTCCTGGACCAAAATGCGCCCATCATAAAACACTGCCATTTATTCTGAATTTTAAAACCAAACATTGCTATTTTGGTAATGTGTTTAATTTTCTTGTTGGACTCTGACTGCATTTGATTAGCCACACATTCATCGTTAAGAGAAACCTTGAGGTCTGGCTCACTGTCAACACCTCGTGAACCCCAACCCAACAGAAACAAAACGTCGCTTCCATTCAAGGTGTGCATGTAATTATTTGCCACTGAATTTGTTGATTATCTCCATCATTACATAATAGGGAGGAGAAGAGATCTCTGTTTGGGGCTTGCCTGGTGGCGCAGTGGTTGAGAGTCCGCCTGTCGATGCAGGGGACACGGGTTCGTGCCCCGATCCGGGAAGATCCCACATGCCGCGGAGCGGCTGGGCCCATGAGCCGTGGCCGCTGAACCTGCGCGTCCGGAGCCTGTGCTCCGCAAGGAGAGAGGCCACAACAGTGAGAGGCCCGTGTACCGCAAAAAAAAAAAAAAAAAAAAAAAGAGATCTCTGTTTGAATAGTTATTAACCAGATCCCCAAGGTAGTGTGTACCATGATTTTGCTAAATAAGAGCTGTAAGGTAAATTTTGTATCTTTACTTTTTAACTCCATGACGGTTGTGCTTTTTCTGTTACTGAGTTCAGTTAAGGAAGGTTATTACTGCAACAGCACAGATAATGAGTTAGGCACAATTTCAATAATCCTTAGGCAGCATTTCAATAATAATAAAATCTGCCATCAGGTGAATGATAATGTAAGCATCATCCATCAGCTTACTTGGAAATAAAAAACAAAAGAGAGAAATCTAAGGGTGAGATTCGATATATTCCACATATATATCATATTTATGACCATATATAAAATCAACAGATAATTTTAAATATGGTCTTCACCCCCTGATCTGAATAATTCATGCATTTAAAGGTTTATGTTAGCTTCCCTGGATCTTAGAATTCATATTTCAAACTCTTTTAGTTCTCCCTTAGAGAAAACAAAACAGAACAGTCAGAAAAGTAAGTTTTATGTTAATCCCGCGGCCCAAATAGATCACATTAACCCCTCACTTCCATTACCAGAAATTCTCCATTTGTCTGCAGTTGTGCTCACTTTTGGCCTTTTCCCCTTAGAATTTCTGGGCTGCCTTGTCCAGCCCAGCCTCCTCCTGCCCCACAAGCTCTGAAGTAAGGTTTCTAAACTCATCCCAGACCCACTGCTGCCACAATTCTCCATAAATTTAGTAGGTAACCACTTTTTTACCTACAAAATGATGACTCTCTAATCCAAGCCCAAAATGACCTTGTGAAATTTTTAAAGGAGCCCTTTTCACCAGCACCATTAGTCACTATTCAAAGATTTGTCTTCCTGAAATCAATCAGTAGTTTGCAGAGGGCATAGCTGCTTATATTGCATAACTGGGCCATCTGTCCAAAAACAGTGATGTGAGAAATTTCTTAAATGCCATGTTTCAGGACTGCTTTGCACGCAGAGTTTACAACAAAGTCCTTCAAACGTGGCTAACCCAAATCTCACAGTGATTAAATAAACTCGTAAAAACCTATTGACCATTAAGAATGCATCCCTCTATGTCACACACCAAAATCGCGCTATAACACATACATTCTGGTGCAAGGTACACCTTGTGAATGGTAGGTCTCTCTGACAATTAATTTGGGTTCATTTCAGCTTTTTCTGGAGCCAGGTCACAAATATGGCTCCTTTGGGGTGACACAAAACCCCTGTGTGATTTTTCCCTTTGCCTTCCTTCCTTTCACTGATAAACATATTTTATTTTGTTTTTGTAGAAGTAAAAAGTTCATGCATATCCCTATGTAATAACATCACTGCATTCTGAATCCCTTATTCTGAGACTCTGGAATGTAAATTACAGCCCTGTCTTTGAACATATTCCCTCGTATCATCATGTAATTCATTGCCCATGAATTATTTGAAACTACAAAAATGAGAGAACATTACTTACATTTTGTCCACTGGGAAGTGATTGAAAACCTTCACCTTCACATAGTTTTATACAGGCTCCCCTGCTAATGCGAACCATTAGCACACATTGTTCCATAAATAAAGTTGACAGGAGCGTCTGCCAGACTCCTGTCAACTTTGTGATGTGAAGAACATGAGTGTTAGGGGAAACGGACAGGAAAATCAGTGCACATTTTCTAATTTCCTTTCCATTCAGCTGATAGTCCTTTGAGAGTTACCTGCTGCCAATCACGCTTGGATCATCTTTGAGCACCTTTCTGTGCAATGGCCAATTCACAAAGTACCATCGGAGGCTAATTCCAGGGTCATGACATGGCTTCTAGGTCCGATGATGCAGAGATGCCCTTGAGTCCCCAAAATGAAGGTGGCTGCTGTGAGCCCCGAGGACCCTGGTCATCGCTTGTCAAATGAAGCCAACACCTGGGAAATTTGGCCATGAGCTCATTGCAGACAACAAATGTCCTCTCAGAAATGCTTCATTGCTACTTGATGCCAGACTTACATGAATACTAATACTCACATCTGCAGTTTAAATTTGGCTTTCCAAACGTTCATTCTGTTAGATTGTGCTTGTCATGCCCCAGTATCTCCTGTCACCCTCACTGAGGTTATGCGGAAACTCGCTCCGGGTGGTCATAAATAGACATTCATTTTATCTGACTGTGGTGGACCCAGTCCCCAACCCCCAAAGATATAGCCCATGGAACCATTAAACAAGGCACTTCCGCTGAATAACAAAATGTTCTGTTTGCTTCTAGTTTTTTTTTTTAATTTCACCACATTAAAATTTTATTTTCTCCTTTATGATTGGACATTAAGCACTTCCCAAAGCCTAATAAATGGTTTCACCTTGTTACTGATGCACGATTTACTACAGAATATTTTATGAGAATTTTTCAAAAATCAATTCTTGTCTTTTGTCTGCTTTATCACTATCCGAATTTAATGTGAGATAATTTAAAAACCATGAAGTGAAACTAAGGTGAATGCTGTAACTCCTTGAATTACACGTTTCTCTTGGATCCTTTTAAATGGTGCAGGGTTTTATTCAGTTCGATAAATACGTAATGAAGTTCTCTTTTGTAAAGTCCTACTCTGGGCTGTGGATGCAAAGATGGATACGATGGATTCTTGTCTCCAGAGGAAAAGTCAGTATGACTCAGGACTCCCAGTTCTCATAATTGGAAGCCAGTTAATTCAAGCTCGTCTCCCTGCTGAGGTGCTGAGTGAGCAGAAAAAACTTTTTTTAGACTCCGCTTGAAGGCCTCAGAGCTAACAGTACAGGGAGGAATCACAACTCCAGAGCCCAGTGGAGGCTGCGGCCCAGCGTTTAGGGCCACTTCACACTGAGCTCACATGCCAGTTCCGGACAGGAAAACACGAAGGCTGAGCTCCACTTCTGAAGGTCAGGGACAGGGGGATACAGGCCTCCAGGACTGGGGTCAGAGGTGAATTCCACCCTACTCAGATTGGGCACCAGTAGTGTTGCACTCTGAAAACAAAAATGAACTGAAAAAGACATGTACTTGCAGGGCTTAAAGCTCAGCATTATAATATCTCAGATTTTGAAATTAGATTGGTTAGATCCCAGGTAACTAGTGCCGCTGAGCCTGGCAGGATCAATCGTAAAGACCCTTTGATGGGAAAAAGCAGCGTAGTCTTTCATTTGTTTATTCAAACAATTCTGTCTGTAAAATGTGAATAGTGTTGCAATGAACATAGGGGCTAATATCGCCTCAAGATCCTGATTTCAGTTCTTTTGCATAAATACCCAGAAATGGAATTGCTGTACCATCTGGTAGTTCCACTGTTAATATTTTGAAAACTCTCCATACTGTTTCCCACAGCCGCTGCACCAATTTCTGTTCCTACCAGTAACATTCAAGGGTCCCAGTTTCTCCACGTCCTCCCCACCACTTGCTGTCTTTTATTTTTTCCTGATAATAGTCATTCTCACAGGTGTGTGTGTGTGTGTGTGTGTGTGTGTGTGTGTGTGTGTGTGTTTAATTTGAATTTCTTTCTTTTTAAATTTATGTATTTATTTATATTTTATTTTTGGCTGCATTGGGTTCTCGTTGCTGCGTATGAGCTATCTCTAGTTGTGGCGAGCAGGGGCTACTCTTCCTTGCGGTGTGCGGGCTTCTCATTGTGGTGGCTTCTCTTGTTGTGGAGCACAGGCTCTAGGCACAAGGGCTACCGTAGTTGTGGCACACGGGCTCAGTAGTTGTGGCTCGTGGGCTCTAGAGCTCAGGCTCAGTAGTTGTGGCACACAGGCTTAGTTGCTCCGTGGCATGTGGGATCTTCCCGGACCAGGGCTCAAACCTGTGTCCCCTGCATTGGCAGGCGGATTCTTAACCACTGAGCCACCAGGGAAGTCCCACAGGTGTGGTTTTGATTTACATTTCCCTTATGATTAGTGATGGTAAGCATTTTCTTTTTAATCTATCTGTTGGCCATTCGTATGTCTTCTTTGGAGAAACATCTACTCACGTTTAAAGGAGGATTTTCAATAAAATATTTGAGAGCCAAAATATTTCTACACTGCCTTTCTTTTTCTTTTCTTTTAGTAAATGTATGGCAACACCATCTGCTATATCTTGTATGTTGAGCTTTTAAACCCCATGGCATCCCCTTGCGAGAAGATCGAGGTTTCTGTCAGCTGGTTTTGTGTTACTTTCATGGAGTTGGTGCTGTCGCAGTTGGTAGTCACAAAAAGGGTGTTCTGTACCCTGAACACTGATATCCATCCAGGATGCTTACCCAAGCATCAAAACGAAGAAAAAAGAAAATAATCTGTTTCTAAAATCAGAGGCTGCATCATAACTTAAACATAAAATTTGCTATAACAACGTGTATAAAAGTACATCAGAGTTCTTAAACCCACGCACATATGGTCACCTTATCTTTGATAAAGGAGGCAAGAATATACAATGGAGAGAAGACAGCCTCTTCAATAAGTGGTGCTGGGAAAACTGGACAGCTACATGTAAAAGAATGAAATTAGAACACTCCCTAACACCATACACAAAAATAAACTCAAAATGGATTAAAGACCTAAATGTAAGTCCAGATACTATAAAACTCTTAGAGGAAAACATAGGCAGAACACTCTCTAAGATAAATCACAGCAAGATCCTTTTTGACCCACCTCCTAGAGAAATGGAAATAAAAACAAAAATAAACATATGGGACCTAATGAAACTTAAAAGCTTTTGCACAGCAAGGGAAACCATAAACAAGACAAAAAGACAGCCCTCAGAATGGGAGAAAATACTTGCAAATGAAGCAACTGACAAAGGATTCATCTCCAAAATTTACAAGCAACTCATGCAGCACAATATCAAAAATACAAACAACCCAAACGGGCAGAAGACCTAAATAGACATTTCTCCAAAGAAGATATACAGATTGCCAATAAACACATGAAAGAATGCTCAACATCACTAATCATTAGAGAAATGCAAATCAAAACTACAATGAGGTATAACCTCACACCAGTCAGAATGGCCATCATCAAAAAATCTACAAACAGTAAATGCTGGAGAGTGTGGAGAAAAGGGAACCCTCTTGCACTGTTGATGGGAATGTAAACTGATAACAGCCACTATGGAGAACAGTATGGACGTTCCTTAAAAAACTAAAAATAGAACTACCATATGACCCAGCAATCCCACTCCTGGGCATATACCCTGAAAAAACCATAATTCAAAAAGAGTCATGTACCGCAGTGTTCATTGCATCTGTATTTACAATAGCCAGGACATGGAAGCAACCTAAATGCCCATTGACAGATGAATGGATAAAGAAGATGTGGCACATATATACAATGGAATATTACTCAGCCATAAAAAGAAATGAAATTGAGTTATTTGTAGTGAGGTGGATGGACCTAGAGTCTGTCATACAGAGTGAAGTAAATTAGAAAGAGAAAAACAAATGCCATATGCCAACACATATGTATGGAATCTAAAAAATTTAAAAATGGTCATAAAGAACCTAGGGGCAGGACAGGAATAAAGACTCAGACATAGAGAATGGACTTGAGGATATGCGGAGGGGGTAGGGTAAGCTGGGATGAAGTGAGAGAGTGGCATGGACATATACACACTACCAAATGTAAAATGGATAGCTAGTGGGAAGCAGCCACATAGCACAGGGAGATCAGCTCGGTGCTTTGTGACCACCTAGATGGGTGGGATAGAGAGGGTGGGAGGGAGATGCAAGAGGGAGGGGATATGGGGATATATGTATACGTATAGCTGATTCACTTTGTTATACAGCAGAAACTAACACACCATTGTAAAGCAATGATACTCCAGTAAAGATGTTTAAAAAAAAAAAGTACATCAGAGTTCTTGGAAAGAAGCTCAGAAGTGAAGGAATTAATTAATAATCTCCTATATTAAGGCAGGTGTGTAAAAGGAATATTAAATTAGAAACATCAAACACATATGATCTTAAGACATTTAAAAAACATAAAGCAAAACCAAGCAAAACAAAAAGAGAACAACGCCTGGAACCATCTCAGATAAGAGGCTGCATCCCGAGATGGTCAGAATCTGCGCCTCTGTCCCCCAGATTCTACCCTCTAATCCGTTTCTCTACTGAGAGAGACCAATGAGTGCCTGCTTCTGTATTTTCAGGCGGAAAATAAGGATGGTCAGGAATATTCTGTTGCTGTTAGGAAGAAATGAAGACAATGCTAACGATACCTAGGCTCATGCTAAACATGGGCAGAGCCCAGTCTGAAGGACAGCCTGCCAGGCAGCACACAGACCACTGAAGCAACGGAGGAAGAAGTGTTGCCTCTGGAATGCAGCATGTGGCCGTCGGGCGGGGCCTCAAGGGGCTGCAGTGGGTGGCTGAAGACAGCAGAGGCAGCAGGGGTCTGCAAACATGGTTCCGCAAAAATTCCCTCACCTGGTGACACCAAGGACACCTGGGTCCCCCCCTTGGTTTAAAGCCAAGGAGTCTACAGTTGCACCTGCTGGCCTGCAGACCCCTGACCCACCCACTGGAGAACTGGGGAGGGGACAGGGTGTCACACCTACTCACTACGCCCTTTATCTCAGGCATAAGCTCTGTCTTCGTGGTCCATCCATGTGGCCTTGGTCCCCAGAGGCCATTCTGACAGCCATTGGTCCTGACCTCTGCTCTGCGATCCTGTCTACCTCAGAAAAAATGAAGTCTGGTGGGAGAATCACGAGCTCTTGAGGATGTTGGTGTGGGTAAGGTAAAACGGTGTGGCCACAAGTAGGTACAGTTCACACATGAATTTCCAGTAGTACCCACCAAAATGACACATGCTGATCAACTGACGTTATGGAAGCTCTGTATTGAAGTTTTGTGCAACCACTGAGTTTTCACTCATAAATTGTCTACAACACTATAAAGCACATCTTAGAGTGAATTATATGCTGTAGCTTTTTAGTTTTAATGGAGGAAATCAGGAAGAAATCAGCGTGAGAAAATGCAGAGGTGTCCTTTCTAGAGGGAGACACTTATTTTAGAAAAACATATGTAGAAGATCAGGGGAGAAGCTCTCTCACTGCGGAACAGGAGGTAACAGGTGTATTTATACAGGAAATGATCACGTTAATGAACCTCTAAGGCAACGTACAGGGCGGCAGGACCTCGCAGACGTGCCGACAGAGTATGAAGGCAGCAGCCAGCTGTTGCAGATCATGTGCATCTTGTGTCCGTGGCATGGGGTCAGCTGGGAGGCACTGGAGCTCTGCTGCAGAGCTGGGCTCTTGGTGACGCTGAGGTCTGCATCTTTGGTAACGGACTTCTGTTGTGTCAATTACGCCATAACGAGGAAATTACATGCAAATAAAGGCGATGATCATCGGAGGCAGAAAAACTCACCTTGGGGGAAATTTCACACTGAGTTTGAGGGCCAGCTAAGCCTGACTACGTGAGTGGGAGAACATGGAAAGGGCACAGAGCTTGTCAGGATGCTCTTGGGCACCGCGGAGCTGTGTGAGCCTGCTGACTGCGGCCCTAACCACCGAAAATAAAATAAATCCACAACCTCACTCACCAGCTTCACGGCTGGAAGGCACTTGGGCTGGAAGAAAGGCTGCGTTTCCCCAGCAGCCAGTGCGCGCTGATCTGGGGTTGGAGGAAGTGCAGTTTCCTGAGTGGACTGCTCTGCAGCCCTTGAGGTGGTCCAGGCTTCTGGGGACCAGGAGCCAGTGACAGGGAGGAGGGCAGAAGATCAGGCAGACCGACAACACGGTGCGTGTCTGTGATGCACCACACTGCACAACAAGCTCTTCTCAGCCATCAGCCCCTTTGTCACAGGGCCGTAAAGAGGGGGCCCAGTTGGAGAGATGGAAACTGGGGATCAGAGAGGCTGAGTTTAAGTTCCCAGGTTCACACAGCTATTAAGCCATGGAAATTACAGTCAAGTCCAGGTGGTTTGATCTCAGAACCCGTGTTCTTGGGCACTGCAAGAGTCTGCCCCTGAAAGCAAGTGGAAAAGGAGGTACCAGAGGAATTAATAGGATCAGCAAGACAGAGACAGAGACGGGGAGAGGGTGCTCCAGCCGAGAGAAACAGGTAGGGGCTCCCAGCTCAGGAGAGGATGGGCCAGGCTGGACAGAGACTTTGCTTTCTGACTAGTGGAGGTGAGCTTACAGGGAGAGGGCAGGGTCAGATGAGGGAGGGAGTGGAAAGTCATTCTCAGGTATTCGGACTTTATCCTGACAGAAGTGTCATGCAAATGCTGTCTGGGTCAGGCTGACTTTGGGAAAGGGGATTTGGCTTTGGGAATCCAGGTGGAAGAATTCTGAGATAAATAAGGTGCAGGACTGTGAAGGTTTGGACTAAGTGGGTCCTAAGCAATTATCTGACATCCCCTGGCGCTGTTGACAACACCATCAAATAATCCAGGGCACAAGCTGGGTTTGAGGTTTTCAACTGTGTAGTCATTGATGGTGAAACAGAGAAATGTAGGTTTCAGAAAGAAGGGGGAGATCGACAGGCTGAGAATTAATTCTGTCTCCTGGACTCACCTTCAGAGATGAGACCTCACTTGATGTGAGCACATTGTTCCCAGGGGAGGGGTTGCACAGGAGGGACCCTTGACTACGGCGACTGGAGACGTGGGTTATGGTATACCCTTGTAATTCTCTTCCTGGTGCAAAGTAGTTCCTGTTGAGATGGGCTAACACATAGTTATGGATGGAAGCAGAAGAAGGGGTGGGAAAACATAAAAATGAGGTAGAAAAATGAGAGATTCCTAAGAGCCTGTTTCCTGAGCCCTCAGCCCTATAACCAGGCAGAGACCACCAGCTCATGGGATGATGCTTGCTAAGGGCTGGACCAAGGGCCAAGAATGCAATAATCACGTGGATTTCCATGGCCCCTGTATTGCTGCTACTGCGCTGTTTCAAAGGAGCCACGATTTACTCAGAGCAGCCTGTCTGTGGAGCCAGACGCTGTCCCGAGCACCCCGCCAGGCGTGTCCCCCCTCATGTCAGCTGTGTCCACCTGGTCTGTCCTCATATCCCCTGGGCAGGTGCCAACGTGTTTCTGAAAACTACACGCAGACTCCTGTCATAACTGGTGACAGTGATTCGAAATGTAGATGTGAGGCCCCTTCCTCATTTCCACCCCGTGCTGCCTGACGACCTCTGGGTTCACTGTCTTCCCTCTTGCTGTCCCCACGCTCGGGCCCTGCCTCAGGCCCCTTGCTTCACCCTGACCACACACCAGTCACTTGGGCACGTTTTCAAAGCACATGTTCTCAGCACTCACCCCCAAAGGAGCCAACACAGTGGGTCCAGAGTGTGGGATTTTAAAACATGCTTTCACAACGGCTGAAGATGATTCTGGTAGATGTGCAAGGTTCAGACATTGCTGTGAACCAGAGCCTCTGGACATGAAGCCCTGAAGTGAGGTGGGGGGCAGATGCAGAGGACGGGGCCGGTGGCCAATCAAAAGGAGTCACCTGGGGTCGAGGAAGGGAACAAGCATCTCTAACCGCCTTGCAGAGTCGTGCTCTTGGTCTGTGGCCACTGATTTTTCCCCCACTGAGGGTCCTGCGTGTTTGCAGTGGTACAGGATCTCATTCTTTAGCAATCACTAGCCTGGAGTAGAGGTAAGACCACATCTCTCCCTAAGCTGATGGCCGCAGTCTTGCCTCACCATGAGACTAACTCCATTCCTCCCACAAAGTGTTTCCTACTCGGGATAAACCAGAGAACCTCTGGGGCTTGTTCAATTCACAGCTTCCGTGCTGCCACGAATCACTTCATGGAGATGAAAACTCGAGCCCCGTCCCCCATCCGCTGGTGATCCTGTCTTTACTGCCGAGGTCACCGCCATGAGGTGGCCTCGTGGAAACGCAGACCTTGGTCCCTTTGGTGCACACCTCATTTCTGGAAAGTGTCCCCATCTCTCCTCGTCAGCGATGGTGGAGACGGGGCGGTTTCACTGTGACACCGTGGCTGCCCCCTCCGAGGGGAAGGGGAGGCCGGAGGCTCAGGGAGCAGCTGGCCCACCTGTATCCGAAGGGCAGGGGCGTTTTCATCCGTCATCTTACCTCGTCCCTCAGCTCTTCATCTCTGCCTTTTCTGAGGCAGCAGGTTTCCCTCTTCCCCAGTGAAATCCTGCTGGTACGCCGTCTTCATCACAGCCGGCCGCAGTCACCGTCACACCTGCCCCCAACTCCCTGAGTCCACTCAGTCCACAGCCCCTGCCTGGTGCCGAGCCCCACCCGCTGCCGGTGATGAACAACAGGTGTGGCTTGGACTGACGACTCAACAAGTGCACGTAAGATGCTCCTCCCAAGCCACGCTCCTGGCACCGATGCTGAGTCCACAAATCATCCAGCCTCAGCCACGCATACTCTTGGAAACATCCCTCCTCTCCACCATTTATTCTCGACCCCAAATCCTCTTTACGACCACCACTGCCTTGTCATGAACTTGATCGCATTTGTCTAATGCAGAGCACGTGGTATTTCATTCAGTGAAATGATGTCATCTGGTTGCTGTTTCATCTAGAAGTACGTTGGCTTCTTGGGTCCATCTTCTTCCTGTTTAGAAACAGGCAGAGCTTTGTTTTAATAGGGTAGCTGCATAAGATATCAACCCAGTAACGGAGCCATTGAGAGAGCAGGGAGGGATACTAACATCTGAGCCTGTACCTCTTCCCAGAATATCTGGTCGCCAACTTGAGTGGAAAGTGGAAACTTCTGAGGTGGCTTTGGTTGTGTCTGAATATTGTATGAGGTAGAACGAGCCCTGCATTAATTCTTTCTGTCATCAGTTATCCCCGGAGATTTTATGTAACCTAGACTCAGTCTCCTGCCACGTGTAATGATTTATGAAGTGTCTCAGCTCTAAAATTCTGTGCTTCCTTTCTACTGCTAAAGATGTAAGAAAATCTGACGTTGGCTTAGATGAACATCCGATATTCTGGGGTCTCAGAATCTGCACAGAAATGGTTCCGTTATTGTTACTATGTTGCAAAACTCACTTAAGTTTCAAAACTTCCGTCTTCTAACTTATAAAGGTTGAGCTACCAATATTTACTTCCTTAGGTTGTTTAGAGGATTTAAAAAATCTAATGTATTTTGTAGCTGGTACATCTCTGGAAATCAGTCATTTTTTTCCACAAAAATTTAAAGTCAATCAGTGCTTATAATGATTCATGTTATGTCACATTTCTGGGTTTAAATCTTGACTCTTAGTCCCCAGTGACCTGGATAGTAGTCATCAAAATAATCCTTGTAAGGCCTCCACTGAGGAGCCATGCAAAGTATGAGACGCCTACGTGCCTTCCTGACCACCTGCCGGAAGGATGAAGCATAAAATGTCATAAACACAGGAATAGAAATGATGAACATGAAAGTAAAAATAGATAATTTAGGGTAAAAAAATGAAGTTTTCCATCATCGGATGAGTAAGAAATGTTACCTTTAGTTTTTGTAAATCATCTCAAATAGCTTCAAGGCCAGCACACCAAGGGCAGCAATAAATCGTTATTAGTAAAACTTCATTATTCTCCACTTTTATCCATTAATTCCTCTGGTCCTGCCACTCTGCCATCCAGCAGAAATGGAGATGGGGCGATAGGCCCTGCATCCCAGATCTTCCCTCTGCTGCCCTGTGCTGCTGGGGCGTGTCCCTGGGAAGTATCTGTAGGATGCGTGCTCCAGGCAGGAGTGGCCGTGCCTCCATGGGTCCTAACGAGGCCTTAACCCCAGGTCATATGCTAAGTACTCTACCCACCCCCGGTTCCATTCTCACAAAAGTAATCCCATGATACAAGAAGACGGAAGTACAGGGAGGTCAAGCCAAGGCTGGGCTTCCAGCCTAGGTTTCCAGCTCCTCAACCCTGTGTGTTAAGTGGGGCGCACCTCTAACCATCTTGGGATCCCCATGGACCCCTCACCGCATCTGGGGATTCAGTGATGCCCAGACCCAGCCCCTGCTCACTTCAATGGTCACCTGCTGTTTAGAGCATCTCCTAGAACACAAAACACCCCTTCCTGATGCGCCTACACTCTCCAAAGAAAGGCCTGAGGAGAATCAGCCCTAGGACTGCCCTGACTTGAAAAGGGCAATTATACCAACTTAGTCCATTGGGGATGTTATAACAAACTACCACTGATTGGGGAGCTTATAAACAACCACCATTTATTTCTCACTGTTCTGAAGGCTGGAAGTCCAAGGTCAAGGCACCAGCAGATGTGGCGTTTGGTGAGGCCCCCCTTCCTGGTTCATAGATGATGTCTTCTCTCTGTGTCCTCACTTGGAAGAAGAGCTGGCGGCCCTGTGGAGTCTCTGCTATAAGGACACTAATCCCATCATGGGGGCTCCACCCTCATGACATCATCAGCTCCCAAACTTCCCACCTCCTGACACCATCACCTTGGGGGTTAGGAATACAACATATGGATTTTTGGGGGTGGGTGGGAGGTGTGGAAACAACCTTTCAGACCATAGCACCAACCCAGTGGTCTTAGCAAGGAAAACCCAGCCTAAGTCTTTTTTTTTTTTTGAATTTTATTTTATTTACTTTTTATACAGCAGGTTCTTATTAGTCAACCCAGCCTAAGTCTTTTGTCCTTCCAGTAATGGAGAAGGCAAAGGATTCCTTTCATGCCGTCTCTCCCTCAGAATCCATTCTGGCACAAATAGACTATAGCAATGTCATGGGTAATTTCAATATTAAATTGGTAATCACTGTTCTGCCTTAGAACTACTCACTGGTTCTCTCGAGAACTCCCCTGTTGGCAGGTATGTTGGCCTCTTGGTATTCTTTTTTATTTCTTCGGAAACACTAGAAAAACAATGGCTCGGATTTATTACTTTGAATAAATTAAATAGATGTAAACTAGGAAGGAATCAGGTATAACAGGTGAAACTGCACAACAGAATCCCTACGTCCCAAGACAAATGTGGTTTCCCTGTGCCCTTAGGTTTGGTCCCCAGTCTAAGTTTCTTGCTGGAATATCAGTGTCAAGGCTATCTTGTGTATTCAGTCTACCCTTCAAGCAGTATGAAGGGGCAGGGAGGTGGAAACACACACAGCAACTTGCTTCATAGATTAATTATGTGACATTAAAGAAATGCGTTCCAGGCTTTTTGGAAATTCTTTGATGACTATCTATCAGAAGGGTTGATTATCTTTTAAAAAATCCTTGTCGAGTTATCTCAAGGATTCATCAACGTTTTGATTTAATTAGCATATCAGGGGAGGAAAGCAATTTGAGCAATTTATGGGTGAATACCTCTTTTGAAAGGAATTGTGAAGAAATGCAGGAAAAAAATGCAATTTTAAAACTTCAGAGTCTTGACATAATTGTATTAAATAAATAACTGATAAAATTCAGGATTTCCAAATATAAGCATTTATGTCCTTATGAATCTGGCAATGGCAAGGGGGGTGAGAATCAGAGTTATATCTGGAATCAGTCATTGATAGTAACCTGGCACCTGCTTCTGCCACTTGTAAAGATGTTGCAGATAAATGGAGGGTTGGGGTACGGGGATGAAAAGCAGAGCATTTGCTCCAAAGCTCACGCACCCCATTGTCAGGGAGGATCCAGAAGCACAGCTCTCCCCACCTGCAGTGGCACAGAGGCGGCAGGTGTTTCCAGGTGCCTGAGCAGAATGGTGCTCACAAGACAAGGCTCTTGAGTTGCCTCCAGGAGTGCTGTGGTCCCACAGGTTGCACGCCTGCCCCACCGATCACTCACTTCCCGAGACCCTGCTTTGGGCTCTGGGATCAGCTGCGCCCAGCCTTGCCTTTGATGCTCTGCGTGCAGACCTCCTCACACGGCGGTCCTTTCTGTCTCCTTGTGTCTTCCCTTTGTTCCCTTGTGCTCAACGCTAGCATCTCTCTTATTATTTTTGAGATTAAAATGTATCTTTTCATGTCTTTTATTCACTGTGTCCATTATCTTCACTGTCAGGTTTTTGTGTTACTAGTTTTTTTTCCCCCTCTTTCTCACTGGTTTGCATTTCTCAAGGTGTCATTTCTGTCCTCAAATCTCTTCCCTGTTTGTCCTTTGTTTGTAATGGCTGAGCAAGCCAAATCTTTATGGAAACCAACCAGGAGAGAATGAATGACGTGATGCATGCAGGGAGCTCTGAGTGCCAAATCAGAGTCGGGCTCAGGAAGTCTGGCAGCAGGGAACCTTATTCCAGCAAACAGAGTGTGTCAGGTGATGGATTATGACATGAAATGATTCCAGACACGATTGGGGGTACCACATAACCACAGAAAGGCTTTTATTTTATTTATATAAATTCATACTTTACACTCTGAACATGATACTTAAAGACTTTCTGATTTTCCCCAAAGTGGTCCATCATTTTATTTTATTTTATTATTGAAGTATAGTTGATTTATAATATTGTTAGTTTCAGGTACACAACATAATGACTCAGTGTTTTTGCAGATTATACTCCATTATAGGTTGTTACAAGATGTTGGTTATAATTCCCTGTGCTATACAGTATTCCCTTGTTGCTTGTCTATTTTATACATAGTAGTTTGTATCTTTTAATCCCATACCCCTAATTTGTCCCCCCTTCTTTCCTTCTCCCCTTTGGTAACCACAAGTGTGTTTTCTGTATCCGTGAGTCTGTTTCTGTTTTGTATATATAGTTGTCAGTCATTTTAGAATAGGTTTTCTCCCATGAAACATACTCAGAAGAAAGCAGATATTATAATACACTCTTCAGGTGTTGTCCTTTCAATCCTTGTGTTTGAAAGAATAATTGAGATACTTTTAGCATTTTAAAGATTCAAATTCAGTAGTTCATCTGATCTAGGGATTCTTATTTGTTTGTTTTACTTAAACATTTTACAGAGAAATGGCTTTCTTCATCTCATTTTAATTCTTTCATTACTATTTGGTTTCTTTCGTATTGTTACAGTCATTATAAGACATTTACATGAAACTTGTCTTCAGAGTAACTCAATCATATTACGAGTTTAAATTATCAGATAGACATTGGTCTTCACGACACCCATGCGAGGCGGTTGGCGCCTCAGTAATTAAAATTCTGACTGGGTGCAGTTCAGTGTCTCACGTGGAAGGCACGGCACGGGGAAAGCAGGGGACACGAATCAGGAGTTCACTATTTTGACTGCAAAGAGAAACTGTGAGATGTTACAACCAATTCTCTGAGATAGTTGTCTCAAAACGCATGAACTAAATCCGGTCTCTTACAAAATCTACAGCTCTGGATGGAAACTATTTCCAGAGAAAGGAACTATGTCATGATTCTCAAAAGGAATTACAGTGAATCCAGCCTATGTGTGTGGAGGACTTAGTACTTTTATCTCTGCATTTACAGTCCCATTGGATCTTTATGCGGTGTTTGGGGACTGGTAGGCAGGAATTATTGTCCTAGTTTGACAGATGAAGAAATCAAGGATGGAGAGGTGAACGCTACACAGTGGGCATCACGTCTGGAAGCGCGTGTTTTCTTTCTTAAATCCAGCGCTCTTCTCACCACAAGAGATTATACCAGTTCCGTGGGCACCAGTAACTCCCAAAGCCTTTTGCTCTAGCTGCCTCCCATGTACTTTTTGAGTTTTTTTAAATACTGTGGTTAAAAAAAAATAAAATAAAATTTACCATCTTAAGTATACAGTCCAGTCGTGTTAAGTATATTCACATTGTTGTGAAGCAGATCTCCAGAGCTTTGTCATCTTGCAAAACTGAAGCACTGTCCCCATTAAATACTAACTCCCCCTCCGTCCCTCCCTCGGCCCTGCGCACCCACCATCTACTCTTTGTCTCTGTGAACTTGACTGCTCTAGGGGCCTCAGTTACGTGGAATCACACGCCTGTGCCTTGGTGCCTGACTTGTTTCACTGAGCATGTTCACTGCCCTCGGCACCCAGCCGTGTTAGGGCACGTGGCAGGATTTCCGTCCTCGCTAAGGCTGAATATCATTCCACTGTGCGGCTACACCGCATCCTCATTATCCATTCATCTGCCAGTGGACTCTTGGATTGCTTCTGCCCCTTGGCTGTTCTGAGGAATGCTGCAGTGAACACGGGGTGCAGATGGCTCTTAGAGACGCCGATTTAAATTCTCTTGGAGATATGCTTGTAGGTGGGATTGCCGGACCATATGCAAATTCCATCCTTAATTTTTGGAGGAGCTGTCGCACTGTTCCCAGAGAGGTGCACACTTTGACCGCCCACCCGCAGTGCGCAAGGGCTCCACGCCTGACCTCTCGTGAGGGCTGTGAAGGAAAGCATTTCAGAAAAAAATAATAGTGAGAAGAACGACATTCAATAAGACTAGTCATACAAATCGAATAACATTGACGAGGGGAAGTAATATAAGGAGAGGGGAATCTAATTTACAAAGACACTGAAAAGATAAAGAGAATGAGAGGGTAAAGCGTCCTTCAGATTTGCTTTAGTATCAGGAACGATGTGAGGCCTGCTTTGATCCTCCCTTTACTTCAGTCTCGCCACTGGATCCCACCCCCTTCTCTAGGCCAGGGATTCTTGACGCAGGACATGCGTCTTTCACGTCTCTTTCTCTGTGTCCCGCTCAGTGTTGCCGCGGAGCAGCATTAGGGCAGTTGGTTAATAAGTGGCTCAGATACAGTCATTGAGCCGCATGGACTGAACTTCCCGTCCCAGAGCGGTTTCTGTTTGGGAACCGTCTGCCCACCATCCTGACCGCATCCCAGGCTGACTGCAGTCCCTGCCGGAATCCCTCTCCCCCTGTCCTGTTACCCCCACCCCAACACGGCCTGGTTCTTTACTTTTGGAAACTGTTTACAAACTTTCCAATTGCAATTTCATTTTTAAATAAATAAAACAAAGATAAACAAAACATCACACTTCATCAGGCATTTGGCCTCCTGTCTCCTCACCACCAAGTCCAGCCAGAGCCTCACCTCCTGGTGGCCCCGTGGCCCCAGCTCAGGCATTAAACAGGATCCCCGGTTCAGCCACTGCTGACGGTTTCCTAAACGCATTGGACCGAGTCGCTCACAGCAGACGCCCGGTTAAAGGATAGGGGCCTCCAGGCCTGAGTCTGTTCTAGAGCCATCAGAAGAATGCGATCTTGTTCAGGAAACGAGAGGGCGACAAACGCAGCTGAAAGAACCCTGCAGCGGCACACTCCTGAGGACCCTCGGTGGACTGAGGAGCGGGCCGGGCGTCGGTAGGAGCCGTGTGGTGGAGCGGGGACCCGGGGGAGCTGCCTACCCAGGAGGACTTGGGTTAAACAGGGACAGACTGGCTCCACTGAACTTCATGGAGTGGTAGGATGTTGCCCATTCAGATTGATTTCTGCTGATCTCCTGCAGCTGAAAGTGTAACTTTCAGTGTAACTCTTTAATGGTGAGATCCTTTGTCCTCTGCCCTGTCCCACCCAGAATGACCAAACACAAGCAGGGGAGAAAACCTCAGGGGAGGAAGACCTTGTGATGTGGTAAAAATCAGTGATATCCCGAATCAGGGGGAAGAACACAGTTATCACAGCCTATGAAACCCCCGATTCACAACCCCCCCATGGAGACCAGTTCTCTCAAGTTACAGACACAGCGTTAGCAGTACTAAGTAAAAATCTGAACAGGTCCACCTCTTCATCTGAGGATACAGTTGACCTCCTCAATGAAGAACAGGAAAACAAGTCCCCAGACTATTGTTTCTAGGAGTGATGATGGTTCACCTTTGAAGGATGGACTCAGCCACTCAAAGATGCAACAATACCCCTCCAGTCCCAGTGACTAACACTGAAAATGTATCGAAAGCAGCTCAGAAATATGCACAGCCTCAGAGGGAAATAAAAGGTAGTTTTCATGAAAGCATTTATCCTCCGGAAAGCCTAAAACTCCTCCTCAAGAGATTGTGGAATAGAAAGAAAGATGAAGGAACTAATGGAAGAGAAAAAAGTCTTGGGAAACTGAACTCACAAATGAAACTTCTGAATGACACCATGTTGAAGATGCGAAGTCTGTCAGCTCTCCTTTAGAGATAACACGGACAATGACAGCTTGAAATTAGACAAAATGAGTGAATCAGAAAATGGAGACTACCTGGCCTGGTAGGAGTCCAAGTCAGTAATTAGAGAAACTCATTGATGCTGTGGCACAGACAAAGGAACAGACACACAGATCAAGGTAACAGAATCGAGCCCAGAAGAGGACACACACAAACGTAGTCAACTGATAGCTGACAAAGGAACAGAGGCAATACAGTGGAGAAAAGATGATGTTTTCAATAAATGATGCTGGAATGGCTGAATATCCTCATGCAAAAAGAACAAGTGAACCTACATGAAGATCCTACACCTCTCACAAGAAAAATGGCGCAAAATGGATTATAGACCTAAAATGCAAAATAAGAAGAAAATAACATAAGAGAAAATCTAGGTGACCTAGGGTTTGGCAGTGAGTTTTTAACTACAGCACCAAAAAAGCACAAGCCATCAAAAAACATGTGATGTCAGACTTCATTAAAATTTAAAACTTCTGCTCTGTGAAAGACACTGCAAAGGGAATGTAAAGATGTGAGCAGATTGAGAGAAAAGATTTGCAAAACGTATCTGATAAAGGACGGTTATCCAAAATGTACAAAGAACGCTTAAAACTGACCACTAAGAAGACAAACCGCTCAATGAGAATGTAAACAAAAGACCTGAACAAGCACCTCCCCAAAGAAGATATGCAGACCACAAATAAGCACATGAAAACACGTTCCACAGGACGCATTATTAGGGGACTGCAAATTTAAAGGATGAGACGCCACTACACACCTACTAGATTTGGCTAAAATCCAAAATACTAACAAAGATGTGGACTTCCTATTCATTGGAAATTCAAAATGGTACGGCCACAATGGAAGACTTTGCACTTCCTTACATAGCTGAGCACAGACTTACCATACCAGCCAGCAACGGTGCTCTTTGGTATTTACCCAAATGAGTTGAAAACTTATGTCCACACAAAGACCTGCACAAGGATGTTTATAGCAGTTTTATTCTTGATGGCCAAGACTTAGCAACAGCCAAGATGCCCTTCAGTAGGTGAAAGGGTAAGCAAACTGTGGTCCATCCAGACACTGGAATATTAGTCCTATTCCAGTGAAAGGAAATGAGCTCTCAAGACACAGAGGAATCCTGGATGCATATTACAAAGTGAAAAGAAGCCAATTTGAAAAGGCTACACACTGTACAATTCCAATTGCATGACATTCTGGAAAAGGCAAAACTGTAGAGACAGTAAAAAGATCAACAGGTGCCCAGAGTTTGGATAAAGGGAGGAGGGATGAGTAAGTGGCGCACCGAGGAGTTGTAGGGCAGTGAATCTAGGCTGCTATGGTGGACACGTGACATTGTGCATTTGACAAAACCCACAGAACATACAACATAAATGTAAATGTAAATGATGTGAACTATGCACTTTAGTTAACAATAATGCGTGTGATAATGATGTATCAGTATTGGTTCATCAATCATAACAAAGGCACCTCATCAATGCGAGATGCTAATAAGAGGGGTAACGGGTTGGGGTGGGGTGAGGGGTTAGTATATGGGAACTTGCTATGCTTTCAGCTCAGTGTTTCTGTAAACCTAAAACTGCTCTAAGAAGTAAAGTTTATTAATTAAAAATAAAAAGGCTTTAAGGAGAAAAACAAGGCATATTTTTTAAAATATTCTACCCGTGTAAAGAAAACCAAATGAACAAAGAGCTCGCAGGTCAAATGAAACATCTCCAAACTGAGCAGGCATCTCGTCTGCAGATTCACAGCTTGAAAGTCAGGTTCAAAAGCTTCAGCCGAAACTTCAGACACGGCCTGAGCTCCATGAGGAATGCATATTGCAACGCTGCAGAACATCCACCGGGAAGGGAATTTTCCACTTGGGAGTAGAGGAGAAACTTCCCGAAGTGTGTGGGAACGTCAGCCACGCGCGTCCTCGGGCAGACGCTCAAGACCTGGGGAACAAGCAGGGGGACTGCTGCCTTCCATCAGAGCTGTTGTCTTCCAGGAGAAAAAGGCTCCAGCAGGTTGCTTGGCAGCCGTGGGAACTGAGAGGAGCCCTAGCGAGCTGAGAAAACAGTCACGACGCGGGGAACTCGGGCTCTAGCTGCAGTGACACTTCAGCCCCTCCAAGGCCCCCTCTGGTCTGGCTACTGAAGGAGCAGAGCCCTGAGGGTGCGGGTCAGCCGGAGCCTCAGGTCCTGGCCAGGAGGCTCACCCACCGCTGCCCAGGGTGGGACAGGGTGCCTGCCTGGGCTTTCTCTCCCTCAAAGTCATCTTGATTGAGCTCTTTTTAGTTTAACTGCTGCATTTTTGGATGATACATTGGCTCTTAGGAAGTTAACACATCATAATTCCTAAGAGTGATTTTTGAATACAGATGATGTTTATAAAATTCTCACAAATACATCGTTTCCACTTTCTTGGACTCTCCGGAATTAGACCACTGTAAGTAGCAGATAACAGGTCCACTCTTAGTGAACCATGACTGAGGTTGAACCTGGCCAGGTGGACACATTTGAAACAACGAAGAACATTTCTATGTGCTACAGGCCATTTTAGAAATCTGTACCTTGATATTTACCTCACTAAATGTTGATGGATTAAAAACACATCTGAGCAATGGCACTCCCAGCTAAGCTTAGTGGTATTTTATTAGTCTCACACTGAATTCAGAGATTAATTTGGTGGCATTACAGTTTGCAAACATTTGTTTCCTGTTTGGTAATTTTGTTTTAATCTTTGTTATTTCGTTTTGGATAGACTTTGCTGCTTGAAAGTTTCAAAATTTTGTGTAGTCAAAACAAGAGTGTTCTCTTTATGGGGAAAATGGAAGAAAAGAAGGAAGGGGAAGAGGAGGAGGAATTCATGGCTTGTCTATAACTTTCCAGAAGTCGTGTTTGTGGGCATGAGTTGAGGATCTGGAAGGATTTATAACCAAAGGTGATCTGTGCTCAGCTCTGAATCAGTATTCAATGGAAAATGATTATTTTTATTCTTATTGCTTATCTCTATCTCCTCACCCTTTTACAGTTAAACAATGAAAAAATAAATATATGAATATATGTAGCCATTTTATTCAAACTTCTCCTTGTCTATTTTCCTTATTCCTATATTTTCTATACTGTTAATTGAGTTTTCAAATCAGAAATGTAACATGTGAAAAAAGAATAAGAAAGTGTACAAACAAGTTTGAGTATTTTGGAGCGTGTGAGAGGCAAAGCAAAGCTGTTTTCAAGCTTATCTGTCAGGGGGTCTAAATCCATCTCAGCTACATCAGCGTAAGGCTATGGACACTGGGGACCACCAGCTGAGCCATGCCCCCAGAAATGTGCCTTTTTTGTACTTGTTCATTGTTTTTAGAAGAATCAAGAGGAAGAAAACAATCTTTTTGTGTTGAATCTATATTTATAAAAAAAAAAAGCTTCAGTCATTATCTCTGAGAAGTGTGTTAGTCAAATTGAATACCAGGCTCATAGGATAATCAACAAGGACTTAAATTAGTCACATTATTTATTTATTTATTTATTTTTAGATTTTTTTTTTTTTTTTTTGATGTGGACCACTTTTTTTTAAGTCTTGATTGAATTTGTTACAATATTGCTTCTGTTTTGTTTTGGTTTTTTGGCCATGAGGCACATGGGATCTTAACTCCCTGACCAGGGATCAAACCGGCACCCCCTGCCTTGGAAGGTGAAGTCTTAACCACTGGACTGCCAGGGAAGCCCCAGTCACATAATTTAGATCATTGGTTTTTTTTTTTTAATGAAAATAATGTAATTCCCACACATAACAATACTTCATTTAACTGATTTTGGTAACAGAGAGTTCCACAAAAGTGAAATCTCTAGACAACTGCAATGTATACTTTTTAACAGCAAAATCCTTATTACTTTAACCATTTTGAAACTGCTTCCTGATATGTTACAAGCTTCCCTGCTGTATCGTTCAAATCAATAAGTGTAAAGGTAATTTCAATGTTTCAGGATGACCAAGAACCATCAATATCAGTATAAAAATGTATAATGTACATTAAACAACTCTGACATCCGTAGTTAGAATGTAGAGGACCCCGCTCAAAACGGCTGTGCTGCTTTATAAGTTCTTATGACCCTGTTTTGATGGTTTTTCTCTTTACGCTTCTCCTCCCCAGGGTTCTGTCCCTAGCAGCCATATCTTAATTTGCTACTTCTGCTTTACTACGTTAGATTGTTTAACATCTAAAAATTGTAACTCCCTGGAAAGCACATTTGCTTACATGAGGCGGACCGTACACCTGCCCCCGATGAAGGACAAGGGGTCTTCTGTCCTAACAGCCTGATCCCAGGCTCCTTATTCCCGAGCCGCACTTAGCGTGGGCATCACCGTTTCTGAGTTACAACCAATTCTAAAGTTACGAGAAGGTATGTTACTAAAACTTGAGGACACGGCTCCTGAGTGCGAGCAGCCACTCGTCAGCTGCTCAGCCCCGTCAGAAGCACTGAGAGGGGCCCGTCATGGGCTTGTCCAAAGGAGCATTTGCTTTGTGCGACGTAGGGGTCAGCTGATCTCAGCAGGGCTCAGACAGGGGCCTAAGTGACAGGCTACCTGTGACCAGGTCCACATGTCATTCATCCTCCCAGGCCAGCAGGAAGTGACAAGGGGGCATGTCAGCAAGCAGACACAGGTGACCCCTTTAAAACCCAAGGTCTGGCCTGCACACTGTCACCTGAGTCCACCACGTATTGACTGAATCAAGTCGGATGGCCAAGGCTCAAGTGAAGGGGTGCAGGAGGAACCTGCCTCCCGTGATGGGACCTGCACACTCTCAGGCAATGGACACGGGCACAGCACAGGAGCCCTGCAGAACTGGGGTCACTAATTCCATCGGCCACAGACCATTATAGCAACTCATACAGATAGTGCCTCATACGGACCGGACCCGAGGCCCACAAGAGGCAACTGGATGCCTGCAGTGGGGTCCTCAGCCCTCAGAGCTCACACTGCCCCACAGAGCTCAGCAACCTCACTTCCTCTTCCCACCTGGAGCAGCAGGTGTGGTTTGGACTAGTCAGCTGGCCCTGGTCCTGCTGAGCAACAGTTACACAAAGTCACTACGTTCTTCCAGCGTCCACCGCTTTTCGCTGTATCCACATAGCCGATCTGGCATTTAACTGGGAGAATTAGAATGATTTTAACAAGTGTCATAGCACTTTTTCATCCTGGCAGTACCCTAAATATGCTACTTCACTCAATCGTCACCTCCCCTGTGAGGGGGCTGTGCCACTATCTCCCTTTTGCTGATGAGGACATCGGGGCACAGGAAACCTACCTGTCCCATTACGGAGATGTGCGTAATCCTGAGCTACGGTAACGTGAATTGTCAGGCACGTACATCACGCCTGGGTTGAGTTTACCTTGTGTGTAATCGTGCGCACGTGCAAATGAGCTAAATCACGTCCGCCCGTGCTTCTCGCCCGGGCAGCCCGACGCTGCTTCTCATCCGCAGAGGCATGGTCCTGCTACCTTCAGCACCACCTCCTTCCCCGTCAGTCTCTTCTTGGTGTATTTCAGGGACACACAGATCCTTGGTTGACCAGTTGACTGGCCTGGCTGCAAGCACTAGAAGATACATTTTGTCTTTCTTGGGATTGTGTTGATCTTTGTATAACTGTTCACCATATACTGCATATCCGTCCTGTGCTACCTTCCTGGGCCGCGCATCCTGGGAGGGTCCCTTCGATCTTTCCATTGGTGATTCTCTTCCCTGAGTAAAAATCTCCTTGATTATTCATCAGCATTTCAAAGTCGCAACTCACTTGCCTTCCCAGCCAGTGTTGATCTCTTTGGATTTTAAAGCACAAACTCCGAGACTGACATTTGTAGATCCCAAAACCACACTGGAATCACTGTTTCCAGGGATTGCCCCTCAGCTCTTTGACCTTGAAAATAAGCAAGAAAAGTCACCCCAGCCTAGAAGGCCAGGCCATGCGGACCCCACTGGCTGGGCCCAAAGTATCCCTCCCTCCCTCCCTTTTTTTTTTTTTTTTGGCTGCATTGGGTCTTCGTTGCTGCGCATGGGCTTTCTCTAGTTGAGGTGAGCAGGGGCTACTCTTCGTTGTGGTGCGCAGGCTTCTCATTGCAGTGGCTTCTCTTGTTGCAGAGCACGGGCTCTAGGCACACTGGCTTCAGCAGTTGTGGCGAGTGTGCTCAGTAGTTGTGGCTCGCGGGCTCTAGAGCGCAGGCTCAGTAGTTGCGGCACACGGGTTTAGCTGCTCCACAGCATGTGGGATCTTCCCAGACTACGGATGTAGCCCGTGTCCCCTGCATTGGCAGGCAGATTCTTTATCACTGCGCCACCAGGGAAGTACCCCTTCCTTCCCTCCTTCCTTTTTTCCTTCCTTGTTTCCTTTCTTCCTTCCTTCCTTCCTCTCACTACCACGGGGGAACACAGGACAACTGCACATATTATTTTGTGGTCCCCTGTTCTCTTTCTTCCATCCATCAAATGGATGGGTGTCATTGTTTGCTAGTCCCTCAGCTCCAGAAGACTTGGCCCACTTATGCTGCAGCAACACTGCTGCCTTGTTTAGGGGACAGAAAAGGATGAGAATCAACTCATCTAAACTACGTTAAACCCGAAGCCTAGAGCCCTGAGGGGTGTGCCGACTGCCGGGCGTGGGACGTAGGGTTGGGTCTTAGGGATGCCATACAAATTATATTCATGGGACCAACTGTGACGTTCTGGAACTCATGACTATTTACTATATTAGCAGCTAACAGTCCCCTTGCTACACCACAGAAAAGTATTTCCCCAAGAGGACTAATTACGAGAAGTTGTAACCATAACTCTACAAGCACAAAAAAATTAGAATATGGATTTAAAAATTCAGCACAGGTCACCTTCACATCGTGTCATCATTAAAATTGAAACAGCCAGGTACATTTGGTTAAGCACAATGAGCCATTCAATTATGCAAGATAAGTAAATTCTGAAAATCTGCTATAGAATAGAGCACCTATAGTTAACAGTACTGTACTGTACATTTACACCTTTGTTAAAAGGCAGATCTCATGTTAAATGTTCTGACTACAAAAAACAAAGCAAAACCAAAAGCACAAAAACCCACTAACTCAGCTGGTTTCGGTGTTGCTCGTGGAAGTTCCTTCATTCAGTCAACCAACAAGTATTTGTTGAGAACCTCTGTTTAACATAATTCCCTAGGCTTTAGTGCTTTTACTTGCTTTTCATTCTTATTTCAAACTGTCAGAAAACACTTACTTATTTATTCAGCCAGCAGATATTTATGAAAATATTTACTTGTTGCAGGCAGCTAAACAAGTTGGTCATACATTCTTGTATTTTCTCATTTCCAGTGTATTCATTCAGCAAATGTTTATTGAGTGCATACCCCGTGATATATTGTGTTAATGGGATACAAAAGCAAAGTTAAATCAAACACTTTCTCTGTTCTAAAGGTATTCACTGACTAGCGTAGAAAGAAGACGTTTAGGTAAAGACCTATAAATGGTGTTTGGCTATGCACGGTTCTGCAGAAGCACAGAAACTAGGAAGAGCCCGTTGCTAGCATGACTGTGGGGATTTGGTCTGCTTGCATACAAAGCTGGAGGCCGGTCGGAGGCTGTTGGTGCTGCCCTGGTGAGAGGGGATCAAGCCTAACTGGGGAGGAGAAGGTGTGTGCCGGGGTGTGGGGGTGCCCTCCTGCAGGTGGGAAAGCAGGTGACCTTACCGCGCTCGCTCATATACCTGGGGGGTGCTGATACGCAGATTGGGTAGAAAATCTGGGCGAGTAATCTGGGGACAAGGAAGATGAACCTAGTTTTGAACATACTAAGACTGCAGCTGATTAACATAGACACACTATTATGCATAAAACAGGTAACCAACAAGGACCTACTGCATAGCACAGGGAACTACACTCAGTATTTTGTAATAACCTATAAGGGAAAAGAATCTGAAAAAGTATGTGTGTGTGTGTGTGTGTGTGTGTGTGTGTGTGTTTATATGTACAACTGAATCACTTTACTGTACACCTGAAACTAACACAACATTGTAAATCAACTATACTTCAATATATATGTATATAAAAAATATATATGTATGTAAAGACTGCGGCAGTTGTGAGTCAGCTAGGCAGATACATCTCATCATTTCCTGATGTGTGCAGAAAATAGATGTCTATCTGATGCAACGGAAAGGATGGAAAGTAACATAGTTGGGGTGCACTGAAAATCAGAACTTCTTAACAGAAGTTTTAAAAGGTAACTTTATTGTAGCTCACAGCACAACACACACGATTAAATGGTGCCTTTTTGAAGCTAAAGATTACAGTAAATGTCAATTCTATCCATTCCTATTAAGTGTCTATAAACAATTAGGAGAATCTGTTCATTCTTAGTCTCCAATATCTTTTCTACTTTTTGATTCCAAAGCAAACCGTTTATTCCTATTAGAATACAATCTGAAAGAGATGAATTAGCATCCAGGATTGGAAATCATACATTTTAATGGGAATGATGCAAAGAATTTTTGTCCTAGTTAATTTTTGTCCTAGTTAATCACTGCAGGAAAACGGCTTTATTGTTCCGCTAACCCTCGGCACCTTGTCAGTTACCCTGGCTGAGATTTGATTCCTTGATAAAAATCCTTAGACGGTACTAATGGTTCCTCTTTCTCTGCTAAAATAACAGCTTGTACTGGATCCATGTTCAGAGTTAAAAAAAGAATAAATAGAGGCTCAAGTGATAAAGAATTGCAAATATTTCAATATACTTGCAGTACGAAGGAAAGGGCAGGAGTTGGGGAAGAGCAGAGCTGGAGGGAGAAAATGGAGGACGAACGTCTGGCAGGGCAGCTGTCTCCAACGCCGGCGGCCCAAACACAGTTGTCAGGTGCAAACAGTCATCGTGTCCTGGGACTGAAGGAACCCCCCCAAGGAAGGTGTAAACAGTGACCCAAACACCAGAAACCTCCTTTTCTGATAGACCTCTGGACCCTCAACAGGAACGGGGCTGCTTTTGGATGGCTGATATTTCATCCCCCACCATTTTGTCTACCTGGGGCCAGAGTCATAAAAGAACAAAAATTCTCGAGGAACACAAGTAACGTAACGTTTGTTATATGGGGTAAAACTCGGGGGTAAAATGCACACCTCCATCTGTTTCCATCCCTTCCAGCGCCCTGATTCTCCATTCCCTGTTGTCCTTTTGAATCAAACAAGGATGTGAACAGCCCACGCTTTGAGGACAGACCCAGGCACCCATCACCGACCGCACGTTTCTGGAGGATGTCCACGTAGAGGTGACTCTGCAAGAGCGTGACCCTAATGTGTGTCTTCTCTAAGGTCTTGGGACATAGCTTCTCAAATATGAAGAGTCCAATAGGCATCAAATAGTTGAAACAAACCTAAATGTGAGAAAAATGTTTTTAAGATAAAGAATCCAGATAAGACCAAAAATCACTGTCACAAATAAATGTCCTTTTATTAAGAAACAGTGGACAAAAGCTGTTTGAAAATACCAGGTCTCTGCAGACACAGAGCTGGGTCACCTCTCAAGGCAGAATTCCCAGAGGTTACCACGTGTGATGCCTCAGGAAGAGAAGGGCAGCAAGTATCAGGCAGGACCATTTGTCTCCCTGCAAACCTGGAAGGGACACCAAACTAACCACGGTCCTGCTTTGGACAAGTTGAAGAGTAAAGACCCTGGAACAGCAGACTGTGGACAATTTGCAAGGACAATTAATTGTGATAACAAGGCAAAATGTATCATTAGAGGAACAAGTGTAATTCTCTGACATAATTGAAAACTAGATTGAGTTCAAGTCAATTTATGTAAAAACAAAATGCTATAAAAGGAGGCCAAATTAGAGAGTTAGACTACAAGTAACAAAAGATGTTTTTTCCTACCTAAAAGCCTTATTTTCAAAGCCTTCCTTTAGCTTTTATTAATCAAAGCCACTCTGAGACTACAAAAGGCTTTAACCTAACAATGATCCAAATGATACTATCAGTGAGTTCATGGCCATCACCTTGATTGTCTTACATTTGGCCAGTCACCTGAGACTCAGACAGAACATACGTTTCTTTTTCATTTTTAGCATTTCTTTAAGTACTGGCTTCAGAAAATGCTTATTTTATAATAATATATTATAATAATAATGATATTGGAGGGGGCATATGTTGCTAAGAACATGAGATTGAAACCACACGGAGGTGGACTCAGCTCTCAGCTTTGTGGGATAACGATTACAAAGGGTTGGATAATTTATCTAACGTAAATTTCAACGTCACATTTTTTTGCACGTCATCTTTCCCCAGCGCTCCCTGCTCAGCATTATTCCTACAGGTAGAATCCTCCTTGTCGCTCCTCCCATATCAGGGTTTTATCTCACTTCACTCTTCTCTGGACCCTCATTTGGCCTCCTTCTCAATTTTCCCTTCATCTCAACCTGCTAAGAATGTCCCTACAAAATTAACCTTTTTTCCTGCCCCTCCGACCTTCTAATCCCTTTGTTAGTGCCCGCAGAGCCCCCTAACATTCACAGCCTCTCATCTTCCCCCTCGAGCTCCGAGCTACCCCGCAATTTTCCCCTCCTTCCTGTAGCACCCAGGGCCACGTGCGCAACTCAGATATCTCTCTTTAAATACGACCTTTGTTTCCCTAATACTTACCTCTTTGCTCTGCGGAATGGCTCAGCGCAGCCAATTTTTTGTCATGTGTGAACTTCCTCCCTGCCTTTTTAAAGTTATGTCCTCTGGCTTAAACAGAGAGAGAGAGATAATATAGAGGTACTAGAGAGAAAGGAGTGATAAAGGAAAGAAAAAGCAACTCTAAATGACAATAACTCATTAAACTCTTAAAATGATAAACAATGATCTTTCCTTGGGATTTAACTACATCTCTATATCCTTTCCATTATTAAATAAACGACTGATTTGCTCCTCCTTAATTTGCCATTATGGTTTGATTTCGGGGCCTGCTTTTGAATAAAAGCAGTCTTCTTTCTAAGTCCTAGTTTTTCTGAAGGATGTTGACATACAACCTGTATCTTAGAATACTTCACATTTCCCATTGTCCTGATTCTTGTTATGAATAGTTTTGAGGTACTGACTTTCATTTTTACAGAAGTAATTAGATGAATCAGGCATGTATTAGCCAGATCAGATCCTGTGTTGGTCTGAAAGCAGATAAGCATCTCCACCTCAGTTTTAGAGCTCTCAGGACCAGCACACAGGTGTCATTACAGATATTCTTCATCCCAGATTTTCCACTTCATGTTGGATCAGTTTTGAAGTATGTCCTTCACATGGACCATAGCTAATGGACTCCTGTATGCTTTAGTGATATGGAAGGCATATTTTGACTTTTAAATATGATATGAAAAATGTTCACCCTCATGGCTTTTTTGTACTCACATATAAGTAGTACAAAATATAAGATATAAGTAGATTTCATGCCTTGTGAATTTCATACATTATCTTGGGCTTCCCTGGAGGCACAGTGGTTAAGAGTCCGCCCGCCAATGCAGGGTACACGGGTTCGAGCCCTGGTCCAGGAAGATCCCACATGCCGCGGAGCAACTAAGCCTGTGCACCACAACTACTGAGCCTGCGATCTAGAGCCCGCAAGCCACAACTACTGAGCCTGCGCTCTACACTGAAACCCGCGTGCCACAACTACTGAAGCCCGGACACCTAGAGCCTGAGCTCTGCAACAAGAGAAGCCACTGCAATGAGAAGCCTGTGCACTGCAACCAAGAGTTGCCCCTGCTTGCCGCAACTAGAGAAAGCCCGCGCACAGCAACAAAGACCCAACACAGCCAAAATTAATTAATTAATTTAAAAATATATATTATCTCTTAAAGTGGACCAATCTAGAGATCTTTTGGTTTCCTTCATTCAAGAAAAACAAAGACAGAAAGGGTAATTCTGTGCAGAAATATATAAAAAACTGAAAACTGAGTTGAAAATTCAGATGAAAAGATATACTTATGGGGGATGCAGCAGGAATGGACCCCCCTCTCTGTCCAGTGGCTGAAGGTGGAGATGAACCCATCGCCCTGGTGTTCCCTTACCTGGACACCAAGCCGATGGCCAAATTCACTCACCATTGCACTTGGCATGCATCTCTTCACTGCACGTGTTTCCTGTTTGCCTTCTCTGTTAGAAGACCACCCTGTGGACATGAGACAGTACAGGCTTTGCAGACACAGTGGGTCTGACAGGTGCCTCAAAATCAATGTGTCTGGATTCCCTGCCCCTGCTTGAAAGAAAAGAAAGAAGGAGGCAAAGAAGGAAAAAGAAAGGAAGGAAGGTTAAGAAGGAAGGAAGGGAGGGAGGGAGGAAGGAAAGGAAAAGACCCTATTCTTCTTACCTCTTTCTTCTTCATCTAAGTCAGTGGCACACTGTACCAATCTGCTGGAACCAGTACTCTAAGGAACCTTGATTTCTCTCCTTCCCATAGATTCCGTACCCAACCCCCAAAATAAGCCTTGGAGGCACAGCCCAACGGTGTATCCCCAGTCCAGCAATCATCAGCACCTGCACCCCTCCAATCCTAGTCCAGTCCCGCAGGAACCCGCCTGGACCTGCACCCCCTTCCTGACCGAGGGCACCCGTCTTCCTTCCCCCGCGGCTGCCGAGCCTTTTCCATAAAGCAGCTCAACTATTTTTAGAAAGTCTACGTCGTTATTATATCATGCTGGACAGAAGCCATACTAAAGGTGTACGGTTTTTGTTAAGATACAGTATTTTATTTGTGTCCCTCTCCTGTGTGCCCTCCTGGAGCATAATTCCACGAGGAGAGAGCCCCCGGGCTCTGCGGGCTCAGAGGCAGCGCCCGAGAAAGGCCGGCTATGTCCGCGGCGGGCTGGATGCACGAAGAGCTGCCCCTCACCGGCGCCGCCCAAACAGCCCCTCTCTGGCCCTGCGGCTCTGTCGTCAGTTGCGCTCACACCGTCTGAGCTGTCACTGTACCGCCTGCCATTTTGCTAAGTAGGCCCCGTGTCTTCCGTCCGTCCGTCCCTCCCACCCACGGGAAAACGCAAAGCCGAGTGTCTAGGCTCTCCCCAGAGAACAGCGGCGCCCTGGCTCGTGGCCACAGTCGATGTGCCGGCTCCGGGGGCCCCTTCCGTCCGCTCCCTCTGTCCGCTCCCTCCGCCCGCGGGAGCGCACGGGCGGCACGTCCCCGAAAGGCCACCTCTGCGTGGGCACCAGGGTGCGCTCGAGTCCAGCGAGGGAGAGAGGAGCGTCTGCCTGGGGCGCCACGAGGCAGCCCCGGCCGCAGGACAACACTGCCCCTCCGGCCTTAGAGTCTGTCCTAAGACCCCCGTCTCCGTCTGGCTGTCAGCAGAGCCCAGAGACCCCTGGAGCGAAGTCACAGCCCCGCCGGCAGCTCGAGCCGTCAAGGAGGCCGGAGGCACCGCTGAAACTTTGCCTTTTGAGCGCACAGCGCCCTCTCCTCGCCGTGTTCCTGACCGAGCTCAGACTCTGCACCCCTAGAAAAATAGATTGGCTCTACCTTTCGCGTGAGTCCTTTCCTGTATACGTGTATTCACTGGGGATACTCCCCTGAAGAAAGAGAAGTATATTTCATACTATATTATGTATTATACTTGCACTAGAAATCTAACAAGCAAATAAAACAACAGAAACAGATAAACTGACAGTTGGATGTGAGTATTGAAGGTTAAATAGTATTAAATATTAAGTAGTGGATACATAGAAGTATATGAATATATATACACAAATGATCAATTTAAATATACAATTACTAAACAGAAATTCTAACATCAGAGCTAGCTTGTACTCAGGAAAGCAGACTGTCACCTCTGGGTCTGTACAGCGTCAGGCTGGCATCTGGGCAGATAATGGGTAGAGGTGGTGTTTTGGAGCCGGATTTCCGCCTGACGTGGAATTCTGGGCACAGTGAGAGTTGCTCTGGGGTCGCGTTCAGCACAGTTCGCCTGATACCAGGAGGACCTCATTAGAGCGCTCTCCTAGCGTGGGCCCGAGCACGGGGCTCAGTCAGAGCTCTAGTCTGTCTTGATTGCTTAGCCACTGTTGTCCTTTCTCCAGATAATTTAATAAGACTCTCCTCCCAATTTTAGACTGAAATATTTAAAACATTATGGTAGAAAAAGCACAAGTAAAGAAAGGTATAACATAGGAATTGAATTTTTGTTCTTCCTTACAGTCGGAGAAGAAGCCACTCTTCATCTGGTGCGTTAGGGCTTTACTTCTAAACTTTACCCTGTGATTGTTTATTTTTTTTACCTCATCATTATATTTACTTCTAGCACAAAACAAATTTTGTAATTCCAGTCTGTCGTGTCCCTAAACGCACAAGCTTAGTGGCTCATTAGGCATCTGTGTCAATATATCCCTTTGCAAAAGGCAAAGTATTTTTAAAACAAAATCTACTATTGTATATGATTATGCGTAATTTAGAGCTCCTGGTACTAAGAGCTGGAGGACACTTCCTCAGTCACTGACCTTCGCTTAACTTACCCTCTTTACAAGTCAGGAGCCTGAGACCCAGAAGGATTACATCGAAAGCCTATGTTTCACTGGTCGCTCTAGGGTAACACAGGTGTCCAGAGCTGAAGTTTTTACTCACAGCATTTATGACACCACACACGTGGAGGGGGAGGGGGGGTTATCCCACGCCAACCAGTTCTCCGGTTCCGGACACCAACTGGGTGTCCGGCAGTTCAGTTCAGTTCTGACAGTAACTCCCAGAGTTAGCGCAGACCCCCAGGTGAAGGCTCAGTCCCACAAGACTGCCCACTGCACATGCCAACCACAGGTCCAGGCCCCACCCTGCTGACCAACCGGCTGGAAGTCAGGGGCTCCCAGGAGCCTCCTCAGGTTCAGTAGTCTGTGCTCGGTGTCAGATGGAAGGGACTGTTCCTTCTCCTCCAGATGACTTGAAAACCCTGATCATACAGTCAGACTGAAACTTCTCACTTGCTATTTAGAATAACTCAAACTGTTAGTCAAGCACGGAGTTCATTTTTATCATTAGGAAGCTGACCCTGAGAGGTCTGTGACCCACAGCAAGTCCCGCAGCAGGAGACACAGCTCGAGTCCCGCCTGAGTACTTCTCATCTGGTGAGCGTGCGTCTGCGTCATTGGGGTTCTGCAGAGGAACAGACCCGATAGGATATATACGCACACGCACACAGAGGTGTATGTAGGGGGAGATTTATCGTAAGAAATCATGGTAAATCATCATAGATTTACCATGGGGTGGAGGCCAAGAAGTCCCAGGACCTGCCATCTACAAGCTGGAGACCCAGGAGAGCCAGGGATGCCATTCAGTCCAAGTCCAAGGGCCTAAGAATCAAGGGCCAATGATGTCGGTCATGGTCCGAGTCCAAAACCCAAGAACCAGGAGCTCAGGTGTCTGAGGCCAGGAGATGGATGGCCCAGCCCAAGCAGAGGAAGCAAATTCACTCTTCCCCCACCTTCTGGTTCTGTGCGGGCCCTCAGTGGACTGGATGACACCCACCCACATCCGGGAGGGTGACCTTCACTCAGTCTGCAGATTTAAATGTGAATCTAGTCTGGAAACATCCTCACAGACACACCCCCAAAATAATATTTTCCCAACTATCTGGGCATCCCAGTCTGATGCATAAAATTAACCACCACGCCATCAAAACACATAAACTTGATGATTCAGGAAGCTCCTGCCAGGAGCGTCACAGCACAAAGGGAACGTGAGATTAAGAGGGGGCCAGTCCTGCCTCGGGTGAGTCCCCACAATTAAGTACAGCCCTGGGGGCCTCTGGCGGGGAGAAGTATGGAGTTAATAGAATTTAAACCGCCTTAACCGTATCGACCTTATAACACAGGTGAAAGGCATGGAGAGACTATCAGGGCCATCAGAGACATACTGTTTCAGTTTTCCTTGCATATGATCTGTTTTCTAGTTGAGAAGCATCTGTTAGTAGCCAAGAGTTTTAGACATGGGTTGAAACTCTAAAACTATCTACCCCTCTTCCTAGTTCGGAGGAGGAAGCTGCAGCTCCCAGGCCTCACAGGCACCTGGGATGGTTGAGGCCGACTTGAACTTACCCTGGGCTCCAGGGTCTTAGATGCAACATTGCAAAGCTGCTCCGTCTCATGGGGGAGGGGCCTTACTGCCTGTTGCCTCCAATATTCGTTTATATTTAATTTCAAGGCAAGAATCCATGCTGGTCTCGTGCAAAGATTGGTTTCTAGAAGAGTCAGTGGGCAAAAGTTCCATTTAACAAAGTATAGGGGCTTCTCTGGTGGCGCAGTGGTTACGGATTTGCCTGCCAATGCAGAGGACATGGTTCCGAGCCCTGGTTCGGGAAGATCCCACATGCCACGGAGCAACTAAGCCCGTGCGCCACAACTACTGAGCCTGCGCTCTAGAGCCCGTGAGCCACAACTACTGAACCCACACACCACAACTACTGAAGCCCACTCGCCTAGAGCCCGTGCTCTGCAACAAGAGAAGCTACCGCAGTGAGAGGCCCATGCACCTCAATGAAGCCCCAACGCAGCCAAAAATTAAAATAAATAAATAAATAAACCAAGTATAGGATGTGAAGACTTGGTCTGGGTGTGTTGATCCCGTGAACGGGCCTCCAGCTCTGCGCATGGACCAGGAGTGGGAGCCCCTGTTAAACTCCAGGAAACAGCAACTCTAATGGCCCTTGTGGTAGCTCTCAGGACAAGGCCAGACCTCAGAGGAGTGCACAAAACTCGGAACATGTATGTAAAAGTGAATGAACTGGAGGAGAAACGGGACAAGTGTTCTAAGGGTTAAAGACTTCTCTCTGCTCCTGGAGCTCCAAGCCCTCGGGTTCAGAGCAAGGAAGATGCACATGTGTGTCAGAAAGATGTGGATTAATCCAAGCACGTAACAAAGACTTTCTACCAGCTGGCTGTCCTTTAAGTTTGTATCAGGTGTCTCAGCACAGAGAAAGTCTCTGTTGTCAGTCGTACTCTCATCTCTTTTGAGTTTTTCCATTTCTGCCATGGAACATTAAAATTATTTTCAATATTTTTCTGTAGAAATTCTTTATTCGATTCCAGTACCTATGTCTATGGATTTATTTGAAGAAGTCAGAGTACTCTTAGGTTCTGGCCTTTTGCATAAGATATACAAAATATACATTATAATATATAATTTGTACCTTGAGGAGGGTAGATCTGCTGATCTCTTAGATCCTCTCACCTCTAAAATTCTGATTCTAATATTGAAATTATGGGGTGAAAGAATGGAATAAAAAGGAACTGGACATAGCAAATAGAGACATTCATAATGTTTTCCATTGTTTTCCATACCATATAGAAATTTATATACTGTCAGAGTAGCTTTATTGGAAGAATTGTCTGAGTCTGTGCCATAAATCACCTTTTGGAGATATTTATACCCCCATCATAAATCTCTAAAAACTACGTTAATTGACAGCTATTAAAGATACATTATTCATGGAAGTTGTCAGACCACAAAGAAATGTTTTCTTTCACTAAATTATCATTAAATTGACTTGACCAATTTGATTTAGAGCTACTAAAAGCCAGGAAAATTACCATTCCATCAAGTTTTAAGATGCAAAATAAAATTGCTTGATTTTAACAAATAAAATGTATCACAACCATTAAATTTTGATATTCGAAAAACAAAGATATAAAGGTTAACACATTGTGTTTTGCAATAGTGATTTTGTAGGAACAGAAGAAGTTCTTTTCCAGGTGATACCAGCACAACCTGTTTCGGCCCCCGCCCTCGCCTGTTGGCTGAGGCTCTGGTCTCCCACGTGGGGAAAAAGGGAGAGAGAACATCACTTCAATTTTTTTCATTTACGCAGCGTCTTCATCAATTCTGAGTGTGGCCTGGAACCAGAAAGCAAATCACATAGGAATGTTCTGGAGAGATTGCTTTGTTTTTTACATTTTTCCTGCAGTTCAGAAGAAACTTATGTACCTTCCACTGCCCACTCAGTTTGACCCCTCAATGAAATTAAGCCCTTATAAATCCTATTGCAATTGCAGTGTACAAATGTTTCTCAATCTTGAGTAAAGTAAAATCCCTACTGAGGGAAAAAATCCAAACCACTGAGAATCTTTCTGGAAGCCCTGGCTAGAGAAATATTGACTTCAGAAACTAAGATTTTGTTCTCCAAATTGGAGTTGTTGCCACAGAAGAATATTGTATTATTTTTGGTTAATCGTGAGAATAAACATCACATCATTGCTGATGAAAGCTAGGAACCAAGAGTGAAAGAGTAGTTCACAGATTATTTCTCAAGTAACTAAAAGCAAAATTTATCTTTCGTGGATGCTAAGCTGCTTTTATCATGATTTCGTGAAGCCTACACTAGGTGCTCAAATACTGTCTGAGGATGAAAGAGGCGAGAAAGGTGTCCTTTGTCCCCTTCTGCATCCTGCGCAGTCTTCAGTCCATGCTCATCAGTACGGCTGGGCTGGCCATTTCTCTTATCTGTGATGATACGTGAGCCTGAACTTTTCATGCACTATTATTTGTGCATTTTAAGTCCAGTCTTTAAGATATTGTTCAACTGAAAATTCTACTTGTGGTGGTTTCTCAAAGCTCCACTCCAAGTCGATTACAATTACCTGAGGACATTTGGAAAAGTAGAAATTCTCGGACCCACTATCAAAACTCTGACTCATGGTCTGGGGTGGAGCCATCTCCATAACCAGCTTGAGTCTCTAAGCAATAGTCACATATTTGTTAATATTTGTCACTTCACGTGCTCATGAAAATACTAAAATTAATAGAGGTTTGAATCAGTTGATACTGCATGTGGCTACTTATGAGGGAAAACCTGAATAGCAGTGGCTTAAATGTGCACGGAACGGTTTATTTTTCTCACAGGTGATGAAGTCGAGTGGGAGGGTGGTTAGGGCTGCAGCGGCTGTTGTGTAAAGTCATCTGTCTCTCAGACTTCCCTCTGTCCTGTCTGCAGTGCCTTCTTTAATGTAAAGATTTCATTCTCATGATCCCAAGATGGCTGCTGCACTTCCAGGCATCAAGCCTGTGTTCCAGGCAGAAGAAAGAGTTGGGACTAAGGGCAAGGATAAGCAGGTCATCTACATTTGATAGTTTTAAGTTTTTTCCCAGAAAACTCACACAGTGGTTTATACTCACATCTTATTGGTCAGGAATTTGTCAAATGTTTACCTCTTAATGGGAAAGAAGCTAGGAAATACGATGTTTTAAACTGGGAACGTTGTAAACTTCAACAAAAATTGAGTTTCTGTAGTTAAGATATAAAGGGAGAATGATTGTCAGGTGGACAAATTTCTTCCCAAAAGGATACAAGTTCTGAAAATGCCCAGGGCTAAATCCACATGGGACCAAAAAGTATTGCCTGCCCTGCAGTGGGAGGACTCAGTAGCCATGAGTTCTGTGGAGCAAACAAGATGTCTTCTGGTCTGGACATTGCTGCCAGTTCTTTCCAAAATAAATAGAAGGGCTTTTCTTTGTAGCTGTTACCTGTCTCCCACTATCAAATACTCCCTAAGGGAGGCATCTGGAGTTGTCTCATCCTAAGAGCCACACAGGGAGGGACCCGGCTAGGAATACTGACTTGCTCGGAGGGTGGAGGTTTATCGGTGAAAAAGCAGCTGTTAATGAGCATTCCTCTGCTCATCTGATATAAAATCGTAAGAGAAGCTTGTGAAAAGTGAGCAGAGCCCATGGTGCACAGCAATAAATAGACTTGATTATACAAACTGTTACAAAAATTTTCCCATTCACCCTTCATCATATTAATAGTAACTAAATTCCCATTGGGGTTAATAGGAATAGGAAATGTTGTTATAAAACTATATTGACAACTTGCCGCATTTTGACTGGTGGTTATTCTAAATAATAGGGTAACCCGTTCTTGTAACCTTAACATCATAGCACCTTTAAATTGCTCCATAATTTGTGTTGGCGCACCTTTTCTTTTCTAGGACTCTTTGAAATTGTAGGTGTGAAAATTTGACTTACAATCATAGTCACATTATCAGGGGCTCGGCTACTTCTATAAGCAGGTTGTACAGTAGAGAAAACTTCTTTTTCCTGCTTGTGGACATCTCAGGTAATCCTTTAACACATAAGGGAAGACAAGGGGTTTGAAAAGTTAGTTTGAAAATCTTTCTTCACTCAAAAAAAAAAAACAAAAAACATGTTAAACAATAAAAAAGACTTCTCACCCTACTTCTCATGTAAAGTTTCTCAGAGGAACAAAGCTCACGCAGACAGAGCAGTTGTAATGATCAAAAGGGAGCACAACAAATACGAAAAATAAATTCAAACAGGGAAATAGATAAGACCATTTATCTACCAATTCTCCTTCCTTTTGGCAAAAGTAAATCAAATACGAAAGCTTCTCGTTTGTCATTGTTTGCATTCCTCAGAAAACTCTTGCCAAACGAAGCTAGGTGATTAGCCGAGTAATAGATTCTGGTTTGATTCTAAACAACCCACCTGAATCTACAAGTACGACCCCGTGGAAACCAGAATATAACTCCGTGCTGGACAGTGCTCTTCGGGAGCTGCTGACGATTTAGGGCCCCTTCATTCTTGCAGCTGATTATTCTGCAGTGGTTTGTGTCTGAGGATGCCGAACCTTGCAGGTTTCTGCCTCAAAAAGAGTTAGCGGCCACAGTGCCTGGCGTGGCCTGAGGACACGGACGCCTGGAATTGCAGGCAGTGGATTTGAACACCTGGGTGGAGGGATGGTGTTCATTTAAGAGACTAAGGAGCTGCTGTAGATCTCCCTGAGAAACCCAGAGCATGAAATACGAACTCTTTATTATCATTATAAATGGAATGCTCTACCATTTACAAGGGAAAATCTATGTACGTAGCTACAAACTTTGCACATATTTTATCCAGTCTGGGGCTTTTATTTGCATTCTGATTTTCTTTTGTCACAAAAAGCATTAAGTTTGAATATAGAAAATGCATCACTTTATCTTTCATCATTCTTCTCTTTTGCATCTACACTGTTTTTTTGTTTGTTTGTTTGTTTTGCGGTACGCGGGCCTCTCGCTGCTGTGGCCTCTCGCGTTGCGGAGCACAGGCTCCGGACGCGCAGGCTTAGCGGCCATGGTTCATGGGCCCAGCCGCTCCGCGGCATGTGGGATCTTCGTGGACCGGGGCACGAACCCATGTCCCCTGCATCGGCAGGCGGACTCCCAACCACTGCGCCACCAGGGAAGCCCCTGGGACTACGGTTTTAATACAACCTGGAAACCAGTGACACCCCTCGAGGTTACGTCTCTAAGCCCCAACTGCCTATAACTTTCCTAGGCTTTCAAACTCACGTTCAGCCTTTTGTCCCTCATATTTTTACTCCAGAATCCTATGTGCAACTGCTTCCTTGATACTTTGTTTGAGTATCTGATAAGGACCCAAACTTAATACCTGGCAAGCTGATCATTTCCTCCCAATCCTGTTCTCCTACAGTTCATTCCCAGTACAGCGTGCAACAGGAATCTTTCTGCCCTGCAAAAGTGACATTTTTGTCCATTTTAAAGGATCTATAGATATTTCTAACAAAGTTGCTTTGAAAAGTTAGAAATCTCACTTAAGATTAGAGATTATTGGAATCTCATGTCTATTGCTCCATTTATTTTGTAAATAATGCTGACTTAAAATTCAAATGCTGGGCTTCCTCTTTTAAAAAGAGTCTTGAGATGGAAGAAATGTTAAAGTTCTCCATTATACAATATTAGAAAATTTTCAATGGGTAAGATACGTTTCCAAATTGCATTCAAAGTAGGAGTGTAATAATTTATTCATACGTTAAGGGGATGGGGTTGTGATGGTATTTGATAAAGCGAAGCTAATTAGCTTTCTCAGAGAGGTCAAAATACAAGTACCTTTATCACGTTTCTCTGACCTTCCTGAGATCCGGGCGTTTTTCAACAATCAAATGATAACCATAGCAATTAAAACTTGTAATTAAGTCATAATTCCTTTTTAGTGGACAGATCTCATGTTTACTCATTTTATCTACGTGGTTTCCTTTAAAGCCATCATTTTAAGCTAAAGCCAGTGCAGATAAAGAATCACTTCGGGGAATTTATTTTCTCACAGTAAGGGGTATTATAAAAATCATGAGAGCGACATTACTGTTGATTTAATGTCTGAGCAGCAACCTGTCCATTTACTTGTACGGAATTAAGATATTCGAGAATAAACCAATGTGACCAAAACGTACTTGACAACTTTGGTGTATGTTTTAAGCATTTGATCAACCTCCTCGGAATGAACTCTGGTGTCAATTTGCGCGTTTCTTGAGGCTGTTATTGGGTTTTTTTGGGTGGGGAAGGAGGGTTGTTTGTTTTGTTTTAATTTTTAGTTGATTTACAGTGTTGTGTTAGTTTCAGCTGTACAACAAAGTGAATCAGTTATACATATACATAAATCCACTCTCTGTTTTTTTTTTAGGTTCTTTTCCCATATAGGCCATTAGAGTATTGGTCCCTGTGAGTAGAGGTCCCTGTGCTCTACAGTAGGTCCTTATTAGTTATCTCTTTTATATATAGTAGTGTGTCTATGTCAATCCCAATCTCCCAATTTATCCCTCCCCTCCCCCCGCCTCCCTAGAAAGAGAGTGTGCATGTCAAGACTTTTTTCCTTGGTTCTAATTTCAGTATGACTGACATTGTTCAAGTTCACAAATCTTGAGTGTACGGCTTGATAAATTTTTACATTTATTTATGCCTACGGAACCACCACCAAGATCAAGATCAAGAATGTTTGCACTGCCCCCACCCCCAGAAGACTCCCTTTGTGCCACACCAATAAAATCTTCTGTTGGCATCAAAGGTACTGCCATTCTCACCTCTGTCTCCATACATTAGTTTTGCCAGTTGTTGAACTCTAAGAAACGGAATCAAACAGCTGTCTATCTGATACTTTAATCCATTTTACAACAATCCAACCAGGTGTTAATCCGGCCTGTGCTGGAACATTCCTGGGTAGGAGACGCATCACTTCTTGGGGTAGTTCAGACTCTTTCAGGGTTTTCTCAGAAAAACATATGCCTGCCAGTTGGTCTAGATTTCGCCTACCAGGACATCCAAGACAATCATGTCTGTCTTTGTAACAATATTTATTATCTTTGGGAAAACAGCTATCAAATGCAAATTGGTATATCTGTATTTTAAAACTTAATTTAATAGTCATTTACTGTCCCAAAGGAAGTAGAATCACCTGAAAGAGTGTTAATATTTTGAACAAAACATATAAGACATGAGGTCCAATTCTCCCTACAAATCTAGGAAGGTGCTAGGATTTTTTCTCCCAGATGTGTGATCTTTCTTTACACCCAGGTCTTCCTCTGTTGAAAGGTTAGGCCCGGAGTCATCGTTCTGAATAGCAGAAGAGGCCACAGGGCAGTGGTAGGTCAGTGGCAGTATAATTCCTGGGAAACCCAGAGCCTTCCCCTCTAAGTGTCTCCATATGGTGCCGGCCCTTCCTACCAAGGAGCTATTTCGTAGCAGAAAGGTCTCCTGTAAGCTTGGGGAGGGGTCCTGCTTGAGCTGGTTACAAACACCCAGCAGAACTTACCTGGCGATGTTGGCTGCGCTGACCCCCGCTTGAATGTATAAGAAGTACAGGATAGTGGGATTGGGCCACAGAGGCCTGCAAGCCCAGGTGAGCATTGCCTGGAACAAAGAGGTCAGGAATGACACACTGTGGCTGCATGACTTTCCAGTGCGTGACCCCAGTGATGCCCACACACTGGTCATTTTGGGGAGAAGCAGGCAGTGCATTGCATTCTCAACCCAACCACAGTTCTGTGGCTGTAGAGGCATTTGTGGACAATGACTCCCCTCTTCCCTGGCCACCTGTGCTTGTTGCTACACAGGGTGACTGTCACCTGGCTCTGCCTTTGACGATGACCCTGCTCAAGGTGCCAGCCTCACCAGGTGTCTGGCAGCAAGGACCAGTGAGTGTCCAGCGTCTCCATTCAGGACTGGATGTTCTGACAGGGGGAAAAACTATTGGACAAATTCCAATACTATTGATGATTAAAAACTCAGCAAGTTAAGAAAAGAGGGAAAATACTTCAACTTGATACAGTGCACCTATGAAAAAAAGAAACAAAAACCCAACTGTGGTTAACATCATACATCATGATGAAACACTGAATATTTTCTCTCTTATATTGGGAACAAGGCAAGGATGTCTGCTCTTACTATTCGTATTCAACATAATACTAGAAGGCTAGTCATTGCAATAAGGCAAGAAAAGAAAATGAAAGTCCTTAGATTCAAAATAAATAAATAAAGCTATCTCTGTTTGTAGCTGCCATGATTATCTACATAGAAAATTCCATGGAATCTAAAAAGAAAAGAAAAAAATCATAGAACTAATAAGTGAAGTCAGTAAGGTTGCAGGATACAAGATCAACACTCAAAAGTAAATTGCATTTTTACATACTAACAAGAAATATGTAGAAGCCAAATTTTTTTTTAAAATACAATTTATAATTACTCCAAAGTAAATAAATTATTAGGTAAAAACTTAGAGCATCTTACACTTGAAACCAAAAGCAAAATCTGTACTGGAAAAATTAGTAAATTGGACCCCATCAAAATTAAAAGCTTTTGCTCACAAAAGACCATAGGAAAGGAACGAAATGACAAACTACAGAAAATATTTGCAAACCACATCTCCAACAAAGAGCTTGACTACACATGGCAAACAAACACATGAAAAGATGTTCAGCATCAACTCACATGGATTTAATTCTCTTTATTCATAGGCAGATCTCATCAATGTATTTCTCGTAAATGCATTTTCAGTATGTGTCTTTATGTAGTAAAATATCTGAGACCGTCAGTGCAAAAATATTTATTGCATTCCCACACTTTTGTAACCATCTGTTGGATGAAATTTAAACTCCAAGGAGTTCTTCTTAATAGTTAGAAATATTCTCTAATGACATCTTCCACCCAGTGTTTCTGTCAAGAATGCTGTTGTCAATCTGTTTACTGTTCCTTTATGTCTGCCCACACCTGTTTTCAGAAAGCCTCCACCCGAAGAGGGCTTTGGCTCTTCAAAGCCATCAAGCCCGGCTCCACAGACTCTGCGACCAGCTCTGGGGCTGCTCTTTCCTTCCGCAAAGGAGCAGACAGTAGCTTGTCTCAGAGCAGCTCAGAAGAGGGAAAAAAGCAGAGCATAAACAAAAAATTCCTCCTCCATACTCTCCCACAGTTCAACGAGAGCTAAACAGGCTCCAGTATATCCAGAGGCTTCTCACTTTAAGTTTTTGGTAATTTCCTGGTATCCCCAAGCTTTCCTTTCTCATCTGTTACTGCTTTTAACTTGATTTTGAGGGGGGAAGGAGCCAGCACCTTGAGCTAGTTTGCCATTTTTACAGGATCCGGCAGCTCCTGACTTTCTTTATTTTGTGTTAAAATATTACGAATGGACAGAGTTTGTTTCAATTCTGACTAGCTGAGAGCAATCTTTATATTTCACAGATGTAGTCTGGTAGGAGACTTACTTGTTTTGTTTTATTTTGTTTTCAGTTATTACCAATCTAGGCAGCTCTTTTGATTAAAAAGTGGTCAGTAACTCCTTATAAGCCTTGTACTTCTTTGTGTGGGGAGTACATTGACTAGAATGTAGAAGGCCCAGAATTAACACCTCTGGGTTTTTTGTTTCCCACATCTTTGGGATATGGTAGCTTTAACACTTAAATTAATAAATTTTATTTATAATAATGAAATATAATCTCTCTGAAAATGAAGACGTTTGTGTATAATACACTCCACCTTTACTCTGAAATCCCCACCAACGTTATTGGCAAAGGGAAATATATTTTTCTTAGTTAATATTTGCATTTACAAAAAATGAAGTTGATAGAAAATTAAGCAAATTACTTTTTATGTGTTGATGTCAGTAAGTGACATGATATAGTGATTTATTCAAGATTCCCCCAAATTATGGAAATTTTAGAAATGTCCTCAGAAGAACAGAAGTAAATAAATGCTATTCAGCACAAGTGTCATTTTGTGGAATTCAAGGAATAATAACCACATTATAGTAGAAATCAATCTGGAATATTGACCAAGTATTTTTTAATGTTTTGAGGGTTTTGGGATGGATGAATGGGGACCAGAGTCTGGCTCCTGAGCCACTGGGACCTGGGAACACCTGCCTGCTTTTCTGGGCTCAGCCTTGACACAGGCTGGGACACTGGGCAAATGGATTGACCTTTCCATGCTCCAGATTCCCCACTTTTATAATCGAATTGCATGCACATTCTCACACAGCCTGACACCACTGGTATGAGTAGGAATTTCAAAACCATCTAAGACTTTGTGTTCCTAGAGGTAGCACACTTATGCCTTCTCGGTTTGATATGCCTTCTTGTCAAGAAACACTGTGAAGTTGGAGCCCACATAGAAAATCTGCTCCAGCTGTCAATCAAGTGTATACAGACACACTTTTCAAATTATCCAGAAAAGTGTTTATTAAGAGAAACGTTTCTTAAACAGATTGGGCTCAGCCAACAGGATATCAAATATCCAATTTTTTTTCTTTTTTGGTTCAGAAATCAGCAATTTCATCCAATGTTTCATAATGATTTAGCTTAGATATCTTCAGAACTCAGGTTCTTTCTAACTTTCTAAAGAGATAATGCCAGCTTTCATACAGGGACATTCTTAACGAGCAAACTAATTTAAAAATTCACTCTGTTCGTGGGTCTGTCTTCCTAGATAAAAGTAATTGCAGGGTTCTTTTGTCTGTCAGAGGCTGCTTGTGTTTTTTTAATTTACAATTTATTTTCCATATAATTTAATATCAAACATTGCTTTGTCTGGCAGGAATATTTTTAAAGAATTTGTATTGATTACCTTGCTTCTCTGATAAGCAAACCTTAATTTTATCCCAGAATGATAAGAGGAAAAAAATGCCCATGTTAAAATTGCTTTTTTTTGTTGTTTGTAATTTTTGGCTTTCAGATGGGGCCCGGATAAGATTCTCTGATGGGGCAGAAGGCAGGGCTGGGTCCCACTAAGGCTGCCCTTCAGGGTGACCCAAAGTCCAGAGGGTCAGCTGCCTCATTCTTACCTCCTCTTGAAGCAACAGAGACTACTTCCTAAGAAAGGCCACTTGGACTTATTAGAGTGGGATGTAGACAAAGAATCTCTAAGAGGAGCCTTTATTGAAAGCCTTGACTTCCAGACAGTGGACAGAGAGGAGGGGAAGCCTACAGGTGTGGAATGCCTGAGTCAGGTCCTGAGCTGGTAAATGGAGCAGTAAAAATGAGAACTAGAATTCGCTTATAAAAAATACATATATAGGGCTTCCCTGGTGGCGCAGTGGTTGAGAGTCCGCCTGCCGATGCAGGGGACGTGGGTTCGTGCCCCGGTCTGGGAAGATCCCACATGCCGTGGAGCGGCTGGGTCTGTGAGCCATGGCCGCTGAGCCTGTGCGTCCAGAGCCTATGCTCTGCAACGGGAGAGGCCACAACAGTGAGAGGCCCGCGTACCGCAAAAAAAAAAAACAAAAAAAACATATATAAGTGTGTGTATATATATATAACATACATGCTATATATTATATATAATCATGTAGTGTATATATATAGTATATATATAATTACACATATAATATTAAGGACTATCCTTCTACAGATGTAAAGTTTGGAAAAAAGAAAATTTTTTTATTAAAGAACATAAAACCCTATAATATAAAATCAGCACATATTTTCCATTATCGTTTGCACATTCTAGCGTGCTTTGGAAATTTACACCTCCCCCCAAAAAAGAAATCAAATTGTTTTGCATTCTTGAGTCAGGACTTTGCTGATTTCAGTTGCAGTGGCCACAAGAATGGATATAAAAATATAGATTTCCTCTGCTTATTCAACAAATCAATCAGTCTCGTATTTATTAACTAAGCCACCATTATGAGCCATGAGTGATAGTTCATGGTGGGAATAACAAAGAAACGCAAAGCACAGTCAATGCCCTCTGGATGGCTACTTAGAGGAAAATAAACCCTTCAACCAAAAGACTGCACCACCAGGCAGACACGCCGGCACAGCTCACACCCCAGTGTCAGGGCTGATCCAGAAAAACTGAAAGCCCATGAATCTGAGAGTGAGTATAAGGCCAGAAACCATGATGGATGAAACACGGTGGGTGTTATCAGGGCTTTGGTCATCATTTTCACAACAGAAGGGAGTCAGATTAGCATGCTGTCCGACTTAGGCTTGAGCAGTGACGTTTGTCAACTAAATAAGAAGGAAACTCGGGAGAGAGCTGCAAGGAGGAAGCTGAGAGATAATTGCTACAAACCAGGCAGGAGTGACCACGGCTTTTTAAAGATTGATTTTTAATTGGCCAGAGGTCACGTGCTAAATGAGTTGGGTCAGGTACAGTTTAAAGACAAAAGGCTGAAGCCAAAATTATACATATTGGCTTACAAAAAAGAGAGATAGAAAGACAAAGGCAGGAAGAAAGAAGGAAGGGTGGCAGGGCGGGAGGAAAGGAGGGAATCTCACTGTGGATTACGGGAGAAATGATTGGGAAACTCACTGCATACTTTCAGATGTGATTACTGGCCATATCTGTTGACATGGACCAAAGATGTCTAATGCAATTTCCATCAGGAACTATGAGTTTATGCATTAGGACTTTGGATTTTACACTTATGGTCGAAGATTTTTGAGACAATTTATATTTTTTATTGCCTTTATTTCCTGACTTTAATCAGAACATCTTAGTTCTTTGCCTCTGAGATTTCTACAGTGTTTCTGGAGATTCTCCCCATCTTGTATGAAAGCCAGACATCAGCTCACCACTCTGTTTAGGGTTTTCAGAGCAGAGCCTTTGAGAGCAGCGGGAGGAAAGAGGCAAGATCCTCTATCTTCTGGAACATTGTCACCTTCAGGGCACATGGCTTGTTGCCCTTGAGAACAGCGGACCCTGAGCTGACCCCCTGCAGAGGCAGCAGCAGAAGCCAGAAATCATGGCGATCAAAGAGCAGAGGGGCCCTCAGTCTCTGCCCCGTTCCTTGCTCTGGGATTTCGTCAGAGCAAAGTCCCCTAATCACTGAGGTGATGTAAGTGGATTTGGGATAATAAATAATTAAATGCAGTACTTCTTGCACCCTTGAATTTGCAGACTAGCATTGCATCTCCCTACCTATTTTCAATGACGCAGACAATGTCTGTCCAGATTAACAATGACCCAAAAAGTTTCATCTGCAACTCAAGTTCCGTCTTTACCTCCTTCAAATATAAACAATCCAGGATCAACAGAAGGCTTTTCAAGTGGAAATGTATAATGTGACCAAGGCACTAAGGTGTGATTTAAAGTGGCAGGAAGAAAGTAGGCTGAATTAAAGAGGTCTCATGTCCATCAGGACAAATTCTCTGACATTGACTTGCTTGAGGGCAGAATATTTTTTTTAATTACACAGAAAGGTATAGTTTGATATTTTGTTGCTGATTCGAGACCCTCAGCTCTTCTTCGCCATCCCCACTTTCACTCCACAGCCGTGTATTATTTGGCTGAACAGAGAGTAGAGAGGTGATAGGGATAGAGAGATGATAGATGATAGAGAGATGATAGATGATAGAGAGATGACAGATGATAGATGATAGAGAGATGACAGATGATAGATGATAGATGACAGATGATAGAGAGATGATAGATGATAGAGAGATGACAGATGATAGATGATAGATGACAGATGATAGATGATAGAGAGATGATAGAGAGATGACAGATGATAGATGATAGATGATAGAGAGATGATAGATGACAGATGATAGATCATAGAGAGATGACAGATGATAGATGATAGATGACAGATGATAGAGAGATGATAGATGATAGAGAGATGACAGATGATAGAGAGATGACAGATGATAGAGAGATAATAGATGACAGATGATAGATGATAGAGAGATGACAGATAATAGAGAGATGATAGATGATAGAGAGATGATAGAGAGATGACAGATGATAGATGATATATAACAGATGATAGATGATAGAGAGATGACAGATGATAGATGATATATGACAGATGATAGATGATAGAGAGATGGCAGATGATAGAGAGATGATAGAGAGATGATAGATGACAGATGATAGAGAGATGATAGATGATAGATGACAGATGATAGATGATAGAGAGGTGATAGATGATGAACAGAGGTGATAGGTAGATAGATAGTAGAGATAAATAGATGATATAGATAGAAAAGTACATAGAAAGAAAGAAGGAGAGAGAGAAAGATACATAGATCCTCTACTATCTCAAGAGACCCTTGAAGTCAGGGGTAATGTCAGATTTCTCTTTGTGGCCCCAACACTGCACGATGCCTAACATGCCCAGTTGCTTAGTATTCCTCGAGCAGAGGCGAAGTCAAGTGACCTTGGCTGTCTTAGGAAAATCACTGTCTTTAACCACCCAGTTTCCTTAGCTGTCTAATGAGGATTTTAAGCGTTCTGAGCTCTCTGCATTCTAAGATCCCTTTCAAGTCTGAAACAAATTAGGGAACTGTAAACTCTTCTTTCTGGAGTATATCCCAAGCCAGAAAGACCCCTTTTCTGCCCTCGCCCACCAAGCAGGGATGCTCTTGTAGCCACTTCGTGTGCAGTGTCCTGAGTGATCAGACCAGGGTGCTCGTCTTGACTAAGCTGGGCCACTTGGCATCTGCCTCCTGTAAACCCAGGGAGAGGGAGAGAGAAGGAGAGACAGAGGGAACCAGAGGCAGACCCCGTCCTCACCCTCAAAGGCGGCACTCAGGGTAGGCTTGGGTGCCGGGAGGTGGTCATCCTTCCCCACAATGTGGCCTGAAAACTCAGAGGCCCCATCTGCCATCCAAGGCCAGAATGGGGCAGACACACCTGCCGGGAGAGCAAGGGCGGCGTGAGGGGAGCCCGCTCCCTCCCTTCGCTGCTGCCCGAGCCAACTGCATGCAGCCCAAAGGCATCCCCAGCTCCCGATTAAAGAGTTCTTACAGGTTTGGTCATTTCCAGCCTAAAATGTCTCAGACTGCTATCAATCCCATTGTACTATTTATTGTATCAGCATTTATTAAATTAATTCACGACATAAGAAAGAGATATTAGATTGTTAAAGAGGTAATTAAATACCATGAATAAGATTTCCACATCTTTTCAATTGCAAGCTTTGACATTTACTTGGAGCTCATAATTGCAATAGGATCTTTGTTTGCTGCCAGCGCCTGTGTGTGCCCTCTGCTGTCTCCGCCTGTTCAAGCTGTAAGGCAGCGGGATGAACAGTGCCTCCCCAGAGCTTTGTAGAGACAATCCACTTCATCACCAAACACCAAAGTACTGATAATTAGAGCGAATAAATACATTCGGTGGTTCTTTGGCATCCATAAATAGAAGAGGATCCAAAACAAAATTATAAAGAAAGGCAATGCAGTAGAGACCTTGTTCTATATATCAGTGTGCTGGTAACATTACAGGTACACAGTACAAGGACCTATGATTTGCAAAGAGGTAAACGTTACATGTAAAAATAAAACGTGCCTCAGAAAAATAAGTAGGTAATTATTCCTTCTCTGCATTGCACCAGTGACCTACCTGCTCATACGCCTCCCAAGGCAGGAATCTCTAATCCCAAATGACGTGCCCTAGTGATTCAAGGTAAAGATTTCCCCAGCGTACCGCCCATCAACCTAAAGATGTTCAGAATGTATTTTTCTGCTCTTTTGCAAAATTATGTATTTCCCTGCTCTGGCATAATACAAGATGCACAGCACAAAGAGAGAATTGTCAGAATATGAAAAACCACCCTCATTTCTGTCTAAAACATGTAGAGGATAGACGCTTAAAATCTGCAAAGAAAAAGAGTTCAAGTAAGTGTGCTTGAACTAGGGAAGATGATGACTAAACGCATAACTTTAATGGTGGGACTGAGACTAGTTTGAAATCTGCTGCACTCAGATCAGGAGATTGTCCTATGTCCTTGGCTTTGCGTGCAGTCACATATACTCAGTATTGAAATGGAGTGTCCAGAGTAGAAGTGACTGCCTCAGTCATTAATTTATTTGCCCAATCAATGATTAGTCACTGACCTCCAATTCTGTAACAGGCCCTGAGAGAGGGAACGGGGACACGGGTGGACAAGCTGATGACCCATGTCTTCATGGGCCTTGGTGACTGGAACAGGAAACAGGTAGTGTTCAAATCCCCGTAAGTACAAAGAGAGGTCTCGAAAGAAAAGGATAGTTAGAGAAGAGTGTGTTTCAGAAGCTTTCTACACGGTAGGGAAAGGAGTATCCTGAAGTCCCTAGGGAGGAAATCATGCTTGAGTACATCTATCAGTTATGCATAGAAATTAGCTGGTGGGAAAGGGGTGTGTGGAGAGAGAATACTCCAGGAAAATACCAGATAACCACAGGTGCAAAAGCCCTGGGGCAGGAGGAGAGCCTGGGTGCCAGTGGCAGTAGGAGGTCATTGGTTTAAGCAGAATTTTTTTGATGATGTTCAAGGGCAGGGGTCCTGACAGCTTGGGGAATTTGGGAGAAAGTGTTAGAAGTGGTACAGTGGCTGCCCTCCAGATTAAACTATAAAAAGTATGGGAAATATTTTGTAAAATGTAAAGCTTCCTAGAAACGCTAAATCCTTCAACAAATACCTTCCATATGCCTCCCAATCTGATGGATTCTCAGGACATTAACAGCCACGCCTGCCAATGCCCCCAGCTTATCTGCTGCAATGGCCCCCTGCCCACAGCTCTGCGAAGACTGGGACCGAATTCCTCCCCACACTCCCAGAGCGAGCGTTCCCAAAAGGAAAATCTCCCAGCTCACTCTTCCGCTCAGAGTCCTTCAGTGGCCTCCCATCACGAGCAGAGTTACAAAGAATGAAACACCTTTTAAGCGGACACGCAAAGCCCGAGAGCAGTGTCACCCAATAGCATAGAATGAGTCGCCCATTAAGGAGCACCTTAATGTCCCCTACAAGACGCATTAACAGCAGAAACAGAAACAGGTGGAGAGAATTTTAATAATCTATTTTATTTAATATGTCCAAAATATAATTATTTTATTGTGTATTCAATCTAAAAATATTAGTTAGATGTTTCACATTGTATTTCATTTTAACTCTTCTAAATCCAGTGTGCATTTTACACCTACATAAAAAAATAAAGAGCACCATCTTCACCGTAGGAGGCGAATTGTTGTTCAGTTATGCATCAGCAATGTGGAAGGAAGTCAGGGGGTCATTTCTAGAAATAAAACGCTCCACCATCCAATATGATTAAAATGCTGGGGCTTCCCTGGTGGCGCAGTGGTTGAGTATCCTCCTGCCAATGCACAGGACACGGGTTCGAGCCCTGGTCCGGGAAGATCCCACATGCCGCGGAGCAGCTAAGCCCATGTGCCACAACTACTGAGCCTGCACTCTAGAGCCCTTGAGCCACAACTACTGAGCCTGCGTGCTGCAACTACTGAAGCCCGTGTGCCTAGAGCCCGTGCTCCGCAACAAGAGAAGCCACCGCAGTGAGAAGCTGCTCACCGCAACTAAGAGTAGCCCCTGCTCGCTGCAACTAGAGAAAGCCCGCGTGCAGCAATGAAGACCCAACGCAGCCAAAAATAAAGTTTAAAAAAAAAAAAAAGAGGGCTTCCCTGGTGGCGCAATGGTTGAGAGTCCGCCTGCCAATGCAGGGGACGCGGGTTCGTGCCCCGGTCCGGGAAGATCCCACATGCCGCGGAGCAGCTGGGCCCGTGAGCCATGGCCGCTGAGCCTGCGCGTCCAGAGCCTGTGCTCCGCAACGGGAGAGGTCACAGCAGCGAGAGGCCCGCGTACCAAAAAAAAAAAAAAAAAAAAAAAAAAATGGAGCTAAGCTCTGGGCTCAGGTGGTTGTAAGAAGCCTTCCCATGTACAAAGGACTCAGGTGGTTGTAAGAAGCCTTCCCATGTACAAAGGACTCAGGCGTTCAGGCCAGGTGTTCACGTACTGGAGACTACTGCATCCTATTGGTTGTCCAGCTTACTTCCCCTTTCAATCTTGTAAAAAACACAACTTGCCGTCAAGTACCAAAATGCCCTGAAGGGGACAGTATAGCCTCTGCTAAGAAGCACTAATCTAGGTAAAATCATATATTCCTTTGAGTTGATGTCCCTGTGGGTGCATGTGTAGGTAAGACACCTCACTAGGGTCAGGGGTGTTGAAGGGACCATCTTTCTCATGATCACGTTGTTCTCTGCGCAACCTGGGAAACCTCACAGAAAGCCCGTTCCTTCCTTATTCCCACTCAAATCCAGTCTGTCTGGGGGCGGGGGTGGCGCTGTTCAAGTCACATGCATTCCTAGAAGTCAGTTCTGGCTTTCTTTGGTCCAAAAGGTCCTTCTCCCTCTCTGCACTCTGGGAGTTCACGCTTTACATCCACTGTTTAACCTGCAACATCCATGTCTTCTTTCCCCAATCGTATTAGTCTTGGCTCTTCAGATAAAGTGTGAGCTTCTTGAGGACGACGACTGACTTTTTTCTGTCACCCACAAAGCCCTGAAGTATGATGACATGAAGGGGGTTTTGATATTTGTGACCATTGAATGCTTTTCTCTCCCGCACAGGTCGTGTGAGATCTGTATTTCTGGTTATCATCCGATAGAACACACGCCTTGTCAATGTCCATGTCCAGCAGATTTGAGAAAAGGAAATAAATGGCATCAGTTAAGAGGTAAGAAAGTCATGGAAAACGCCCTTTAATTTTCAAATCAATAATAATGCAGCTCAGACATAGCAACAGATTTAAGAAGCAATTAGACTCAAATGCTGCAGGATGATTTATGTGCTTAATTAAAGGCTTATAAGAATTCATTAAGAAGTTGTATAAATTGTCTTTGTTCCTTACATCTGGATTATTTACACCTACAAACTCATATTTATGGAAGAAAATGAAGGCACTCTATCACATTTTTAACTACAGTCAAAATAGATTCTTGGAAGCCTGCTGATGTGAAAATTATACTTTATTTCTAAGTTAACTTTAGGAAATCGGCCACTTGTTTTCCATTTATGCATTACATTTTTACCAGAAATTTATTATGATGTCATAGTTTGGTTCTCAAAGGATGGAACCTTTGCTCACCAAAGATGGTTGCTATAGATTAAATGTCTGTGTCCCTCCAAAATTCATACTTTGAATCCTAACCCCCAAGGTGATGGCGTCAGCAGGTGGGGCCTTTGGGAGGTGACGAGGTCATGAGGTTGGAGACCCCCATAAATGGGATTCGTGCCCTTATAAAAGAGACCCCAGAGAGCTCCCTTGCCCCTTTCTCCACGTGAGGGCACAGCAAGAAGATGCTATTTATGAACCAGGAAGGGGACCTCACCAGGCACTGCATCTTCTGGGCCTTGGTCTTGACTTCCAGATGCCAGAACTGGGAGAACTAAATGCTGTTGTTCATAAACCACTCAGTCTCTAGAATTCTGTTAGAGCGGCCCAAAGTAAAACAGTGGTCAAGTATCACATTTAGTTTATTTTGTGAAAAAATAAATTTGACATTTTTGGCTTGAAGTATAGTTGCTTTACAATACTATATTTGTTTCAGGTGTACAACATAGTGATTCAAAGTTTTTACAGGTTATACTCCATTTAAAGTAATCATCAAATATTGGTTATAGTCTCTGTGCTGTACATATATATCCTTACAGCTTATTTATTTTATACATAGCAGTTTGTGTCTCCTAATCCCCTTCCCCTCTCTTTCCCTTCCCCCCTTCCGTCTCCCCACTGGTAACCCCTAGTTTGTTTTCTGCATCGATCAGTCTGCTTCTGTTTTATTATGTACATTCATTTGTTTTATTTTTTAGATTCCACATATAAGTGATAACATAAAATATTTGTCTTTCAAATAAAAGGACAGTCTTCTCTGACACTTAATGACATAAAAGGCTCTCAACTGCCTCAAAAAGTCACTGTTTCTTTCTCAGTAAACAAACTGTTGTCCCATGGGTATGACGTTACTGAAACACTCGAGGAATGAAGTCTGGGTCTCTGCAGACCCTACAGCACTGGTGGGGAACAGTACGGTGTCCTGTACTTGAAACCAAGAAGGTAGATCTCAAGGTTAAAAAAAATAAAACCCCCAAACAAACAAAGCAACCAAAGGGGACACAAGAGATCTTTTGGAGGTGCTGGGTATGTGTACCATCTTGACTGTGGTGATGGGTGGTATCACAGGTGTTGGCATGTTTCCAGACTCATCAAAATGTATACATTGCATATGTGCAATTTTTTGTATATCTCAATAAAACTGAGAGGAAAAAAATAAAAAGCAAATGAAATTTACAATTGGATTTCTTCTTCCTTTGACTCTTTAGAAATTATGGATCTCCTTTTCATTTTGAAATTAACAAAGAAGGGCATCCATTTAAATGGCATTTGTGTATTTCACACTGTATCTCTGTACTTTTTTGCTAGTTGTACTCTATGCCTCTCACAGGTACACACACATAATCACCCACGTAATCACCGTTAATTATTAGATTTATTAAATGTATTTTTCCTCCAGAAACCAATTAATGTCCTTGTGTTGATGGGAAATCACATTAACACCAGCTTAATTTTGCACATGTTCTGCAGTCCCACCTGTGTCATCCTGAGCCCAGCACGAGAGTTCTGTACGGAAAGCTAGTGTGAGATTACTCCACTCGGGGTTTTGCACAAATGGATTTTGAATGCTCCTGACCTGCACGGAATGTTCTGTAATTCTAAACTCCCTATCCAAATGCATTTTCTATTTAATACAGGCAAGGGTACCAGCATCAGATGTAAGGATCTAAAGACTGAAAGAAATGTATGGCTAGCTTGAAGCAGAGAAGAAGAGAGCATAGAAGCAGGTTTTGAAAAATGCAGACGTGGAAGGAAAAGGAAGAAGATTAAGAAAAAAATGAATCCAAAAGATAATATACACATTGTGTGTGTGTGTGTGTGTGTGTGTGTGTGTGTGTGTCTCCAAAACCACAAAAGCAACGTTTGCATTTTCCTATTAGTAAACACGAACACACCTCCAGGTAATTTTAATTTCCACTGAAAAATAAAATGTGAAACAATGCATAATACAGCAAAGAAATGGAAAATCAGTCTACCTTTTACAAATCAAGAATTCTGTCTTCCTTCAGAAGCTGAGGCATGTGAACAGGGGAGACAACGGGCACCAGCTTAGTCCTCCTGGACTGAAGCTCTGACCTTGGAAATATAGGTGGAAGATGTCTGGTCACTGAAATAATTGAATTATTCAAGCCTCATAGTAAAACCAGGCTGAGATTAAAAGAATTAATCTCCTTTTCGGTTCCGTGGATCTTACGCAATTACTAGGGTTTTAGGCGTGTGTGGACAATAGGCCAGTAGGTTTCCACGTGGGCCTTCTGTTCACACTGTGAAAGCAGGTCAGGGTTGACCCCACCCACCCGCGAAGCCATGTTCAAATGTTCCTGGACTGGGCCGTGGTCCCGGCTCAGTTGTTAGTTACTGGTTTCATTTTAAACATGATTTCATGAGGGTGTGTTGATATCTAGACTAGGGCGTTTCCGGTCAAGTGGGAAGCAATGTAGCCATGGCTTCAGATTCTATTTCCAGAAGAGGCATGTGGCCTTGACAAGAAGGGGCAGTGGCCCTTGAAGAGGGCCCTCAAGGGCAACCCCGTTCCAGACCTGCAGGCTCAGCAGCCGCGCTGGGGCCAGGAGTTCGGTGTACAAGCGTCCAGGTGACGTCATGCACCCTGAATCGGAGAGCCACCACTCGAAGCGGACTTCCCCAGCACCAGGACCCCAAACACCTGCTTTGGTCCTCAAGGCCCCTCCCAGGAGACCTGCCTCTAGAGCTGGTTCTGACTCACCCCTCCGTCCCTCCATCACAAGGGCTTTGCCGAGGAGAAAGCCCATCCGCCTGGCTCACACAGAGGCCGAGCCTGCAGTCATGCGCTGAAGACTCGGAGCTGACAAGGAGAGTGCAGGGCTGGGGCAGTGAATAATCACACCTTCAGACACGCTGGGAAGCTGCCCGCGCCCAGAGGAAGCTGCCCGCGCCCCCTGCAGGAAGAGCAGGTCGTGCCGAGTTCCTTAATACTGACCTCAAATACGTGAGGAATGCAAGATTCCATATCTATGCTAATGAGTTCAAGTGTGAACCTTTTTTTTTTTTAACATCTTTATTGGGGTATAATTGCTTTATAATGGTGTGTTAGTTTCTGCTTTATAACAAAGTGAATCAGTTATACATATACATGTGTTCCCATATCTCTTCCCTCTTGCATCTCCCTCCCTCCCACCCTCCCTATCCCACCCCTCCAGGCTGTCACAAAGCACCGAGCCAATATCCCTGTGCCATGCGGCTGCTTCCCACTAGCTATCTACCTTACTACGTTTGTTAGTGTGTATATCTCCATGACTCTCTCTCGCCCCGTCACAGCTCACCCTTCCCCTCCCCATAACCTCAAGTCCGTTCTCTAGGAGGTCTGCGTCTTTATTCCTGCCTTACCCCTAGGTTCTTCATGACATTTTTTTTTCTTAAATTCCATATATATGTGTTAGCATACGGTATTTGTCTTTTTCTTTCTGACTTACTTCACTGTGTATGACAGACTCTAGGTCTATCCACCTCATTACAAATAGCTCAATTTCGTTTCTTTTTATGGCTGAGTAATATTCCATTGTATATATGTGCCACATCTTCTTTATCCATTCATCCGATGATGGGCACTTAGGTTGTTTCCATCTCCGGGCTATTGTAAATAGAGCTGCAATGAACATTTTGGTACATGACTCTTTCTGAATTTCGGTTTTCTCAGGGTATATGCCCAGTAGTGGGATTGCTGGGTCATATGGTAGTTCTATTTGTAGTTTTTTAAGGAACCTCCATACTGTTCTCCATAGTGGCTGAACCAATTCACATTCCCACCAGCAGTGCAAGAGGGTTCCCTTTTCTCCACACCCTCTCCAGCATTTATTGTTTCTAGATTTTTTGATGATGGCCATTCTGACTGGTGTGAGATGATATCTCATTGTAGTTTTGATTTGCATTTCTCTAATGATTAATGATGTTGAGCATTCTTTCATGTGTTTGTTCGCAGTCTGTATATCTTCTTTGGAGAAATGTCTATTTAGGTCTTCTGCCCATTTTTGGATTGGGTTGTTTGTTTTTTTGTTATTGAGCTGCATGAGCTGCTTGTAAATTTTGGAGATTAATCCTTTGTAAGTGTGAATCTTTTTAACCACGGGCGTTTACTTAGAAATTGCTCCTGTCTCACAAAGATGGCTCTTAACTTACGTGCTAGGATGTTTATTCTTTTATATTTTAACAATGGAACACATGCCTGGTATATCAGACGTCAACAGCCAAAGCTGTGTCCCAGTTTTATGGTGATGATTTCACTGGTCCTCCACGATTGCTCTGTCAGCTCCCTGCTCCCCAGGGGGAGAGGAGACCACAGGAGGGACATGAATCCCCCTTCCCGAGGGGAGCATGATGCTTCTTACCATGGGATATGAGCTCAGCTTGTCTGGGGTGTAGCAGTCCCAGAAAAGCTCTGAGTAAAACACTACTGACCTTTTAAGGATTTGCAAACGAAATGGCCCAAAGCAAGAATGCATTATAAAACAGATCTTTCAAAAACACTCTGTTTTCTCAATAGATAAGCTATATTTATTCTTCCTTACGGATTTGCCATTTGAGAGAACATGCAGTTCATCATTTCAATGCATCATCCTCATACTTCTCCCAACTGCTTACAGTTATGATGCTGCATACGTGTCATTCCACATAACACCACTTCATCACTTTGTGGGTAAAAGTCTACAGATTGGATGTTTAAAACGAGATTATTGTCAATGAGAAGGACAGCTGCATGGGAAGGAGGGAAGAGCGTCTACCAGCTGGCAGCCGGGGCCCCAGCACAGACCTGCACACACACAGCTGCAGAGGCCCCACTTGTGTCACTCCTGAGTTTATCAAGGTCATCTTTAGGGCTGCCTGGGGTTCCTCGGAGTGGTGTGGGCTTCATGACACGCAGCAAGGAACAACGGGACATCGGGAGTGGGGAGATGGGCCTGCGGTCACAGGGCTTCTGAGGAACTATAGACATATTCAAGAAAAACTACAAAAATCTTCTCAAGGCCAAAACAGCACCAGATCTCATTAGCAAAATTAGACATTTTGGGTTTTCTTTTATTATTCAGAATCTGCAGTATACTCACATATGCTGTGAATGTCCAAAAAAGAGATGCAAGCTGACCTGCTTTCCAAAGTAATTTTACTGCCAAAACCCAGTTGTCGCAAACCTTCCTATGGAAGCATCTCCAAAACAAGCACGTGCAACAGTCGCCCTTCACGTTTCTACGAGTTTCTGGTGCATCATGCTCTGTGTTTCCTGGTTTATTATTTTCACTGGATTCTCACAACCGTCATACAGATGCTCTTGTTCTCCGCATCACAGGGGGTAAACTGAGGTTTAGGTGGAAGTAACTGACTGCCACAGGACTGCCAGCAGCAGGGCCGGGTCCCAGCCGGGTCCCTTGATCTCTTTCCGGCTAACGACACTGTGTATCTGCACTTGGTCCCGAAGCCGGGGAGGGAGAGGTGACGTGTATCTACCCCAGCTCCCCCGTGACACTGCGGGGGGAGAAGCAGCTGTGCTCACAGAAGACGCTTCAGTCCTGAACTCAAGGGACGTCCAAGATCAGGTTAGAAAGGAAACTTATGGCAAAAAGATTTTACGTCAGTGTCTTGATCTTTGTCTTTCAGGACAAGGTTTAAGTCAAACAAATAGAATACACTCTGGGCTAAGCCCAGACTGTGCAGCTCTACCCAAGGCCAAGAGTGTTCTCCCAGTTACTTAGGAGGGTGGCGGGTCCAGCTGGGAGAACCCCAGCCCACCTTCACAGCAGGTGCATCCGGCGTAAGTGCCACATCTCTGGTTGTATGTTGTCTGAAGTTACACTGCATCCATGAACCCTCTTGTTGTCTCCAAACTAAGAGGAGATGAAACCCCTCACACCTGCCTCTGTGGAGCCAACAACTGCCACTCCACTCCAACAACAGGCAAATGCTGGACAGACGGAAATCAGCAAGTCTTCTTAGATCCGTCAGAGAAGTGAGCTCACAGGGCAAACTACTGCCCTCACATCGGACAGCAGGGCAGGCGGCTACAGGGAACCACAACTTAGCAGAGCAGAACCCCCATGGGAACCAGGGCCGGGGCACACAGTCATTGATGAAGGGCTAGAGCCTCGGGTGGGGGGGCAGTCATCAGGCTCCCTTTTCTGAGATTTACCTCTAGGAGGGTGACCTGGTTCTCACAGGGAATGTTGGAGAAAAATCCCCATGTGCTCCTGGCAGGGGGAGGAAAAGGAACCATTGTGAAACACCCCAGACACTCTGCCCTCTCAACAACGCTGCCCTCAGGGAACCTGGTTAAACAGAGCCTAACCTGCTGGGGGTTTATCAGCACCAGCTGACCCAAGGAAGGGAAAGGCCCACCTGCAGCCCCTCCAGCCATCCTGGCCCACCTGTGGGCTGAGGACTGAGACCTAGTCACAAGACTATGGCTGTGCCCCTCCTCCCAGCCCTCCCAGCACATCTCAGGGCTCCTGTGTAGTAAGAGCAGATGCACCAGAAAGGGCTACACGTCTCAACCTTATTATGTAAGAAGTCTGTAGACTTCTTACTTGCCCAAACAAATCAGGGGAGGCAAAAACAGGAACACGAAGAAACGCTGGCCTCTGACAACTACAACTACGTAGACAGTGAACCCAGCCAACTCTTAGCCAGAGAACCTAAAACTCATACTGGAGGTCTGTTTACCTCAGTTCTTTTTACCCCACATATCATCTCCAGCTTAAAGATACAAAAAATTACAAGGCATATTAGAAGAAAAAACACAGTTTGAAGCCTGAGAAGCTGACTCAGATATTGTAGTGATATTGGAACTGTCAGACTGGGAATTTGAAACAGCTGTGGTTAATACACTAAAGTTGCTAACAAAATGGTGCACAACAGGCAAGAACAGAAGGGCATGGTAAGCAGAGATCTGGGAAACCCAAGAAAGACTCAGAAGGAAGGCCAGAAATAAAAATCACTGTAACAAATAATAATGCCTTCTTGGGGGTCATCAAGAACGGAGTGGACACAATCAAGGAAAGAGTCAGTGAGCTTGAAGAAGTGTCAATAGAAACTTCCAAAACTAATGTAAAGAGAAAAGAGAATGAAAAAGACAGAGTAGAATATCCAGGAATGTGAGCACAAGTAGAAAACGTATAACATGGGTGTAGTGGGAATATAAGCAGGAGAAGGAAGATAGGAAGTAGCAGTAGAAACATTTGAAGCAGTAGTGACTGAGATTTCCCAAGATTAATGTCACACTCTGACCACAGACCCAGGAACCTCAGACGACACCAACAGGATAAACACCCAAAAATCTACACATAGGCTTCTCATATTCAAGCTGCAGAAACTCAAGGACAAAGACAAGAGCTTGAAAGGAGTCAGAAGAAAAAATATCTATCGAGAAACCAAGATAAAAATTAAATTGGACTTTTCTTTAGAAACCATACAAGCAACAGAGATTACAGCAAAATAGTTACAGTGATGAAACAAAGAGATTGCCAACCAAGAAACCTATATCCTGCAAAATTACCCCTCAAGCATGAAAGAGAAATAAAAGCTTTCTCAAAGAAAAGTTGAGGGAATTTATCACCAGTGGACCTACCTTGCAAGAAATGTTAAAAGGAATTCTCTAGAAAGAAGGGAAATACAATTGGTTAGAAACTCAGATGGATATAAAGAAAAGACAAGGTTAGGTGTTAATGATAAGGGAAACAGGAGGGCAGTCAAGGGGTGTATGGGAATTCTCTGTACTCTCTGCTTGATTTTTCTGTAAACCTAAAACTATTCAAACAATAAAGTCTATTAGTTTAAATATATATATATAAAACTCTCTTTTATCTCTTCAAAAGATTTTTTCTCAAATTACATATTCTTGGTAATATTTTATAAACTTGAAGGCTGTTACATAAATGAATGGCTGAATTTTTTAAGTAGAAATAAAGATCTATTTTCTGATATTTTTTTTTGTGGAAACCATCATGGATCTTAAATACCTAAAGTTCAACTCATCCATAAGTTTAAATTTATGAAACTGGGTAGAGAATCACCCCTAGAAAGAATAAGTGGAGTTTAAGGGTTAATGTCAAATCCTGCAAGTTATTACTCATCTACATGACGTATCATACAATAGATTCACCTATAATAAAACAGATGAAAAAGGTTATTCTCTTATATCACATTATGCATCTTAAATATGTTACAGAAGATTGAATTATAGTTGAAAATTTTTAAATCATGGCATTATCACTCAACTTATAAATCCAATATCATATTTTAAATGACAAAAAATCTGTATTGGTAAAAAATCCACAAAGGAGAGCACTTTCACACATAACATTCGCTGTTTCCCGTCTACATCACACACATCATCCTAATATCCACATATGTACCAGGAGGGTGATAGTTTGAGACACTGAACCTCAGAGGGGATATTAGAGTTTTCGTGTGTGTGTGTGTTTGTGTGTGTGTGTTCATGTCTAAATCTTACAGGATTCACAGAATGTAAGTGCAGGGTGGAAGGCAGATTTAAATTCTGCTTATGAAGGAATTCTTGATTTGAGGACCAGACCTTGGTTTTGCTCACTAGCTCCTTAGAAACATACCATGCACTTACTATGGGGAAAAAAGTCTCCTTTTGCTTTGAAAATGATCAAGACTGCTATTTTTGGTACCACGGCAAGCTTGATCCCTGGACCACCCCTCCTGATGCAGTCAGCTGCAGACCTTAGAGGAGATCCAACACATGTTTTCTCAAATGCATGATCACTGTCAATAACAGGACCAGGATGGTGGGAGAGCAGGGCAGACATTACACGGTAGGGGTGGGGGCAGAAAGAGGGTTACCTAATAAGGGAAAAAAGAATAACTCAGCACGCTTGGGATACAGAAGGGAGAGACACACATTTATCCAAACTTCCAGGCTTCCAGATCGAGTTTGCCTCTTCGTCTGCAAGTCCTTAACAACAGAGAAAAAAACCCAAGATCATACACACGGAAATGACTAGTGTGTGTAAAAAATGGGCTATGAAGTCACTGTAAAAGTTACATACATATGGTAGACCAAAGGGTGCAAAATTTCAGTTATAAGGTGAATAACTTCTGGGGATGTAATTACAACATATGACTATCTTAACAATACTGATTGTGTACTTGAAATTTGCTAAGAGTAGATCTTGTGTTCTCATTACCAAAAAAAATCATAACAATGTGAAGTGATGAGTGTGTTTATTGGCTTGACTGTAGCAATAATCTCACATTATGTATATCCAATCGTCATGCTGTACACCTTGGATTGGTCAATTATATCTCAATAAAGTTCAAAAAAAGGTATGTACAAAGAAATTATGAGACATGATTAAGAATAACTTCATTAATTTTATGGTTAACTGCAATGAAGAGAAAAAATTCTGCCCTGATAAACCATATAATATTAATTTCTCAACTCATCATCCATTTGGATAGTTTTTTTAAATTTCTGTGTCAGACACAGGCTTCAGAATTACAAATTTTGATAGAATACTTAACAGTGATTGAAAGGAATATTATGAACTGTCCTTAGAAAGTCAAGCTATCTAGGAAAATTGTAGCCAAGAATATGTATTCAGAAATTTATTTAATGGTGTGATCAAAACTACTTTTAGTGCAAATATGAGTTAATATTTCTTTAGCAAAAATTGTACTTATTTTATATTTCAGAAAGAAACATGCTCTATTGAAGTGCCATACCAATACAGCAATGGCAAGAAACAGAAGCTATGGACGCAGCGCTTGGGAGATGAACAGTGAGTAGTAAGGCCGACTACAAGGGAAGGAGTTGGGAACCTTGACACATGGAGAGGAGCACCATGTGCTATCAGTGTTTGTCCCTCAAAACCCACAGATTGGGGCTTCCCTGGTGGCGCAGTGGTTGAGAGTCCGCCTGCCGATGCAGGGGACATGGGTTCGTGCCCCGATCCGGGAAGATCCCACATGCCGCGGAGCGGCTGGGCCCGTGAGCCATGGCCGCTGGGCCTGCGCATCCGGAGCCTGTGCTCCGCAACGGGAGAGGCCACAACGGTGAGAGGCCCGCATACCGCAAAAAAAAAAAAAAAAACCCCACAGATTGAAGCCCTAACCCCAGGGTGATGGTACTAGGAGGAGGGGCCTTTGGGAGGTGATCATGATCATTGAGGTGAACGAGGCCATGAGGGTGGAGCCCCCAGGATTGGGGTTAGTGCCCTAATAAGAAGGGGAAGAGACTACTGGAGCACTCCATCCACTCCCCGCCCCTGCCCCCACCATGTAAGGACCCATGTAAGGAAGACCTCCATCTGCAAACCAGGGAGAGACCCTCACCAGACAGCAGCCCTGCTGGCACTTCGATCTCGACTTCCAGACCCCAGAACTGTGAGAAATGAATTCCTCTTGTTTACATCCCAGTCTAGGGTATTTCATTGTGGCCGCCTGAGCTGACGAACACATTGTGTTTAAGAGAGAAGATGTGGGAGCAGGTTCTGATGGTCCCCAGAATGAGCTTGTGTCAGCAGTGTGCTATAAAAATGCTAAGCGCAGGTGGAGACACCTTTGACGAGACAGGTAGGGTGCTGGCTAGAGACAGGAAGCATCGGCCCTTGGCTACAGAACACCTGATCTCAATTTTCAGGCCTCGTTTGCACACAGGTGCGAGATGCCCCTCCCACCAGTGACCTGCGTGGGGTAGGTATTGGCAAGTTACAGGTCTTCTAATATTCCCACTCACCATCAAGTCCTTGCTCACCATAAATGTCTTTTCCGAAACTAGATGTCTGGAGCAACTTGCGTGATAGCATTGGTCTCATCATCATCTGCTCTTGTTCTAGTTATGGCTCAGTGAAAGTTGTTTGCCATTAAAACGTATTTCCTCTCATGTGAGAAAAGCACACTAATTACATATTAAATGAGGTCTTTTAAATATCTGCAGCTTGGGAGACGCTACTGGCAATATAATAGTATTTTAGAAAATTACATTCTCGTTTTTCTTTCTATAAATGGCACTGAGTGTTTATAAGTATTTTGGAAGCATATCTGAATTTATATATGATACATGGGCTAAATTTTTTAAAGAAAATCTAACTGTACTGTCCTACCATATCCAGTCTAAGACTGAGTTGAGGTCATCGGTCACTGGTAGCCAGTAGATTGAGGGATATTCCTGAGGTAGAAACTAGACCTATAAATCAAAAGTGAAGTTTTTGTCACTCCAACCGAAACAGCATTTGAAATTAAATCAGAGCATGAAGTGATTTATTTACCGGGACCCGTCATGTTACTACCAAGATTAAACACTACATAATGCAAGAGCAATATGCCTTCACCAACACAGCCAGAGGCTTAGCGCAGGCATCTATGATGTCAAAGTGAGTTATCAGGGGCTAGAGTTCGTGGCGTGAATGTCACGTTGAGAGAGTTAATAATAAACCAAGGGCTTAGGAAAAGGAAGGCGCAAACTAGTACTGATTGAGGGGAAGAGAACCATATTGGACTTTGGAGAACCCGATTATTTAAGGAGGCGCTGGGCACTGAGTCTGGAAAACAGACACGGAGGCCCACATGGTTAGACGTGCACTAGACGCGGGATTAACGGAGACCTGAGAGACCCCCTTGCTGCGTTTAAGGGCTGAAGTCTCGGTGTATCTCAGACCCATGGGCAGTCACAGGTGCCCTGCGCTAAATTACACCCTCAAAGACTCCATTTCATTGTGCATTCAGACTACAGTTTGCTTTTAAAATCTTTTTGAATGTAGATTCCCAAAGAAACATTTAATAGAATACATTTAATAAGATGACATTTCAGTGTCTTCCTCTAAGTAAGTTATCGTGAGTTATTGCCACACCCTCCCTCAGAATGTTTATCCTATCAGTTTCACGGGAAATAATGTCAGTCCACCTGGCATTGGGGCTGTGGAGGGTGAGGCGTGTTGTGTGTCCCAACCCCTGCAATGTGACATTCTGTGACAGGGTCACAGGGAGGATCAGGCAGAGTGTCACAGCTGGACAAGGAAGTGAGATTTATGACGGTTCGTTCCTACTTTGCTTGCCCGGTGTCGCTAATATTTCGGTTCTCCCAGGGAAACCATGCATTGGCGGTCTCTCAGCTGTAAACAGGAAATTAATAATAAACTGTGACTCCAATAGCAGTTCCATAAGCAGTGTTTGTATCCTAGGCTTCTTTCATAACATTGTACTGTTATTTATTAAGTGTCAGAGCCAGAGCTAAACTTGACAATAAATGCAGTATCAGTAACCAGGTCACCACCCTAACATCTAACAAAATTCAGTGCTTGTGGAAAAAGAAGAATGATGGCCGATTCAAATAGAATCTGCTCTTGAAATAAATGAGCTTTAGTAAAAAAAAAAAAAAAAAAAAAAAAAAATTGAATAGGTTTCTTGGCAAACAATGACTTAGAAAATTCAGTATTATAAAAAACCACTTGGATTGAATTTCTCTGCTTTATATGGAAATTTGCATTACTTTATGTGAATATTTCAAGGCAGCTTCTTAAAATATTAAATTTTACTGCATAAACTAAGAAGAAAATAGGAAAGGACCACAAAGGCATTTCATTTAGTCCTCTCCTCTAGTTTAGAAATGAACCACATAAAACACGTTTTTTAGAAAAAAATAAACCCAATGTATTCGAACCAGGCTGTAAGAGAACTAGATCAGCCAACTACAAAAATATTTCTAAAGATCCACTTTTACCCTCTGTGGTCAGGATTTGGGGTCATGAGTAACTGAGTAAGCAAAGCATCCTTGGGAGGGAGGGGAGGCAGCCCAGGGGACTCGGGGCAGCCCCAGGAGAGAGGGGGCCCTGGTCTCCCCAGACAGCTCCAGGAGGAATGAGCAAAGGGCAAGGTTGTACATGCTGGCTCTTCAGATCAAGTGGACTTCAGCTGAAGATTCTAAATTTGTCAGAATAACTGGAAACCAGCTGAGATGGTTTCTATAGATGATATATAGAAAACAGAGAAACATGAAAATTGAAGATTGACATAAACAACTAGGACACACGTTCCCGTGTCCCAAGTTCCCTGTTATTCCTCAGCCCCTTTTCTGTTTAATGTTTACAGCAGCCCAAATCTTAATTGACAGTATTCTAGAATCTAGAATCCAGAATCATAAATTACAATCTTCTAAATGACCTCAGGCCGGCTTTTAAACCGTCTCTACACTGAAACATGGAGCGTCTGATGTCCCGATACTTCACATAGTTATGTTCAGTGTAGATCAAATCATCAGTTCTATTTGGGAAAGAAGTTATGTTCTGTCCCTTTACGAGGTACTCAGAGGCTCCTGTCCTGAGCACCGGGGGTTGGGGGGGGGGGACAGATAAACAGTACCAGTACAAAGGAGCAGGGAAGCTGGTGGGAACAGGGAATCAGGAAATCTTCAAGAGCAGTTGGGTTTTTTCCCCTAGACTTAATGAGGTATAATTGGCAAATAACAATTATATATATTTAAATTCTACAACCTGATGTTTTGATATATGGATATATTATGAAATAATCACCACAGTCAATTTAAAATAGTCAAACTCATGGAGAGCAGAATGGCGTCCCTGGGGGAGTGGGGCGGGGGAGTGGGAATCCAGAGATGCTGGTCAAAGGGCACGAACCCTCAGTTACTCGAGATGGGAGGGAGTGGGTTCCGGAGGTCTAACGCGCGGCGCTCTTTCCTGCTGCAGTGCTTCATCCTTTCTCCATAATAACCACTACTCTCTGAAGACTGCTCCGTGGCTTGTTTGTGGGTCATCTCCCTTGTGACTGCTTATTCTTTTTTTTTCATCACTGTGACTGGTAACATGTAGGTTCTCATTTTCCTGTTGAAAGAAGAAATGACAAATATCGTGTATGGCAACGTTCTGTGGTCTCACATTAGTTTTTTCATCGTTTTTCATTTTCAGAACAGTAGAGCTTTGGAGCTAGATGGAATCACAGTGATCATTAGGTTGACGTATGAGAAAACGGAGGCCCACAGATATTACTCCTTGTTGAAGATCAGAGAACAGATGTGTGACTGGCAGCCCCAAACTTTCTCTACTGATCCCTTTAATTTTTTTTTTTTTTCCGGTATGCGGGCCTCTCCCTGCTGTGGCCTCTCCCGTTGCGGAGCACAGGCTCCGGACGCGCAGGCTCAGCGGCCATGGCTCACGGGCGCAGCCGCTCCGCGGCACGCGGGATCCTCCCGGACCGGGGCACGAACCCGCGTCCCCTGCATCGGCAGGCAGACTCTCAACCACTGCGCCACCAGGGAAGCCCAACCTCATTTTTAACTGAGTTGACAAGTTCTTTTAGAAAATCACTCAGCGATCACTTGCCCAAAATGTAGTTATCTCAGTTCTTATGATCTGAGTCCCAACATCTGCATGAAATTCCACGAGCTTTCTAAAAGTTATTTAAGAGGATTTCTGTGTCATTTTTAAAACATCAGCAACGACCGTGGAAGACCGTGTATATGTGTGTGTACATGTGTGTGTGTACGTGTGTGTATATGTATGTACATGTGTACCTGTGTGTGTGCATGTGTTTGTGTGTGTATGTGTACGTGTGTGTGTGTGCATGAATTTATAAAATCTCCTTCCCTTACAGCGTAATTCCCTTCAGTGTATTAGAGCAGATGCCTGGAACAGCAAACAACTAAATAGATTTTATTAAAGTAAAACATAAATCAATGAATGTGTGAACCCTTAGCAAGAGAAGCTTTGATGTGTGAATCAGCTTTAACCATGAGAAGCAGCCTCAGTGTGGGCAGTGCCTGATTTTTTAGCTTCTGTCATTTATGTTTAAGTTCTTCTGTGAAGAGTTACTAGCTGTGTGACCTTGGGCAAGTAACTAAACATCTCTGAATCTCAAAACAGATGTATGACTGGCAGCCCAAAACTTTGGGCTATTCTGGGGTAAAACTATGTACCTATTTTGAAGTTAAGATTAGTGATAAAGTGAAAGGGATTTGGCCATACATACTGTCAATAAATAGTGTTATTTGTGACTGTTCTTGTTTATAACTTTCTTGGTTGTAGGTTCTTCCCTTTCATCACTTTAAGTATATCATGCCACTCCCTTCTGGCTTGTAGAGTTTCTGTTGAGAAATCAGCTGTTAACCTTAGGGGAGTTCCCTTGTATGTTATTTGTTGTTTTTCCCTTGCTGCTTTCAATAATTTTTCTTTAATTTTTGCCAATCTGATTACTATGTGTCTCAGCGTGTTCTCCTTGGGTTTATCCTGTATGGGACTCGCTGCGCTTCCTGGACTTGGGTGGCTATTTCCTTTCCCATGTTAGGGAAATTTTCGACTATAATCTCTTAAAATATTTTCTCTGGTCCTTTCTCTCTCTCTTCTCCTTCTGGGACCCCTATAATGTGAATGTTGTTGTGTTTAGTATTGTCCCAGAGGTCTCTTAGGCTGTCTTCATTTCTTTTCATTCTTTTTTCTCTATTCTGTTCCACAGCAGTGAATTCCACCATTCTGTGTTCCAGGTCACTTATCCATTCTTCTGCCTCAGTTATTCTGCTATTGATTCCTTCTAGTGTATTTTTCATTTCAGTTATCGTATTGTTCATCTCTGTTTGTTTGTTCTTTAATTCTTCTAGATCTTTGTTAAACATTTCTTGCATCTTCTCAATCTTTGCCTTCATTCTTTTTCTGAGGTCCTGGATCATCTTCACTATCATTATTCTGAATTCTTTTTCTGGACGGTTGCCTATCTCCACTTCATTTAGTTGTTTTTCTGGGGTTTTATCTTGTTCCTTCATCTGGTACACAGCCCTCTGCCTTTTCATCTTGTCTCTCTTTCTGTGAATGTGGTTTTTGTTCCACAGGCTGCAGGATTGTAGTTCTTCTTGCTTCTGCTGTCTGCCCTGTGGTGGATGAGGCTATCTAAGAGGCTGCTAGTGTTGGAGGGTCTCCTGCAGAAGCGGGCAGTGGCTGTGGCTCACCGTGGGGACGAGGACACTGGCAGCAGAAGTTCTCAAAAAAATCTTAATTGTAAACTCTGATAAAGATTTTTACTTCATCTTGTTCTACTTTTTTTGCAGAAAGATAAGAGCACAATGTTAGTACACTGATTTCTAAGTATTTATTTCTCTATAAATTATTCCAGATAAATGCATTATAATTGTGCTTTTACAAATGGAATCTTACATGAATAAACATTTTTAAACAAATCATATACTAAGAATTCATTTGTCAAAATATTTGAGCTGCAGGTATAATTTTTAAAAACAGAACATATATTTTGGATTTTATATTTCTATAAAATAGTTCAAAAGCATCCATTAGAGTATGCTATATAAATAGACTGGCTTATGTTAAGCAGTAATTTTTAAACTTTTTCCATTTATCTTTCCTCTTCTTCAACCACATTCATGATCTCTAATTTTAAAAATATTGATTCTAGTAAAACATCTTTCACAGGCAAATAATCACTGGGGGAAAATCATTGGGAAAAAAACAGTTTAATCAGTATAACAACAACAACAAAACAAAAGAGAAGAACTCGAAATCTCCACTGGAGGCCTCCGAGACAGTGTCCATGGAACCAGTTTGAAGATTCCTTCTCTAGAGGACTGAAGAACTTTTTGATAGCTATTTTCATGAAAAAAGGATGAAGAATTGAAAAACATAAAGTTGAGAGAGTCACACCCCACGTTCATGGAAATAACAACTCTCTAGGATCAAAAATATAAATTTGTGAGGATATAGAATGTGTCTCACAACCACCCTTTCAGGAACTGAGTACAGCCAGGTATAGGCTCTTAGGTCAGTTCTAGGTCTGGGAGCAGCTCTACCTGAGTCATCACAGGACAGAATCAGGACCCCATGAGTCAAACCCACAGCCCCTGGGCCGTGGTAATTTTGCGGGAATTAAGTGCAGGGATACCCACTCAAGTCCGTGCTCCTGGCCATCCCCGAAGGGGATGTCCATGTCCATCAGGGTGAGCGTGCTCTATGGAAGGCAGGTACCCCCACGCTCTGGGCCCTGTTGCTGCCCCGTGCCCACCGGGCAGAGCGGGGTCTTCCCTGAGCAGGGGATGGAAGGGGTTGGGGCTTGAGTCCACCTCACTGGGAGCTGAGCCCCAGGGCCGCCTCCTGCAGTGTTGTCAGGCCCTGAGCACACGTGGCAGAGTGCCCACAGGGAGACCCCGAGAGCCCCCCTCCCTCAAAATTGAAACCCAGAAGCCACATGGCAGCTGGGGGGCCGCAGAGCCCATGCCCCCAGCGAAGGTCTCCTCCACGCAGAGACCGTACCTCCTGCTGCCTTAGAGCACGTCTGATGGGTCTGCGAAGAGAGCACGTTGGCGATTTCAGTGTGTTCTGTGCTCACTGACCGTGTGGCTTCTGCATCTCCAGGTATCTTCCTCTTTACCAAAGCAATTCAGCACATCACATGCACATTTTACAAAGCTCCTGGCTTAGCACGTGCATTTCTCTACTCTACCGAGCCGGAGAGAGAATTAAACACACACACACAAACACACACACACAGTTTCCTCTCACTTAGCGGGGACAGCAGTGGCTTAGCTGTTATCTCCAGGGCACGGGTGATTTTTCAATATGAATTTCAGGGTCTTTGAAGTCTGAGCTACTGTGATTCTAGATTGAATATAACCCACTTATATCATGGTCGCTAAATGCTGGTTGTAATATATCTCATCGCAATTGACAGTGATGTTTCCAATAAAGGTCAATGCATACAAAGTGCCTAGAATTCAAAGCTGCAGTGTGAAGAGTTTCTGTAAGGCTGTGGCCTAATTATCTTTAAATTTCTGCTCAGAGAGACACACATACTGACTCCTTTTCACTAGGTTCTATCCAATATATAAATTGGGTGAGGAGTGGCTTCCATTCCTTTCAAAGAGGAAAACATCATTTGATTTTCTGGGTAAGTTTCTAACTATGTTTTTGATCAATAACTCCATCATCCCTGAGATGGAAAACTTACAACCCAACTGTTTGTAATTTACCTAAGGGTCTCTGAAAATCCTAGACTGACAACTTTTTTGGACCCAGGCATGTAGAAGTATGTTTTGCTCTCTAAAACAAGCATTATTGTCACAGGCTTAATATTTTTTCTCAAACTAATCAATTTTTGACCCTAAAAACTTTTGTGCCATTCAAGTCCCAATGCACCAATACTGCAGAAATTGCAAACAAAATACCTACAAATTCCAGGTTCCATGTTGAAAAAAATCTAAGCACCATTTTCCTCCACTAAACATGGAAAAAGAAATCAGTGGTTCACAGAAGTGTTGAGTTCACATCAAGTAATAATCTCAGCACGTTTCAGTCATTTTCTTGTTAAATATCAGTTTCCCAAAGGAAGAGGAAATGGATGATTTTGGACATAAGATCTGTTTTTTCTAAGAGAAGTACTAATTAATCCAGCAAAACCACAAGTACTATAATGAAAATCAATGAAAGCTCTCTAAACGCTGGTGACTCAGGGATTGGGTTTGTCCAGTATTTCTTTGTGACACTGAATGGCCTTTCCACTCATGGTCCGTAATCAATAATAAACCCTATTACTTATTTATAAACTCACAGTGTGAGACTTCAACCTTCATATGTGTTTTATGGACGCACTTTAGAAGTGGCCTATTTATTTGTAGATTATGAAAAGATTACCTTAATGTCTACACTTAAGTGTGAATATGGAATACTTGTTTGCTAAACTGAAGGATTTTTAAAAGAATTCTGAATAGCGACAGTATCTTAATGTAGCTAAATCTGCTTTGAGGACAACACTGTTGATTCACTCAGGTAGCAGTTACTGAATACCTACGATTTGCCAGGCACTGTGTTACTGGATATCCAAAAAATTAATACGCTGTGGTTTCTTAATTATAGACTAATTAGAGAAGGAAAAAGTAAGCAATGATGACTGTATCATAAAGTTTTTGGAAAAATCTATGTAAAAGAGGTTGCGGGGGGCTTCCCTGGTGGCGCAGTGGTTGAGAGTCCGCCTGCCGATGCAGGACACACGGGTTCGTGCCCCGGTCCGGGAGGATCCCACGTGCCGCGGAGTGGCTGGGCCCGTGAGCCATGGCCGCTGAGCCTGCGCGTCCGGAGCCTGTGCTCCGCAACGGGAGAGGCCACAACAGTGAGAGGCCCGCGTACCGCAAAAAAAAAAAGAGGTTGTGGGAACAATCACCAGACTTAGGGGTGGTGAAGGAGGGCTAGGAAGAAGGGGTGTAGCACGCGTGTGTGTGTCTGCGGTTTTAAAGCACAAGTACAACAAACATCTGTGAACCCACCACCCAACGCAAGAACCAGAAGCCATCAGCACAATTTTTTTAAAATTTTTGTTGGCATATAGTTGAGTTACAATGTTATGTTACTTTCTGCTGTACAGCAAAGTGATTCAGTTATACATATACACATACCCACTCTTTTTTAGATTCTTTTTCCATATAGCTCATTACAGAGTATTGAGTAGAGTTCCCTGTGCTACACAGCACGTACTTATCAGATATCTATTTTATATATAGTAGTGTGTATATATCAATCCCAATCTCCCCTTTATCCATCCCCTCTCCCCCCCGCTAATCGTTGTTTTCTACATCTTACTTCTGTTTCATAAATAAGTTCATTGGTATCAATACCATTTTTTTATATTCCACATATAAGCAATGTCATGTGATATTTGTCCTCTGTCTGACTTACTTAGTATGACAATCTCTAGATCCATCTGTGTTACTGCAAATGGCATTTCATCCTTTTTTATGGCTGAGTAATATTCCATTGTACACTATATATGTACCACATCTCCTTTATCCATTTCTGTGTCAATGGACATTTAGGTTGCTTCCATGTCCTGGCTGTGTAAATAGTGTTGCAATGAACAATGGGGTGCATGTATCTTTTCAAATTATGGTTTTCTCTGGATATATGCCCAGGAGTGGGATTGCTGAATCATATGGTAGCTTTAGTTTTCTAAGGAACCTCCATACTGTTCTCCATAGTGGCTGCACCAATTTACATTCCCACCAACAGTGCAAGCGGGTTCCCTTTTCTCCACAGCCTCTCCAGCATTCATTGTGTGTAGATTTTTTGATGATGGCCATTCTGACCATTGTGAGGTGATACCTCTTTGTAGTTTTGATTTGCATTTGTCTAAGAATTACTGATGCTCAGCATCCTTTCATGTGTTTGTTGGCAATCTGAGGAGAAATGTCTGTTTAGATCTTCCACCCATTTTTTGGATTGGGTTGTTTGTGTTTTTGATATTGATCTACATGAGCTGTTTGTATATTTTGGAGATTAATCCCTTGTCGGACGCTTCTTTTGCAAATATTTTCTCCCATTCTGTGGGTTGTCTTTTCGTTTTGTTTACGGTGTCCTTTGCTGTGCAATCTTCTACCTCTTTCCACATCTCACCTCTTGCACACCTCCCACTGAAAACTGTTAGCTCCAATTGTTGGTCATGTTTGTTTTTCGTCCATAATTAACAGTAAGCTCCTGAATTAAGCTCCATCATTTATTAACTCTGGGATCCTCAGTAATTTCACACCATATTATTTTCTCCTAATGCAAGTATTCCAGTTTCTAGAGTTCTCCAAATCATGGTTCAGGGACCCAGGCTTTCTCCATCATGTGACTTTGTCATTTTCAACATGTGGTTCCTAATAGCATAATAATGGGGTTTACCTTTACTCCAGAAAGTGCAGCAAGGCTCAAAAAAAGCCTCTCTTCCCAATTCTTGATCTCTTTCCATGTGTTGTTTCATTTGTTTTGCTAATATTTTCATTCAGATTTTTTTAAGGTTGGTGAATCAGACAAGAACTTTATTTAGCTTTTCCAATAATGTATATGGAAAGACAAAGGAACTGTAGTGACTAAAACAATTTTGAAAAAGGAGAATAAAATTGGAGAGGAATCTACCTATCCGATTTCATGCCTTATTATACAGCTACAATGATCACGACAGTGGTATCTGTGAAGGAACAGACACACAGATCAACAGAACAGAATAGAGAGTTCAGAAATATATCCACGCAAATATGCCAAACTGATTTTCCACTGACACACAAAAGCAGTTTAATGGAGGCAAGACAACCTTTTCAGTAAATGATGCTGGAGTAATTGGACATCTATAAAATATGTATGTGTATATTAACCTAAGTCTCACACCTTATTCAATAATTAACTCAAAATGGATATAAATGTAAAATGCCACACTATAAAACTTTTAGGAAAAAGCACCTTCAGGATCTAGGATTAGGTAAAAAAGTCTTTAGACTTGACACCAAAAGCCCAGTCCATAAAAGGAAAATGTGGTAACCTGAACTTCATTAAAATTAAAAATGTTTTTCTCTGGGAAAGACCCTGTTAAGAGACTGAAAAGACAAGTTACAAAGTGGGAGGATGTATTTGTAAACCATGTATCTGACCCAAAACTAGTACACAGAATACAGAAAGAACTCTCAAACTTCAGCAGTAAGAAAAACAACTACTGTTGATACACGCATATTTTAGGATACAGTCATTGATTTCAAACCATACATGTTAAAAGAAAAAAGCATTTTTATTAGGGAAAGAAAGCCATGACTCCTAGAGATATAATCAACCTTGTAAGAAGATTATATTTTTAAAAATCTCCCTTAGCTTTATGCTTTTTATTCTATATACATTACACTCCGATGAAGCGTTGAACAAAAATCTACATCAGTTTTAGTCTGGAAAAGCTGTCAAAACCTACCTTACCTGATCCCCTGCACTGTTCCGGGTATCAACAACCCAGTGGGCTCTCTCTGTGGGCTCTGCCTACAAGTGGTTGAATTCCCAAGGCGATGGCAGCTCTGTGAGTAGTTGATTCAGTGCACAGGGAAAAGAACAAAAAAATTCTTCTGATTCGATCTAAGGTTATATTTATTCTGTGGAAGGCGCATGAAAGAGCATGTCTTATCAACACACAATATTCTTGCACAAGATTTTAGCCCAAGGGACCTGTGAAAATAAATGTCTTGAGGGGAACGTTTAATTCAGAACATAATACTCCAAGCGTATCATCCTTCATGCTAAAACAGAGGAAATAAACGAAGGAGAAACGCGCATCTGTGCAGGGTGCAAAGGGGGCTGTTCAACCGCCCTCTGTGAAGACTTTTGCTCCAGCACAGGTGGAAACAGCCACAGTGTGAACCTGTGTCCCCCAGGTTCAAAACCCCACGTTCATCACTCTGAGAGGAAAATCGCACAGTGTGACTATTTGCCTAGGAGGTATGACTTGTCCACAGTCAACAGGGTTGCAATTGCATCATTTCTGCTCTTCATTCATTTTCAGAAAATGCATGAGCTCTCCTGACAGCCGGGCTCCAAGCCATCTGCACGTCTGTAACTAGAGAAAGAAATCATGGCAGCCCCAGCCCCGGTTCTTGTACAGTACGGTGCTACTCACCCCCTGCCCCCTGCTGTCAGCAGAGTGGACCAGGGCAGGCTCATCCAATCCGACCACGTTAGGCACATTCCAGCCCCGCTGAACCCAAATGCGGCATGCCTCGTGTGCCAATGAGCCCATGAACGTGGCGCCCCCTCAGCTTGGAAGGCACCCCCCACAAACATCATCCATCTGCTTCATTATTCACTGACCAGCAAGATGATGGAGCCCCCAGGCATGTCCTGCATCACCGACCACCTCTCACCGCAGAGGAACTGATTCCCTGCCTCTTTCCTCCTCCTTAAATGAAAGCCTTCTGAGGACAGATATGAATGTCAAATTCATTAAACAAAAGATAAACATTGAAGCATTCAACTATGATGTAGTGTGACTAGTGCTTTCTGAGCAGAAACTGCCGAAAGCATTAGATATATTAACAAATAATTGTTGAAATAATTGCACCGAAGACTGATATAAAGACAATAAAGAAGAGCATATGTAAACAGAGAATTCTATTTCTGTCCAAACTTTCCTCATAATCCGGAGTGCAGTATTTTTCATACAAAATTGCCTTCAACTTTCATTTTCTTGTCAAATTGATAACGAAATATTTTTAATTAAATTTGAATTTAAAATCAAAATATAGACATGTTGTGTATTATTAATAATATAACTTCCCCAAAGAAAATATCACATATTTCCTATACATCCACACACACTGAACCCTAAAATATTGCTAATAAGTATGTGTGAATATCCAAGCCATGTGTCTCTATGAGCGTCATGAGTATGTGTATCTCACAGGCTCACAGAGAGACCACAGAACGTAACAGTGGACCAACTGGTTCTGGAGGCATAAGGTCTGGAGTTGAATTGCAGTTTCATTATTTATCAGTGATATAACCTTTCTGAGTTACCACCTGAAAAACATGGGCACAATCTTTACTGCCTATCTTACAGTATTGCAAAACTTTTTGAAAAGATAATGTGTGTAAATGTTTTTTGTAAATTATTCCACGGGAACCATATCATACTGTCACTGTAGTTATTGGTGAACGAAGCACCTTTTCAAACTGTATTCAATTTCTCTCTCCCTCATACTTAATTCTACCTTATTTTAGTCCTTTTATGCTGCCGTTGCATAAGTGATCAAATCTCTCCTTGACTGAATAATACGGTGAGTCATTTATATGAACGTTCGTGAGATTGATCACCGAGGTGGCTCATACATAATTTTTGGCTTACAGTCCATCTGTCTAGTCATTATTTATTGACAAATCAAAACATCACAGGCCAATTTAGCACTTGTTAAATGACCCAGAGCCTCATCATTAACCTTGAATGAGAATGGTGTAACTTTTTCCATAGAAATGTTAGGAATATCTAGACCCATTTTTCTCATTTTGTTAGCTCACTAATAAAGCTTGGGGAAACAGTTGCTTTAAAGCATCTTATAAGTGTGTTTTTACAGTAGTGGTAAGAGGGCACTACAGGGACTTCCGTGGTGGCACAGGGGTTAAGAATCCGCCTGCCAATACAGGAGACACGGGTTTGATTCCTGGTCCAGGAAGATCCCACATGCTGCAGAGCAACTAAGCCCGTGCACCACAGCTACTGAGCCTGCACTCTAGAACCCACGAGCCACAACTACTGAGACCGCAAGCCACAACTACTGAAGCCCGCGTACCTAGAGCCCATGCTCCGCAATAAGAGAAGCCACCGCAATGAGAAGCCTGCGCACTGCATCGAAGAGCAACCCCCACTCTCCACAACTAGAGAAAGCCCGCGCGCAGCAACAAAGACCCAACACAGCCAAAATATAAAATAAATACATAAATTTAAAATCTTATTTTTACCTCTACCCTATTTTGTTTGCAATTCCAGTAGGATTTCAAAAATACCCTGTATCTTTTCTTTACTCTTCCATTCAACTCATGGAGGTTGTCCTCAGCATCGCCTTCCAGGGCCTCTGATGACGTTTCTATTATAGCTGCCGTATGATTCATTCCCAAGAGTTCCCATGGGTTCCCCAACTGTTCACTTTATGCCGTTGATTCTTGTCTCATGGGTGCAATACTTTCCCTTATTTCTCTGACAATGTTAATTCTAGTTCTTGGTGTCGTCCTGTTTCCTTGGAGTTCCAGTTTTAGTTGTTTTGTGTTTCTTTTACTTAGTGTACTCTTTTGTGTCATAAGTGTCTGGTAACCCTTAGTGCTCGGTTTATACTTAAGAATGAGACTTTCATTAACCATGTCATTAAAAGCTTTGTGGGTGCCGATAAGTCTTTTGACTGGGGGAACCTCACTTTTCAGGTAAACTGGATTTTTGTTAGGGAATCTCTGTATCAGTATTATAGGATTTTTTCTCTATCTGCATCCACTTTCTCCACAGAAGAATCTTTCAGTACTTTCCTGGGTGACTGTATCTCACTGGAGATTTTCTGGTGGAAGGGCTGCACGAGGGTGATTCCCATTGCAAGTTCACAGATGTTGAACCAGTCCGCCTGGTCTCCATCTCTTGACCCCCCTCCTCCCTCCACTGGCCTGGCCTGGAGAGCCTGTCTGTTTTCATTTCTTAAGAAGAGGAACCCACCATCTCTTGCATGTGCTGCACATGAAATGGGACATCAGGGACGGAGCCACCTGGCAGCAAGAGGTGGGGGAGGGATTGGGTCCTCACTCCCTTTCAGTCACTTTCAACCGCTTCTGCAGGCCAGCTAGGCCAGCTAACACTCCTCCATCCATTTCCAATCTTTCGGGAACATAGGCGCTTCTTTGCTCCACTGTTCTCCCTACCTAGTTGCTGTTGTCATCCTTAATACTATTATTTTATTTTTTGGCATTTTGGGAAGACAGATGATTAAATGTGTAATTTAATTGGAATATCCTGAAATGTCAAATTTAGATTAAGAAATGGCATGATACCAAATTTGGGTGGTAAGCACACCACACACACCAAGACACACACACACGCACCCCCCCCCACATACGCACACAATGCCGTCCTTTATTTTCTACTTTTTCTGTTCTTAGATGTTCAATTATTAATGGCAATATGTCAATTTTTTCTACCATATCTTTTTTTTTTAGTAACTCGTGTGAAAAGTGACATATTGTAGGTAACACAGGGTAAAACAAAAGTCTTATGCAATTATATAGATAGTTACCAAAGTCAGAAGTTAGATTGATTTTTGGGTTGCATTTCTAGGCTAAGCCAATAGACAGACTCCCAAAGTCATCAGGACAGCGTTCTGGAGATGATGTATCAAAATTCTTAAACACTTAAGGCTTAACGGAGCTCAAGAGGAAATGACATGAGCAGCTGAGAGAAGCATCTTTACCATCAGAAGAGCAATAATTTTACAGTTCTGCAGTTTATGAGGGTGTCCTCATGAAGCAATGATCTGATGGCAAAATACATGTCGTTGCCACCTTGCTTTACGAGAACAATACTGACGTACGAAAACTAAGGCTGTTTGGCTTAATTAGCGATGTTCAACACCCATGGCCTCATTCCCCCAACAGCACGCGAGGGCAGCCGCCTGCTCCCTTAGGTCATGAGGTCACATCACGTGCTTAGTCCATTGTGTGGAATTCCGCTGCCCAGAGGACGCTGGAGACAGAGCCCGGGAGCCAGAGAGGGTGGTGCTGCTGAGCCAACACCGACCTGGAAGGCCTTGGAGGAGCAAAAGAATAGACGCTGCCCCCAGGGATGCACGATCAAGTCAGCGCTCAGCATTCACCAAGACAGAGAGAAAGAGGGAACAGAAGGGTTGCCTGATGTGCAGTCTTAGTTCTTAGTTAGGATTCCCCCGAGAGAAGCAGAACACACACACACACACACACACACACACACACACACACACACACACACACGCCCCTTATGTATTGAGAATGTGATGATGATTTTTAATTTTGTTTCTTGCATTTTTTTCTGTTTCCTACCATTTTTTTCCTCTTGATTGTAGTCTTTCCCCTTCATGTTAAAAAATTACTACTTTGCTGGAGATTATCTCAGACAATAAAACAAAACTAAGAAATGTTCAATTTTATCCTTTGGTAGAACATATAGAGTACTATCACAATTTTAGGGAATTGGTAAAAAATTGACATAATATATATTTTCATTGTTTTTAGATTATAACTCCATTTATCTATGCTCTTTATAGCTTTGTAAGTAATTACATTTCCATAAAAGTTTACACACTTAAATTTTAAATCCAACAAATCAGTATTATGAATACAATTTACATAACTGTGCGTATCTTACCTTCCGTGTTCAATGTAATTGTACCAAACCAAAGCTGGTTGGAGAAAACATTATGGATATTTCAGAGAGAGGGCACCTAAGGGATAGGGTTTAAGAAATTGGCTCATGTGACTGTGGGGCCTGGTGTGTCTGTGAGGCCTGTGGGGGTCTGGAAATCTAGGCAAGAATTGATGTTGTCCTCTTGGGTCTGAACTTTGCAGGGTTGCAGACTGGAAACTCAGGCAAGGTTTCTATTTCATGGTCTGGAGGCAGAATCCCTTCCTCGGGAAATCTCAGTCCTTGCTCTTAAGGCCCAGTAGCTGAGGCTTACCCATATCATGGAGGCTAATCTGCTTAGACAAGGCCCACCCATATCATGGAGGCTAATCTGCTTAGACAAGGCCCACCCATATCATGGAGGCTAATCTGATTAGACAAGGCCCACCTGTATTATGGAGGCTAAGCTGCTCTACTCAAAGTCTACTGATGTAAATGTTACCTTATTTTAAAACATACCTTCACAATGATATCTGGACTAGTGTTTGAACAAACCGCTGGACCCCATGGCCCAGCCAAACTGACACAGAAAATTAGCCATCACACCTCTAAAAGGAGTTCTGTGTCTGCTCTCACATGAGGCGATTTTTTTGTTGGGTTTTCCCTTCCTTTGGAAGATGCAGAATTTATTTGTCATGACCACATGGACCTTTAAGTCAAATGAAGTCTTCCGTGTCTTCAAATCCAGCACTTGTTAAGTGAAATGTGCTCTAAATCATTTTGTAGCAAGGTAGAGTTCTTATTTTAATTGGATTCATGTGTCTACATTAAAGTAGATAAACTTACTATTAAATTATCCTCTCCCTCAGAGATAAAAAGAAAGGAAAATAGAAGGATAAACACATACCTAGGTAAGAAAAGAATGGGATGGGATCTGGTTTCAAGGAAACATTTCTGGCTTTGAATCCCTGCAAACAACCCAGCTTCTAGCAGAGATTTTGAAGCTCACTTTCTGCACAGTCAAATCACATAATTTGTTTGTATCTCAGATCCCTAAGCGTAGAAAATAGCTTGCTTTCTTTTCTTGCCAAACTCCAAAAAATACATAGAGAAATCCTCCAACAACTTCAAAGATCCTGGAGCAAGATGGGAAGGATAAACAATGAGATGGTAAGCCCCTTTGGAAATTCACATCCAAAATGTTGATTGACATCGTATGCACAGAGGAAAGAATTATGCCCTTATTACAAAGCAGCTTATTTTATGGTTCCTTGTCCAGTGTGAGGGAATTAGATTCTGACTTGCTTTTATATTGCCTATCAGTGAAATACATAAGAAACTCCTTACTTAACCATATTGAGGAACGAATAGGATTTAGATCCTTTGAAATTATATATTTGATTTTTTTTAATTTATGTATCTTCATTTGCACATTTTAGTAGATTGCTTTTTCAGTTATATTTTATAGGTTTGTTGTTTCATGGTGAGAAAAGGATTATTGCTATTAGCCCTAAAAGGAAAGTATCCATTTGCCTTACATTTGAAGGGAATGCTATAGACTTGATATTTCTAGTTCATTCTATTAAAATAAATTGTTATTTATCATCTGAGGTTTCAATTTTACTTCAACAGTTCATATTATTTATGATCTTTTGGGAAATCTGTCTGGAGTGTGATTCAGTGCCATATAAAGTCATGCTTTTCACTAATTTACTAGTAATTGCTACTCCCTCAAAAACACATTTTAAAAAATTGATGTATAATTTTTCATTTAGAAAATAAGTAAAGACTTTAAAAAGAAAGAAAAAATAAGGGAAGAACATTTGTAGTTGCCAAGGTTTTTGCCTTCAATGTATCTCACCAGTATTCTGTTCTGAAAAGATAAATCATTTAACCAAAGGTACAAAAAATACCTCAAACATGATATTTCAGCAAAAAGACAGCCATTTTGCAACATATATTTATATAATCTTACAATTAAAAAGTTGCTTTCTTTTCAATTTCATGAGCATAAAATTTCATATTGAACATTTAAATGTAAAAAATATAAGTTATTCTAAGCATGCAGTTTTTACTTGCAAGGAAAGTCTACATTTTTCTCATGCGTAAAAGAACCAAAAAATTTTCCTCACTGTGTGATGGGTTCTTTAATTACTTGAAACCAGAGCTGCTTCAGGCCTCTTATAATTCGGTTGAAAGTCCTGTTGCTGAGCTCCTATGAGCACCTCCACCACCACTGTCACTCAGACTAACGGAAGCGCCACCGTCTCAGGACACCGACACAGCTCCACATCTGGTAACAACTCCTGGGAAAAGGGGAGAGAGGTACAGAGAGTGGGGAAACGCCGCCAGATGCTTTAGCCACGCTAGCTGCGATGTGAGGTGCCTTGTTCCCGCCCACATTTCACTGACCATGCCTGCAGTCCGGGAAGTAGGACTTCCTGAGACAGAGGAGGACCAGATATTGTGAATCTCATTGCAACTGTCCCGGACACACAGTGTAGACAGGGTTAAGGGCAGATACTCTGGAGCAGACGGTGAGGGCTGGAATCCTGACACCGTCTTCTCCTGGCTGTGTGATCCTGGGGCAAGTTCCTCAAGCTCTCCACACCTCAGTTTCTTCATCTGTGAATCTAAGATACTATAACTACTCCTGGGGTGCTAGCGAGAATTGAGTTAACGGGTGTTAAGCACTTTGAACAGTGCCTGGGACCCACTGAATGCCCCGTAAGCATCAGCTGATATTGTGAAGGAAGTCAAGCAAAGGCCCGGTTACACCCTAGCAACACCTTGTTGCTGGGCTTCCCTGGTGGCGCAGTGGTTGAGAGTCCGCCTGCCGATGCAGGGGACACGGGTTCGTGCCCCGGTCTGGGAAGATCCCACATGCTGCGGAGCGGTTGGGCCCGTGAGCCGTGGCCACTGAGCCTGCGCATCCGGAGCCTGTGCTCCGCGACGGAAGAGGCCACAGCAGTGACAGGCCCGCGTACCGCAAAAAAAAAAAAAAAAAAAAAACCTTATTGCTTAATTTTAAGTGCAATAAATAGGAAAGTCCCCACGAAGTTTAGAATTTCCTTCACCACACTGTAACTCTACTACAGAGCTCAGGCCAAGCTTCGTTGGGCTTTGGCATCAAGCACAGGATGATAAAGGGCAGACTGGTTGCACTCCCCTTGGCCTCCTCTCCCAAGGAATACGTAATGGAACACTCTGGCATGACGCTCACAGAAGGCTCCAGACATCTGCCTGAGTTGGATATGCAGAGGCAGCTGGCTTTGCAGAGCAAGTGTATTCATAGAAGAGATAAAACTTTGCTGCAAATAATTCAGATTTTGTATTGGAGAAATTCAGGAAAAAACAGAACATTATACAATTGTGGTACCAAATACCAAGTAAAAGAGCTTTTTTCCCTTGGGATTTTACCCCTGGTTCAGTGAAGGAAAATTATTTTGCTACAATTCCATGACTGTGATGCAATTATATGGTGCAATTAGCAAATACATACATTGTTCAATAATCTGTGTTCACGGATACAAGCATTCAAATATTGTATTTATTTCCATGCAACTAGTTTTTAAAATGACAGTGTTCTTCCTCAGTACTGCAAAAGGGAACATTTTTCTCAACCCGTCTACACTTTGGTAGCAGAATTCATCTGGAAAAATGTATTAGTAGGTAATTTAAATGTAAAGGGATATAATCATGGAAAAATCATCAACTTTTGTCAAAAAAAGAATGAATGCTTTCTAAAAGTATTATATCGATTATTACTTAAATAATAGCATCAATAAATAATTGATATTCTGCTTTAAGTTATTTTAATAATACATAAAGACTACATTAAGAAATATCTGAACATAAACTGAATCCTATTTAAAGTCAGTAGCCATAGTTTCATAAATGAACAGTAGCGCTTCTATAGAAAGTGATTTTTAAAAGAAGGGCTGGGACTTCCCTGGTGGCGCAGTGGTTGAGAGTCCGCCTGCCGATGCAGGGGATGCGGGTTCATGCCCCGGTCCGCGAGGATCGCACGTGCCACGGAGTGGCTGGGTCCGTGGGCCATGGCCGCTGAGCCTGCGCGTCCGGAGCCTGTGCTCTGCAGAAGGAGGGGCCACAGCAGTGAGAGGCCCACGTACCGCAAATAAAATAAAATAAATAAAAGAAGGGCTGCCAGAAGAGCTTATTAGTACCGATATTTTTTCTGGAAAAAAAGTCTTAATCTACCTTTAATAATATAATAAACTTTAATTGGTTTCTTCTTGACTAACTTGATAGTAATGAGTCCTTTCACTACTCTTTCGTTGTTTCCCTAGAAACTGCAATAGGCACCCCTCACTCATTACAGCCCAACGCAAAGTGCACTCGCTGTTGCACAAAAACCTGGAAACTTCGAGCACCTTCACTCCCTTTACCTTCCTCTCTGCATTTCTGTACTCATGCATTTTTATTCTACATATATTTTAAATAGCATAGGAAATTATTATTACTGTTTTTACAGTTGATACTCATTGAAGCCATTTACCAACAAATTTATTTTTTAAATTGTCCTTGGGACTTCCCTGGCGGTCCAGTGATTAAGACTCCACACTTCCACTGCAGGGGGCACGGGTTCCATCCCTGGTTGGGGAACTAAGACCCCACATACCAAGCAGCACAGCCAAAAAATTTTTTTTAATTTTAATTTTTTAATCCTCTATTTCTCCTGGTCCCACATTTATATAGAAGGTAAAGTGGTTAAGAAGAACTGGAGGCCTTCATTTTATTCTTTTGTATTTTATTGCTTACTGTGTAGCAAGCATTCAGTGTATCCTCACACAAACATGAAAGAAGATAAAATGGAGAAATTGTAGTAAATCTTTAATAACTTGCTAACGTTTGCATAATTAATAATCAGCTAGTCTGTTAAATCAGCTGAACTCAGGAAGGTGAAAAGAGAACTTAACTTTATTCTTCCTCCGTACTTTCACCTATAGGTTTACTGTATAGATTTCTTCTTCCCTCAACCTTTGGAGAGAATCTTGAGGAGAATCCATACTTTTTCATTTTACCCTCAAGTAGTAAAATGTCCAGTTCAAATTAATATAAAAATTCCAATCTTGCATCCAATTGGAAACTTCTGACATCACTTGAATCAGCCCAACTTTAGATCTTTCCAACATGTTCTAGTTCTATGTCCCCAACTTACTCAGAGAGAAAGGCACGTCAGGGGAAAAAGAGCATCAGGCGGGAAGAAAAGTCCTGTTCACGCTGCATGTTTGCAGGGTGGCTTTGGGGTCGTCTCCTGTGGGGTGCTTGATGGATTCTTTGCAAAGCCCCCCGAGAAGGACCATCAAAAGGAGTGCCTGTGGTCACAGTTTTGTGGATCGCCTGGTCAGTTTTGCATTCTCACCTGCTGTACACAATGATATGCCTGCAGTCTTTTTCTCTGACACCCCCTTCCCCCCGTAGGAAGCTCTGGGGGAGGATATTTCAAGATGGTGCGCCCGACCGTTGGGAGGCTGGTGGGCACCCCGTCCCTCTGTTAAAGGTGAGTGGAGTGCAGCTCCCTCCCTCTCCAGCTGTCTCTCTTCGCTCTGCCTCAGGACCTAGTCAGCTAGGACCAAAACATCTCAAGCCATGAATCTGAAGCTGTCCCCAGATGTCAGAAGGGTATGGTCCTGAGACGTTCTCCTAAGTCCCCTCCATCTGATAAAGGTGACAGAGCTTCCTCACTGAAGAATGACAGCCAGGGCTACTTTTAGCCCTTCAATCCCCAATGTCTCCCTTCCCCTCAATGTCTGTGACAGGAACACAAAAGCAATTTCAAGATATCTTAGCAAATCCTGCTTAGACTGTCTCATAATTAATGCATTAAACCCAGCTTTTGAAAAATCAGCCAAAACACAGTCACTAGATTCTGTTTTCAACTTCATCTTACAGTTGGAGAAACCAGAGTTCAAACCAAGTTTGCCTAATTCTTAATTCTGGGCTTCTTCCTTTAAGAAGCTGTGCACGCAATACATGTGGGTTAAGATCCAGGTGAAAGAGGAAAAACACCCCAGAGATGTGGGTTTCGCTTCTGTTTCTACCACTGATTTTAAATATGTTATCGATCCCTTTTGCACTGGAGTCACCCCCTTGCTCAGTAAGCAAGCTGGAATAAACCAACCCAATGGATCCAAGAACAGACCATTTTTAGGTCCAACAATCTACGTGTCCATGAAATACCTTCCCGATTCAATTCCCAGAATTGCCAGCTGATGGACACGGTTGCTTATAAAGATCAAAAGATCCTGGGTACCTTTAAGACTGTGCCTGTGCTCCCCCGTTATATGCACTATACACAAAAAGAATTGTTATTGATTCACTTACACTCATATACACACAGAGTTATTTTTAGGAGAGTGAAAACTATCTAGTGGTCCAACTTACTGAGCTGGTCATTGTACCAGAGAACAACTGTTAGGGTTGGAAAGAAAATTAAAATCCATCTAGTTTCATGAGTTCACTCCCTATACCCTATTGCGTATCTCAGGTTCATAACACAGCTCTTAGTTCTTCTTCAAAGCATAGTGTTCTCAGTGTCCTGTGATGCTCTATAAAAAATGTTTTCAGAATAATGAGGTAATGAAAATGTGATGAACCACTAAGTATACCTCGAAATTCCCACTGCGCCTTTTACTTAACTGTTGTATGGAAATTTTGTTGTATAACCATTGGCCTACACAGGTTTGGTTCCTACCAGGCCCTCAAGAAATGTTGGTGGAATCTGTAACAGGAGATATGTTGGATAAACTTATTTCTCATGAAGAAGAAAAAGATGAATTCGTGTGGTTATGGTGGCACAGAGATACACTTAAATATTTAGAAATTTGGATTTCTTCGTTTTGTTTAATTTAGAAAGATATACTCATTGTAGCATCCACTAGGATGAATGAAAATTATACCAGATTTAAACTGAAGCATCAGAGAAGTCCTCACTGCAGAGTCAGAGTTCAGCACGTAGTGGTCAAACCCCCATAATATCATCAAGAAGACCCAGGTGGGCCTCTCCCAGGGGTGTTGTGTGAATTAGCTCAATGGTGACTGTAAAGGGCCTTGGTGATGGAAAGATCTGTGTACCTGATAATTCCTGTTCTGATCGCAGGGACCAAGACATTCTTCATCGCTGGGTGAACAAAGGGCCGGTAGATGAACTTGCCGTAAGAGGTAGCTAACCAGAAGAGGTGTGAAAATGTAGAATCATACAGCGTCTAAAATAGCTGAATTTTATTAGAAGTTTGCTTCTACTTTGTGCTGCTGATAATGGCATCAAACCAGGCAAAATAATGGGCCCTTTTGGGATCCTGGAAGGCATGACAAAAGACTGTTCATTTTCTTTGTGTTAAAGATGTATGACTTTGCACACAGAGCAGTGTTCTCAATATTGTCGGAGGCTGAGAGCAAGTTGCCAGGAATTTAGATGATGTAGGCTAGGAAAAGACATGGGTGACAAGATGACAGAGAGAAATATCCTGCTTTCAGAAGTCCCATGTCCAATGTATGTGTTTTTCCTGGACCCAAGTTTTACAGAAAGAGGCAAACAGTATACCTTAAATTTGGGTCATCCTTTCTGTTATTCTGCCATAGAGATAGGTTTTGTTTTTTTGGGGGGAGGAGGGTTGTTTGTTTGATTCTAGATTGTAGGATCAGAGGGAAAGCATATATGAGACTTAAGTCTGAATGAGTGAACTCCAATCCCTGCTATGGGATTCTCCTTCCCAATTTGACTTATTTGAATTCATCTTAGCGATCGCCATCATCACTTGTCTTTCATGATCCTTTCATGAACCTGCTGGGAAAAGGCAGCTTGACCATCTCCTGGATGAGTTTCCAGTAAAATCAATCATGCTCCTTTGTCTGACGCCACAGGGAAGGCTGCTGAAGGGGATGCGGACGGAGAGCAAAATGGGGATCCAAGAAAGTGCAATTAAAAAACAGCGACCAAGAGGCCACCCAACCCCGAGGTGTGGACTTGGTGGGCAGTGAAGCTGATTTCCATTGACCTTGTGTCAACAGAATGAGAAGTCTACCTGCCCCTGGGCCATGGTGGCTTAGACAGCCAACATCGCAACCCTACTCGCCTTTCCCCTCCCAACTCGAACATGTAACCTGTAAGGTCTTCTCCTGCATCAGTTTTGAGCGTCCTTTCTATCTTTTAAGCACTCTAATAGTAATGGGAGTGGGTAGAGGAACCAAAGAATCCGTGACAAAGCCCCCACTTAAACTCTGAATAAAGAGGTTTTTGAGACTTTCAGAAATATTACTGTTGGGGGGGGCAATGGCTGATTCTGAGAGCTCAGTCGAAAGCTAATTCTATAGTAGCATTCGCCGCAAATGTGTTTGTCTGATTCATTGGAGAAGAGACAAATAAAGAACAAGACAGTTAACGATTCCAGCTATTAAGGATGAGGTTAGGGTACTTTCCTCACAACCGGAAACTGCCCGGCTTCTCTCTCGCTGTGGAACCAAGTAGCAACACTAAAGGGACAAGACTCAGATTAATCCCCGCACACTCTACCCACTAATGCCTGCATTCTCCCCGTCAAGCAGTTTCCAAGCTTCCAAGGAAATCACAAGATGGATCAATCCAATGCTTCTCATCTCCTTCCTCCATCTTATCCACCTTCTGATCAGATAGTTAAGGGGCAGCAAGTGGATAAAGGCCAGCGGCCAGCAGCAATCAAAGGAGGCTGGTGGGTCGCGGGCAAACGTGAGTCAGGTTCCACGTGGTTGGTAACGACGGTCTTATTATTTCTGATCAGTTATAAACGGTACGACTTCTCCCTGCAACAACTGCCTTCAGTGGTCCCTTGGTTTTTTATTCGCAATAAGAGATGAACATAGTAAACTGCAACTTTGAAAGTGACATGCTACCCTTCCTTTTGCACTAACCGTCTGCAGGCTGCAGTGTACTAGGCCCTTCTCAAACTGTGATGTGTGTGAGGACGGCCTGGAAATCTTACAGAAATGCAGGTTCTGAGTCAATGTGTCTGCGGCTGGCTGCCAGGTTCTGCATTTTTGTGTTCTTTTAGCTGCTACATGAACCAGAATAAAAATTCCATGAGCTTCCAGGACGTCCATATGCACTCCATATGCCAAAAATATATATGTAGTAGATTCATGAGTGAACAGATCCGTGGAAGAGTGAACAGGTCTGTAGGAAAGTGAACAGCTGGTAGAGCTGCACATCATTTTCACTGTGTGTGCAGGACCCTGTGGCCCAACTCCGAGACCATGAGGAAAATGAGGGACCCTCTCTGCCTGGTGGCTGCAGAGGTTACAGTGCAGCGCCCACCACGTATTACAGGTGTGTGATGAAACCTGTCCCCCAGAGAGACGCCCGGATTCGCTCATTCTACACCGGTGGAGAAAGTCACCACAGTCCCCAGCACGACTCTGGATCCAAGTGGGGATCATTGATTTAACCCCTTCTGACTTGTTCCTATGGCCTCATTGTGTGTTCATAGAGATTTGGGGAACCCTACCTCATGTCAGAGAGGCCCTGAAAGGAGCGAACATACGAGGCGACCTGGGTGGCCTTTCCAAGCACCCTTGTGGTTCCGTGGTCCCAGGAGACCAGAGGCTCTCCCGAGCGCACCCAGATGCCGTGTGTACAGTCCCTGGGCTTTCGAGGGACTATTTTTAGGAGGAATGTGAGATTTTGCTCAGTACTTCTAGGCACTACAAACTTCAGCTGTATTCCTTTTATGTTTTTTTTCCAGACCAAAACACTATAATATACTATTTTAATGTTTCTCATTATAAAACATATGTTTAACCAAAGGACAGATTATTTAAATAAATGCCAAAGAGACATCTAATCAAATCATTACATGCAAAAAATGGGAACCAGTATTAAAGATACATTTCAGCCATGTGAAGTTTTTGTAGGCAATATTTATAATGATCTGAAAGCCAAGTTCCTATCTCCAGTTTGGCTATTTTTATAAATTTACACCTTTAGGCACAATGACATATTTTTCTGCACCTAAAATCACATGTAATAGACTATATTAACCATGTCTTACCAATATTCCAAAGGATAACAAACCCAAGGAGATACTCCATTATCTTTAAAATTTTTTCCAGCTTTGTTGAGGAAAGGTTGGCAGGAATTGTGTATACTTACGTTGCACATCATGATGTTGGTTTGTTTGTAACGGGCCCAACAGGTGAGATTTAGCGCACGTGTTCATATGACATGACGACCACAATCAAGTTAATTACTCATGGTTACTCTTCGTATGTGTGTGATCCCAGTGTCCTCAGCGCCTTCCACCTGCTGCTGTTACCCTCATTTCCTCTGGACAGTGGGGAGGGACGGGGGTCTCCCAGCCTGCGTGATGCTCTTACACAACACCCAGGCTCAGGGCTTGTCCGTAGCTGGTCCTTCTGCAGAGACACTGTCCACGCTGCCCTGAGTTGTCCCGTCTCAACTGGCGACAGCTGCTGCCCAGCTCCCTGCGAGGAGTCCCAGAGCACTTGGCTGCCCCCAGGACTCACCGAAGCTGTTTCCACCGCAGGACAGTGGGCCCCCTTCTTCCTGGGCCCCTCCTGGACCAGCTTCTCCAGATCAGAGCCCCATCGTCTGAGACTTTCAGGGCCCGCCCCGCAGTGTTTCCAGGACTCTTGGGCTTTGGACCAGGAGTCTAGGAGTTAAAACATGTCGAGCTGCATAATGACCGAACTACCTTAAATAACAAGGTTTTAAAAGTTAATAAAATAAAATCAGAATTACCAAAAAAAAAATTTGCGTTTGTTACAAAGGGATGGATTTGCTCTGCCTGTCAATATTCTCACAGTGCCACCTAATGGAACCGTGAAATAAATGGAAAGTTAAGAAGATGGAGATTAAGAAGATTATGAAACAGTCTACCGCATTCCAAAGGCACTTTTTCGCCACGTTTGTGCTGTTTTTCAAGCAATTGATCATGCATGTTTTTCAAATAATTATAATTTCAATTGGATAAAAATAATACAAGTCATTCACAGAATCATTCTTTTGCATCAGCGTGTAAATAAAGATACTCAGAATTTTTACTTTTTTGCTGTTTTGTAAAACATGTAAACAGAGAATTTAATTTTTTTCTTCTTATTTTTAGAAAGACTGGAAGTGAGACAATGTCGTATTTTGAAAACTTTGCTTTGGGGGTTATCACAATTTAACTTAGTATAAAATATGTAATATAAAGTATAATTTAAAATAACATAGTCACATGCAGTTTTAAACTGAAATTTTTTAAGAAGTAGATCTTCAAAGACATTGCGACAGGGCTTCCCTGGTGGTGCAGTGGTTGAGAATCTGCCTGCTAATGCAGGGGACACGGGTTTGAGCCCTGGTCTGGGAGGATCCCAGATGCCGCGGAGCAACTAGGCCCGTGAGCCACAATTACTGAACCTGCGCGTCTGGAGCCTGTGCTCTGCAACAAGAGAGGCCGCGACAGTGAGAGGCCTGCGTGCCGCGATGAAGAGTGGCCCCTGCTTGCCACAACTAGAGAAAGCCTTCACACAGAAACGAAGACCCAACACAGCAAAAATAAATTAATTAATTAATAAACTCCTACCCCCAGCATAAAAAAAAAAAAAAGACATTGCTACAGATAAGGAATGCATTTAAGAGGGTCTTTCTATGTCAGTTGTTACGTGGGTGACTGTTTCTAGTTGAATATCGTGAAGGTCATTGTCCACAGATTTTCACAAGCCCCACACAATACCTCTGTGTGATTCATGCCTTGTAAACCTCCAGGTGGCCTATGTGACTTTGAATAAAATATATAACTTTCAGTTGTGTTCTTTGTAATTTTATGCCATTTCCTTTTCATCTCAATGGACATTTCCTGATTGCTTTTGACACCCAAGTAACTGTTAATATAATTATTTGTTCACATGTGTCTCCTATGCTTCTGTCTCTCTTTCCAGACAAGAACTCTATGTCAACTCTCTATATGCCTAGATTTCCTGGGGGTATAAAACAGTGTATAAATCATCGTGAGGTAATGTTGTGGCCAGGAGAGCTGCTACTCAGCCATTTCAGGTACATAAACAATGTACATTTATAATGCATGTTGGACACAAACTCTGGATACCGCTGAAGATGAAATTACACTTAGGCTGTTGCTGTATTCTAATTTTTTAAGGGACTTTATATTTACTCTTTTTATTGCTGTTTTGAGGGAAAAAAAAAAATATGAGGGACTTCCCTGGTGGTCCAGTGGTCTGTGCTCCCAATGCAGGGGGCCTGGGTTCAATCCCTGGTCGGGGAACTAAATCCTGTGTGCGTGCCGCAACCAGGAAGTCCCCATGCCGCAACGAAGACCCGGAACAGCCTAAATTAATTAATTAGTTAATTTTTTTTAAACCATGAAAATCCCAAATCCTACTTTGGTGTCTAAACTCATGTTCATTAACTCACCCAACACATCCATTTATCATCACTATGTAGAGATGAGACCAATAAGATAATGTGCCTTCAAGGAGTTCAAAATGGAAGGCTAGAAACATTGAAATGGGAAAAGAAAAAAAGGCTGATTATTTCAATTATATAATTTTGAAAAACCCAGTGTGACAACAAATGGAAAGGTTTCTGAGACCAAGATAATCTGCCCAGCTCCTAGGAAGATGGTGGGGAACTGAAGCACTTTGTCATCACTACTGACACAGGCTGGAACTCGTCATGGTAGCTAAGGTCCCCAAGTCATGTCAAAACATAAAATTAAGATACTCAGAATCAATGGGTTTTAGCAGCCTTGCTGCTTTTACCAATTTTCAAGAAGATTGTTTTCTTGAATCCTCTTTGGATGTTAACTTCTTCCCATTTCATGAAAAATGACATTCCTTGACTAAAAGTGATGTAGATAAAATGTTGAGGAAAACTGTGAGGACAGTAGGTAAAATGTACATACATAATAAGATCACAAATAAGTGGTCACTGGTAGAACGTTTCTGTAAAATACACTGTTCGTGTTCTGAAAATTTGTCCGTGAATCTCAGTTAAGTATGCTCTTCTAGGGAATAAAGATCATCAAAATAATCTTGAAAAAAACTGAGGAATTTGAAAAACCAGATAAAAACATAAACATTAAGCCTGGGAAGAGTTTCATGTCTAGGAAAAATGCAAAAGATAGTTCTAGATGGTTTTCATTAATATAATATATATATATATATTCATTAATATAACAAAGTTTTAAAATACGCCTTGAGTTCAATGTCTTAAATTCATAATGAACGTCATATTGAATAAACTGACAACCAAGAGATTCTAGGGTTCATTTCATAGAAATAAAATGTTAAATCACGAAATTCAAAATAAAAGCCTCAAAAAAGTGGTTAACCTTTGGGGGTGGGTGAGGAAAGGACACTTACCACTAACCTTCTAAGCCTCCAGGACGCTGGGCTTCAGAGCCTTGTAAGGGTGCTTGGTCAGGTTAAACCTTGTACCATTCATGAAACATTCTTCAAAGAGCGGGAGGGGCCAGCTCTAGTGAACTTGATGAGCTGAGTATCTACTGTGGACAAACCTGCTTGAAGGAGCCCCTTGAAATTTTCCTAAAATGGGCCTGATTTTCCAGGTGAGGCTTCGGAGGAATAGGTAGTAACAGGCACCTCTAAGGTCGTGTAGGAAACACCTATAAAAGATGGGCTATGAGGACAGTAGAACCACACAGCAATGACCGTGGCACTAACTACTAAAGTTATACATGCAGCAGGTTTATGGAAAATCTAGCAGTAGATGTTTTGATGTTTTTTAGAAATATTTTTGATAATAATATCCTAATTCTATAACTTAATGTCATAAATATTCTTATTTTGCAGTAATTTCACATAATCAATGCTTTCAACATCATATAGCTCAATTCTGTGTTTCCTTTAAAATATTAATAAAATGCAGGCAGGGTTTAGAATGAAATCTGCACTGTATCTGCTCGATACCTGCAGACTGGCTTTTCTAGTTGTTAACCTGCACAAGGAATGTCTCTCTATCGATTTTTAATCTTTCTTCTCGGCTCTCATTTAGCTCTTTTGTCAGAGTCCTCACAAAATATAGCTCAATTCCACTATAACCTCTTGAAACCCACGTCTGGTCCCATTACTCTCAGAATAAAAGGTGTGTCTTTCAACATACACAGTTACATTTTCATTAGCTATTTACTTGTGTTTTGAAAAATAATTGCTAACAACTGGTTTTGAAAACTATCAGCAGAATGTATACTTCAAATTCAATTCTAGTGGTTATTTAGTTTTATATGGTCAAACTTTTCAGACTCCCCAGAATTACTGTTTGGTTTCAAAGTCTAGAGATAGGTCAGCAAAGAGAGAAACTCATGCAAAAATACTACAGGCTCAGGAAATCTGACAACATCTAAATTCTGAGTCAGCTGAGGGAGGGCGGTACATCCACTGTTCACGTGGTCGAAGCCCTAGAGGCAAATGGGTTCAAAGAAACGTCAAGTTCCTCCTCCATCTCCTGTTGTAAATAATCGAGAAAAGGGAACGCTAGCCCTGTAGGAGCCTTTTTCAGAATTATCCAAGGGAGGTAAATTAAAGCAGAAAAAGCCTTAAAAGCCTTTATTTGGGATGGTTCACCCTCAACTAAAGAACTGGGTGTGTCGCCAAAGGCCTGTGGGAACAGGGCATTTGCACTTTTCTGAACGAAACTGGTCCTTGCCATCTCCAGTGCAAGCGCTCCTTGTGACAGACGTGACCACAGACAAATATGCCAGGCCGACCTGGGGGAGCCCAATCGGGGCTTGTTTGTTGTTTTTTCCTGCGGTAAATACCCGTAACATAAAATTTACCGTCTTAACCATTTTTTTTAACATCTTTATTGGAGTATAATTGCTTTACAATGGTGTGTTAGTGGCTGCTGTATAACAAAGTGAATCAGCTATACGTGTACATATGTCTCCATATCCCCTCCCTCTGGCGTCTCCCTGCCACCCTCCCCATCCCACCCTCTAGGGGGACACAACATCTTAACCACTTTAAGTGGACATTCGGTGGCATTAAGCACATCACTGTGTGACAGTCCCCACCATCTTCTCCAGAACGTTTCATCTTCCCAACCTGACACTCTGCACCCACTAAACACTGACCCCCCTTCACCCTCCCCCAGCCTCTGGCAACACACCCTTCTACTTTCTGTTTTTATGAATCTGACAACCCTAGGGATCTCATATGAGTATTTACCCTTTGACGACTGGCTTGTTTTACTCAACATAATGTCGCCAAGATTCATCCTTGTTGTAGCGAGTATCAGAATTTCTTCTTTTCAGGGCTGAATGATATTCCACTATATGCCCCTGCTACGTTTACTTATCCATTCACCATCTGTTGATGGGCACTCGGGTTGCTTCTGTGGTCCAGCTGTTGTGAATAACACAGCTAGAATAAGCTGGGGGGTTTAAAAGAGCTGATGTTTGGTCCATGTCTGCATACCAAGCAACCACCGTACGGAGGAAACCGGAAACATGAAATCATGCACATACATCCCAGGAACGTTTCTATTCGAGCCCACCACGTCCTTGGGATCCCCAGAGGGAAACAGTAAGAGGAGAAGATACACTGCGTGAGCCAGAGGCTGGCGAGGCTGAAGAGACAGTGACAGCAGCTTCAGGGGCAGCTGACCTCACTCAGGATCCTACAGCAGAAGTGCCTAGCCTCACGCTAGCGGCTGTGCCAAGGTGCAGACACGACTTTCCGTAACCTTGCGGGATGAGCCCCCAGCGCCCCGAGGGTGCAGGGTGAGCACACGTCAAGAATGAACGATCTGGATGAGACAAAAGTACGTGTGTGGATCAAGTCAGTCGTGATGGTGGGACGTGTGCTGTGGCGAGGACACATTCCCAGATAAGAAGGGCTTCCTGGAAGAAGTACCGTTTTTAAGCTGAGCTCTGAAGGATGAGTAGGCGTTGCCCGGAGGTCAAGAAAGGCAAACCTTATTTCACGCAGAAATGGGATGTTCCGAGCCTTTACCATAAAGTAGGGCAAAGTAAATTTAAGATACCACAAGTTAAACATGGCTAAGGCAGAAAGCATGGAGTGGGGAAGGATGGCGTTGACAGAGAAAGCAGGGAAAAGGCTCCTGCAGGGCGTTGTACACATGCGGACGAGATCGGCCTCTGTCCTGGTGGCTGTGGGGTCGCGGGAAGGTTTTAAGCACAGAAGGGTTATAATGAGATTTAAAATTTAGAAAATACCATTCTGTCTACAGTAAAGAAAATTGCTTAAGGCTCGCAGAATTGTGAGCAGGACAGGGCTTATGACACTGGGGATGGAGTAGAGGTCAGTGATAATCGAGGCCAGACTGCCCATGGAGGGAAAAATGGGCATCTGGGAGCATTCACGGGGATCCAGGCACTGGTGGTCCAGTTAATGTAGAGGGGTAAAGAGGAGGGGCTTCAAGGCTTTGATTTCTGGATAGAGAAACTAGACCACTGATGATGCCATGCCTTCAGCAAGGAATACCAAGAGGGGTCAACCAGAAGGACAGAGGTTATTAAATTGGCACTTGAGGGCTTTCCCATCCTTATGTCCTCAGTGCTCTTAGATGGGCAAAAGGTAGTGCTGGGGGTGGGTTTACTAGGATGAAATATCCTCAAAGGTACTGGCCCTGATCAGTCATCCACCAAGAAAGTAGGGAATCCGTGTTTAAGAGGAGAGCTCCCATGTCTCAAACTACAGTTTCTTCCATCCCTGACCTTGTAGCTTGGTACTTCAGCCCCGTTCCACCATCAGAGTTCGGTTCTGCCATCAGGAGATAGAGCAAAGGCACCATTCTAATAGCATCTAAACTCATTTAATCTGTGTTTTCTCCAAGTACATCACCCAGGGGGGAAAAAAAATGTGTGGGTCACATGTCTTCCAAAAAGAGGTGATATTTTAAATTACAGGTTTAAGTTATTATTTCTAAAATGCTGTCATTAAAAAGTCCATACTTAAAAATTAAATGTTTCCCTGTAGTAGTTTGTTGTTGTTTTTCAATGCCATTTTCAATTATTCAAAGTTTTGTTTTAAAAAATATTTCTCATTAAGTTAGGGTTATGTCCATTTTCATAAGCAAACCACAAAGGTACAGGGTTTTTTTTTCCAGAGAAGTTGTGGGTTTTGAGGAGACTAATCATGAAATATGCATGGTAGCCGAGGTTTCAAAGCAGTGCCCGATCTGTATGCAAAATCCCAGGCTGGAAATCATAACCGTCTAAATCAGATACAAAGTAATTCAGAAAAAATAAAAATAGGACATTGCAACCACAGAGATCTCTTCCAGGTAGCCTTCTGGGGCCCATAAATTAGCTCTGAATATGTGCTGTTGGCTACAGCTTGGCACACTGGGTCAAAGAGTCTGAACATTCCTTTTACCAAATGTGAAAAAACACAACCCAGTTTTTTAAGGGAGAGAAGGGAAGAAAAAGAATTTATTGCTTTGAAATGCGTTTTGGTTCAGTTATAATTCAAAACCAGCCTCAATAGTTACTCTTTTGTTAGCATAGCTTGTAGCTCAATCTTCAGATCCTCATTTTTTTTGGACAAAAGTCACAAAAATGGCCATCACTTACCGCAGACACTTAACAGCAATTCATGTCCCTGTGGAGGGTGTCTGCCTAGCTTCAAACTCTGCAGCAAATTACCTTCCTTTAAGTTTAATGATTGCTAAGTTTCTTAGCTTGAAAATAGAAATGTCTTCTTGATGTCAGTAAAGCTTGCACTACATTTTGGCAGCATCAGTCGCAGAAGTTCCTTGGGAACCCTCTGGGGCGGGCGTTCTTGACCTCAAGAAACAACAACTACATCTGGCGGGTGGGTTCCACATCCAACCGATGGAATCCGAACGTCTATGTGATTGGCCGAGTCGTGTCTCAAACACGCCCGTTTCTGTGCTGCTGTGAGGCTGGAAAATGGCTGCTCTGGCGAGTGATTTGTTAAATTAAGGTTGAAGACAGACCACATTTTGCTGAGAAAGTTAAAGCAACTGAATAAAATTGCGAGAACATAGGCAAACTTTACGTTTATCGCTTGTTTAAAGCCTTCAGACGTTCTCTTTTCTCTTCCTTTCGAAAGGCCTGCTGGGGACTTGACGGCCCCCTGGGCCTTCGGCTCCTGGAACCACGACGTACCCGCGCACGCCGAGGGCTCCCCTTACCCGCGCATCTTCTGCCGACCACCTCCAGCCCATCAGTCTGCTCGTCTGCCTGCACCCTCGCCCCTTCCCAGACGCGGCTGTTCCCACCTCACTCTCAGGTCAGATCCAGCCCTGCCATCCGCTCCAGGCCCTCCGCCCCTCCCTGAGGGCCGCGTCCTCCCTGCGCTGACTCTCGGGCAGTGTGTGCTCGCCTTACGTTGGCCGAATCCATGGCTCATCTTGCAAGCGAATTGTACACTCTGCAAGAATAACCATCTCACCTGAAGTCCTATCAAGACTGTGTCCTTTCTACTCATTTAACTGGTCAAGAGGCATCTGATCAATAAAGAGACGATGAGAAGATTATTCACAGCAGACCCTGATTAAGTCCCACATCACTGCAAGTGCTGACTTGCTACCCGACTAATTTCTAAGCTCCCTGAAAGCACGGAATACAGTTTGCTCTCTGGCGCAGTCCTTTACACTAAGTGCTTAATAAATACATTTGGACTTAACAGAAACAAATCCTCTTCCCCACGTCTGAGTTCTTTAATTTATCTTCTAACGGAGCAAATGCTTTCATTCCTCTGTGAGTAAAGGCAGGTTGCACAGACCCACAGAGAGCATGCTTCCCCTTTCTGTGCCCTCAGGTCCTGGGAATTGTGTTAAGTGACCCTCCTTTATCAGGGGTTAGCGCCTCCCAAATCCCACCGGGAATCATTTCTCTTTAGAGAGTGTTAAAATAAAGGCACAGATCCTAGGCCCCATGGCAGCCTGAATCACAGTCTCCGTGTTGCCACCCTAAATGAGCATTTATTAAGATCCAGGCTTTGGGGTCATCCCTGAAGATAGAAAATTGGGCAATTATGGATGGTCCTTCCTCTGAAGAGCTTAGAGGTAAATGGGGAACGAGGTATTTTCACACAAATAAACAGGTCAGCACAATTCCCTGTGTTTCATGAGGGGCACCCAACCCAGCTTGGGGAGATGGGGAAGCTGATGGTCTTGGAAGGCTCCCTGGAGGAGGTGAGGTCTAAGTTGAATCCAGCCTAGCCAGGGAACATCAAAGAGGAAAGACTGGGGAAGAAAGGGTGAAATATTCGCAGGTGCAGCAGTAAAGGAAAGCGTGGAAGATCCTGAGAAAAGAAAAATAAAAACAATTTAGGATGAACAGAGCACAGATTACCAGGAGTGCCTGGGAGAGTGGAAGCTGAACAGGGAAGTAGATGTGGGTCCACGGGGCCAGGTGTACCGTGCCCTATGATTTGGGTTTTACGCTGATAACAGTATGAACCTATACCAGGCTTCCAAGCCCAGAAGGGATGTGCTGGGATTCAAATTTTAGGAATATCGCTCTGGCTACCTAAGGGAGAGAAGGTTAAAATCTACGTGCCTATGTGTAGGCAGAGAAATCTCTTAGGAAAAATTCCAAGTGCTTAATGCAAGAGCTGATGGTGTCTTAGAAGGGCTTTTCGGCACAGAGGTCCGGTCAAGCACCAAGAGGGGATGGAGTTGCCCTGTGACGGTGAACGTCGTGATGGAGGGATGAGGACCTCGGGAAGGGCTGGCAGGGGCACAGCTGCTTTCGGAACGGGTAGAGGAGAAAAACCCCGCAAGGGGACCTGAGAAGGTGACCCCAAAAAGGCAGATGGGAAATGAGCTGAAATCAGTGTCCCAGGACTGCAAATGGACATTTGAACTATGCCATTAACGTGGTGTAAACAATCAACAAATCCGGGCACATGGCTTCATTTTCTTTCAGTCACACGTGTTTACCATCATAAATAGAGTTTTGAAAATGTGATTTTCAGTTTTCAAAGAGGGAAGTTCATCTCCATTAGCGGTCGTGGACTGAGCGCCCCCTTCAGCCTTGTGTAGGTAGTGCTGGTGTTTGCAGATGCTGAGGGTCTGTTCCCTGCCTTCAGGGAAACTTCATTGTGTGGCTGGGAGCTTGCAGGGTCCCCAGACTCAAAAGAACACATTCGACAAAGAGGAGGTGACGTATTCTCAAAAGTCAGCTCCGCGACTGTGTAGCTTAAATGAGGTGGAGTCGCACAGCTGGGAAGTGCCGGGGGGAGGCCGAGGGGAGAAGCTGAGACTGCGTCCATCCGTGGTGAGCAGCCGGCACCATGTGGAGCGAGGGCTCGTGCCTGTGCCTGACGGCTGCATGGAGGAAGCGGCGCAGGGACGCCGACCCTCTAAATTACAGGTGGGCGCCAGAATGGACCAGAACCATAACCCTCTCCCGTGAGAAAACGTGGGCATAGGTTCTTTCTTGACGCTTGTTATTAACTTTGTACAAAGGTAAACCAAGGCACGGTGAACTTTGAAAAGTCTGAGCAGAGAAGGATTCACCGGAACGAGCGCGGACGGGGCACTGGTGGTGCAGGGACGGCTGGGCAGAAGTTTGTGGAGCGAAAACACAGAAGCAAGGCAAGGGAATTGTGGAAGTTTCCCATTGGCTCTAGACTAAGCCGGTGCTTCTCTGGGAAAGTCCAGCCGGCTTCTCTGCCTGGTGAACCCAGGAAAGAGCCCGAGGGCCATTCAGCAGGTGGTTTATTAAGTGACAGGTCGCGTCCGAAAGACACCACGCGTTAGTGAGGCCAAGAAACCCGGACTCTGGCAGCCTGGGGAGAGACGTGGGTCCTCCAAGTCACAGCAATAAAATTCCAGCTGAAAAGTCAGTGAAAAATAACAGCGATGTTCCCAACAAACATGGGAACAAAAGGAGGGGGGAAATCTGGCATCCCCGACACACGGATCAAGGGTTTGTAAGAGACGCCGGGTTTTTTTCAGCATCGTTACAGATGAGGTGATCTGGGAAGCAGGGACAGGGAGGTGAGAATTGATCACGGCCACAGAGCCTGAGGTTAGGCCGCACTGGACCAGGCGGCGTGGGTCTGGGGATCAGACCGCAAGCCCCGACAAGTCAGCAGGAGAGCCAGTGGCCCAGGATGAACGGGCCGACCTGGAAACGCAAACACTGCCTGAGCCCATTCATCCATCGGTGATTTGAATGCAGTTACAGGAGCTCTCAACGTAGTACCAGCAACAAACCGGAGGAAACGAGAGGCCACCTCCAAAGGGCAGGAAGAAACAGACATCGCTTCTGCCTGAAGCAGCGGCCGCCCAGGACGGGAGGCGCCCAGACGCTGACTCTCCTGATTACGTCACCGGGATTGTTCCCTTTCACGGGGTGGTCTTTTAAGAGCGCTCGAAGGCAACATGCAGTCTCTGCTGCTGCTTAAAGAGAGCGAGATGCACAGATGGTGAGGGGACCACACGGGGCAGAGGGCATGCTGGCGTCACCTTGCCGTCCCTCCTCCACGGTCCTTACTCCCGTGAGGGGCGCCTGTCTGACTACCAGGCAACTGCCTTTTCAGATTTTAAAGTTCAGGAGTGGAAGATACGTCCATCGGGTGTGATAAATAAAGGCAGAATTGGCCTCCTCCTTCGCTGTGATAAACTTTTGCACAGTATGAGATGATGAAGTGTTTGCCAACACGTATTTGCTGGAGAAAAGAACCCTTCTCATCTACTCCGAAGCGCCCTGGCTAATGTCTCCCCATCCTGGAACGACGTCAGGAAGGAAGCTTCGAGTCGGCGCTAGTGATCTTCAGCGTCTCCCCGCAGCCCCTGGTGACTCTCATCGGACAAAGGAGACGCAGAGCTGGTGACAGCAGGTGAACGAAGGAACAAGGACACTTGGAGGAGTCGCCAGAGAGCTGCCCGCAGTCCTAGATCCGCGTTGAAGCCGAGGCTCCGGAGACGGATTGGCCGCTCTGCTGTTTCTGCTGCTGGGAAGGCCGCTGTGCGTCCTCGAGTTCTGGGTCTCGGCCCAGCTTAAAGCCAGGGGTCCGCACTCCACGGAGCCTTCCCACTCCACCCAGTGGCTGAGAGGCGCACAAGGCTGCGTAGGTTTGAGTGCCTGGTCTGCCCCGTGGCACCGTGGGTGAGAATGTGCACTTCGCTTTTCAAGGTGATTCCCATTCAAGCCCGGTCTCCATCGCGTGAGAACTACATAGTGGATGCGCAGGTCGGACTCAGTCTCCTGTTCTGATGTTTCCACAGGTGGGCCGAGGCGGGTGCTGGTCCCATGAGACGTCCCTTTCCTGGGGGAGAGGGAGAGACGGACAGACAGAGGCAGAGAGACAAAGAAGGACAGAGAGAAGGAGGGAGAGAGAGACAGAGAGGGAATAGACAGAGACAGAGAGAGACAGAGAGACAGTGAGTGGGGGGGAGGCAGCAGGAGGGGCAGGAAGGAGGGAGCCTGTAGCTGTGAAACCTCGGGGCCGTGGAAACCTTGCTAAACGTTGCACGTGAGCACAGGAGCAATTCCGCCGGGAAGGAAACTAGACGAGATCACCCCAAAATATGCTTCTTTGACATAAATGTATTTTGAGCTAAAGGCACTTAAACAGCAGGTGCAAGAAAAACGCTCAGCCCTCCCTTTTTCTTCCTGGAAGCAGAGATAAGCCCATAGGCAGGCTGTCTGCCCTCCTCCAGAAGGAAGGGCACGTTCCCGGCGTCCAGGACAGGAGTTGAGACGGCGAGGACCCAGGGCACTGACCCTGTTGAAAGAGCCCACCTTCCTCTGCCCCCAGCGCCGCAGCCTCTCCCTGATGCCTCTCCTCGTCGCCGCGACATAAAGCCCCGAACTGCTGGCAATTAGGGCTGCAGCTGTCAGCTTCTCCTGCGGAACCAAGTCAGGCTTCCGCGTGCCGTGAGATTCGGCAGATCTCTTGACGGGCCCAGCTCACGCGTGGTCACCCCACCTTGCTTTCCTTGTCTTTCTGACCATGATGCTGTTTAAAGAAGCTGTTTCCCCCTTGGCTGCTCTCTTCCACTCACCCTGGAGTCCAGATTCTTCGTGCTCCGTGAATGAGCAGTCTTCTCGGCGTTGGTCTGATGGCATCTTACACCCCTTCTCTTTCCGCGAAGCAAGTTCCGCCTGCTCTGCCCCGGGACGGAGGCCCGAGCACCTCACCATTCAGCCAGGCTGATGCCACCGTGGACCTCAGTTCTTTCAAAAATTCATTGCCTGTAGATGAAATTTTCCAGCCATGCTGGAAAGAAATGCCTAGGGTTTGTAAAAAGCCAGCTGAGAACTCACTGCCTCAGAGAGCTGATGGAGGGGCCGGGTTTGGGAGGTTTTAGTGAACCTTATCGGGGCCCAAGGGCAGCGTGACCTCTGGTGAATTTTCCAGCTTTCCTAGGCCTCCAGAAAGGATAGCTCAGGTCATGTACATGAAACTGAGTAGCAGGCAGCTCATAATTATTAAAAAGAGATTGCACCTGTTTATTTTTACTTTGTTGTCCACTCTCTGGCTAACGGCAAATACCTAGAGGTCCACGTTAATATGTAGGATCACCCGGATAAACCTAACGGGTTAATACATTTTCACATTCGACGATTTTCCTCCTGGAGTGGGAGTTGGGGGCAGGGGGATGCTAAGATCCTAAACGCAAACAGCTATTGTCATAATTTACAACTGACATTTTATCTGTATTAGAAGTTTTTACCCACAGTTTGGGGAAACTTTAGGAAAAAATTAAAGGGAATGAATTACGAAGGGCAGCTAACGAATACCAAGGATAATGGCTATCTCTGTGGAAATTAAGTGCCACGCACACCCGTAGTGCTTATTTATGTCCTGAAAACTGTGCACAGAACGTGTCCTCGGCTGTGAAGGCCCACGTGCAGCCGTAATCCCAGGCTGCTGACCCCGGAACCCCGGGCATATCTGTCTTCACCGCGCTGACACTCACACCGGGGCCTTGGAGTTCTTGAACCACTTTCACTGAGATTACAAACTCAATTATCTTGTGATTTTCATCAAAAATAACCTATTTGGTTAACAAGGGAGAAATTGATTTCACAACAGAATTGGTCAGGACCATTTGAAAACCCAGCACAGGGAGGGAACTGTAGGGAAACGTTACCCCGCTGGCACTGGGCCCAGGACGGGCTTAATAAACATTATTTGATGCGGGTGCTGATAAGAGAAAACTTCATAAGGCATAGAATACGGTATCAAGCCAGCGCCATGGTCTGACTTCCTGACGGATCTCCATTATCTTCTGTTTTCCTGGAAACTTTGAACTGAGCTGAGGGGTTTGGGGCAGGAACAGTAGTAACAGATCCGGAGACGGAGGCAGTCACGTGGTATGCTGCAGAATTTGGCAAAAAAAAAAGGTCATAAACATGTGTTTTATTACTGAGCTTGTGTTTGGAATCCCCTGCAACCCTGGGAGCCCCGACAGACGATGCTGTGCCACAGACCGTCCCTGAGGACAGCTCCCGGCCACGTGGAGCCCAGACCGTCCACACGGCAAGCGACGCAGCTGGACGAGGCACAGCCCGCTAATCCAGGCGAGTTCTGTGCAGGAAGCCTGGCTTCCTGATGGACATTCTCCAATACAAAGGCCTGAGGTACGATCACGCCCCTTGAAAACGTTGCAGCAATAGAGTACAAATTCAAGTCACTTGTTTAATTATGAAGCGCTTTTCCTGTGAAGGTCTGTCTGAGAGAGAGAGAGAGAGAGTGTGTGTGTGTGTGTGTGTGTGTGTGTGGTGTGTGAATCCATTGAAACCCCCCCTTTGTATCCCATGGTCACTGATAACCATGCACGGCCACCCTGCTCTGTCCCTGTAGAGACAGCGGCCACCACAGGGCGACACACGCAGACCATCAGGGAGGCAGGAGGGGATTCGCCAACAGGAGGGGCTGCAGGCCCAGAAAGGTCAGGTCCAGGGTCACACAACCAGTTCCAGACAGGCGTGCGGTTTCTTCCTGCTGTTTCACCTGGAACGTCTAGAAACACCAATTACTTGCCAACAGTAATACTGAAAGCAGAAAAATATTTTAAGGCAACAGGTAAATATTTTATCGTGGAGTCCGGGGGTCAGACAGGCCTGGTTTGAGTATTAGGAGAGGCTGATCCGTGGCCGTGGATCGTGGTGGTGCTGGTATCGTTATGAGCCCAGAACAGGGGCAGCGAGGTCTGCGGCAATGCCTGCAAAAGTACTCACCAAAAAAACCGGCCTGCCCTTCACGCAAGGTTTCCAGTTCTAGGAGCCATCCCAAGAAAGCCTTGTGGCAAATTCCAAGAGGGGGTATCCACGTCACTGCATTGTTTCTAACAGCAGAAAAACAGAAACAAATACTAGGTTGTTTTAAAAATAAACAAAACTCGTCTGGAGCACCATGAAGGTTCTCAAACGAGACAAAACGCTGTTTGGCAGATAAAAGAAGGATCACGTGGTCGTAAAGCTGTGGGTGAAGCAGGCCCCTCGTCGCGTGCAGCTGTGACCTGGGATCCTTCAGGGAACCCAGGAAGCTCAGCCCCTGGGCTTCGGCCTGGAGTTTGGCCTCCGGTGAAGGCCGTGCGTGCACATCACAGAGAATTCGGACTCATTTCTCAGGTTGCGTCCAGGCCGCCTGGATTACTGCAACGACACAAAACCCATCTCCTCTGTTCTCCCTGACAGAGCGTTCCTTCGGTGAAGCCAGCCAGGAGCAGGTGTTACAACTGCAAAGCGGCAAGAGCAGGTCTCAGGCCGCCAGTGTTCATCGCGGGAGTCACGGACGGGCCAGTCCGGCTGCAGCAGGCCAGCTAGCTTGTTGTCCTCCCGGTGTGAGAAATGTGCAGAAGCATTCTGCTAGGCATAAGAGGATCTGTGTCCCACCCATCTGTCTGTCTGTCTGTCTATCATCTCTCTCCACGTCTAGATCGACACAGAAGAATAGGCAGATTTTTTTTTTTTTTTTTTTTTTTTTTTTTTTGCGATACGTGGGCCTCTCACTGTTGTGGCCTCTCCCGTTGAGGAGCACAGGCTCCGGACGCGCAGGCTCAGCGGCCATGGCTCACGGGCCCAGCTGCTCTGCGGCATGTGGGATCTTCCCAGACCGGGGCACGAACCCGTGTCCCCTGCATCGGCAGGCGGACTCTCAACCACTGCACCACAAGGGAAGCCCAATAGGCAGATTTTAAGTCCTAGAAATAGTATCTCTCTTCTTTTGGTGCGTAAGTGAAGGGTGCTTTTAGAAAAATGAATCACAGTATTTTGTTTTGTATCCCTAGTTTGATTGTAACTTTTTTATCCAGTCTGTTGAGTTTCAAAAGGGGCAGAAGTGTCATGACTGATGAAAACCAGAGGAGCTACATTATTTCACAAGGAAAATACAGTAGAGGAGGTTTTACCCAAAGCAACTTTTAAAAAATGGTTGCTTATCTATAGTTTTCTTTATAATCAAAAAAAGCGAGCGTTTAATCACGTCCTTTCCTTCAGTGGATAAACTGGCATTCACATGTGCTTACAGAATGTGGACATAGAATGTTCAGGATGACTAGACTCGGAAAGCAGACGTTTATTCTTCTGATTATTTGCACTCGACAGACGAGATTTATTTTAGGATGGCACAGAAATCCTGGCCGACATGAGAAAAAACGCACAGGCTCTAAGGGTGGCGTAGAGCAGTAAACCCCGCGGGCATGGCGATGGGCATCACACGAGCACTGGGGACACACCTGGTAACAAATGGTCCCTCATCCACCAGCACAGAGTCTCGGGGCAGAGGCTCTCAGACTTCCAGATGGGGACGTGAGAGCTCAGCCTGCACCTCCGACTCAGAGCTGCCCCTCTTGCCAAAAAACCCTGCTTGTCCCAAAGGGATTCCCTTCTGCACCACCCTTGAAGCCTCAGTCTCCTCCAGACGCCCTGCCAGCGTGGTCACGGCAGCACCTGTGGACTCAGCATGTGCCTTGTGGGAGATGTCCACATGAGAGGGGACCCAGAGACAGGCTGAGTGCTTCCTCGAGCAGCGTCTCCTCCCTGCGCCAGGTCCCCTAACCACAGAGGTGGGCTTGTCTGTGAGGCCCGCAACATCCCCTGGGAATCTACACTGCAGGGGAGAAGCCAACCCCAGGAGGGCCTGCACCGCACACCTGGACAGCTGCGCGGGGCGGCTCCTCCCAGACGCTGGGCCTGTCCAGGGCCCGTCATCCCTCACCCCCTTCCTTCCTCAGGCCACTCCCGGCCCCCGGTCCCCCTTTCTCTCTCCTCATGCTCAGGCATCCCCCACAGAATAGTTTGAGGCTGTTCAAGGCAGGCTGTGCCCCCAGAATATCGCAGCCTTGGCCCTGACGGAGGACAGAAAAAGGTGGGAGGAGAGGCAGGCTCCCGGAACCAAAGGAACAGACACAGAGAGGATACGGCTGCACTGCCTACGACATACCAAGTAAACGTGGGTCTAAGGACACGCGCGACAGCCCAAGGAAACCTCATGGGAAGCTTGGGATATGATTCGGGTCTTCAAGATGAACCAAGATGCGGCTGGATTGGGAAGGGGCGGGAGGTCCCCAGGGGCAAGGACAGAGGGGTGGGAACGAGCGTGGGGTCTGGGGGGCTGCCTTGTCAAGCTGAGAGGATGCTCAGAGGATGGTCCGTGACGAGCCCTGGGCAGGTGTGGACCGCGCCCTGCCACACCCGTTCCTCAGGAGACCAGGCCCCCAGGGGACAGTGCAGGCTCACGGGTGGAACGCCTGCCTGTACCTCCTTGGAATCTCATTTTAACTCAATTGACAAGAGTGAGGTTCTTTCCTGGGGAGGGAGGGACTCTGGGGTGTGTCCAGGAGGGAGCCAGCAGAGAAGCCACGCCACCCTGTTAGAGCTCAGAAATAAACAGCGGGATTTGGAAAATCAGGGCAGAGAGGAAGGAAGAGGGGTAGCGGGACAGGGAGCTGGTGGCACCGCCGAAGCCACGGACTCTCCCATCACACGGTCTGCAGAAGATACTGAGTGTCACCCTCACCTTCTCCCCACGGCAGCCCCGCCGAGCCGTCCGGGGACGATCGCTCCGTCCGCCCTGGTCTGAGTTCTGCAAGGTTGGCTGTGGCCACAAACACACCTTCCATCTCTGGGCCTCTGTCCCTGCTGCTTCTCACTCACCTTTCATGACCCAGCTGAGCACACAGACCTTGCTGGCCACCCGCCCCTCTCCCTGCTGAGCCCGCCTTCCCTACATCTCTCGGGGGCCCTCAGTCTCCCTGCTTCCTAGCCCCTCGGGCATGCCCATCCTTTACAGGCATCTCAGTGTGTCATGACCATGGGTCTGTCACACGTGAAGGTCATGAGTTGGCTCGTAGAGGTTAATCCCGTGCACGGTCCCCCCGGGGCCCCCGTGCTCCCTCCCTGACAGCACAATTCAGATCTCGCTCTGCTTGCCCAGTACAGATCTCTGGGGGTGAACAAGGCTACTGTGGCCCCGGTCCTACGCTAAAAATATCAAAGTCCTCCCAGAAGCCCTATTTGAGAGAATTCCAAGTTTTCTCATCACTTGTGCTGTCTTCCCGTGTAGGTGGTCCTGTTTTCCAGGGTCACGGGAACAGGCTGGTGACAGAGGCCTCGTGTGCTGCGTGCAGGTCTGTGGCGTCAGCCCAAGATTAACTCAGTACAGTCAGCTCCTCGTTCTGCCCAGAGCCTCACTGCGCTGTCTCCTGGTCGATCCCGTAGCCCTTCTTGCATATTGAAAACCAGTTATGAAGAAAATCAGTCAGGATTTAAATTTGAGAGGGAAGAAATGGCATCCTTGATGCTAAGAAATGCGTCTTGACAATATGTTTCAACCCTCAGCTCTCTTTTCGGAGTCCTCCGTCCTCGGGAGAGGACATCATCTTCATCATCTCAGCAGGTACATCTAGTGAATTCCAGCAAATATTGTGCACTTCACAGGATGCCAACTGTAGGACAGATGTATTTGAGAAATCACTTAGAGCTCCTTAGAGACACAGGAAGATGTTAAGGCGTGAGTTAATCGATACTGAAACCCTCCAGTCTTCACTAAACAATATTAATCCCAAGTAAAAGAAGAAAAATCATGAAAGATCTTTCCATTGAATTGCACAGAAATAAAATTATGAGGAAGTCTCATGAGAAAACAAAATAATGTTACACTTTGTTATTAATATATAAGAGTAACTTTGTTCTTAATATAAAAGAAATTAAAAACATGAGAATTAACAAGATACTAGGAGTAATTGTTTAAGAACTGTAATAGTTAAAGGACGACATTGTAAACCAATTATACTCCAATAAAAAAATACAATTAAAAAAAAGAATTGTAATGGTTGTAAGTAAGATACTGGCTTATAAAAAGAAGAAAAATGCCTCACAAATATAATATTTAAAATGTGAAAGCATTTTAACACTTAAAAACACTGTCAACAGAAAGAAAATATTTTCATAGAGATATAAGTAATGTCGATAATAAGGGTTAAAAGCTGAACCAGAGGGCTTTCCTGGTGGCGCAGTGGCTGAGAGTCCACCTGCCAATGCAGGGGACATGGGTTCGTGCCCTGGTCCGGGAAGATCCCACATGCCGTGGAGCGGCTGGGCCCGTAAGCCACAACTACTGAGCCCGTGGGCCACAACTACTGAAGCCCGCGCACCTAGAGCCTGTGCTCCGCAACAAGAGAAGCCACCACAATAAGAAGCCCGTGCACCGCAACGATGAGTAGCCCCTGCTCGCCACAACTAGAGAAAGCCCGCGCACAGCAACAAAGACCCAACACAGCCAAAAGTAAATAAATTATTTTTAAAAGTTGAAGCAGAGTGGAAATTCCACTAAGAAATGACACGGTGTGGAATTAGCCCTAGGACACCAGGGTTGTGTGTATGGTCCCATCTAAACGCATGGGATGGCACTGCCACATGTGAGCTGGTGGCCCCCGGCCCACCTTCCTCTCCGTCACAGCCCAGCAGCCAGCGGCCCTGAGTCCCTGGGCACCTGCGGAGAAAGGGAGCCCAGTTGCGCTGCCGTCCTGTGGCGTCCACCCCGTTTCTGAAGGAGTCTCTCAGACGGTCTGGACCTGGGCAGAGGCCAGCCGTTGCCCTGGGTGCCGGAGGTCAGCTGCTTTGTCCCCTGTCCTCTTCTGCAGAAGGAGAGGCTCAGGCAGCCTGTGGGCAGAGGGAACTATCCCTGCCCAGCGCCAGCACCCAAGGGACCCATTTGCCTGGGTTCCTTCAGGAGCCCCCGCCGCCTACAGCTCCAATTCAATGCCTCTGGCTTCCTGGCACCAGGGCTCCACAGTCGGCCATGAGGCCCTCACACAGCACAGCTTGCCGTTCTGGAACAGATCACAGCTGCCCTGCATTTTCTTTCCTCCCCCTCCCATGAGCCCGGATGCAGGGCTGCACCCACGGGGCAGCAGAACCCCCGGCATATCACACACTCCTATTCGCGCCCTGACGACAAAATGGCCCACTTCTCTGAGCAGCCCAGAGATAGTTCTTAAAATATACTTGACCTTGCAGATTCCTGCTGGAGATGGAAAGTGCCAGAACTAAGTCTCCATGCCTTGGGGGACTTAGGAGGAGCTAGAACCAGCTGAGAAGGAAAACCACAGAGAGACTAAGAGGATGTGAGTGTCTCTGGTAGCAGAGTCCAAGGTCTCACCTTTGGGAAAAAACAACATCTGACTTTTCATTCTGAGAAAGGGCAACCGGGGTGAAAATTAGAATTTTCTAGGTCCAGAGCAAAAACACACATAATCAAGGACTTGATTTTTGGAGATTTCTTCCTCATGTTTAATTAAATTCTCCATAGCTTGATAGGAAATTTCCAGTTAAGTCTTCATAATATGCAAGGGCAGTTGACTTGGCCGACTCCGAGGTCAGTGGTGGGTCGGAGGCCACAGTGGCTGGGAGGGGAGCAGTCCCACAGGCATCCCCTCCTCGCTCCCTCCTGGGCCCCACTTTCTGGCCCTGCTCCGTGTCCCACACTGAAAGGGGTTGGTGGTCACGGGCAGGGCGCCAGGCTGAAGCCAGGCCCTTATTCCTGGAAGAGCTGGTGCCTTCTGGCAGGGACTCCAGTAGGTCCCTTCTTCTGCCCTCTGTTCCTCGGTCTCCCCATCTGCGAAACGGGTATAACAAGGCTTCGCTGCTCACCTACAGGTTTTATTTTTTTAAAATCAATTGAGGCAAAGTAGGAAAAAGGGCTTTCAAATCTCTACAAATTTAAGCCAATCCAAGATACGAATCAAGTAAGAAATCCCTGATTGTGTTCTTGTATCCCAGCTGCAAAAGATGAGACAGAAGATGATGCAGCCACTGCATTTTCCTTCTATCTGGGGCTCTTTCAGAGCGTGATACGAGGCGTGATATTCAGGTCGTGTCTGCAGGGGCTTCTGGGCTGGCAATCTGGACTAAAGTGAGAATCCGTCAGAACTCTTATCAAAAGATTGGTTTTTGTTGTTGTTGTTTTACTAAAAGAAAGAACTAGAATATTTAATGCTTGTGAAAAAGAAAGATGAAACTGACAGCTCCAAGCTTTGTCTCCATGGGCAAGATGTAGGACTGGGATATCGTCATCTGAAATAAACTTCTAGTGTGTTCTGAGGCGTTAATCTGGAAAGTCAGGAGCAAGCCCATGGGGTGAACCCAGGATGGAATCATCACCCAAGGGGTAGGACAGGACAGGGCGACCACAACCCCTGATGCTTCAGGCCACACACCAGGGCAGGACGGGGATGGGTGCCTGCCTGTGTCCACTGGACAGGCTGGGGGATGCCCAGACGGCTGGGAAAGCAGCGTTTCCCAGGGAGTCTGTGAGGGAGTCTTTGGAAGAGACCAGCTTGCATCAGTACCTGGTAAGGTTTCTTCCCAGGGAGATTACTCCACAGGGAAACAGAAGAGTGTTGGCGTTTCTCACTCACACACGCAGTGATGCAGGACTCACGCAAGGACTTTTGGAGAAAGCCTGTTTTCTGAAAACACTTTGTTGACACCGTCTATAGAATTAGAATTCAAGGCAGTGCCCGCGTCAAAATGTTCAGAGCCGGGCTTCCCTGGTGGCGCAGTGGTTGAGAGTCCGCCTGCCGATGCAGGGGACACGGGTTCGTGCCCCGGTCCGGGAAGATCCCACATGCCGCGGAGCGGCTGGGCCCGTGAGCCATGGCCGCTGAGCCTGCGCGTCCGGAGCCTGTGCTCCGCAACGGGAGAGGCCACAGCAGTGAGAGGCCCGCGTACCGCAAAAAAAAAAAAAAAAAAAAGGTTCAGAGCCTGAGCGAGGGGCTTGGAACTGAACGTTGAGACGCTAGTGAAGACTTTTCCTGATGGCAGAAAACAATAGTTTGTGGAAAATTAGGGGCATTCATGAGTCTGCGTTAAGATTCAGAAAAGGCAGATTCTGTGAAGTTTTAGGAGTGCCTTTATCAATGTATCATTATACACACACACACATATATGTGCCAAGAGCTAATGGGTTACAAACCTGTATCCAATTATGCCTTTTTAAATAGCTCTTCAGAATGTACAGATTAAAATTTTGAGTGATAAGGAAGTGTCGGGTCATAATTTCATTAGCAGCATTTTTTCTTGGTGGTCCATGAAGCAGTGGTGCGTCTCCCAGTTAATAGCATTTAGATTTAATGAAAAGAAGGGTGGCTTCTGGGGTAGAATCATTCCCACATTGAGAAAGTGTTATAATCTTATTAATCGTAGCCTAAATTACCTCTGTAGAATTTTAAGGAGGTTTCAGACTGTTTTTTTATTTCAATTAAAAAAATTGTGTCTATCTTTCATTTTCAAAGACTTGCTGGTCAAAATTAAATTTGCGTGTGGACAGATTCAGGGAATGCATATTTTAAATGTCTTAAAGACGGTACATGTTTAAATGTACTTTTTCAATGTATCCCACAAATGTGTAACATAAAGCTAAGAAGACAGTTTATGCTCAATTAGTGTTTGGTGAATGACTGAGTCAGGAATTCATTACAGGTTTTGAATTAAATATTTAGATACTAAATAATAAATCTGGCAAATTCGGTATAGGTAACAAAACCAAAACTTTCTTTTGTCTGTTTTTTAAAAGTGCATTTGCATATGTAATGTTACATTTCTCTAAGTGGAAGGGGTTTTTTTCTTCCCACATAACCTTAGGTGGTCTGTGAGGCAGGTCATTCAACGCGCCCATCAGAAGGGGGCGTCACAGAGCATCATGTGGCCATGGTCGGTGGGGGGGGGGGGGGGCGGGTGCTTTGTCAGACATTTTGGTGAATCCAAAGTTTTACCCAAGTCGAAACATCCTCAGGGCCAAATCCAAGAGATGAAACAAACAGCCACAACAATAAAACATGAGACAGTGATGACTACGCGGCCAGTCTCTAGAGGGACAGACGCTTGTGACCTGGGCACCACCCTTTCCCCAGGCATCAGGACGAACCCGAGGGCCGGCTGCCCACCTCCTCCCACCCCCGCTCTCCCCACCCTCATCAGACGGTCCCTTGGAGGGTGTTTCGTGGCAGGAAAAAGAACTTGAAGTCTTAATTCATTTTAAGCTGAATGCAAAAGCCCTGACCTTCCGTGATTGGGCCACAAGGCCTGAACCGCACTGTATCTGATGAGATCTCCTCAACGTGCCATTTGGGGTAAGTGAAGCACTAACTGGGGATGGAAATTGTGATATTTTCAAAAATAAATGAATGCTTGCTGGGTGGGTTTATTTTAGTCTCTGAAAAAATAAAGCCTAAACAAATCCCACTTCAGGCACAGTATACAAAACCCTTAAATGGATTGAACCCCCCCCCCCCACTTTTAAAGTCAGTGCTTTAGGTCGGTGCTTATTCAAACAGCTCAGAAATCAGCCTTTCTGCTGGATGAACATGGAGCGTGTGTCTCCTACTTAACTCTGATAAAGTCCTCGTCATATCAGGATGATTCGTGGAGATAAGTTTTAAATGCTCTTTTAGGTATTAGAAGTGTTGACTTGGAATTTATGATAAGACAGAAATCAGCTTATAAAAAATATATGAGAACTGTCATATCCAGGAATTAAATGAATCCACTGATAAATAAAAAGTTATTGACATCCACCTGCTAGAAAAGAGTCACTCAGACCCTTTCTTATCGACACAGATAACAGACAGGCACCAATAAAAACATTTTTTGTAGCCAAAATACTAGGCTTTGGGGAAAAGGGAAACCTCTTTTAGACCTTGTATGTCATGATATACAGTTAAGAAGGTTGCTAACGTTCTCTGCCCTATTTCTTTAAGCACCTGAGTTACGCTTTAAGGTTATAAGTATTTTAGCTCCTTCTTCAGGTTGTTCTGCATGTGGCATAATTCTTGAGAACTACTATTCAGTAATGCTTCACATAAAATTTCAATGCTTGCATCCGGCTCTAAACAAAACTGTGAATGGGGACAATTTCTCCCTGGCATCAGGATTCTATCCTTTCTTTGACAGAGTTTCCCATCCTAAACAGCTCACACCAAAACACCTTGTCCCCTCCTGCACACCAGGATCTTACCTGGCCTGACTTTGCACCCTGCCAGGTTAGCCCGCGATTGTGACTGGATTTCTAACTAATGCACACATGTGTTTCTCCTCCCAAGACGTGCATGTATGTCTTCTCACGGGCCTCCTGAACCATCTATCATAGGGACTCCAGATTCTGCACAAATCTTCAAGTCAAACTATATAAGGCTCTGCCTACCTTAAACTTATTAAAAATGATTGAGAACTCTATTCAATTCTAATTTGCTCTGGTGTCAGGCCTCTGGAATTTCATTTACTCTCAAAAAGCAGACAAACAAACAAACAGAAAACAACTACATTTCTAAGATCAAACAACCTCTTCCTGGTTGTTTGGAATTTATGATAAGACAGAAATCAGCTCAAGCCCATGCATGTGAATGACAACTTTCTTTTGCCCTTGCAAATTGATCCATCAGAAATAGTTAGCATTTCAATCAATAACAAGCTTATGCAGTGGAACAAAGAACAACAATTTATAGCACTTGTCAAACACGGGCCGGTATAATCAGGTTCGAATGTAAAATTGTATGGCCGTTGTGTAAGAGTATGGAGCATCCTCAAAAAATTCCAAATAGAATTACCATATGACCCAGCAATTTCATGTCTAGGTATTTATCTGAAAAGCAGGATCTACAGGAGATTTTTGTACCCCCGTGTTCACAGTAGCTCTGCCTACAAAGCCAAGAGGAACAAGCAACACAAATGCCCACTGACAGACCCACGGATCCAGAAAGTGTGTCTGTCCACACAGTGGAATACCGTGAAGCCTTAAAAAAGAGGGAAATCTCGCCACCTGGTACAACATGGATGAACCTCGGGGACATCGCTAAGTGAAATTTGTCACTAAAGGGCAAATCCTGGAGGATTCCACTTTTGTGAGGTCCCTGGGGTAGATAAAGTCATAGAGACAGAAAAGTAGAACGGTGGGTTCCAGGGGCTGGTGGAGGGGATTAAAGAGAATTGGCATTTAGTGGGGATAGAGTGTCAGTCTTGCAAGATGGAGAAGTTTTAGATGTCTGTTTCACAACAATGGGAATGTACTTAATTAACCCTACTAAATTGTCCACCAAAGGTGGTTACATTGGTAAGTTCAACGTTATGTGTTTTTCACCAGTTTAAAAAAATGTGCTCTTGTAATCTTATCCACGAGAGTGAGCAATTAAAATTTAGAGATTAATGTAGGTATTTGGGGTCTGGTGGATTTAAGGTTTAAAAGTTGGAAGTTTGGAAGAGCTAGCAGTTTATCAGAGCCTCGTTTTTAAATAAGCCACATAAGCCGTCATTCTTTATGGGACCTTTTTTTCATTCCCCTTAAGTGTGGCCTTGAAATCTGGTGTGTGGGAGGATGCATGAATATTGAATCAAAGATGCATTGCTGGCATGTTTTATGAAGATTCCCTACAACCTAACTAGAAAGCACCCCAGGAAGAAAAAAATATATATAACATTTATTCTGCTTGACACAAAATGCTGTAGCAAGGCTTCCAATCAAAACAGACATTGTTAGAAAAAGTGATCATTTCAGTCCAACATTCCCTCCTGCTGTCAGAATTTTGACAAAGATGTGGCTTTAGAAGGTGAGATACTGGTGCGCTTTCCAGACTGATCAGCTGAGCCATCCGCAAGGTACAGTGACAGAGGATGAAATCACATGGAGACACGCCGGCCACGAGGCTGGGTGGAGTAGATGATGTCATAGTCTACGAACGCGCGGGAGCACGGAGTACTTATACACACGCAGGCGAGCAGAGGTGCCTTCCGGGTCCCCGTAGCCTCCGAAGTGCTGGACGGAGAAGAGCTCAGGAGAACCACCTCGCGATACCGCTCGACCATTCACCGGACCCGCGCGCGGGGAGCTCTGTGGACCAGGGCCGGGCACCAGGCAGAAGGAGCTGTGGCCCCTGCATCGCCCCGCTCACTCACAGGCCGTAAAGGGAACACTCAGCTGGTAGTTCAGCTGAAACGGGGGCATCTGGTAAAAAGAGCATAGAGTGGGAGCCCACCTCAGCCTGGAGGTCAGGCAAAGACCCTCGGGGTTGTTCAAGCCAAGATGAGCAGAAGTAAGTCCCACTGAGATGCGGGCGGGGAGGGAAGAGGGGACCGCGTGTGCGGGAACCAGGGTCTGGGCGGCACATGCTCCGGTCACTGAGAGACGCTGACGGGGGCATGGGGGGAAGCACAGTTGGCGAGGTGAGCGGCCAGGGCTCTGCAGCGGGTTTTGTAGGCATATTTAGGGACTTGGACGTTTGCCCAAGGGCAGGGGAAAGACAAGAACCAATCTTCACATAAAGCCATGATTAAAGGACCGTTCTCACAAGGCCTTCCGCTGGCAGTGTGACGACTCAGTGACAGGTGGTCGAGATGAGATGCAGTGACGGGGACTGTCGCCATCCTCCAGGGGTGAGTCACTCGGGTGGGGATGTTACAGCAGAGGCGGGAGAAGTGGGAGAGCCTGGGAAACGCGTGGGTGACGAGGACCCCCGCTGACACATGCCCTTGATGACCAGTCAGGGACCCTCTTCAAGGAGGGTGTGGAGGGCAAAGGGTCCGACACTGTGTCATCTGGGAAATGGCAAGCGAGGTCTGGTCCAGGGATTTGGAGAAGATCACGTTGATTTGGGGGTAAAGATGCCCAAACGCCACCTACAAAACTTGGAAAAGTCGTCCTGTGAAGAATAATCTCCTTTGGGACGGCTTCAGAAGCAGAACAGACAGTACATGGGCGAAGACGCAGGGAAGGACATTCTGAATCGACCTGAGCGTTTTCTAACCACTGAGGCTGAGGGACGGCTTCCTCAAGAGATGTGAGTTTGGGGCCTAAAAGTAGGTGTCCAAGTAGAGAGTGAAAAACCACAGGAGTTGGGAAAACTCACACATCCGTGACCTTTGAGCTTAAAAGTGAAATATTCAGCTCAGTGAGAAGGCAGAATTAGGGCCTGGGTGGCAACTCCGGAAAAGTAGATGCTTAGTGGATTCAACATCTATCTTTCTAAAAGTTCGTGTACCTGAAATAAAGGGGAAGGCAGTCCAGAAGGCATTGATGCTTCCTGTTGCATCCAGCGTGAGGACCTTTCGATGCTAAGTAAAGTACGGACCTGGGTAACTTTTGAAAATTACAAATAGGATGTGAACAAATGCAGGCCTAGAGAGAACGTGGGGACCCACCCTCAGGGTCCGGGCGGGGTCCCCTCTGCCTCGGGCTCTCCTCCGCGGTTACGCTGATCTCAGAACAGCCGCCTTGGTCTCTCCTCTTCTCCCTCCCAGATCGACCCAAACTTTAGCCCTTAGTGAGCACCCCACTGTGAGGGTCTCGCCAACACCACCCCGGCCTGCTGCACCCACCTTATACCGTGCATCCTTCACGGGTCACGTACTGCCCGGGCTGCTTCCAGTGGACCCGTGTGCACATGTCCTTCCAAAGACAAGACTCCTGGGTGTCCCCCCATCCAGGGGCCTTTGTGTCTGTTCTGCCTCCACCTCAGCCCCAAGCCCAGCACCAGGTTCTTCCTAGGCTGCCACTTCGTCCCCACAGAAAGTGACGCGTCCTAGGAGCTCAGTCAGCTAGGGCACCACCTGCCCTGCGTCCTGGATGGTTGCATGAAAGAGGGGCGCACGGCTGGCAACCCGGAGCTCATTTCTCATGAGCATTCAAGTCATTGTTACAATTCTGGTTCTGTTCCAAGGAAGCTACGCAGGCTCGGTTTTCAGACAGATCGCGTCACTGATCTCTTTTTTGCATGAGCAGATGAAACCCCTGCCCTGCCAGCAGGATTACTTTGTTACAGGGACCCATCTTCTAAACGACAAAGGTGCAGAGGCCTTCCTCGCGACAGGATCCATCAGTGTGTCAGGAGACACACAGCTCCACTTAGAAGCTGGCAAAGCGTCCTCCCCTAATTGGTATTAATTATCACTCAGCACTTTCGAGCTGCCCTTCGGCCCTGGAGCCCACTCAGCGCTGTTGTTTTTAGTTGGAAGGAGCTGTGATCTCACCCCCGGTTCGGGACACTTGAGCACAGCAAAGGGCCCTACTTTGTCACCCTTTGTCAGAAATCGTCACCAAGTGAGAGGAGCTCCGGGCTGGGGGCGGGCTATGTTCCCGTGGACCTGGGCCCCCACTCGCCGCAACTAGAGAAAGCCTGCGCAGAGCAACGAAGACCCAACGCAGCCAAAAAAAAAAAGAAAGAGCTGTTTCTCAAAGACCCATTTAAATTAATAAAGGGGAGAAACACTTTATTCCTTAATATTCAGAAAGCAAAAACTTATCACACACGTCCCCTTCCTAAACACCCAAGTAGAGACACATCTGAATGCCTGGGTGCTGCTAACCCGACAAAATAAGCTTCTCTCTCTGAGCCTCCCTGGCCAGAGTTGCCGGGGTTAAAAATAAGCCGACTAATTCAAGCAGAATGCTCCTGGACAGAGTCTTTCAATCCTGCAGAGAAAATCCCTGCCAGAGGCCGGGACCAGCACAGCCTCGAAACGCAGAGCAAGAGTGCCACCTGGTGGCTGGATCAGTTGTTGCCGGGGTTCTTGTCAAGGTTCCCATCCTTTCCCTTCTAGGGGCTGCGGTGCCCAAGTCATCGCAGGGGACACGGCCCCTACACCACCCGGCACGTGGAGCCCCAGGATGACACTGTGGCTCCTGCCTTACCCAACCCTACGCAATCACCGCCTTTTAAATTACGTTCCTGATTCTGATACTACAACATATTATTTTAACGCCCTTACATAAGATGGTAAGAAACTATTTGCCTGGTGGTAACTTCCTTTCATTTATATAAAATTGAGTACCTTGTTGAAGAGCCTGGTGTTTGCTCAAAGAAAACCCCTATCAACGTGTCCTCCTGCCCTGGTTTCTACCACACTGTTATTTTTTTAGTCCTCAGGGGAAGTCACAGGTAACGCAAATCCTACAGCCAGCAGGTCTAATTATAAGATTCCACAGAAATATCTAAATACACTGTCTGAGCATGCGAAGAAAGGTGTTTTGTCTTATCTTAAAAACAAAGTGGAAACATATCTAAGGTCGTTTTGTAAACTGGGGGTTAGAAAGTTTATCTGATAATTACTTTTCCGTTCCGTCTATGCTATAGTGGCATAGCCGGAAGAAACAAAATGCACTCTCCCACTCTGTCATGTTTGCTGCAAATGAAAATATCTTGTTTCCCAGAATTACTACTCTGAGGGCAGAGCTGTGGAACCTCCCGACAAGGGTGACGCACACCTGTAAGCCGAGTCCACGCTGCAGTGCGAGCTTCAACCTGGGTAGGGACCTCCCAGAGATAAGGACCCCTCCTCAAGCTGATGGCGATGCCCCGGAGGCTTCCAGGGACGCAGGGCTGGTCGAAACGCCACCTTCTCTCAGATGATTTTCAGGGAAGAGGCAGTGCGATGCGGCGTGTTGCCTTTGCTTCATCACTCAGGTTTCTACATAAAAACGTGGAAAATTTCTACCAAGAATTCATGCACTTGTTTCAGTGGTTTCACTTCCACAACAGGTCTGGTCTTCCCACCCAGACATTTTTTATGTAATTTAGGACCGAATTGTCCTTTCAGTTGCGTCCTTTCTGTGTTTCAGCAAGCGGATGTGTGTGTGCATGTGTGTGTACACATTTGTGCGTGTGGCTATGCATATGTGTATGTGTGTGAGCATGTAGTATGTGTGCATGCACGTGAGTTGTGTTCCTGCACGCACATGCATATCTGCTAATGAGCTTGTGTGTGGTCTGTATAACAAGACTCTTCTCGTGACTGTATCAGATCTATCCCAATAGCGCTCTGGGCATTGTGTACATAATTTTATCTAATTCTTTTCCCCATTAAAATATGTATTTAAAAAAACAAGATCAGAGGATGCCACAAACACGGAACACAGAAGCCAAGCCTATAGAGCACAGTGTTTTCCCTACTTCGAGGCATCTGTTCTCCTTCCTAAATCGCCGTTTGCTCTTCCATAGGATGGAAATAATTATGCTTATTCTATTGAACTCCCATGTGTTGAGAGGATTACGTTAGAAAACTACCCGAACTGTGGAATAGTCCATCCACGCCAACCATCATCATAATCCCAGATGCCGCTGCCCCCCTTGCACCTCGCCCCCTAGCAGAGAGCCCGCCCAGGCCCTGCCTGCCCCAGGCTTCCGCGCAGGTTCCCCACTGGGCACTCAGCGGATGCACCTGCCCCCAAACTGCCTCTTCCCCGTCTCCGACCAACCTGCACACCCCGCGCCTCACGTCTCCCTCAGCCCGTGCTCCCTTCTCCTTTTCTCCACCGATGGCTGCTGCGTGCCTGCCGCCGTGGGACCAAGGCACACTGTGAGGAACAAACGCGCGTGGTGTCTGCACCCTGGGAGTGGACGTGGCAGCCGGCAAATCACTGAGCTCACCCAGATATTCGGTAGTACGTTGTCTCCCTTCGTCTTTTCATCGCTTCCTGTTGGTGTTTTTCACACACACTTGAAGCTCTTCAAGGAAAATCTCACATTTTGCATTTTTGTATCGTTCACAAGCTTCAGTGCTAGCTCACTCCTTCAATAAGAGTTGAAAATCTAATAACGTGTTATACCTTAGGGATACAACAGAGAACACGACGGGATGATGCTTCTCTCTGTGGGAACTAACCGTGTGGTGGGAAATTCAGTGACTAAGCCATCGGTAAGGAGACCGAGGTGAGTCCTGGGACCCAGGGGCCCAGCTCCCAACCTGAGGAATAAAAGAAATCCTGCCGGCAGTTTCCCTCCTCAGATCAGCACGGACTCTGGTCGCTATTTCCTTTCTTTTTTTTTTTTTTTTTTCTGCTGCTCAACGCCTGTACTTTTAATTTCAGTATCCTGTTAAAAGAGATGCATCTTTCAAACATGACTGATGCCAAGAAAATGATCTCACCCTCAACGGCTTAACCCTGGGTGAGATTTCAAGGGAATATCATTCTCAGGAAGGGACTGGAGAGACCAACCCAGGAAACAATCTCACTCCTTGCTTGGTTTTGCCTACTTTTCCATGTTCTAGTCTTTAAGATTTTATTTTTAAAACCGTTACAACACAAATTTTATTCTGTATTTGACCTCTCTGTTATCAGTGTCTATTATTTCTTTACTCCACACATAGTACCTTTATAATTTTAATGTTTTTCTTCTCTCAAGGTACCAAGAGGTGACACTTCAAATTGCATACCGTTTCCATTCCCTTCCTGTATATCTTACTCTCGTCTCTCGAGACAGATTCTTCTTTTCCACATCGAGCGTGAACTTCCTCTTTCTCACTGTGGTTTTGGATCAAATTAGATCCATCACAATCACAACTCTTCTCTCTTACCTACAACTGTTTCCACCTGCTCTTTTGCTCATTGCAAAAGCTTGAAGCCTCTAGAGAAGGAGTGAGAGAGATTGCTTCCCGGGCCTTGGAGTTTTTCTTTCTTAATTTACAGTTATTTTGAAGTCCGGACATTTTTTGGCCTTTGGATTACGCTGTGAATATCGTTTTCATGGATTTTTATTTATTCTTCTGTATTGCTTTTACCAGAACTATTGGGAGGTGCCGATCTAGGCAGCTGTCACTTTTTCTGGCTTCCTGAAAGTCTTCTCAAAAATAACAAACACCTGGGGCCTATATCCAGAGAAAACCATAATTCGAAAAAATACATGCACCCCAATGTTCATTGCAACACTATTTACAATAGCCAAGACATGGAAGCAACCTAAGTGTCCATCGACAGAGGAATGGACAAAGAAGATGTGGCACACATGTACAGTGGAATATTACTCAGCCATAAAAAAGAATGAAGTAATGCCATTTGCAGCAACATGGATGGACCTAGAGATGATCATACTGAGTGAAGTGAGTCAGACGGAGAAGCTATTTCCTTCTTGTGTTCTCTCTCTTCCCATTGCACTTTCAGCAGCTTTTAAAACTAATTCAGCCCTTTTCTTCAATATGAAGCCTTCATGAGGGGCCACCCACTGATACAGAGTAATTTAGACAAGCTGAGCTGTGCAACAGAAGCTCTCTCATGTCCCATTCTTTGCTTTGTTGTGCTGTGTCTCCGCCTCCGTAGCTGGGCACCCTCTTTTGAAGAACTGGTTTACTGAGACTTACACCTGGTGAGTGACCTCACAAGGGCCACCCTGCCATCAGGCATATTCCCCGGGGACCGGGCAAGGCAGGGGACAGCACCGCAGTGACAGGGCCACCCACGTGGCACTGGGGCTGCTGGTGGCCGCACCTGCTCCAGGCCTTAGGGCCTGTTTGCAATAACCACGCCATGTGCCAGATGGGGGCGGGGGAGGGTCCTGAATCAAACCAAGTTTCACTTCTCATCCTTCTTTGCATTTACGCCTTTTAAATCAGCAGGAGGACATTCTCTAGAGCAATGCCCCCTCTAAAACAAAGTGTCCCCGATATGTTTTTTCTGTTTTGTCTTGAAACACCTTGTGAGATGAGGTAGTGACTAGGCAGGCTCTGATATTCCCATTCCGAATCTCGGGCACAAGAAGGTCACCCCACCCTTCTGGATCACTGATGGATATGCTTCCGTCCTGTTTTATCCACATGTCTCTCATAGCACTGATCCTATTATATTCCAGGCATTTATGTGTTTGTTTCATGAATATGTATAGGCCCAGTTCTCCCAGTGGACCATGACCTTCTTCCAGCCATGTATGAAGACTCTATTATCTTTTTAACCTAATAAAATGTCAAAGAGTAAAAAGTAGTCATCGTTCATTAACTGCTTACTCTGTGCCAGGAACGGTGCGATTTTACGACGGTTTTCTGGGCCCTGAGATGCAGCACAATCGTGGGCCTCATTTTGCAGGTTTGGCTCAGAAGCACGGGACCTGAACCGCTGCCCAAGACCCAGGCCCAGCTGAGCCAAGGCTGGATGTCCATCCCGCCCGCCGGCCGTGCAATCGGCTCTAGCGGCTGTGCTCTCTGCCCAACGGGCTGAACTTGAATAATTCAGCAGGTTCTTACACAGAAGAGCAGTTATGACATTGTTTGTTATCCTAGAAGACAGAACAGACCAAGGGGTGAAATGATAGAAAGGCAGCTTTCAACTCGCTGGGAGGAACCAACCCAAGGCAGCCACATTTCTTTTTTTTTTTTTTTGCAGTACGCGGGCCTCTCGCTATTGTGGCCTCTCCCGTTGTGGAGCACAGGCTCCGGACGCGCAGGCTCAGCGGCCATGGCTCACGGGCCCAGCCACACCGTGGCCTGTGGGATCTTCCCGGACCGGGGCACGAACCCGTGTCCCCTGCATCGGCAGGCGGACTCTCAACCACTGCGCCACCAGGGAAGCCCACACTTCTTTTTAATCGTCAGATACTTTCAAGGTCCTCAAAGGCTCCATGTCACAAACTCATCCTCCTTGCTGTGGCCAGACCTGAAGGCACACTGGTGGCATCTGTGTTCTAGATACAGTCTAAGCAGCCCAGAGGCCAGGGGCTCACATAGTCCCGTGACAGAGCAGGTTTACAAGGCGCCAGAGAAAATGGGGTGAGGGGCCCCCATAGGTAACAATGGGGGGTAAGGTGCCCATTGACTACAAGAAACATCGTGATCCCAGCATGATGGCAATATAGGGGAAAATTGTCTTGCACCTGTGTTCAATGCATCTGTCAAATGTATGTATCATATACTTTTTCAACTTTTTGTTACCAGTCTTGGAAGAAGAGACGCTGTCCTGCCACGTGAAGAACGCTACACACACGCTGTTGCTTTTCTAGTAAAGTAATACGGTGAATGCCTGCTTCAGAACTCTGACATGTTACTATTTTTTGGTTAAAATTATTAAACTATTTCATGAATATCTGACTTTTAAATACATAAGGGGAGTAGGGCCTAAACGTGTAGGTATCTTGAGAACTTTCCCATTTAACTTATAATAGGAGTTGCTAATTAGCACAATAAAAACACAAGCCATAGAGGTGAGCTAAATCTTCACAGTCATAACTGCAAGCTGTGTTTCGTCACTTCTTTTATATTTTCCCCCATCCTGTTAAATTAAAGCAGCCACGCTTATTAGGGAAGAAAAAGGCACCAATTACCAGATCACCCATACAGTTTGGTCAAAGATGGCAATGCCAGGACTCATATTAATGAAAAGGTCCCAGGGCTGAAAAGCTCCACTGGGCTCGATTTTGTGGAAGCCTCCAGGGGAGTTCACAGGGGAACCCCCGGCCCACAGGTGTCTCTCCCTGCGCCGGGCTCGTCTTCAGCGTCATGGTGCGTTGCATTTTCCCAGGGATCTGGCTTTACGATGCAAAGATGAATCACTTTGTCCTCTATCACCCTGCTCAGTAGGGAACTTGTGAAATTACCTGAATGATTGAATCTACTCAGAAAAATAAACGGGCCGCGGTCCTACCGCTCCCTCGGGCTGGGCGCCCGGCTCCTGGCAGGTACCTGCTCTGTGCTGCTGGCCAGGAGGGCTGCAGCGGGGCTGCGAATTCCCCTTAATTGGATTCTCCGTTTTACTTACCCTGATTTCCAGGCATCAAATTCCTGGAGATTGGCTGTCCTTCATGTTTCCATCTTGACTTTGATCACTTTTACTTTGTCTTATGAAGTTTAATTCTATCAAGATTGATTGCAACTGCCCCTGGAAATGAACATTTTAGAAAAGCTAAGAGCCTGGGTGGCTCTGGAAGCTGGCGGGATGGCGGGGTTGGTGGGGGGGGGGGGCGGTGGGGGGGCAGGTATTTCCATCTCCTCACTCAGTCACCCGAGTTTTCTGTCATTTCATCTAAGGAAGGTTTGTAGACTCTGCACACTGACCTCTGCTTCTTAGGAAAAACACTTTCATGCACACTGACCCGGCCGGACTGTCCTGATTTCCTCAGGGGTCCTGGACACAAGTGAAGTCCCCTCTGGAAGGCCCAGCTACGGCAGGGGAGGTGGAGATGGGCCTGTCTCGGGGAAAGGGTCCCAGCGGGATGGCTTTCTCACGAGAGGAGTCACACCGGACCTTCCAGGACCTGAGGGGTGACAGATGGTGCCTGTGCGTTTGTTGGGGTGAAGCGCGTGGGCGGGAGGTGTGAGGGGCCTCGGTCACCTGCTGCCTGCTCCGTGTCCCGGTGACGCAAAACAGCTGCCCCTCTATGACCTGTCCCTGCTGTGGTCAGGAGCCCAGTGGGCTCAGCTGCGACCTGTGACCTTGAGGAAAAGCAGCAGGACATATTCAGGCCTCCCCCGGGGTCCACTCTGCCTGGCTGAGGCCTGGCTCCCCCTGTGGTCAAGTCCCAGCTCCTCGGTCACTCCCAGTGAGCCCCACAGATAGGGTGAGAACTTCTTTACATGTCAACATTTGCTTGAGGAATTGGTACCTACACCCCAGTTCATCAAAGTGTCCCCCAGCTAGAGAGAATGCCGGGCTCCTTTTCACATGCTGCATGTGCTGTGTAACAAGCCACCCCACACAAAGGGCTTGTACACGCATCTGGAGTCAGCTGGCAGGTCACCCTGGGACGGGTGGTCTAGGACGGACTCATCAACGTCAGCAGAGGGCTTGCAGCCCGCTGGACAGTAAGGCGACCGGCTGCATGACTTACCCCCAACAAGCTGGTCTGGCCGCGGCACACATTCTTAGGTAGCAGCCCTAAGGCCCAGGCTTAGAAAAAGCATGCGATCACCTCCACCTCCTTCTCCTGGCCAGCCTGGACTCAAGCGCTGAAGACGTAGACTCCAACTTCTGACACTAAGACTGAACGGGGAGGGAAGGAGCAATTCATCTCTGCACTCCCGCCGGTCAACCCCAGCCACATCCCGCCGCGGGCAAAGGACCCTCAACTCCTGCCCTCGCCCACGGAACTCCGGTCCAGCCCCACCATCTGACCCACGTCCAGGAACCCGTGATGTGCATCGGCGCAGATGGGGCCCCTTGTCCTGGGGACAGAAGAATTACAAAGAGGAGGTGTCTGTGCTTCCAGAAGAAACCGTATGAGAGCATGATCTCGACCTCCAGGTGGGCAAATACTTCTGAGACAGGATGTTTTGGTAAGTGCTAATCATTAAAAATCATAAAATGGACTTGACTGAAGTTAAGAACTTCTGTTCATCAAACGATCCGTTTCGAAAACAAATGAGAAGTCAAGCCTAGGAAAAAGAATCCCAACACACATCACTGAAAATCGACATACCTGCGGAATGTCAAAAGTACTGGAAATCAGCTATAGACATGAAAGCTCAGATTTTTTATGGACAAAATATTTTAATAAAAGTTTCAAAAAAGGTATGAATGGAAAATGAGCACATGAAAGATAACCGGCCTCATTCTCATCAGGGAAACACAAAATACAGCCACAGTGGACATCGTGTCCTAACAGCTAAACTTAGGAAGACAGACCACACCACATGTTCTTGAGAACAGGCGTCAACTAGAACTTTCCCACATGGCTGGTGGAAGGGCAAAATGGTACAGCCAGGTCAGAAAGTGTTTGACAGCTTCTTATAAACTTAAAAACACACCTTCCCTGTGAGTCAGCAGATACACTCTACATATTTACACAAGGGAAAGGAAACATGTGTCCACACAAAGACACATAAAAGAGTGTTTATAAGAGACAAGATTGGGGGGGAATGATGGTCATTAGCAGGTGGACAGTTAAATCGAGCATATATACACACCCAATAGAATACTACTTGCCAATAAAGAAGGAAAAACCTGTTAATATAGTTCTTTTATAAATCTATGTTTATATCGATCTATAAATCTCAAAGCATGATACTCAGAGAAATAATAAGACACAATAAATACTGTCTGCATCTACTTATACAAAGTTTAAGAACAGGAAAATCTCATCTTTCATAACATAAATTTTAATACAATTAGTTATGGGTGAAGGGGAGTGAGTAGATGGTGACGGGAAACATTCCAGTGAGGAACATTGTCTATATTTTTACCAAGATGATGGTTACTCAAGTATGGACATTTGCCAAAACTCATCACATTGACACAACTTCTTTGCATTTCACTCTGTGTAAAGTTTACCCCAGTTAAAACTAAAAGTCCCAGCAGGTTTTATTGTAGACATCAAGAAGCTGATCACATAATTTGTTTGGAAATGAGATGGACCTAGAATAACTAAAATAATGTTGAAAAGGACAAAATTGGAGAAATTACACTAAGATCAAGGCCTACTATAAAGCTATAGAAATCAAAACAGTATGTTATTCATAAAAGGATAGGCAAATACTATAGATCATGAGTCCATACATACATAGTTAATTGATGTTCGTTAAAGGTAGAAAGGGCAATTTGAAATGCATCACAGTCCTAAAAGTACATGATCCTTCTAGAGAAAACCAAGGAGAGTATCCTCATGCTTTTGGCATAGACAGAGATTTCTAAGACAGGAAAATAATAATAATAATAAAAGCATTTAGAAGGAAAAAAAGACAGGGGACGGATTGGATTATCAAAATTAAACATTTCTGCTTATCAAAAAACACTTCAGAAAATAAAAAAGCAAGCCAAAGAACGGAGAAAATATTTACAATACATAATATCTAACAAAAGGCATTTGTCCTCAATAGATTAAAAAAAATACAAGTCAATCTGATAAAAATTGGCAAAAGACCTAAACTGACAGTTCACAGAAGATGTACAGATGGCAGGTAAGTAGCTGAGAAAGGTGGGCAGCCCCCCATCACCAGGAAATGCAGGTTGAAACCACAGTGACTATCCTGGGAACCTGCTAAAATGGCCCAAATGAAAAGGTCAGTGACACCAGCATCGTCAGAGACGTGGAGCGTCGGGAACTCCGCGCTGGCTGATGGGAATCTAAAATCATACAACTATTTTGGAAAACAGCCTCGAAGTTTCCTATAAGATTAAACCTATGCCCAGGCCCCTTGACCGAGCAATTCTACTTCTAGATATTTACTCAAGAGAAATGGAAATAAATATTGATAAAATGATCTGTTCAAGAAAATTCCTAAGAACTTTATGCAAAATAGCTAAACAGGGGAAACAACTTAGATGTCCATTAACAGAGTGGAAAACAAAATGCAGTGACCTAGGCTCATCCGACTCCTACAAGGACAGAATGCATCTCATAAGCATTCCGCTAAGTGCAGGAAGCCAGCCGTTAGGAGGACTCTCTGTACAACTCCATCGCGACGGAGTTTTAGGGCAGGAAAAACTGATGTGTGATGGGAGAATCAGAAGAGGGGTTGCCTCAAAGGCAGGGAGTAATGATGGAAGGAAATTAGAGAAAATTCTGGAGGGATAGAAATGTTATGTGTCTGGAGGAGGGTGATGATTAAAGATTATCTGTCAAAATGTATGAAGGGTATATTTCTAATCTCCATGTTTTATTATAAAAATTATACTTTAATTTTTTTCAAAAACGTTTAATGGAAAAGTAAGTGGGTCAGCAGCTATCTATGTATTGGAATCGACTCCATCAGACAAAGACCACACCTACAGACATTTTTGGGGAAAATGCCTTTAATTCTAGATTTTTCATTAATTTAGGCATTTGGGGTGCTCTGGGATAACACCACCAAGAATCCTAGAAGCTCTTGTCTAGCTGGTTTTATTGCCTTAGACTTCCTTAACAAGGGTCTTGCAGCCACGCCCTGGATTTGAGATCCCCACCTGTTTTCTATTTTGTTCTGTTTTGTTTTATATATTTTACTGGATCGGGAGACTGAAAGCCAGTTCCCTCTTGCAGCCCAGCAGGTCCCGGCCTCTCTGTATTCCCTCCAAGCTCTGCCTGTCGTATCTGGCCACAGGCCACTGGCGTGCTCAGCTGACATCGTCCGGGGCTCACGGTGCCAGATGAAGTTCACGGGCTCACTCTTCCTCGCCTATGCAGATGGCAGCTCCCGCTGGTTGGGACCGCGCAGCCCTGGGCCACATTCTCCCGGTTCCCATAATGGTGTTTCTGATGTCATGTCCCAAAGCCAAGCAAAGCCACATACGTGGCTGTCCTGTTGTGACTGTCCAACCTCCAGGTCAGTGTGTACCGTTGGCATTCAGAACACCCGAGAACACTCGCCCTGCGTGGCCTGCGAGCCACCCAAGACCAGGGATCTGCCTGCCGCCCACCCTGTACGTCTCCCGTACCTGCCAGCGTGCCTGAAACACACAGGGCAACACCAGTAAACACTCCATGGATATGGTATGAGGGAACCGTTCATGGTTACAATCATCGAAATAAGCCTCGAGTGATGTTTGGAATCTGCACAATCCTATCAAAATCAGCAGGTTCTAGACCATAATTCAGATCGGCAAGTGTCCTGTGAAACTAAACACAGAAAGATCTGCTCTGAAAAAAACAATTTTTCTTCTAATATGCTTCGCTACTCCTGTGTATTGCCAAGAAAGCAGAGGGACTTGTGATCAAGTGTGTCCCAATAATTTTGCTAACTTAATAAAAGAAAGACATCATGAACATGTTATCGCTGTCAACCCTCTTTTAAAAAATAAAGCTTCAAATAAATTATTGGGAAAGGAAAAATTAAATCTCTGAAAAGACACAGTTTTTCAGGCAAGTAGTCATAGAATTATGTGTGTGTGTTTGTGTGTAGGGGAGCTGTAGGGGGGATGTGATTTAGAAATATATCGTCTATAATAAGAAACACTAATCAATGCTTCAGTCAAGACAGTAGATCCTATTTTATGTAAGTTTATCTCAGCAAGTGTTTAGCAAACTCCAACTTTAAGTAGGCACTAAAATCTCTGAATATATGTATTTTTAAAAAGACCACATCCTATATTTAGTCAGGCTAACAAATGATCTAAACGAGCCAGTATTTTGGAGAAACAGGAAGCAGGATGGGCACTCTGAGGGGCTGTGGGCGGTGTGGCTGCGATGATACAATCACAGATAAAAAACTATTTCCAAACTCATGAGTCTCTCTTTATAACTGGATTTTGAAGAATAATTATTTAATAGCTATAATCATGGCATTGCTTAAGCTAGAAGCTTTTACTTAATCTAGAAAATTGTAAAAATATTACCAAGACTCTTTATACAGAAGTATAAGAATTTCTAACTCTCTGCCATTGACATTAAATAGCAACCATAAAGGGAAAATTTGTTTAAAAATACAGCATTGACAGTACAATTACAGACAAGTTCCAGCTAGTCAATTTCTTAAGAAGTCTGTCCCGTTCAAGAACCCAGAATATCGGGCTTCCCTGGTGGCATAGTGGTTAAGAATCTGCCTGCCATTGCAGGGGACACAGGTTCGAGCTCTGGTTCAGGAAGATCCCACGTGCCGCGGAGCAACTAAGCCCGTGCGCCACAACTACTGAGCCTGCGCTCTAGAGCCAGCAGGCCACAACTACTGAGCCCGTGTGCCACAACTACTGAGCCCGTGTGCCACAACTACTGAAGCCCATGTGCCTAGAGCCCAGGCTCTGCAACAAGAGAAGCCCCTGCTCGCCACAACTAGAGAAAGAACACTCGCAGCAACGAAGACTTAACGCAGCCAAAAATAAATATATAAAATAAATTTTAAAAAAATAAAGAAACCCAGAATATCGGAAGAGCTGTCAATGTAAATATAGACATGGTCGCCCAATCCTGGCGATTAAATCTCTACTTCAAATTTGTAATTTTCAAAATGTCTATTAGAAATAGAATGAAAAACAGCTGAAAGTATATGTTTTTATTAGTAACTTATGTCAACACTCATCAAAGTCAGAATGCTTGAAAAAACAATTTGTTTCCATTTAAAACAGCTTTTGAAAGACTTCCCTGGGGTCCAGTGGTTAAGACACCACACTTCCATTGCAGGGGGCCTGGGTTCAATCCCTGGTTGGGGAACTAAGATCCTGCATGCCTTGCGGTGCAGCTCCCCCGTCCAGGAAAAAGATAAAACAGCTTTTGAGAAATGCTATCTCTCACAAGTACGCTTTTCCTGCTATAACAGCTATATTGGCGCAAATGCTTTTATCCCCTTTTAATGAATAAATATGCATTTAAAAATCTGTTAAAGTAGCTTATCATATTTAAACTCCACATTTTCTCATGCCCAGACCACGGCTGCAGTGTTCATCAGAGCGGTGATTGTCAAGTGCTACCACGTTTGCCTGCAATAAGATTTATTTTCATAAGAAATATAACATTTCTATTCAAATAGGCCACCTGTTCCTAAGTTCTCACAAGATTACAAGTTGAAACATGGTATTTTATCATTTCTTCTCTGCCTTTCATATCCCCTTTCACCCTAGCCAGTAATACATAGAAAGCTTTTAATTTATAGTCACAAATCAACTACACAGTCTACGTGGACAATTAAAATTAAACTTGGGAAAATGGTACAAAAATATTTTTTAAGAATGAATACTGATATTTCTGGATCTGCCCCTCAGTCTAGATGGTGATATTGCAAGCTAATCAAATGTGAGAAATAAGAGAAGTATTCATCTTATTATATTACAGAGATACCTGGAACCCCAGACTTGGTCTCTGTGACTTAAAAATGAGGACTGATATGGACGAGGGGCAATATAGGGGGCGGGGATTACGAGGTACAAACTATTAGGTATAAAGGAAGATACAGGGATATACTGTACAACATGGGGAATATAGCTAATGTCTTATAATGACTATGAATGGAGTATAGCCTTTGAAAATTGTGAATCACTGTATTGTATGCCTGTAACTTATATAATGTTGTACATCAACTATACGTCAATTAATTAACTAATTAGTTAATTAATTAAAATGAGGACTGATATCATTCATTCCATGGTCATCGAGCCTCTCTTTCATGCGAATCACAGTACCGGTCTGCTCAGGCTGCCATCACAAAGTACTAATGACCAGGGTGGTTTAAACAACAGAAATGTATTTCTCACAGTTCTGGAGGCTGGAAGTTCAAGAAGAAGGTGTCGGCAGGGGTGGTCTCTGCTGGGGTCTCTCTCCTTGGCTGGTAGATGGCCGTCTTCTCCCTGTGTCCTCACGTGGTCATCCCTCTGTGTGTGCACCCCTAGTACCTCTTTCTCTTCTTCTAAGAGAGTCTGGAAAATCTTCATAAAGAACCTGGTACTCAAGCTGTGTTTTTATGAATGCCAGTTGAAAGCAGAAGAGCTGTTAGGGCAAATGAGGTACGCAGTCTGGTGGTCCCCAGTGAGCCATGACTCCTCATGCCATGCCTCATGCCTGCCTTTGACCCCGAAGTGGCCCCGCAGCCTTCTGAGAAGAGAGAACACAGCTGAAGCAGTGCTGTGCAGTTCTGGACCTAAGCCATAGGAGGGCCAGGCAGCTTCCACCTTTGCACTCTGGGGGAAGCCATCCACCGTGTAAGAGTCCAGCGACCCTGGGACTGCGTCATGGGGAAGAACAGGGGCCCCACCACTAGCCCAGCTGAGCTCAACCCACAGCTACACCAACATGGCAGCTCCTTGGAAGTGGACGCTCAGTCCCACTGACCCCACACAGAGCAGTAAGCAGGAGGCAAATGGTTAAAGTGTGAAACGTGGGCGAGTAGGCAACCAATAAGCAAGGTCAATGTCACGGCAGATGTGAAGAACATTGAGGCCATGCCGTGATGGAAACGATGCGCGAAGCTGTGTAACTTATCCTGGTGGATGACTCTGAGCACTTAACTTCTTCTGCACCCCGACACGCTACTGTTCTTTTAAAATCTGTGATGGCAAGAAGGTGCCGTGTTGTGACTATAAAACTAGTTCTTTTGAAACAGATTATCTGCATTCAGTCACTGTGCCTAGAGGTTTCTATGCTTCCACAGCAATCAGTATAAGGAGTTCTGCTTAGAAATCCAAATAAATTTATTTTTAAGAAAGTCGATGGCTCCGGGAAGTCACATAGGGATTTAACAAATCTTGGAGTGACGAACATTCAACGTGATCATCAAGGACCTGAATTCTTAAAAGCAGCTGCTACTTCTGAGAAGCATCTCCACACCCTTGGAAGAAGTAAACGGAGGAGAGACTGTCCCCAAAGTTGTTTCAGACTCACCTAAGACACAGAAATAAGGAGTAATAACACTCCTCCCTGCTGGGTCCGGAGGGGGCGTTAGCCTGCAGTGAAGTTCATTTCCGTAAATTACTCTTGGTCCTGATTTTCCTATTTCCCTGCCGGTGAATCACTATCGGTCTGAGGTCTGCAGTGAGCCTGGGGCTGGTCACCGAAACACCAAGGCAACCTCCCGCCTCGCGCCTCCTTTTAACCTCGTGGGATCCGCACTTCCGAGGCTACAGAAAGAGGCTACTGTATCTGGTGGGACAAGGGCGGTAAGGGGAGGCCCACCTGTCACAGGGTTGGACAGACATACGGGTCGGTGTCTGACACACAAGTGACTAAGTGAATGTTCAGGATGATTTGGGAAAAGAGCAAGAGGGTGAAATCTTCACGGCAAAGCCAAACTCGAAGAAAGCTTTTCTCTTGGCCACGATTGTGCGAATTCCAGGTCGGCTGTGCACATACCTCTCAAAGTTTCAAATAGGTTTGGAGAATGTGATAAAAACAAATGGGCTTGTGATAAAGTCTACTACACATATGTTATAAAACCAGGTAAAATTGCTTTTTATTTAAAAATCTATAGAAACATGAAAAATAACTCCCAGAACAAGGAGTGAATTCTCATCCAGGCAAACGGTGTCAAATAAGAGATTGTAACACTTCCTGTTAGAAAGATGACAGATGGTTACACACACACACACACACACACACACACACACACACACTCCTATTTATTAAAAAGCTAACATTTTTTGGCTGCATTGGATCTTCATTGCTGCACGCGGGCTTCTCATTGCAGTGGCTTCTCTTGTCGCGGAGCACGGGCTCTAGGCCCATGGGCTCAGTAGTTGTGTCATATGGGCTCAGTAGTTGTGGCCCACGGGCTTAGTTGCTTCCTAGACCAGGACTCGAACCCATGTCCCCTGCATTGGCAGGTGGATTCTCAACCACTGTGCCACCAGGGAAGTCCAAAGCTAACATTTTAAATACCTGCCCATGTGACCTTAGATGCAACAATAATTCATATACGAGTCCCAGATAACAACTCCATAGATCACACATGCTCATACACACACATGCACACGCGCACGCAAGTCCTGACCCCAATCACCCAGACTGTGGAGTGTGTCCCAGCCCTCTTCCCCCACATTTGTTTCAGCAGCAGGTGTAATGACCTTCAGCACAGCCACCTGGAAGCTTCTGTCAGCTCCTCTAACCTCAGACTCACACCAAAGCTGAGATTGTCCATTATGAGAATTTTGAAATATGTTCAAGAGCCTTAAGTCACGTATAGGCAGTGGTCATAGTAGCTCACATTTCTGTATAAATGTATAGAAGATATTGTACAGGAACATACCTTATTTTGTGTATTCATGATTACAGCCCTGGATATATTAATGTTTTAGAGGTAAGGATACTCAATCCAGTACAGTGTAAGGGACGAAACCGAAATTCTGTAATAAGCAAGAGCTGAGTCTCATTGAGTCACAAGGAGCTTTATTTTCTGAGAGCTCAGCTTCTTTTACAAAGTTGCAGTAAAGCAAGCTTTCTGGAACATAGCACAGAGGTAACTACGATGGCTTATTACCTTTTCCTATATGTTTGTAGACAGATACAGGAAAAAATAATTTTCTAATTAAGAATATGGTCATATAGACATTAACTCAGTGCATTAGTGTAATGAGCTAATCGTACAAAGGGATATTACAAAGCCTATTTCTTGTATTTTTGATAAATCATATTCTAACCTCTCTTCAATTTTAACATCTTACCAAATGTGATGTTCCCTGTGGGTGATAAAGGGCTGTGATCAGGTCTGGCCTCACAGTGCGGTTTTTAAGCTGATCCCAGCGTGCGAGCCTGGAATCTGCAATCTGTTCTTGTCCATCCCGTTCTGCGTGGGGCTGTGGGCTGATCAGAGAATAACCCCCATTCCCCTCTCACATTGTCCCCCTCAAGGTTACGCGGGCAGTTTCCCAGGCACTGTGGATACAAAGACACAATTACCAGGGCGCTGCGAAAGATGATGCGTAGGGATTTGCCAGGTCTGGGACGGATAAAAAAGAAGAAAGGTGTTTATGCAGAACAAGTGAAAATGCAATTACAGGAACGCAAATCCCTAGCAGGAATAGAAACCAGGCTGGGAGCTGTAAAGCTATCCATCCCCATGACGGAGCACAGGCCAGACTGGGCGTACGCTGTCATCCAGGAGGACGGGTCAAGGAAGCTGACTCAGGCTGCAGGTCAGAGGGCAGCGCAGGCTGATGAAAACAGGTCAGAAATTCTGGGTTTTGTCGGGTACGAGACACAGGACGGCTACCGCAGCTACAATACAAAGCTGGTACTAGAAATAGACCCACGTTCATTCTCCCATTGCTACAAGTGGTGAAACCAAGCTTGAGAAGGTAGAAACTTGTCCATTTCTGAATATACCACATCGTACCACCCAGAGATTTACAAAAAACATAACTATCTCCAAAACCATTCTTCCTCTTATTCATGACATTTATATATGAAATATTGTGAGACCGTAAAGCATCCAAACTTCCTGTCCTTCAAGTGAATTTATCCAGGAGAAAAGTTATCCACACAGACATGAAATTATCTAGACACAGGTTTGTGCAAGATGGCCGCTTCCTGCTCAGACACATGGGTCCCAGATGCAAAATGAACTTTTTAAATTACTGATCTGAACTCAAAAACAGGAAGAGGATTACCAGAGGGCCCGACTTGAAGAGAGAATTGACAGGACGGTTGGGAAGCTTGAGGCCCAGGCAGGGATTGAGGTCTGGGCAGAACCCTGACGAATGGCACTGGATTCCACCACAAGACCATGTCATGAAGCCCACGGCGGTCCTCAGCCGACCCCCGGCGGAAGGGGGAGGGACAGGGGGCCATCTCCGTGGTGCAGACGTGTGCACAGGGCCGTGGGCACCGCTCTGACTTGGAAACCTGTGTCCAGCCCCAGCCCAGCTCCTCGGCATGGCGTGTAGCCACTGTTAACGTCCTCAGCCTTGCCTCCCTCTTCTGGGAAACAAGGCCCTGATCGTCACCCAGAGCCATTGCCCAGAGCCGGGCTCCCTGCGGTGCCAGGGGTCGGCCAACCCTCAGCTTAGCTCGGACATCTTCCCAGGAGTCCTGTGACGGTCACCCCGGTCTCCCCTGTAGAATGACCACCTTGAACTGAAAGGATCCTAGTGCCCTTTCTTGCTGGGAATACACCGTGACTCCAGAAATACTACTTCAAATGGTCTTTGAACAACCTTAAAATGACTCCCACGTTCTGTTTAGAATGAACCAGAACACGTTTCCAGCCCGTCCAGGTCAGTTTCACGAGCAAATGTCCCATTTTCAAGGACTAAGTACGGAAGCTGGGACCATTCACCGATAACGTCTATAGTATGTTTTTACAACCAAACTGGGAGCGTGAAAGTCAGTTTTCCTCTGAGGTGTATTTTCTTTGCTTTATGCGCGGTCTCTGGGTGATTAATGAAACTTTTCCGAGCAGGTTTCCTTCTTGAGCTGCCACGTTACAAATACGCATCCCCCTCAGTCCCCATAGACCCGACCCATGACCCTGCAATAAATTGGTTAAAACATGTCCTCATTTATTTGCAGTGATTTTATTTTTATTTCAAACTCTCCCGAAAGACTCTAGGGTGATGACATTTATTTGTGTTTCATAAGAAAAACTCATAAAACCTCACTTTCCAGTGTTCCATAGAGGGCCTAGTTATAAATATTTTTAGCATCTTCGATTCTAAACCAAAATACTTGTCCTCAACAAGATCATAAGAAGACTAGCTCACCAGCACTTGCCTGCAAGAATCAGGGGGCGCTGAGCTATGGAACATGTGTGTAGCCTGTGGGGCTGTGCCCTGTGGCCATGCCTCGCCTGTGGTTCCTTTGCTCTAGTGGGATCACCAGGCTTGGAGGTCAAAACCACAGGAGAGTCCTTCTTGGACTCCACTGGATTCTATATGTTCAAATTGTTTTAAATTTAAATTAGGAGACGTCTTACTAGACAAAAGTAAGATTAATAATAATGTAACCTAAGAGTAATCACTACAATGATTCTTTCTTTCAGGTTATGTTTACTTAGTATATATTTTTTAAATCTCCCGAAGTATTGTTTTTCTAGAATAAAATTCAAGACCTTGATTGCACAGGGAGGATACTTCGTACTATCATGAATTGGATTGTAATCTGGAAGATTCTTTTTTGAAAAAAAGAAAAAGGAGCAAGGGAACTTGATGCCCATCTAGATACCATCTGACACCGTTTCTCCACAGCTGAAGTCTGGGGAGATGTTTCCTTGGGGGACGTGTGTTTCCATGGGAATTGTCTCTCTCTGTGTTGCAGGCATGTCTGGAGCGCAGTTGGTCCCGGGGCTCCTGTCTGCCTTCAACATCTGTTGAAAATTCCCAGTCACTGCTGCTCCCACAGGTCAGGCGGTAAATGGCACGTGACAGTCAAAAGCTTTTTTCCTGTGCTGCAGGTTTTCCCCTGGGAGATGGTTCCCTAGATGGCGTGGCCCCCTCTCCACACGTGATCACTTGAGTCTCCTTTTCAGCAAGAAAAATAAAGCATTGACATTTTCAGTCTGTCAGATCCCTGATAGTTTCTGACAGGCAAAGCCCGACACGCCCACGCTGCCACTCGTCTGGTTCTAGAGGCTCTTTGGAGTCACGTCCGTCCAGCCGTCTGTGTGCCTGAGGGGGCATCACTAGGGATGTGGTTCCTCCCTAGTAACCACGGCCCGGGACCAGCCAGGCCACCGGGGAACTGCTGGTTTGCAGGGGAACAGCAGCCCTGATTGCGGCGTCGTGAGGCCCCGAGGCTGGGGCCGGGTTCCTCGCCAGGCGCCTTGAGTGCATCACCTGGAACAGCACATCCTTGTCTCTGAGACGAGAATAACAACAACAATTTCTTCCTGTCAGCGATCACCTGCTTTGGGCTTCAAACAAAGCAACACACAGGCTCATACTTGGGGGCCAGTAACTCGAAATTATGGTCACATTCCACTGAATTTTTTGTCAATCTTGTGGTGAACTACTTGAAAGAGAATCAGTAAATCTTGACTTCTATCTAGTTTTTTTAAATGCTTTAAAATAAAAATACACACTCAAGTAAAGGGACGTGAGAACCCCATACGCAGGCATTAACTCTGCAGGCTCTGGAAGTAACGGGGTAGAGGATAGCGCCCCGAGTTCTTGGGGAGATGCGGTCCTGCCTCCGTGGACTTGGTGGTGGGTGGGAACGTGACGTGGATGTTCCCTGGGGATGCTTCTCTGGTCTTCTGAAGTCCACAACTTTTCAGTGGTGTAGTCTCTGAGAGCTGGTGGCAGGCCTGGGGCATAATCAAGGAAGGAGAAAAACAGAAGGACAATAAGGACGGAGACGTGTGCTATAACTTGGTGGTCGTGAAAACTTAAAGAGAAAAGTGAGAAGGGCTTGAGGTGGAGAAGCTCTGAGGTCTTAAATGCACTCAACGCCTACTCTTATGTAATGCATCTCATTTAAACCTTGCAAAGCAAACTTGTTTTCTCTTTTCCACCAATGAGAATAGTGTGTGTGTCCGGTCAGCAAGGTGAAGCAATGCTCCAAAACTCTCGGAAGCAGTGTCTGTTGGAGCCAGAATTTGACGCCGGCAGTGTATTCCTGCAGCCTCCACAGTGGCTGCGCAGAGGACCACGAACGGCCAGCAGTCAGGCTGTCCCTGCACAGGTGCATCCGCCCCTGCAGCCCTTGCCCAGCTCCTCCGAGGACGTGTCCCTCTGACGCCAGGACCCAGGCTGCTGGCTCTGCAGAGACCTCTGCTCCCAGCCCAGTGGTCAGGAGGAGGCCGTGGGCTTCTGCTCGGCTCCCACGTGGGCCGTGGATGCCTAGCCCCGGTTCAGCCTCTGGACGGCTGAGGTGCTCACCTGTAGTCCTTGACGGCTGCCCCCAAGACCTCTCCAGATCCCCACTGCCCCCAAAAGTACCAGTCTCATGGTTCATCCTCCCAGAGCTAGGGCACCGCTGCCCCAGGCAAGTGGGAGCCGCGGAGGAAAGCTGGGGACCGAATCCCCTGGATCATTTAACCAGAACCCCAAGCAACACCTTGAAAGGGCTCTCTGGGGAGGGCAGGCCAAGGAGGCTGGGGCGATCCCGGCAGTGAGGGGCCCGTCGGGGCTGAGGGGAGACAGACACATCAGGAAGCGCCCCAGGAGGGGGACAGTCAGAGGGGAGGCAGGTGCGGGACCAAGGCTCACACAGAAAGGCCTGTCAGGGACAGAGGCCGCAGAACCTCATCAGTTTCTCGTTCCCCGCTGCTCTCGCCCCCTTAGTGATCTGTCCTATTAGGTCTCCCAAGGACCTCAGCCTCCTGATCAGGGAGAACTAGGGAACCTTACCAGCTGGGGGACAATCCCTCAGTCTGGAGCAAACACACCTGAGCAAGGGCTTCCTGGCAGCAGGGCTGCAGAGTGACCCTCTTGTTGGGGGTTTCAGGGTAAAGAGAACTCAGTCTCAGACAAGGAGCATCTTGCCTCCTTTAGACAACCCGTGTAAGTGGCTTCTCACTCTTAAGACAAGATCCCGTGTGTCTTTCAGGCTCCACTGGACACACTCTTGATAACGAACCAGGAGGAAAAAAATGAATTTTCAAAGCCTCCAAGAACTAGAGAGGGTTCCGATCTCATGGATCAGATCCCGGAGCCCAGAGAGGCTGAGTAAGTTGTTAAAAACAACAAAAACAGATACGCAAACAGTTAGCTCTGGGCCAAACCCAGGTGCCCAGGAAAGGTAACTTGAGTTTTGCGTGGCTTTTCCTCCTGGAACATAACTTGGTTTCTACTTTGTCATTTATTCCTTTCTTCTGGAACGATTTTGTGATGCCCACCATCTCCTTGGCACAGTCCCAGCTCTCAGGATACTGCAGTGAAGAACAGACACAGGGTCCCACCTCCTGAAGGGACATCATGGTCAGAGGGAATAGATGTGAGCCCGCGAATATGGAACATGCGGAGCTGGGCAAGGAGGGGGAGACCGGGGGCTCTCGGGATGCAGAGGGTCAGAGTTTTCAACAGAGTGGACAGAAAAGACCCAGCACCAAAATGCAAAAATAAATGAGATAGAGTTGTGACGCCAAAGCTCAAACTCTGGTAGGGAAAGAAAGAAAGAGGCGATTGGAGCTACTGAATTTAAGGTGCGAACGTTGTTACAGATGCGCTATTGACCCTGAGGAATTAGGAGAGCTTCCACAGGCGATATGGCGTTTGAGTTGAGTTTTGAAGGATGCAGGAGAAATTGCCGAGTGAAGGAAGACAGAGGGACGTGAGCAGTGGAGGGTCTGCTTGGCGCCCGCTGCATCAGGGCCCTCGGAACGTGGAAGCCGTCTGCAGAGCCAGCAGCGTGGAGCACAGTCCTGAGCACCCTGGCTGCTGCTGAGGTGACCGCGTGAGTGACCGTGACACCCATGACCTCGAGGGGGAAGAGGACGGCATTTCAGCTGCTTCGTGATTCTCAGAGAACAGAGGACACGTATCGTAAGAAACTCAGATATCATTGGATTAGAAACCACGCAGCTAGCTGGAAATTACAATCAAGGGTTACGCTCAGATGTCCTTATGCCTGGATTGAAAAAAAAAGCAGACTCAAATCAGACTCTACTCTAGATGAAATTCTTGTTTCTGTTGTCACAAGTGCCATTAAGTCCCCTTCCTCCTAAACATGCCATTGAGTTCATTGAACTTCACTATGTGAGCATGCTTTGGGATTTAACCAAGTTTTAACGCCAGTTCTGTGACCCATATCATCAAAATCATCAACGCTCTATTAATATACAAGAGCAGGGCTTCCCTGGTGGCGCAGTGGTTGAGGGTCCGCCTGCCGATGCAGGGGACACGGGTTCGTGCCCCGGTCCGGGAAGATCCCACATGCCGCGGAGCGGCTGGGCCCGTGAGCCATGGCCGCTGAGCCTGCGCGTCCGGAGCCTGTGCTCCGCAACGGGAGAAGCCGCAACAGTGAGAGGCCCGCGTACGGCAAAAAAAAAAAAAAATATATATATATATATATATATATATAAAATGGCAAGTGATGAAAATTATTACTAAACTATATTCAGTATGATTTTCTTGTGTTTGCTAAATTAGGAATAAAAGCAGGGTGCAGTGATTTTTTATGGGACTAGAGCCCTGGACACAGGAATCCTGGACCCTCCACGCACAGGACACTTGCCTTGTCTGACTAAGATTATTCTTTGTCTGGTTTTTATGTTGTTAACTTGAAAATGGTTTCATTTTCGCTTTATTCTCAACTAAGTCAGGTCCAAAAGGCACCTGTGTAGTATCTGCACTGCTGCTACCCTTTCCCTGAAGGTGGAAGTTTTCATTTCACTTCACTTCCAATTCATTGCTAACTTGATAGGAATTGGGGTGAAGAGCCAGGGGTCATCTGGGGTTTGCAAATTCTAGAAGTTCTACAGGTAGACAGCTGTTATGAGGGAGAAAACGGTGAGCTATATTATAAATATATATGAGTTTCTTTAGGACAAATGCTGAGAGCCTGAGGTAGGTGGCATACAATGACAGCTCCCTTTCTTTGTCTGGGACCTGGGGTACAGCTGCTCTTTGTTTTCTGTGAGATTCTACAAGGATAACTTCTGAAGCAAAGAGCGCTTTTGGGAACGTTGGGCAGTTGGGTTACAAGCTCTGCACTGCTCTCTGGCTCACTGGACACGCAGAGGACCATCTCGGTGTGTTCGTTCCATGCACCTCCCCTGGCAGGAGAAACTGCTCCGTGGCAGGGACAGGACAGCTCAGGTCCCAAGCAGAGGATTCTCCTGAGGGGTTCACATCACAGCTGCTCTGAAAACTGTACCCCTACCCAGAGGGCTTCTGCAACAGACTCGTACAGATGAACAACCACAAGACTCAAAATACCACTTTACCTTTAGTTTTGAGGGGTTTTTTTTTGCGGTACGCGGGTCTCTCACTGTTGTGGCCTCTCCCGTTGCGGAGCACAGGCTCGGGACGCGCAGGCTCAGCGGCCATGGCTCACGGGCCCAGCCGCTCCGTGGCACGTGGGATCGTCCCGGACCGGGGCACGAACCCGTGTCCCCTGCATCGGCAGGCGGACTCTCAACCACTGCGCCACCAGGGAAGCCCTACCTTCAGTTTTGAGGGTAACCAGCAAAGCTCATAGCAGAACTTGGTAGAATCTCAGTGCTGGCGTCAGCCTAGGGTCCGAGCCTTGACTAGCGTGATGGTGAATTTTACGTGTCAAGGTGACTAGACCACAGGGGGACCCAGATGTTTGGTGAAACATTCTCGGTGTGTCTGTGAGGATGGATTTGGACGAGTTTCACATCTGAGTTGGTGGATCTAGGAAAGCACTGGCCCAGTGCTGCCTGCCAGCCAGCACCGCGCCTGAGGAGCTTCTGACCCATGCGTTAGGAGCTCCCCACCCAGATAGCACCCTCCAGAGGCAGCTGACCGGGAGGCTGGGTGCCGGGAGCGCCCAACTCGGCCTCCAGGAAGGCACCGCTTCTCTCCCACTTAGGACGGTAGGCGAAGAAGGCGCGATGCAGGGGCCGGGTGAGAGATGCAGAGACACAAGGAGAATTATGACAGTGAAGGGACAGGGCTGCCCCTCAGGCCGTTTCTGGCCTTGCGACTAAACCAGGGCTGTTTATAATCCTCCACCCTAGCTGGGGCCGGAGTTAACTACATGCTGTAAGTTCTAAGTTAAGAAAATTAAAAGAACAAAAGTCAAAATATAATGGCAAGTGATGAAAATTATTACTAAACTATATTCATGATTTTCTTGTGTTTGATAAATTAGGAATAAAAGCAGGGTTATGTGTTTTCCTACAGTGATAACCATTGAAAAGACAACTTGAAAAAAACAAACATTTCTGTCCCCTCATATGATATAAATATGTGAGTATCAGGCACTGAGGTCTCTTTGATGCACACTCGTTTCTGACTAAAATCTCAAAAAAAGTATGGAAACCATGTAACGAAAACTGCTGAAACACAGATTCATGAAACACCCCATGTAGTGGGGTATCTGATACCACCACATCGCTTTGGGGATGGGGTAACCCAGGACCAGAAAGTTGAAGTCACCTCCCCTGAGTCACAAGCTAAACAGTTACAAAGCCCAGACTCAAACCCAGGGCCAGTGATGAGATGAGCGCCTTTTTAAGACAAGATCTAATACAAAAATCATCTCTCTTTGGATTCCTGCTGTTATAGCAACTACAGGTGTTTCTATTTTGATTACTTTTGTCCCTAAGTAACTAATTACCTATTAATGTTCTTCTTTAATCAATTAAGCTACAGTTCTTCATGTCAAAGAATCTCATCAGAAGTGATGGTCTTGTCCTGCTGGAAGTTAATCTTGTTTTCTTTATTAAAATGTGTACTTCTTAATGCCTTCAAGGAAGGCTGAAAGGGAGCAGAAACAGAAACAATCTGACTCGAAAAATTTTCTCCTGCGTCATCATCATCTCGGGGGTTATTCTAACGTCTGTTCTACGAAAAGGCAGTATCTTCCCATATTTCACAAATCGGGAAGTGTCACTGCATCGCATATGCATAAGATATTTCAAGCTACAGAATCTGAAACGACATCTAAAATCATTTTCCAACTTTATTTCTAGAAGTCCTACAGAATTCGCAGTGCAACAATCATGACCTGTGTTGTTATTCCCTGGAGCCTTCGAGGGTGCAGCGGGAGGTACCGCGTCTGCCACGCCTGGTCTCGTCGTGCAGGGAGCAGAGGAGCAGAAGCCTGAGAATCACCTCCCTGGGAAGTCCAAGTCGTAGGCTAAGGCTGCAGGGTATCCTCAGATCTCTTCTTTCTTCTAAGCAGAAGATCTCTTTGTTCAGATTGACTTCTACCTGGAACATTACAGAGATGAACCCAGGGTCGTCCTGGTTCACCGTGAGGAGGCTTGGACGTCAGATCACGCTTCCTACCACCACCCCTCCCAGGGCTGAGCCAAAGCGGTCTCTTCAAAACCCTAGGATCCCCTGCAGAGGATGTTGAACTTACTGATTAAATAACAAATCTGAACTTTACAGAGGAGGAAAGTCAGGCTCAGGAAGCCCAGCTAATTCACCTGGCACATCCCCGGGAGCTGGTTCCCAGCCAAGGAGAGAACCACCCTGCTCATTGTGGTCCCCAAACGCCCTGTGACCGGGGCCTTCCTGTTCAGCAGACAGGACCACGGTCCTGCAGATGCATCATCACTGGTGCAGACCCATGCTGTGATGGCTGGCGGAGGGTGGGCAGGGATGCAGGACCCCCCCGCCCAGCACGAGCTCCTAGCAGGACACAGGCTACCTCTGCCTGGGGCATCCTCCCAGCCGCCTCAAGGAAAGCCAGGAGAAGGGCATTTCCCTCACCTGGACCCGACCCAGAGGCCCTGGCCGCTCAGAGGTGAGAGTGCCCACCCCCCAAAGGGAAAGTCGTCGGTGTAAGACCCCTCCCCATGGCTAGGGTCTCCTGAGGGAGCTTCCAGGCTCTTTTCAATAACAGAAACCTAAGTGTTTGGTCATAATCAAGTTGGCGGTAGGAATTACGTCCACTTCCTGGCTGTCTTAGAAAACCACCAGATCGCAACTTTGGCCTTATGGGGATGTTCTCTCGGGCCTTTCATCAGCCATCAGCCTTGAATATTCCAAAAGAAGGGATTCACGCCAGGAAGCGACTTTGTAATGCAGAATAATTTTTAATTCAAAATAGATAAAACCTCTGTTGTCTCTTTTACACCCTCAGTATGTAAGGAAACTTGCTTACTTTATCAGCCAAATGATTGAGAGTCGTCACCAGTTAATGTGAAATCTACAAAACACGTCATAGAAGACCAATTAAGGAAGGAAGAGGAATTAAAGAAAATTAAGGAAACACATAAAAATAACAAAACACTCGAATATGTTCAGCTCAAATATAAACAGGTTCGTTTCATTACATAATTGCTGGAGTAACTCCTTTTTTAATAAACACAGGAAATATGCCTTATAGCTCATGCAGCAAATTGTTATTACAATTGAGTCCTTCTTAAGTAGCCAAATAATTAATACAGGGCCTCTCCTTCTATTGTTCCCTGGATGGAAGATTGTTTTCAGAGTCCACGGTGTAAAAGTAATAACTTGCGCTTAAAACTCAAGGAATTAAATGCCCTGTAAGACACAAAGCTTTTGACGGGCAATGCCCAACCATCTGAGGGAACGCAAACGTCCCACCAAAACTTAATGTTACAATCCGTTCCCTCTGGAGGCTACCGTGGTCATCGTCTTCTCCTATCAGAAATTAGTTCTTGAATTCTAAAAACTACACATTCACAATACAGTCTAAGCAGCCTAAATGGCACGTGGGGTTTCCCTACTAAGAATTACAGTAGAAATGGTACCATCATCTAAGAGGCAAGTGTCTGTTTGGAAATAGCCTGAAATAAAAACTTGAATTCTTGGGGAGTTCCCTGGTGGTCCAGTGGTTAGGACTTGGTGCTTTCACTGCCATGGCCCCAGGTTCAATCCCTGGTTGAGGAACTAAGAAGCTGTAAAGCCGTGAAGGTCGGCCAAAAGAAAAAAAAAAAAAAAAATTGAATTCTTTTTCTAATTTAGAATTCTGCTCAAACTGGAATCAGAGGTGGTACAAAGGAGGAATTAAGAGTATGAGTAGATGTTTCCTTTCAATAGCTGAAGATTTTTAATACATAAAAGGAGATTGTTTAGCAATAAATATAAGATGGCAGGAACAATGATTAAACATTCGTTTAAGAGAGCAAACTATTTTCAAACACTTTTATTTTAAAGTTCTGATTTGCATTAAAGTAATTAATATGCTAATTATAAACAAATCCCATCCACGTGTTAATTCAAACCTTATGCACTTTTAACCTACTTCAACTTTCTCTGTGTAGAAAAATGTACAAAGCCTCCCCTTTGTACCCCTCTCTATGCTGACTAGTACCTATTCGTGATGCTGACAGAGAGAGTGGTCCCAACACTAAATCAGGGTTTGGGATGCAGCTGGCACTCTGTTCAACACCTCACTGCAGCTTTATGGGGTCCTTCATCAATACACAGACACTGAGAGCCTGACTCTGCTCTAAGCGCTAGTGATAAAATAGTGACCTGAACGGATGTGGTCCTGCCCTCATCTGGGACTTAAACACTAGTCAACCAGAAGGAAGATAAGTGCACAAAGACATAAAATGCATAGAGCGATAAGTGTCGGGGTGGTGGATATGCCTTTATAAGCGAGGGGCAGTTAGCGTGTCCATTTTATAAAGGCGGGATCTGGGATCAAAGTAACTTGTTCCAGGACACAGAGTTCATGGCCACAGACCCAGAACTGAATTCACTAAATATGCAGTTTGTCAAACTCTACAGCCCAAACTCTTAATCACTGCATTTTATATTACTTTACCATGACTTGTGCAGGGTAAATATACCTACATTGGGCTTGCTTTCTGTTGACTGGGATAAATGACTAATCAACTCATTCAAAACCTATATTGAGCACTTACCATGGGTCAGACATTGGAAATCCAGAAATGGATAGAGGGCTTCCCTGGTGGCGCAGTGGTTGAGAGTCCGCCTGCCGATGCAAGGGACATGGGTTCGTGCCCCGGTCCGGGAAGATCCTACATGCCGCGGAGCGGCTGAGCCGGTAAGCCATGCCCGCTGAGCCTGCGTGTCCGGAGCCTGTGCTCCGCAACGGGAGAGGCCACAACAGTGAGAGGCCCGCGTACCGCAAAAGTAAAAAAAAAAAAAAAAAGTGAGTAAATGTCTCATTTGTCCTTTCAGCCTCATTGCCTACTAATAATTATTTTTTCAAAAAAGAAAAGAAAACATAATCGTTTACAAACGCACTTTCAATTCCCCATCCCAGCCGCGAGTTTTAATTAATCCCTCCTCCCAGGCCTCTGCCACTCATCTCGTGAGATATGCCTGCTCAGCTGCACATTCTTAGGGAGGGAACATTCTTCTTATTTTAATCTCTCTTCTCCCAGTTCCTTACTTGCACTGTTTGGATAAATAACTGCAGCTTGGAGAGGATGATAAACATGGATCAAACACAACAAAGGAAGCAAATTACTTCCCGCCTACAAAGCAGCAGAACAGAACTAATAATCCCCGAAGACACCCCCTGATGTACAGGTGCAGAAGCTGCCGGCTCAGGACATGTCTCCTTCCTGAACGCGCGGGAACACAGAACATAAAGGAAATGAACTGGGTGTCTAGATTTCTAATAATGGCATTTAAGATGCAGCCCGTGCCTGGCATGCACGAGGGGTGAACGAGCAGAGGCGTGAGCTGGAGTGGCCCGGGCAGGGCCCAGGACCGCACGGGGGCTGTGGCCACGGCTGTCACGGCAGAGGGCACCATGCTCTGGAAGCAGAATCACCAACCCACCCTGACCGGGGGTCTGGACGGCCCCATCGTCGGCTGTTAGCGGGATCCAGGAGGATTCTTTCCTAAGTTTCCATCACCCGGCTGTGGACGACATTTGACTATGAAAATGACTTCTGCCCTTCTCCCGCAAATATCCCTAAATCTTGAGTTAGGCGGCACCTTCCCTCTTGTCTTCAGAACGGCCGACACAAGCTTTGTGGCCCAGAGCCGACACCTGAATCTGACCACAGGCCCAGCCCTTCTGCGGGGAAGTTACCCGTGAACTTGGGCAGCCCAGGCCCGACCGCTGCCCGCTCCCTGCTCACCCCACCTCCCCTCCCCTTGCCTGCAGCCTCCCCCGCCTGCCCCCGGCCCCGGGAGGCTCCATCTGTTGAGACTTTATAATTCAGTTCCAGTCAACCCTGCCAGCTGCTCCTTAATTTTTTTTATTTTAATTTTTATTTACTTTTTTTTGGATGCATTGGGTCCTCGTTGCTGCGCGCAGGCTCTCTCTAGTTGCGGTGAGCGGGGGCTACTCTTCGTTGCTGCATGTGGGCTTCTCATTGCGGTGGCTTCTCTTGTTGTGGAGCATGGGCTCTAGGCACGCGGGCTTCAGTAGTTGTGGCACGTGGGCTCAGTAGTTGTGGCTCGTGAGCTCTAGAGCGCAGGCTCAGTAGTTGTGGCACACAGGTAAGTTGCTCTGCGGCCTGTGGGATCTTCCTGGACCGGGGCTCGAACCCGTGTCCCCTGCATTGGCAGGCGCCACCAGGGAAGTCCCCCAGCTGCCCCTTAGATGTGATTGCTTGAATCCGCACAAACACCCCAAAAGGAGGATGTAATTAATCCATCTACAGAGGACCTGCAAGCTCCTCCCCTGTGGAAGAAAAGCAACTTCCCCCAGTGTGGAAGGCAAGCGCCTCACAGCAGGCATGCAGGCGTGGCGAGCTCTACAGCGGGGGCACCTTCGGGGAGGTCCTATACCTCCCACCTCGTGGACAGGTGGACACAGGCCTGCTGAGAGGCCCCGCTCACCACTCAACGCAACCTCGGTCCTGACTCGAAGCCAAAGCAGATGGCGGTGCTGGTGGTGGTCCCAGCCAGGGTGGGGGGCTTCCAGGGACTCAGAGCTGGTTGCCTCCCCGGTGCCTGGGTGCCTTCACCCACATCCAGTGCGCTTCACTCCAAACATTCGTATCTTTTGTTCAACCTTGAAAAGTGTGTAAATCAGAATCCGTGAGGTTAAGGGATGGTGTCGGAAGCCGAAGGGGAAGAGAAAGATGGGGGAGCATCTGCAGAGGGAAGAGCTGAGTCGCTGATGAAAGTGGGGCCCACGGACCCCAGACCCCAGTAACGAGTGACGCCCGCCGAGGAACAGAGTCCCTCAAACGACCTCGTGCGGACGCAGGAATCTTAGAAAACAAACTGGAAGATGGGAAGGTCTAGGCGTAAATATTCAAGCAGGTGTTATGGCCTATTGAACCTTTTTGGGGGATAACAACAGGAGGACGGCATAGAGGATGGAAGGGAAGGAGATGAGATGAGTCTCGTAGGGAAGGGATGGAGATGAGTCTTGTGGGGGCAAAGCAGAGGCCCGTCCCTAGATGTTCAGGCCAGAGGCATCTGGGGACGAACCATGTGGGACTGACCTTGACGGTCTCCCTGGAGGCCTCTGATGCAGGGAGGACTCCGGAAGAATCAGAGCAAAGCCCAGGATTAGAGTGAGTGCGGGGGCGTCCCCGGGGAGCTGAAACGAGGGTTTCAGGGCTCACCAGTGCCTCACGCTCGGGACAAACGGGAGCCAAGACGCCAGCAGGTCATAAGCGCGTTTTCACGAAGAGCAAAGCCAGACCCTCCTCGTGACCGCGTTGCCCCCGATCAGGGCAGAAAACCGGGCTTCAGCCGAGCGTTCGCCGCGCAGCAGCCCAGGTCTCCCCCTCTCCTCACTCCCTGACCTGACCTGGGGAAACTTCACCTGCTCAACAAGCCTGCTCCTTCCAGGGAGATCCAGGGGCTTCACCACACTGACAGCTTGAAACTCCCACCTGCAAGCTCTACACACGATGACAGGTGGAACCTAAGGAAGAGCGATGCTTCCCTCTGGAAAGCAGCCGAGGAGAGCCCTTCGCGCAAGTTATCACGCTGAACGCGCTGGTTTCTCTGCCCAGATATCTAGACGTCCCTTTATCGCATCAGATGCACAGGGGACCAGGTCCCTTCCAGAAATTTCCAGGTTGGAGGGAGCTGCAGAAGGAACAGCTGCTTTCCTCCCAGTGTGAGAGCAAAGGTCGGTGCGGGGGACTGAGGTCCACGTACGGAGCTGCCACAGAAACGCCAGACCTAAGCACCGCGGCGCACCCTCGGGGGTGAAGCGGACCGTCCATCCGGGCTTCCTCTCCTCCGGGCAGCTCGGCCAGGTGCCGCGCCTGGCTCTGTCTGACTGTGATCTCTCCACTGCAGCTCAAGTCCAGAGATCCGGACACTTGCTGATCCCCTTGCCTCTTCACTCTTTCACTTTTGTGCTTCTCTATTTCCTCTCTTGTGTCTATTTCTCCATAGCGCTCAGCGTGGTATCCTCAAGAATCAGAAAACTGACCTGATGGCAAGGTTTGAGTTTCTGGGACAAACACCTTAGTATAAATCATTGTCTCCAAGACAGGCTTCCGTGATCACCACTTGAGCCAAAAGTTAGTTACTGTATCTCTCCCCTTTGGAGTTAAATTTTAATTTTATCAAGGTATAAATATGTGAAAATAAATATTTAAAAATAAAGAAGTAAACTTAAAATGAGTAAATATTTAAAAATAAATATTTTAAAGCCAAATATAACTGTCTCATAATGATCACAATCACCAAAAAAGCCCTTACCCACTTAAAAAGATCCTCAGAAGCAAATATTCTCACCTCTAATCTGTTACTGATGTAAAAACACCCCATTGTGTGTCCTCAACTTCTTTCTCATCTGCCTCAAAATGTCTCCGTATCTTTTTACGCTCGAGGCTGAATTGGCCACCACCTGGACTCCTGGTTCTTCTCTGCCTTCTATATTTCACTTTTAAAAAATACTTTCTATTTTTAGACCAGTTTTAGGTTTACAATAAAATTGAGAAGAAGGTACAGAGCTTCCGTATAACCCCTCCCTCATTTTTTAAATGAGATAATACATGCAATTAGCTTAGTAGACTTCCTAGCAGGTATAGTAAGTGCTCAGTAAGTGTTTACAGTCATAGTACAAAGGACCTTTGGTTTCTGCATTCAGAAATTCAACAATAGTCTAATTTCTTCCTTGGAATTTATCCTCTTTGTAGCTCATGATGATCTTGGCTACCCTTCTCTCTCTCTCTCTCTCTCTCTCTCTCTCTCTCTCAGAACTTACCATACCAATCATAGGATAAGGAAATCTTAAGTTCAACATGATGACCAAGTTACTACTTCTGAGTGTGAGGTTTCAGGGCAGATATAAATCCCACTTCAACTTGAAACAAGATAAAGGGAAGCATTAACATAGTGTTCATACAGACTCACAACAAAAAGCCACGTGTGAAAATATAAAATTTTGAAAACAAAGTACATTTCAGGTTCAAATTTCAAAAGGAAAAAAGTATACGTTAAAATATGATGAAATCACAAGCATAGGAAGCACTACTTAGAAGGGAGAGAGTAAAAACCGCACTGCCAGACAAAACAGGGAGTTAAGTTATCTGACACAGTGGAGCCGCGATGTGGCCAGTTTGGGACGATGTATTTGCCAAGTAAGGAGGGAGATTTTCTGGCAGGAAGAATAATAAGAAGCAGATTTCTCTCTATCCCAACACCACTCTCAATGCCAGCCCTTTCGGTGCAAATCTTTCTAAGAAATTTTAAATCCAGCTTGTGTGCGTGCGGTAAGACAGCAGTTCCTCCAGGACGGAGCTCCGGTTTGGGACCATCCGGGCATCTTGCTTCTTCCCTCTGCCTCCTGTGTGTGATCTGGTCGCTCATTCACCCAGGCTGAAAGGACGGTGGGAAGATGGAATCTGAGCCAGTCCATTTTGCTGCTTGTTAGTGGTGCTGGTCAAATGCTTGCGGGGTGGAAAGGTGGAAATAAATGTGGAGGCGGGGGGAGGGCTTCTGAGCGCTATGGATTTCATTTTCTCAAGTCAGCTCTGCTTCCATTAGCACGGATAATTCAGAGTTGGCTGCATGGGTTTCCGTGTAATCGGATCATCTGTAGGGAGATGAGAATTTGATTCCCGCATGTCTCTATTTAGACGCTAAGAAACAGCCTCCTTGGAAGCTTCGTGTTGCTTAATTCCGAGCAAAGCTAGAAGTGGAAATGAGAGGCGCTAATGAAGATATTCGTTAGTTCATTATGGAGGAAATCTCAGTTAACAGAGAATTGAAAGCAGGCAATTTTCCTGGTCTCAGGAAAGACCCCAGGAGAAAGCAGGATGCATTTGCATGCTAACTAAAGAAACATTGAAAGTATAAATCAAGCATGAGATTCCTTTACAACCTATTCAATAATGTTTAATAACTTAGGGTCTTATTCTCCTCACTTCCCAGGAACCATAGGAAGACGTATGGTACCATATGCCCGAGAACGCGGTGAATGAAGATGGCCTGCATTTGTGAATTCACACTCTGCTTGTGCCTGAGAAATTACCCTGAATGACTGTAATGCGTGACCACCATCATGTATCAGGGGCGTGGGGACCTGCGCTGTATCCTCTGTACCAAGGGCAAGCAGCTCAGTGGCCTTGAACACGCTGTGTTATTTCCCAGCGGTCAGACCCCCACAAAGGTGTCCATGAGATTCTCAACGTCCCCTGGATGTACTCCTAACACTCTCCACCCAGAAGGAGGCCATCCCTCTCCTTCTCGACAGCCACACAGCTCAGAATAAAGTGACTACGATGGTCCTGCCTGCGGGAAACGTCTCCAAGTCCATCCCAGGGTCCCACGGATGTGGCAGGCCAGCCAGGCCACCTGGAACACAGACCGGGTCATCGCCAGCCAATGCAGAATAGGGGGGATCAGAAAGCGGTGCTTCCTCCCAGTAGATAAAGGAAGAAAAGAGGAACAGACAAAACGGCAGGCCTCAACCAAATCATGATTACAGTCGCTAAGACCTCCAGCAACCTAAACAGTCTGTGAATTTATGGATAAGAAGAAGAAATAAGAATACACATATGGGTTTCCCTGGTGGCGCAGTGGTTGAGAGTCCGCCTGCCGATGCAGGGCACACGGGTTCGCGCCCCGGTCCGGGAGGATCCCACGTGCCACGGAGCGGCTGGGCCCGTGAGCCATGGCCGCTGAGCCTGCACGTCCGGAGCCTGTGCTCCGCAACGGGAGAGGCCATGGCAGTGAGAGGCCCGCGTACCGCAAGAAAAAAAAAAAAGAATACACATATACTTATACATATATGTGCATAAGAACTCTTTCAAAGATAGTGAGAGGGAGTTCCCTGGCGGTCCAGTGGTTAAGACCCCGCGCTTCCACTGCAGGGGGTGCGGGTTCCATCCCTGGTTGGAGAGCTAAGATCCCACATGCCTTGCGGCCAAAAAAGAAAGAGAAAGAGAGAAAAAACAAGAGCAGTGACGTTATTATTTAGGGGGCAACATAGCACAGCTGGTTAGGCTAACGTGATGGCTTCTTTCAATCACCGGCTGCCCAGAGAGGGCCATCCCCTCACAGCCCCCGATACACCCTGCCTGAGCCAACCTCTCTGTCCTAAGCTGACCAGAAGCTGCAATTAGTCAAGGCCCTTCTCACCCTCATCTTCCGTAGGGCAGCTCTGGCGATCGTGCCCAGCATCACACAGGTCTGCCTACAGATCCCGCAGAAGCCACTGGATTCTCCCCCTCTCCCCCCATCCACTATCCACAAGAGAAGGGACGGTCACGGGCTGGGGAGAAAGTGGAGGGTAAAGCCTGGAGCTGGAGACTCAGGTCTCAGCCCTGCTTGTCATCCACGACCGGTGGTGATAAGCCCGTGTCACGCGGGGCCGTCTGAGATTCTAAAGCGGGACTTTACGAGCTGGAAATATATATACAAATCGCACATATAGCACTTGTGTAATTGCACTGACTCATCCAGAATGCGTCCCCACAGGACTTCGTTGTAATGACTACATCATGACATGGTTCTCACTGTCAGGCTGTGAAGACCTGGGGGTCGGGACCACCCCGTGTTTGCTTGTGTTTCCCCAGAGCTCCGCGTGGCCCAATGGAGGGGATCAGAGCCTATCGTGTAAATGAGCCCAGGGGACTTGCTGACGTGTGTGCCCTTCTTCAACGAGACAGTCTCATGCATCAGCCTTGACTTCCCAGAGTTTTCAAATAGGCTCCTGGAGCCGTGACTCAGCCGGCGAGGGGGACACGCAGCCGAACCCCAGGAGTCCCTGAGTTCCTGTCCCCCCCGCTCCCTGGGTGATGACACCAGCCATCACAGCCACGAGGGCCCCAGTGCGTCTGCACCACTGTGGAGAAGCTCACAGCTCGTCTTCTCTGGGGGCCACGCCCACGGGATGAAGGGAAGCTCTGGAAACTTACCAGTGTAAGGCGTCAGACTCTTGTGGTTAAGTGGTGTTGTTGATGGTTTTAATCTCACGGATGTGTTTACACTTCGAGCATTCTGCATCTACCCCCGTGGGACACGGTAAGGCATAGACGTTTGGCCCTCATCTCCAATTCCTGGCCTGGGACCCCTAAGACCCTTGGAACTGCCTGAGTGATGGGGGGAGGGGCGTCTGGTGTTCATAACAAGCCCCTCTCACCACCCTGAGTCTGTGCCGATGAGGGGAGTCCCAAGGGGCCCAGGAGAGGAGCTCAAGACGGGCGGGGGCCAGAGGGATGCGTGCGATTAGAGGGTCGGAGCTTTCAGCCCCACCCCCGACCCTGGGGAAAAGAGGGGGCTGGGGACTGGGTTCATCCCCGACAGTCACAAAGGCCCTGGAGGGTCTCCTGGTTGGTGGTCACTGGAAGTGCAGGGGGGGCAGTGCACCCAGGGGGTAGGGAAGCTCCCGGCCCTTCCGCCCCCTCGCTCTGTGCATCTCTATTCCTGGGTTGTGTCCTGTCTAATAAACTGGTAAACATAAGTGTTTCCCTGAGTTCTGTGAACCATTCTAGCAAATGACCAAATCCCAGGATGGGGCTGTGTGAACCCCTATTTATAGCCCACCAGTCAGAGGTACCGGAGCCCTGGACTTGTGATGGGTGTGATGGGTGTGACCCTTCACCGGTGGGTCCACACTAACCCCAGGGGATCAGTGTCAGAATTGAGTTAAATTGTGGGACACCCAGTTGGTGTCCACTGAGAACCAGAGAACTGCTTGGTGTTTCCTTCACGACGGTGTCAGGGCAGGACTTCCTGGGTCTCTGTGGGTGACACGGCTCACCCCTCCACACCTTGGCTCCCTCACCACAACACGGGGCAGGACAAAAGGATGTCAGCCCTCGTCCAAGCCCATGGACACCCCTTCCTATGACGGGGTCAGCTGCCCACGCGCCCAGGGAACTGGTCAGTCACTCGGCTGCAAGGACAGGATGGGACCCACTAGATGCCCCGGGACCCCTGCCCCTGCTCCCCCCTCAGGAGCTCCATGCAGGACCTCCATCTGCAGGGCTCAGAGCCCCCCCACCCCGGACAGAGGTGAGGACACCAGGTGGACAGAGTACCTGCCTGAGAGAAGCTCAAGGAAGAGAAGCCCAGACACATTTGTGCAGACTCACCGGGCGGACCACACCCGGACGGGCTCTTGTGTGCACTGTGGACTCGGGTGAGGCTCCACCCACTGTCACATGCACATCGGTGGGGATGTTGACGGTGGGGCAGGCTGTGGCCGTTAGGTATACCGTTAGGTATCCTGGCTTCTGGGAATCACTGAGGACTGGAAAAGATTAACCGAAATCCTGCTCTGTTTCACAGCAACAACAACGGCCAGAGAGGAGAGAATTTACATAGTTGGTTCCTTTGGAAGGTCCAGAGAGGTAAGGAACCACAAAATAGATAACACCATCAAACCTCACTGAATCCAACCTCCGTTTTTATTTAAAAACAAACAAACAAACAAAACAGCTTTGGGATGCACAGAAGTCCACTCTGCCACACAGCCCCTAGAGGTGAGATGGGAGACCCCCATCACCCCAATTCCCCATCCTGAGCTCCCCCCTGAAAGCAAGTGGATTTTCCAGGAGTTTGTGAGTCAATTTATAACCCATTTTGTTTTCAAAGCAGAGCACATAAAAGTGGAGATCAAGGGTGCTGCCTGGCATCTGATATGAGGACAGGAAAGCCGCCAGAAGCAGCACTGCCTAGGAAACGTCATCATTCTTCTGATGTTTATTCTCTCTGTAAGATTTTTTTTTAATCCTTTGCATAGGCTCTAACGAGAAACGTGTAGTTTTTAATTTCTGACTTCTTTAAGCTTCATTTGAAAAGACTAACTGAAAAAGATCAAGTCCTTTTAAGTGACACGTCTGTGTCTGTATGATTTTGCTCCGTCTTAATTACAACATGCAAGGGTGTCAGAACTAAAAAAAAAATGCAGCTTAATTCTTTCCGTTGCTTAAATTTTTTATTTACGAAACTCATTGAGAATGTTTTATTTCCATAACTGATCAATGTACTCATTAATCTCACATGAAATAAAGGCATTCTCATCGATTTGCTTAGAAAACTTCTAAAAGGCAGCCAGAGCTGGCTGAGTGATGTCCAAACCAGAAAAGGACCAAAACGGTGCTTCAGAGTCATAAACTGGCCACACTGGGAATGTTTCATTTCCATAATGGATCAGCTGACCGATTAATCTCAAATTATATAAATGCCTTCGAATTGATTTGTAAAATCTTTAGAAAACCTGAGCTGCAAGAGTGATTTCAAAATCAACAAAGTGCTTGATATGCATAGAAATATTACCTGGAGTCACAGAATCAGTAAGAGTAGAAGGAAAGGGGATTTTCAGAGCCTTCTTCTTTACTGCACTTAACCCAGGAGAATTTAGTAAGAACCCTCTCCAGAGTGGATCCTGTCCCCTTGAATTAGCTCATCCCGTGCTGGTAATAACGCTGGAGAGATGCAGTGAGCAGAAGGAGAGTGCAGGGCACCTGGAGCTGCACCAACCCTTGGCTGGAGGCACTCCCAGCACAGCGGTGAGAATAAAACCCATCTCATGAGACTATGGGAAGGAAGGATCACAGGAAACCAAGCATGCGGAAGCCTCCTGTACAAGAGCTGAAACCCTTGGAAACAGCACAAACAAAATGAGAAGAAAACCAATAAGCTGCACAAATGCCTGTGTATGTATAGAATATACACATGCATATGTGTGATTAACACGTATGAAAATATTACACGGGTCATACCATGAATATGCAAATAGTGAGTACAGATCTGTAAGAAAATATTATTATAAAGTAGTCAGCGAAATGTATAGCCAAGGACAATCAAATATTTTTTGTTGTTGTTGTTGTTTTTGTTTTTTGTTTTTTTGCGGTACGCGGGCCTCTCACTGTTGCGGCCTCTCCCATTGCGGAGCACAGGCTCCAGACGCCCCGGCTCAGCGGCCATGGCTCACGGGCCCAGCCGCTCCGCGGCATGTGGGATCTTCCCGGACCGGGGCACGAACCCGTGTGCCCTGCATCGGCAGGCGGACTCTCAACCACTGCGCCACCAGGGAAGCCCTGTCAAGTATTTTTGATGATAAAACACCACGAACAATCCAAATGCCCAAGAGCAGAGAAATGGTTAAGAAGCAGGCATATTTGATCCATAGAAGAAATATTATTATGCCACTCAGTGCGGCACTGCTGAGGATTACTAATAACATAAAAAAATTCTCATAAAATGAAATGGAAAGAGAATGTAAAACTAGGGAAACCATCTCTATGATTCTGGTCTACACACGACACATAGAAACGACTAGTTATTTCAGCTTTTCATGTCCATTTATAGAACGGAATAAACTAAACACCTATATACATATATTTTTAAAAGATGATTTAGTAGGAACAAGGATAACTGTGAAGATGTAGAAATCTAGGAAATTGCTTTTATGTTCATCAAAATACGATAATATTGGTCTAACATGGGACAAAGGGAATGCCATATTACAAATCCTACCTTCAGTCATTCTGGACCTGCAAAATTCTGTTTTGTTTATCATTAAAAACATTTGAGGTTTTTCTTTCTCTGGGTATTAGTAAAATGTTTGAAAATTTGCTCTGCAACGTACCTGTGGGTGGAGGAGAAGACAGACCAGGAAGTTTGGTGTGTCTGCCACATGCCAAGTGAGATGCGTCTGGACAAACAACAGCCCAGAGGCTGCAGGGCCGGCAGCCACCCGAAGAATTGGGCCCATTCTTATATTACAGTTTAAAGAAATTCCAAACGCACAGAGGTTGTACCCGAAATCCTCAACATGGTTGGGAGAAGGGGCTAGATTTCACATGCACAGCATGTCAAATAGAACTTCAAGGTTGGAGACTTTTGTCAACGCCATCTTATCTCATTCTCCAAATGACATAATACTAGGTAAAAGGGTCAACTACCCCTACTTTATACAGTGCTAGTAACACAAAATTACTAAAATTGGAAAAAGTGACCCCAATTGCCATATTATAATTATTTTAAACACTCTCACTAGGAGATCTCTTTCACCTTAGAGAGTCCTTTTCAGCTGTGCTCATTTCCAGATGAATTTTAAAGAGATTCCAATGCTCTTATCTGATACTTTTGTTTAAAATGTTTCAATGCTTTTCTTCTTCTCTAGAATCTGGAGCCTAAATCCTAATGAACTAGGAATCGGAGATCCTCACAGATTCAGGACATAAGGCAGGATAAAATCTGCATCTCTTAAAAAATTAAGCAATAGTATAAAAAATTAAAATTAAGCAATAGTATAAAAAAGAAAATTAAGCAATAGCCCTTATCAGTGACTAGTAACCCGGAAAAGTCGTGACGTGGCCTCATCTGGAAACGCCCAGCTTCAGAGGGGCCCTTTTGGTGGTGGGTCCTCTTAGCTGTCCTTCCTCAGCCATCTCTGATGGAATGACCCTGTGGAATTTCTCTTAGGGAAGCTACTCCCAATACCCTTTAGTTGAATCATAACTGGATTTACAGCCTTTTCAATCTACCGTGGTTTAGGAGTAGGTATTTTCACCAAGCAATTTTTTTTCCCCTTAATACTGAGCTTACCTACTGGATAAGCAAAAGAGATACTATTGATGAAATGCTCTTGCAGTCCATCAGCTTGCATTTGACAGCTCAGTCGATAGTTGATGCCCCAGGGCCAAATAAAAAGAGTGAAATTTTCAAGTTTTTAGAGACTATCAAACTCTGAACTGTCAGCTCCTCCTGATATAAATCTATTTTCATTTCAGTTTCTTCTGAGACACTTAGCTTCCAAACTGCCGTACTGAAAGTAAAAAAGAGGATAGAAGAGGGCGTATTGATGAAACACGACGCAAATAATTCAAAAGCGCAAATGATTATACAGTCCCTGGCCAGTGGGATGGGAAGACGCTCAGTATACTTTCGCCTTGGCAAACGAGTCCTTGTCTCTGCGTTGTCATTGCCACATTTCTATTTTCTATAGTAAGTTTTGCATTAAGTCGTTGTGAAGTTTCCATGCATCCTTGAAAACAGAGATTTATCTTACTGGTTAATTACGGATCAATACAGGTTAGAAATCACGGGCTTGTTGCTGGGCTACAGCAGTCTCTCTGTTCCTGCGTCACAGTCTTTTGTGATCTCTCCTCAGTCAACACGGGGTAAATATGTTTCCTGTCTGGAGAGTGAGAGGGGCAGCCCGAGTAAATCCCAGTGACGCTGTCTCAGTGACAGGAAATCTCAAAAGGATGGTTATTCATGGTAGTTCTGTGCTACGAAGGCCCCACGAACACTGAACTAGCAAATACCTAATCATTGCTCGTAGGGGAAACACGGGGCACAACATTTTCATCAGTCAGTCCATACAGAACCTGGTTTTATGTGGGCCTCTGTTCAAAGACATCCTACTTAATACATAGCGTTGATTCATTCACGTGAAATCTCCGCTAACAGCACCATAAGCCACGACCAGAGGAAGCTTCTCTGATGCGTGTTTCCCTGTGAGGCCCGTCGCAGCCTTCTTGTCCTAAGGGGCGCTGGCCAGCCCTGCAGCACGGGCCTCGGGGGCCACTGTAACCAGTGACATCTCCCCAAAAAGCACAAAAATGCACAGAAACTTGGCACTAAATAGACCACGAAAAGAACGGTTTACGGGATGAGCACCGCGAGTACTGAGTTTGGCGTCGCAAATAAATGTCGGCAATTAGGCTGGTGTGGAAAAGCGGAATCTGTGAATAATGGGGGCCAACCATAGGTAACAAGGAAGTCAAGACACTCTCATGAAGACGCCTGCAAATGTGAGGATAAACTACAGGTGTAAAAAGTATTAATGATGCTTTTCAATAATCCTTCTGGATCAAATCTACGTATGATGCGTAAACCAAGACTTGGGCTGTTTCATTAACGAAAGCAAAATGTGCCCCATTTTCTTTAATTAGTCATATGCATTGGGCCTCCTAAGTGGATCTGAGGTCTTTACAAAAGAAAGGAAGAACTCAAAATAACAATTTAGATCTAAAACAGGACAGGGACCATCAGAGAGAAGCAGAAGACATGGCTGTTAGGGGGAGCCCAAGTGAGTTTGTTGAGGAATAGGCAACGTGGACCTTGGAACGTGGTGATGGTGGCATAGGTGTGTGCATGGGTTCATACCAAGCTGTTCGTGTTCATTATGTGCAGGTCTTTATATGCCAAATTACACCTCAACAAAGCTGGAAGGAAAGCCCTAATCCTGTCATTCCCACAGTGTCTCTCCACAACACTGTGATACACATACCCTAGAAACAAACCAAGGGCTCCAGTCTCTGAAACCCAAAATAGGGATTCTTTCCCAGCTTTCACAGATGTGGGAAGGGAAAACTATAGAAAGAATTCTCTTGTTATTTTCCCTCCAATCTTTGACATCTGTTCCTTTTTATCTAGTATTAAAGATTAATATCAAAATAAGTCACAAAGAAATATCACCCCCAAAATGTGAAGATCTACCATCATTCGTGATTCTGTAGCTTGTTTTCATTGTTTGTCTTTGTTTGTTGGGACTGTGTGCTCATACTAAGTTTATTTTGTATATATATGTGCGTGTGTGTGTACGTGTGTGTGTGTATCTCACCGAGTGGAAAAGTTTTCCCTTACTTGAAAATGCAATTAAATACATCATTATTTCATGGTATCCAGCAAAAAGCAGCTACTTTCCAGTTACAATACTCGTTGAGTACTTTCAGAAAATGCTGATCTAATCCAACATTTCACTATACATTTAGAAGAAATATGCCCCCAAAAGTTAAATCACAATCACTAAACATTATAGAACCTACTTCCATTCCTTCATTTTGAGCACTTTTTATGTTCTAGGGACCGGACTAGCTCTCAACAGAGAGAAGTGAAACCAAACTACTCTTTACTACACTGCAGATCTTTCAATCTCCTGGGACTTAGTATAAAATAACTTCAAATAGGGTTTTGGAATCGTTTTCTATCAATTGTCTTTAAAGTGTGATTTAATAATATTCACTCATGACTCAATACTTTTATGAGAAATACAGATTATATTATCTAGGAATTTAGTTTTCTGCCAAGAAGAGTTAGTAGATCAGCAACTGATATCAACCAGGTGATGGAACAAGATCCAGTCTTGAATTTCCCACGATGTAAGTGGAAATTTCCATCACTCTGACTTTGCTTCCGTCCTCCTCTCAGCCAGCAAGTCTCTTTCTCCAATCCATCCTCCCAGCTGTTCCAAGGCTGAGTTTCTGCATCACTTCCTGTGGAAACGTGCCCCCCCCCCCCGCCCCGCAAACCCTCAGGCAGGCAGGACTCCTCCCTTCTCAATGCCTGGGCGACACTCCGTGGGGTTAGTTGTGCAGATGCACTAAGAACAATGCAGAGGCATCATGGTACTTATTTGTTGATTTCTTTGTTGACACTGAGCTCCTTAAAGGCAGGGCTGGCATATTAGCCGTTTACCCATGCACAAAACAATAGCTGACTCATGTGAGCGCTTAGTGAGTTCAATTCAAAATGGAATTAAACGGTGATGCTATTTACAGCATCAAAAAGTTGGCCTCCTAAGGTAGCGGTTAAGATGTGGGCTAAACTGTCATCCACTGGGCACGTTAGCGATCATCTTTCTACTGGAAAGTTGGATGGAATTCCCCTCTAGCACACATTAATGCACATGTGGCCAACAGAGAGACCAGCAGGTGGAAAAATCTGATTTTCTAAAAGGGCTCAGATGACCTCAGACGCTTCCAAAGTGCTCGGGAGAGACCTCTGCTCTCTGAGTAATGCCCTTGCCTTCATCTGAGCACCAGGTCTGACGCCCCTCCCTCCCCCACCTCCCCTGAGGCCCAGGAAGCCATCCTGACGTCCAGGCACGTTCCAGAGCCTCCTGTTTTTCTGCAGGAGCAGAGGCAGCACCTCAGGCGTGATCTGCTTCCGCTGGTGTCCTCCAGCCTTGGTCCCCCATACAGCAGGTTCTCCTCAAAGACCTAGTTCCTGCCATCATGTCTCCTTCAGATAAGGAGACCAGATGATGACATTTGGTTCTTCTCAGGGGTACCCTGACCACCTGCGGATGGGGTCCCCATTATTTGGTTTGAGGCAAGAGCAGGCTTTGTGGGGGTCTTGAAAGCCTCCAAAATCCCCGTTGCGGTGGCCCCTGTGGCTGGGTTGACACAGCGGCTGTGTCCTGGAGTGTCAATAGTTGGTGACTCAGGTGCACGTCAGCGCTATTCAGCCTGTGAGTCCTCTGACTCCATCCCCACCTGGAAGGTCCTTATCCTTTATCTCGATGGTCTAAGACACCCGACTGAAGATTCCTTCATCTCCATCAATCCTACTGGTCACAGAGCTGGAAAGCATTCTCTCCAGGGCACCACCCACGATGCACAGCAGTTGCTTCCTGTTCATCTCGTTGTCCCTGTACAGTAACAAACCTGAAACAGTGACAAGCTTAGATAATAAACACACACTGGTCCAGGACTCAAGTGCAAACAGCTGTCAGGCACATCCGGGGAAAGGTGTCAGTGTAATTGCATACTAGCTACTATTGCAAGCAAGGAAGACGTGACTCTCCCCCAAATTCTCTCAGGGAAAGCGCCACCGCATCCCAAGAGGGAGGCTATTTTGGTCCCTGTGGATTCTGACTCCAGGTATAACTGAGTTTTGAGGTACATGGAGAAGATGTCACCCTAAAATCTAAACTGACTCTTTGGTTGGCAGGCAGGAAAGATATTTATAAGGTGGGGAGAGGGCAACTCTAGTCTCCACACACCATCCCACAGGGGCAGTCCCAGTTACCCCAGGGAACAAAACAGGACAGTTTTCTAAAGAACAGGGGAACTGCCTGACCTGAAGTCGGCCTCGATGTTCAAGCTGGTGTTTCTTAATTAGAGTGTGTGGTAAACACGTCTAGTAGAAAACCTACACCTGTGGCTCCAAAGTGGTAGTGTGTGGTAAACACGTCTAGTAGAAAACCTACATCTGTGGCTCCAAAGAGACCCCAACCAGGTGTCTCCATTAATCTGCCCAAATGCGGGAGGCGTGCAGACCTTCACTGCAACGTTATCAAATAAGCACCCAGGTGTCAATGAAGTTTTAAAAAATGCGCACAGCAAAGCCCGGCCACTCTTACTGAGACTCTTGTACGGAGCACGTGTTTGTTCATCAGCGTGAAGCAGCCTTTGGTCACCCTTCACACCCAGACTACATGTAGTCATTGTTTTTAGCTGGATTTTACACCCGGCACTGGTCCCTGGGGCCGGTGTGTTGGGAAAGTCCGTCTGTGCTGGGCTTGCCGTTACCATTTGGAAAAAGGGAAATCTAAGACCAAGCTGAGGGAACCCAGGCTTGAGTCTGAAAGACGCCATGGGTTTAAATCAGCAGATGCATTACTGAGATGCCTCCCCTGGTGAGGTCCAATGCTCTCACCCTTCTCCTCTCTCAGCGGCATCTTTCTCACTCCCTGTAGAAACCAGAAGAGCTCAGGCCATGATGCTGTACGAAGCTGGCGGCAGATCCAGAACCTGAGTTCAGATCCACTCCACGGGGCGGGGGAGCCGGCAGCATCAGAGGGAGATCCTCAGCTAATGTGCATCGTGGGCCATGGGCAGGGATGCAAAATCATTCCAAGAACAAAAAGTGCTTATCAAGGACCATCCTATATCTTCCCCCCATGCCAGCCCCCTCCTTCCCGCCCTGAACAAGACATCGGCAGAGTCCCTTGCTCTAAAAGCCTGAACCGCACTAGGCATCACCACACCTGTCACCTGCTTTGGGGACTTTAAACAAGAGTGGAGTGTGAGCCTGACACTCTCCGCGCTTGTGAAACCGGGCAAGTAGAGGCTGGGGTTCCCTGGTGACAAACACACAGGGCCAGTCCCCGTGCAGGTCAGCCGGGCAGCAAGACACCTCCACAGATGTAGCTGATCTCAGCCCCCGGTGGCTATTTTATTTGCCCGGACTGTGCAAGCTTCAAGTGGAAATTTAGACAATTTCCCAGGGTTTTCTCATGTCTCAGACACAGACTTGGACAGAATCACTCCATATCACTAGACAAATAAGCTGTTAGCTTGTATTTCCTTTAATGACTTCAAGGGGCAATTTGACAGGACCAGCTAAACCCGTGGGCCGTCATCACCATCAGGAATTCTTCCCGTTCCTCTGAAATGTATCAGAGTGTTGCTCTCTGGGTGGGATTCGTATAAAATTAGCTCGATAAGCTCATCTTTATCACTCAAAATGGTTTCAGGTTAAATCTAGGAGGAGATTAATTTGTTCACAGTAGTGTTACAGATCTAATATATGAGAAGAAAGATTCCAGAAGATGCTGAGGGGAAAAGGCTTAAAATGAGTATTGAATGACTTAGTGCAGAGTCTCACCGGCATTCCTCCCCTTGCCATGCATTTACGAGAGCGAAGTAATATGCTGCTGAAGGGCTCCTGCGCGTTCAGGCGTACGTCTCAAGGTATAGGGTGATCATTTTGCCTCTCTGGGGAAATGTGATGGTGTCATGGTCCCCATTTTGTAAAGGATAAAGGCAGCCTGATTGACAAAGCGATTTCCACGTTTCCAAGAAGCAAGGAAATCCCAGTGCTGGACCGTAGCCTCCATCCCTCAGAACTGTCGTGCAGAAGCGTTTGCAACGGTGCTCACCTCTGAAACAGACATGATTGCTCGGAAATTGAGGTCACACCCGCTGAAATTGCCAGTGGATGTTCATCCTGTGAGAAGTGTCATTAAAGCAGTTAGGAGGCAGGAAAGCTGGAACGGGGTTGACACTCAGGCGGGATGCAGGACCTGACAGAGGAAGAGCTCGCTGTCTCTGACCCTCTACATTTCCCTTCCTGCAGGGGGAAAACGTGATCCTAATTGCCAGATAAAAGGCGTGTTTCGTTTGTAAATTTTGTTTTTGAAAACAAGCGCTGAATGGCGTTGATGTTGCTATTTCACTTATTTATATCACATGCATCATGCCTTTCGATTCCCCAAGAACCTTGCGAAGCAGGAAAGAAAAGTATCTTCGCTCCCATCACACAATTAACGAATCTGGGTCTCAGACATGCTAAGTGCCCGGCACAACTCCACTGTGGTGAGCAGGACCCCAGGAGGGACCCGGCCACACGAAGGCAGCATCTGTGGAGAGTCCCCTCGTGCTCCGCCAGAGGGACCACTTGCTGGGTGACTGTCCCCTGGACGACAGAGGACACTCAACGGGCAAAGGGCTGCTTGCGCCCATCTGAGCTGACCCCGGGTGGGGACACCGGAGCGTGACCGCGGCCGCCCATCCAAGTGGAGGGTGAGGGTCTGCACGGCCAGGAGATGAGGGGCGACCCGCTCCCCAGTGCACGGTGGCCCCGTCCCTCCCCCAGTCCCGCGTGCGGGGCTGAGATACACGTGGTTGAAGCACTTGCAATTGCAGGAGCCGCCTCGCTAGGTGCCCGGCTATGACGGTAATTCTCTGTGTCACCTGGACGGGGCTGAGGGACGCCCAGAGGGCTGGGGAAACGGCATGTCTGGGCCAGGTCTGTGAGGGTGTGTCTGGAAGAGATCAGCGTTCGAATCTGCGGACAGTACATAGGATCAGCTTCCCCAGTGTGGGCGGCGGGAGGAAGGTAGAACTCTCTCCCTGTCTTTTCTTGAGCTGGGATGTCCATCTTCTGACTACGTCCTCGGGCCTTAGGATTTAGGCTGAATTGCATCACCGCCTTTGCTGGTTTCTGGTTTGCAGACAGCGTATCTCAGCGTCCGTAATCACTAGAGCCGATATTCTCCTAACAAATCTCCTCTTGTATCTCGGTCATCTTTCCGTCTATATCTATCTGTCTCTACCACCTATCTAACTATCCATCCATCTATCCATCCATCCATCTTATTACTTCTGTTTTTTTGGAGAACCCAAGATGCTGGCCCTTGGTGTAAAGGTGACCACAGTGAAGAGGCCAAATGGGAAACTTTGAAACTACCCACAAGCCCTGGCCAAGATGTCAAATTAAAACCATTGTCACACCGGGGAACGGGGAGGGGAGTGGAGCTTAGGGCCCTAATTAAAGACGTAAAGTGGGGGCAGGCGCACCTCTCCTGTGGACAGTCAGACCGCACGTATGTCAGGTTTTGCAGACACCACATCTCTGTGGCCACTGCTCAGCTCTGCACCCCAGAGATGCATAAACCCCATGAGGGCTGGGCTCACACAGAGCACTGATAGAACGGATGTGGGCTCGGTGGGGTCCAGTGGGCTGTCAGGTGCGCCCGGGGGGTGCAGGGTGGTGGTCCCCGCCCCACCCCCCTTAGCTTGCTGGGGACGGCTGTATGCAGGCCAACGTCTGTGGACCAGCCCGGTGTCACCAGGCAGCACCCAGCCCGAGTGCTGTTTCCACAGCAGATTCCTGAGGCCCTGGCCAGAAGGTGTGTGGCCATCGATTTGCTGAAGGCATTCTTCCTCCTTCCAATTAGAAAAGAGCACGAAAAACAGCTGGATTCACATAGGACACACCATAATCCTTTAGAGTCCTGCCTCAGGGCTAGGCTTCGAATAACAGCTGGATTCACAGGGGACACACAGTAATCTCCATTTAGAGTCCCGCCTCAGGGCTAGGCTTCCTCGCCCCGTCCTCTCCCACATCACAGACCAGCCCTGTCCCTGGGAAACCCGACAGGAGCCACACAGGTGACTCTAAATCTTCCAGCAGCCACATTTTAAAAAGCAAAGTGTTAAATTAATTTTCATAATGTCTCTTACTTAGCCCAATACATTTAAGATATTATTTAACATGCCATCAATATAAAAATTATGAACATGGTCTTTTACAACTTTGTTTTCATACTAAATCTTGAAAAACCAGGGTGTCCTTTGTCCTCAGAGCACCCCTCAGTTTAGACCAGCCTCGTGTCAAGTGCAGGATGGACCCGGGAGGCTAGTGGCCGCCACTTGGACTCTGACGCTGTGGTCTAAGGGGGTCTGGACCAGCGGGGCAGCCCGGAGAACCCGCGACCCGCAGCACCGATGGCATCGTGCTGATCAGAGGGGACAGGATGCACACACTCTGGGGGAGGGACTGACCTCTGGGCCTCAGTTTCCTCTGACAATAATTGTGACACCTCGCCGTGGGTCATCACGGAGAGTAAATGACTTCATGTGTATCAAGTGCTGAGAACAGCGCCCGGCACATTCTAACGTTCGCAAGTTCTTTCCATCATTAACTATGAAAAACGACAGGTTGATGAAAGAAGAAATATACTAATAAACAATTTTAAAGGGAAAAAAAAGTGAGACTCAAGCACTTTCATGTAACCCGAGTCTGTCTGTTGCCCTTAACACCAGAGAATGAAGAGGTGAGGTTTGTGGGTATTTTCAAACTCAGCAACATTTACACAGCTGCACTTACTAGTTTATGATGCCTGGGCTGAGCTGTTCCCACCGACGTGGAAATACATTTCACACCAGTCAGTAAGCCCAGTATCCCCACAAAACCACCTTCCCAGCCCCACAAACCATCTTAGGGGAAGTGGCCCAAGTGGGCCTGTGAGACTCCAAACAAGCGTTACCTGGAAATAGAAGATCCCAGAGGCCCCCCCGGAACCTGGGAAAGGCCTGGAATCAATTACAGCGAGGCAGAGGGAGAGGGGACCCGCTCTGGTGTTTATACAGGGCAGCAATTCAGCAGTGCCTTTGATGAACTGCCTAAGTAAAGACCAGGCTTAACATATTCCGGATCTGAAATAGAAAGGAGCTCAGCCTGACCGGGGATAATAAACCAACACGAGCCGTATAATGGGCTGTAACAGCCTTCCGAGTTCTCGGCACAGATCTGAGAGCTGGAGTCAAGTGAAAAGGAGCTTACATTTAGCGCTCAGAGGAGCCAGCCGCTGGCAGGCACTGAGGGGCTGCAGAGCCGGCATGCTGCGGCCCAGGGCACGTGGATGGGACTCTGTGGACCGGGCTTTGCCTTGGGTTTTCCAAAGAGGGTGAATGGGGAACTGATTGAAATCTCATCGTGCGTCTCCGCCTTCACACATCACTCCCACTCCGTGCAGAGCCTTCTGGAAACTTCCACTGACACAGTCTAAAGCCCCAGAAAGTTTCTATGTAAAGAAAACGGAGCACCTCTCCCCACTTTTGCTGATTTCATATTAGTTAACCACATAAGAACTTAGTAAGCATTCCACCTACTTCGCTTCTGGGAGCACCGTGGTCCAGCAGCCAAGGCCACGGGTCTAGGGGAATCAGACGACACTGAGCTGTTGGACCCTGTTGTCCATCACGGCACCCCGTCTCTGTGCTGCCCTCAGCCCTGCACCCCGGGACCCAATGCTTGCCGTCACCCTCAGGTTTCCAGATGCGGTGACTGTGGTTCCCTCTGTGAAGCCTGGCCTGCAGAGTAAACCACTGCCTGCCTGCTAAGGTAGGTAATTAGAAATTTTGATATCAATACACATACCCCATCCATTCCCCATGAATGCCAGTGGATTTAGGGGTTAGAGGGAGAGAGAAAAGGCAAGCAAAAAATGCATGAAAAAATACAGCATGTGTAACATGAATCTATCCATATAAAATTGCATTTGTGCCCATGTGGGTGCACAGAAATTTGGGGATAAATCGATAGGGCTCTCTAACGATATAATGCTAAAAGGAAAATAAACTTGCTATACAATGTATATAGTATTTTGTTACACATTCAAGATTTTGTTAAAAATTTAAAAATGGATAAAACCCATCTACATGCCTATATCTGGAAAAACGCTGTGTATCTCCAGTTTGATGTGATGAGGTTTAGTTATGATTCATCACCGAATGCAGCCTTCAGGAATTATTAGCATAACGAGTTTTCAGAGTACAAATAAGCAAACAAAGGAGAGAAAACACAGATAATTACTAAGTTATAAACAAAGCGCTGGGATTTCCCTGGTGGTCCAGTGGTAAAGAATCCACCTTACAATGCAGGGGACACGGGTTCGATCCCTGGTCAGGGGAACTAAGATTCCACATGCAGCGGAGCAACTGAGCCCACGTGCCACAACTACTGAGCTCACGCGCCACAACTACTGAGCTCACGCGCCACAACTACTGAGCTCACGCGCCTCAACTAGAGCCCGTGTACTGCAAACTACAGAGCCCACGCGCCCTGGAGCCTGTGCGCCACAGCTAGAGAGGGAAAACCCACACGTCATAGCTAGAGAAGCCCGTGCCCCACAACATAGAGCCCGTGTAACGCAACTAAGACCCGACACAGCCAAAAATAAATAAAATAAATGAATCTTAAAAAAAAAAAAGCGCTATTTAAGGAGCACCTCTGTGCAAAGTTAGCTGCTGGTACCGGGACTCCAGATCGCACAGTCGTTGTATTCTGCAACTTTCATCCATATGTTTATCCACCCCCTTTTATTTATTCTTTTCTGTCATGAATATGCATCGGTTTCTCCTCAATCACACTCAGCTTGCTTAAGTGAGATTTACGCTCATTTTCCGAGCACCGAGCGAGGAGAACCTGCAGGAAGAATCACGCTGCATGATTCATATCATAGCATAGAATTCAGATTATAGCCGTAAAAATCACATCGCTGATTTATGCCATAATTTCAGCCAAATTTGAACAGCATCACATCTGTTATCTACAGAAATAACCATGAATTACCTCTCAAGACAATTTTTCACATTCTCAAAGGTACCACTTCTCTTCCCATTTATAGATATTTTTGCCATGAGATATTGGGGTATGCGCTGGGCAGCTAGGTTGATGGAGAAAATAATTTTTTTCCTGAATTTAATTAAATAGAAGTGGACTGAGTCCGTACTGTGTGCTTGACCCATACTGTGAGCTGCAGGAAATACATTCCGGCCCATGCGGGCTCCTCCCTCCTGCTCACCTGCCACGGTCACAACACCTGCTCTGCATCCCCTGCGCTATCACCAGTGCAGGCTGGTTGGGTTAAGTGATCTCAGGGACATTCTGAGTCCCACGAGATACCGCTCAGAGGTCACCCCGCCCAACATGAAAGCATGTGGGAAATCACAGAGAATAATAACCAGGGATATCTCTTTACTCCAGAGGATTCAGGGATCCCACCTTCACTGCATGAATCTTGACCCGCAAGGGATGGCTAAGATCTCATGCTTAGCTGTTTGTGTCCTGTTGTTTGGTAGCCCTTTGGGGGTTCACCACTAGGTGTATGTTTCTGAACGCGATGACCTCTAAACAGAGCAGAGTTCTGCAGTGAAGCTTTTCCGTGACTCTAAGTGCCTTTTATGGTCTTTTTAAAAAATATCAAGATATCAGACTGCATCTACCAAAATATACGTAATTCAAGCTTTAATCGGAGGGAGACTAATTACTCCCGCTTAGATTGTAAGGATAATGTGTGCTGCCCTTCCTTAAAATGAAAGATTTATAGATCATTTTAAAGGCATTTTAATCATTCTTCTTTTTTTAATTCAGCATATTAATTTGCGTGGACATACTGACAGCATTTAAAGTCTCCACGAACTTAGAGGGAAACACAAAACAGGCACTTCGATAATTCATTAGGCTGAACGAGGTAGCTGGGGTGACTGAACGGGATGTATGTGCCTATAACATGGAAATGCCCTTAATTATATCAGGGGTCACCAAACAAGCAGCTTGACAGTGAGACTAATTCTTATCTATTAAAAGAAAGGAGGGGGTCCGGTGAGGATTTCACCAAGTTCATTTCACGTGGGCTCTCCAGCATTCCATGACAGAGCTGCACGTGTGTTTGCTGTTTGTTTCGATTTTGCAGAAATGATACATTGAGCGCTGAGAAATGCACAAAGAAAAAGAAAACTTAAATGGCTTAGAAGGAGGAGATGAAATCAATCTTTGGAGACTCTGCAGTGACCTTGAACCGTTCTGGTGGGAGATGCTCTGCCCGGGTGAACTTCCCAGGAAGGACCGGGAGTGAAAAGAAGGGCTCCACGCTGTAGAGCAAGGGGTTGAAATGCCTCTCCTGTGCCCTCAGCCCTTCGCAAAGTGTGAGTCTTTATCTGTAAAGTGACCGTTCTTCCTCCCTGGGTTTTTTGGGTGTAAAGAAATGATTATTTGTGGACGGTCCCCCGTCTAACTACAAAGTGATGTGGGAAGAGGGGATGGAGGGGACTCCCCACTTCCCTTCCTTCCTCCCCTCCCTCTGCAGGAGAGGCTTCTGAGGGACGGAGGGGACCAGGGGGCTGTGAGCCCAGCTCGGGGGGAGGCTGACATGGCCCCTCCCCTCAGGAAGGTGCTGTTCGCATCTGCTACAGACTGACCAGTGGAGGATGCAGCTCTGACATCACCTCGCCTGAAGCAGCGCCTTGTGCCATGTCACCTAGCAGCTCTGGGCCAGTTCCCATGTGCACTTCAGCAAACAGCATCCTTCAGCCACATGGAACCAAAAGTAACCCAGCCCTTTCCCTGTGTCTTAAATTTGAGGAACCACACTTACTACTCACACCTCTGGCAGGATTAGTGTAGCCACCTTGTGCTAACAGTGTTCAATTTTTTTAATGAAAATGCCCCTTTGGCTGATGGGAAGTAATTTAAATTCAAGATGAGAGTGAGTAAATAAACACTATTGGGGGGAAATCCCTTACTAGCAAAATAAATAAACAAAAATTCTCCTTGAGGCTGTAAGACGGAGCAAGGTTACATCCAGAGAAGCCCATCTGTTTTACAGGTCGGCTTGATAAATGAAATCAGAGGTTAACAATAATGTGATCACATGTGTTCAGTCCCTCCCGAGAAGTGTTCACCACACAGAGCACGCTGCAATAAGCTAATTAATGACAATTCTTTTTATCTGTTGATGTGTCAAAATGCATAGCCATTGCCTGTTTTTAAAAATAAAACGTTGATTCTTCGACAAGAAAAGTAACAGGAAATCAGCTGCTACAGAAGGTCCTACATGAGCATCCTTGCCCAGCACACTCCACACAGCCACTTCCTCCCCAGAGGCAGACACCCCCCAGCCCTGAAAGTGCACCCCTCTCCTTAGTAAGGCTCCTTCTCATCCAGGTATCCACCCAGGGTCTGGGACCGTTCCTGTCCCCGGGGAGGGGGGGAGTGGGATGGAAAAGCCAGGGATCCTTACTCAGGGATCTCCCTGCTTGGTCACGGTCCTTGCCGTTGTGCTCCAGGCATATTAAATGGGTCATAGCTTTGTCCTTGTGTCCTGAACACACCATCATTCCATGTTTCAGCTCCTCCCATGGGCACTCCTGTGATTTCCTCATCTCCCACCCGGGAATCCTGACATCTCCTGGCCCATCTGTTCGCTATGATCCACCTGCCCGCCTGTATCTCTCAACAGCCCCGCTCCCGGGGGGCCCCTGCAGAAGCCCTGGTGGACATTTCTGATGCTGAATGCTTCCCAGGCCTCACCTGCCCACATGGCCACCTGTTATGGTTATAGAAGGTATCCTGATTTGACAGGGTCCCTTCCTCAGCACTCAGCTCTGTTCCTGCAATAGGAGGATGAACACTGAATCCCAGCTCTTTTCTTTTCTTTTTTTTTTTTTTGGCGGTACGTGGGCCTCTCACTGTTGTGGTCTCTCTCGTTGCGGAGCACAGGCTCCAGACGCGCAGGCTCAGCGGCCATGGCTCACGGGCCCAGCCGCTCCGCGGCATGTGGGATCCTCCCAGACCAGGGCACGAACCCGTGTCCCCTGCATCGGCAGGCGGACTGTCAACCACTGCGCCACCAGGGAAGCCCTCCCAGCTCTTTTCACTTGGCCCAGTGCTCGCAGGTAATTCATTCCTTCACGCCTGGCAAGATCACAAACTATACTACAGACGTATTTCAGGAAGTCCATTTTTTGCATGTTTTGACATATCCTCTCATAAAATTTGCAAGGTTGGCAGGGGAGTAGAAAAGGAGATCCACGTATCACATCACTAAATATAGTAAAGTGAAAGTCAAGCTACCTAGCAGTGAAGTAGAAAGCTTTGGGGCCGCTCCCCTTTACGGATACACTTTCATGAAATCCAGGAAGGGCTGGTTCTACCTGACAACTTGTTACGGAGTCCAAGCTCACTCTGCTCGCTGCACGACAAGCCCATAAATCGGGAGACGGGGCGTTGAGGCAAGGAATACAGCTTTATTTGGAAAGCCAGCAGACTAGTGTCTCTGAAAAAACCATCTTTTCGGGCCCTGGATGCCAGTTTCTTTTACAGAACAGAGAAGGGGAGGAGGTGAGGAAGTAAAGTAAAAAGGCCACTTATCTTGCAAAACATCTCTGGTGGCCAGCATCAGGGAGGGGATGTGTTAATTTCTTCCTCTCTGCAGCCATTCACAGGTGGGCAGGGTCAGATCGTCTCCTGGTGAGCTGAACAAAGGCACTTTAGTTTAACATTCTGGCAGAGGGGCAGGGTTCCCTGAGGCAGGCCATTATGTATGATTATAATAACAAAAGCAAAGATTAAAGTCAAAGAAACAGATCCAAGATGGAGTCAAAATTGTCTCTCCCCTGTTACAAACTGTTTGTCTTCTCAGAGCTCCACCTGGATGGGGGGCGGGCTGCAAGGACCTACCCCACACCCTGGGCTTCTCACCCCAGGGTACTCCCACGATGCAAGTGGCATATCTCACACACACACACACACACACACACACACACACACACACACACACACACACACACACACACACACACACACAGGCTCTGTCCACCTGCAAATGGGTGCCTCTTGGCTGCAAACTGATGAAGAGATGTGTTCCTCAGTCAAGGGACCTGGGGAAGGAGCCCAAGAACCCCTAGAATCAAGGCCAATCTCCAGGGCATCTAAGGCCCCATGGGCACATCCCCTGGACCCCACAGTCAGAACACAGCCTGAGAGGGTCACATCAGGGGTCAGGGTGGCTCCTGTCTGGACCAAGGACGGAACCGCTCTCAGAGACCCAGAGTTCACCATCAAGAGAGGTGCTAGGACCACTGCCAGTGTCTCTTGCCTCCATCCTCCTACAGAGAGGGGCACCCTGGACCACCTCCCACCTCTGCGTCACCCAGCGGTAACTTCCATCTGAAGGACGGTCCATGTAACCATCGGGCCTGAGGAGGGAAGCTGCTGTATTCAGAGGGCGCAAGGCGGGGGCAGGATGACCGTGTGCTCAGTGTTCGTCCTGTCCTTGGTCCCAGGGGGAACATCTGAGCTGGAAAGAACAGAAGGACCCCCCGAAACACTGCAACCACGGGAACCTGGAGTGGGGGAGCACCCTGGGGAGGCTGGCAGGGAGGGGGCACCCCTCCTGCAGGTGGCTCAGGGGGGCTCGGCTCAGGGACACCGGCTTTTCCAGGTCGGCAGCACTGGTCCTTGGACGGTAAACTCCACCACCGAGCGCACCTAGGAAATAAGGACTGCGGACTGGCCTGATCTCAGGGTCCCCTCCCCACCAGGGTGGAGGTCAGAACGGCTTCCTAGACCCTGGACGGCATGAGCTGGCAGGTATCGGAACAATTCGGGGCTGGGAGAAGTCCTGAGTGGGCTGGGCTGGGTGCACGCGGGATAATATACTCACATATTCATACAGCACCGGCTTGTAAACCCTTGGGGAAGCAGCCGTTCCTGCACAGATACACACTTTTCATTCTTTGGGTGTGTTTCATCAAAGGCCTCAAAGTCAGATAAATTACACCTGACCTTGGGAATGTATGCCCTGCGAGTGGGTCTCGCGGAGCTGCACGCTTTTTGGAAGCTTGGGGGTTTTTCCTTTTCTTTTCTTTTCTGATACTTGACCTCTCACACAGAGGGCAGGCACCCTCTCACTCAGTGCCCGGTAGCATCACCAGCTGTGAAGCCCGGGGGAGAACCCTCCAGGACCACTTCCCAGCCACCTGCCTGTCACCTGCGATTTTGCACGGAAGCCCCTGGTGGACGACTTACTCAGGCTGAGTGCCAGGCCTCCTGATGCCACCTGAAAAGATGCTTTTCAAGAACCAAGAAGAAATGAACGCATGTTTATAAACAGATAAAAAGAACTGCTTGGCGCACCAAGGGAGCTGGGAAAACCGGAGCTTTCACTGTTGTTTTATGTTTCTGTTGCCATTTCACTCAGGACATACTTTTGGGCCCTTAGAACATGTTTCAAGGGAATCACAGCCTGATGGTTTTATTATTTTTTAATTTAATTAAACATATATTCAAACTGTTAAGATCGAAGCTATTTTCCCTTTTGTTACCTTTCCCAGTACATCAAAGAACTCGGCACCCAGAGAATCACTTCAGTGTTTTCTCAAGTCTTGATCAGGTTTCCTATTGTCTTTGGACACTACTGAGCTCAGAGATAAATTATTTCCATATTCAATCATCGGGTAAGTTCTCACCTCCGCATGAATTTCTGTGTGTTGATTTTTTAATCTTAATACTCCCTTTTAATTTTCTCTTTGACCTAACTTCCCCTCACTTTGTGTCACTGTACTGTACATATTGAGAATAATTTGTAAACACTTTTGAAATGAGGGGCAGGATAGGTTGACTGACCAGATGAATGGATGAATAGATAGAAGGTAGATAAATAGGGTAGATGGATACAGAGGTGATAGATACCTAGATAGATGATAGATAAGTACATACATACATAGATGATAGATAGATAGGATAAGTTAAGATGTTATTAATCCTCTACACCCATGTGGAAGAACAGAAATAAAATTCTTAGCACTGATGACGTGGTTTGAGAGGTAAGGAAAGGAGCACAAGAGAGGAAACTGGAATAAAAATGAGCAATTTTTATTAAAATTGGTAAAAAAGGTATTTTCCTTTTACCACTTTCCAGTATTTTTTTTTACAATGAGCACTTATTACTTTCAATAGTTTAAAAATGCAGAACATTAGACATATACATACTCTATAAAAATAAATGCTACATAGATAAAATATTAGAAATATAAAACAAATATAGGGTTGAAATGTAATATATCTTTAAATTCTACATGTAAAATGCCACAAAGGCTGCACCAATTTACATCCCCACCAACAGTGCACAAGTGTTCCCTTTTCTCCACACCCTCACCAACACTTGTTGATAATCTAATTTCTGATCTATTCTAAATTACCTCAGAAGATACCTTCACTATATGCTCACTCATTTTATGTATATATATATTTCCCGCCCCCCCCCCCACTTTGGCCATGCCACCAGGTATGTGGGATCTTAGTTCCCTGACCAGGGTTCAAACCTGTGCCCCTTGCAGTGGAAGCGTGGAGTCCTAACCACTGGACCACCTGGGAAGTTGCTACTCACTTTATATTTGGAAGATAGAAGCACAAATGGATTATCTAAGATTGGAGACAGAGCAAAGAGAGACCTACACTGATGTTTAATTCACTCTCCACAAGAGTTGAGAGACATGTATTTTCCAGCGAATTTATAGCAGAATATTAACAGTGTAATCAGGAACTGTTTTTATTAAATGATTTTATTTGTGTTTGCTTAGTAGATAAGATTTATTGTAAATTAAATAAGGTCCATGAGATTTTTTTAATTAAATATATTAATCATTTAGAAATAGACATGTTTATGTATTTGGTGGGTACTTTTCTTTTTAAATAATGAAAAAGAATGAAATCCAGAGGAAAATTTTGATCCACACAACAAAACATTGAACCTAAAAATGGTATACACTCACATATATACACACACATACACACACATACACACACATATACACACACATATACATATACACACACAAACACACACTTCTCATTTGCTTCTTATTTTTTCCTAATTTCTCCACTTTCCCCTACTTTGACACAAATTTCATGGATAAAATTTATTTTTAAATATTATTTTAATAATATTAATGATACTAAATGCTATTTTAAAGAAATTTTTTTTTACAGCACCTAAACAACCTGTCAACACCATACTTTAAGGAACAGGAATTACACTGGATTGCAAAGGGCAACACAGGAGAAAGAGGCATTTGACTTTTAAAGGATGATTTTCCTGGAGTTCTGAGGCCAGAGGCCACGTCCAGACATGCTGGCTGAGATGACCTTGAACTTGGGAGTATTTATAGCCTGTTGAGTTACATAAGCCACACAAGCGTACACTTCATCAGGCAAGAGCGCTGACGGGCGCATTCCTTCAGGAGAACAAGCAGGACAGCTGGTGTGTGTGGATCGTCTGTTGCTTAAGTTCCTGCTAAAACTGTCAGCCACACCCTCACCCTCTCCCCCGCCGCCGGCAGAAAGTTGGCACAAATTGTTCCATAGACAGCAGTCTCTTCATTATCCTTTAGATTCATCCTTTAGAGCAGCCCAGGACGGTGGCTGCTCTAAAAATAAAGCTTTTCCCCTCCTCGTTCTGAAATATGCAATGACAACACTGGATAAAAATGGCTAACGTTTTCAAAAAGACAGAAATCATGCTCCCTTTCAAAAGGATGGATGTCTGCTCCATCCTTTTTCCATGTCTGACTTGGAAAACTGGATTAAGAAGATGTCAGCTCACTGCTAAGTCTCAATTTCTTAGAAATGCAGGTAGTAGAGCGCAGGGAGAGGAAGTTAAATCACTGTTAAATCTGAAGTTGACAAAGTTTGAATATTCGCACATGGTGACGTCTCTGTGAACCAAAGACTGAGGGGAGAAGCCATCAGTTTCAAGATCACGAGGCCTCCTATCTGCTCTGTTCACAGGGCAAGTTGTTTTTCAATCTCATAATAACCCTGCAAAGAGTCACTGTCTCGATTTTACAAATGGAGAGAGGACTCCAGAGAGAACAGAGGTGATTTTCTTCAAGACCCTGGCACCTCGATGAGGCAACGATGGTCATTTTTATTATCAACACATATTGTGATGAAAACAAACAAGGGATTAGTGATTCCCACTGAACTCTCAACATCTGGCACTTGAAACAGTAAACAGCAGATGAGAGCAGCAATTAGTCAACTGGGATCACGTTCCCTCCACCAGCCAGCAAGATGTTGACAAGGTGAAGACAGACCACAGTGTTTTAGAAGGTTCTAGAAACAGTCCACCCCAACTGGAGACAAATAGCTCCTGCACACCGAGTAGAACAATTGAGGAGAGCCACCTCCTTACAGCATCACTACATAACCTTTCCTACCATCCCCCAAAGATGAGATACAGGAGAGTTCGATGGTCAGGGACCCCTTCCAAAGGGCGTCAGCACATTGCTTTACGTTAAAAAGGAAATAAATAAAAGAAGAGCATTTCCTGAATTTTCAACCTGTGCCAAAATTTCTCCTTTTTCAGCTACACTTGCCACCTCTCCGGTGTTCCATCCACCCCCTACCCGACAAACCTCTCGTCGCTCAGGGGCTGCGTCCCTCGTAGACGCCCGAGGAGGCTCCCTGCCACCTGCACCTACGCTCCTAGGGCACTGATTTTGCAGCCGGCTTTGCACACCTTACCTGCCTCGCCCGCTGGATAGAAAGGCTCTGCTGTCCTGAATAAATGACAAAGAACTTCAAACCACAACAAAGGACCACGGATAAGGTAGAATGCACCATAGCACTGATGATCTAAAAGCTACAGCCCACCGTAGGACACAGGTTAGCCTGGGCTGGAGGAAGGCTAGAGGCTGTGAGCCCAGGAGGTGAAGGTGAAGTGGCCTCTATTCTCCCTGCTCCCTGAGTACCACTGGGAGGAGAGGCAGCGGGAAGGGATGGGAGACCCAGGGTCCAGGGAGCTTGGCAAGTGTCTCGTTCCTGCAACTTGCGATGTGGCCAGCAGCCTGTGAGCTCAGGAGGTCCCCTTTCCCTGGACTGGGGGGGCTGGCAGTGGGCACTGCACTGGACTTGTTCTACAACATTCTGTACACACCCCTGGGGAAACCCGTGCACTCTGAGGAAGTAGGACCTCCAGGGGTGTCAGCCAGTTTGGGCACAAGTACCCACAAGACCTTGAAGCCGCTGTGTTTGTGGACATACACACTGGACATTCCTCGGCTTGCGACCAGCGTCGTCAGTGGCCATGTGTGGTGGACATGCTGACCTCTGTGTTCAGCCTGTATTTTATGGTTTGAGTTTATGTTTCTCTTCAGAAAAGTGTCTCCCCTGTTGGTACCTGCTTGCCCAAGTTAGCCTTTGCTAATTGGGTCTCCACCATTTAATGTTAAAGAAAGAGGATACATCGGCTTGTTAGAAAGAAGATTATAAACAGGAGAGAGATAATTATAAGGTATCCATTGTTAGCTGACAAGGTTAATTGTTCCTAATGGTTTTTCATCGAGTTTTAATTACACACAATCTGAAGGTGGTCTGCCTGGTGGTGGGTGAAGTAACCACAGGGAAAGATTCTGCAAGCCCCTTAAAATCAGGAACAGAAAACTTCAAGAAGCCAAATTTACATGGCAAAGCCACACATCAGATGTTTGAAAGGAGAGGTGGTGGGTCCAGGAAGAGGGAGCCTGCCTGGGGCCACCTGGAGGCCTGTGGCTGCAGGACAGGGCTGGGTCCTGGGGAGACAGACTGGGAAATCCCTCAGGACACTCCCAAGGCGTATCATCCTGCATCTTCCAGCTTGAGGGCACATTCCCAGGGGCCAAGGTACCACATAGTCTCACAGTTTTTCAGTGAGTTGTAGATTCAGCAAACAAAACCTTTTTTTATTTACTCACTGTTCTCAAAGAGTTTGCAAGTGTTTATTAAATTGAAATCTCACAAACTTGAACAGGTGAGCAGTTCCAGGGAACTGGAAATTAAACTGTTGAAATTGACAGGTAACGAAGCTCCTGCCTGAGTATTCTTCTCATTGGAGATACGGAGCGTGTCAAGGGGAGATGACGAGCTAGCTGAGACTCAAAGCTCTGTGCTGGGCTAGTGAGGGTTTCCTGTCTCTGAATAGATGTGGTGTATTTCATGTCCTCCTTCATCCTTCTGCCTCTGAGAGGACGTCTTCATCGTGCTTCCACAGTCCTGCTTGTGGACCTGCTGGTTCGTAAATCAGAGAAATTGAGTGTGAGTCCATCCCCTTCCCTGGGCAGCCTCCATTTCACATGATTCTTCAAGTTACCATCAGGTTCCTGGTTCCCACACGGTGCTGGACCACCACTTGGGAGCACCCATCTCTCCGTCCCACAGGTGAGGTCTCCAAGGTCCCCAGCACATAGCTCACGTGCTGTCTGCATTGGACTCAAGACCTCAGACCCCAAAGTCTCTGCACTGCGTCCCTGCCTTCACGGAGGACGGAACCTCAACAACGAAAGCACGAACGTGGGAAATGCTCACTTACGCCATCTCACTCAAACACTTTGGGGCCGCTTTCCTGTTTTGATGTGAAGAACATCGTCTTTCGAAAGAAGAAAAAGAAGATAAAACTTATTTTATCCTTTGTTTCTCCGTGAGTGGCACCTCCGCTGACGATGATAAAATCCTTAAGTGATCAAGTTTTCTCATTTAGTCAAAAAACCATATCTAAACAAGGGGCAATACGTAGGTTATGGTATTTGGTTGAAGTAATCAGAGGAAATACCGCAAAGGCTGTATTTTTCCGTCCATGGAATGGGGAGATTCTAAGCGGCTTTCTTGTGCCTGTAGATATGGCGTTTTGTTGCTGGTGGTGGTTGTATTTTGCTTTCTTTCTGTTAACCCAGGCGATTCAACCCCGGCAAAGGCACCTGCAGCACCCGCCTTGGGCCCAAGACCCTGCTCATCACCTTCACATGATTTTACTATAAGAAAAGGCGAGATTCATCTGCTCTTTTTTCCCTTGGTGGACAAAAAAAAAAAAGGTAAGGTTTTATCTTCAACTTAGTTACAGCAGGGAACAGCATTACCTCACCTGTTTCTTTTCCCCTGGTAAAAACTACAAGAAAACGAACCTTTTTCTTCTTTAACCCTTAGGGCAAATCTGTGTCCAGGTTAGTAATAGCTGTCTGGGGGAGATTCCCTTCCTACAATCGAAAAGGGAAACGTGATTCACTATTTCTCTTATGCGACAAATCGATGTTAAGAATAACATACCAGGGAACATATTTTATTTACATTAGTTTAAGAAATCTGTCCCAGATCAGCTCAAATGCCTGCAACGATCCATTTCCATGAGGCAGCGGCAGGCAGTTTTGCTCCGAGTGCAGGGGTCTGACTTCACAGCCCTCATACACCTGCCGCCCATGAGTGACTGTTTATAATCAAGAGCCCAAGGCCAGAGAAGGGGTCACTGACCCTCATCTAGCTAAGAAGTGGGGTCCAGACTAAAGCGGATACCTGCCCTCATTCCCTGAGAACGGCTGTTTTCGGTAGGTTCCACCTCCTTGATTTATTTATTGTTTTGTGGTCTGTACACGATTCATATCTTTTAAGCCAAGTTAAGAGGGAATTTCCGCTGCAAATAAACACAAGCTGAATTGAGGGTGATGGAGAATCGGGCTAAGGGGACCAGGGACCCCGCCCGCCCCTCCCAGCCCAGCAAGGACCAGCCAGCGGCTGCTTGCGTTTCTGGAAACCTGTCCAGAGAATGCGTGTCGTGTGTCTGTAGCTGAAACGTGAGGCAGAATAGCAAAGAACAGCAAAGAGGTCTGTCTCCTGAGGCTCCAGAGTAAGTGGTAAACTCACAAGTTAAAGACGCCTTGTGAGTCTGAGTTGAGAGCAGATGGTACATCGATTGAGCAGCAGAGACACAAGGATGCTCAATGCTGATAGCAGAACAACTAATTAATCCCGGAGGACGATGCTCTCCAGCTCCCCCAGGGAGTACAATTTAGCTCCAAGCTGCCGTTTTCCATTACTCCGCAGTAACACTGAGAAACATTAAGGTACATTTTCTATTTGTTACACCAGACGTTATACAAGCCATTTTCTCAATGTTGCGATACGTGTTAAGATTGCGTCTTGTTCATGTAACCACACTGGTCTCGTAGAAGCTTTGGACCAGCAGACCTGGTTGATCTGTCAGACTGTTTATCATTTGATTTTTATTTCTTGTCCTCACAAACTATAACGACTTCATCAAACTTAAAAAATATTTATTCCTTCAAAGAAGAGTCCCAATTTAACCATTATTACCAAAAAATTGTGTAAAAAAATAAACAACAAAATTGAGGTAAATGGAAAAGAGGGCAGAGGAAAAATAAATGCTATCAAGAGAAGAGTTCCTATTCAGCCTGTCTGTCTTAAAGATCATGTGAACTTGATCTGGGTGGAAAGGTCAACACTGAGGTTCTAACACCTAATTCTTCTTCTTTTTCCAGGTACAACTGACGAAAAGTATACATATGAAAGATGTACAACGTGATGATTTGATACTGCATATGCAGGATGAAATAATCACTACAGTCAAGCTAATTAACACACCCATCCCCCATGCAGTTACCTCTTTTTTCCTTTCTTTCTTTGTAATTCTTGAGGTTTAAATGGTTGCTTATGTATAAAGAAATCAATGTCTGTGTTACCACACTGATAGGCCTCAAGGGAACCCTTAGCTGCAATTTTGGGGAAAAAAACCCATTTTCTTGACTAGATTCAATTGAGACCACATCATTGTAAAAATGATGCTGATGGGTTGAACACAGAAATAAAAGTCAATTCTCAAAAAATTATTTGTAACAGTGTATAGAAGGAAGTGGGAGTGAAACCTCAGGAAAATAGATCAGAAAACGTAATAAGCCACAGATCCGGAAAGAACGGTGTCCGCCACACCACCAGCTGGGAGCCAATAGGGAGGCTTCTGTGACCCGGAGTGAAGTAATGGGCACAGATAGAATCGACATGAATTCTAAGATTCTGGAAGGGCTGGGGTGGCCCTCTAACTGGGGATCTTTTCAGGTGGGAATTCCAGCAACATTATGCAGATGCCCCTGCGAGGAAGTATGACCCAGCCAAAGCCGTTCAGGTGAGGGGCCAAAAGAGTGGGCTTGCGGGAGGGGTCCCTGTGGGGCTTACATCTTCCAGACTGAGAAAAGCACGGAGGCTCTGACAGGTTCCCAGCAGCTATGGGCCCAGATAGAATTGAATAAGAAGAAGAATGTGGGATGAAACAGAATATTCAGGAAAGGGAACACAAACAGTATTAGAGGGACGAGAATATGTGCTTCCTTCCGGGGATCAAGAATCCATTAACATGGGAAATAAGGTACACGACCAGCGCTGTACCATCAGATTCAACACGCCTCATAGAAAATATGAGCAAACACTGGTTCCAGGAAGAGGTGATGGTATAAAGTGGCTTCCACCTCTTAGAAGAATCGAAAAACGGCTCCATGGACAAGGCATGATGTGAGGGCTCCTCTGATAAATGGGAGAAGGGAGAAATAGAGGAGAGGGGCATTTGGGAGACAGAGCGGCTGGAGGGAGCTCCAGCAGAGAAGAGGGTTAGGACCGACGAAGGGCAGACGCTCTTCTCCAGAACAGAGGTGGAGTGTCAGGGCAGCCCTGGCAGACGGGCAGGGCTCCTTTAGACCACGTGTGTGCAGAACGACACAGTGTGTTATATCAAATGAAAGGCAGGCTGAGGATCTGCAGGCAACAGGGAGTCATGCAAAGAGGTTTGAACAGATGCTTTCTTTTTTTTGTTTGGTATGATTCCATTTTTTTAAATTGAAGTCTAGTTGACGTACACCAGTATGTAAATTACAGGTGTAGAGCATAGTGATTCACAATTTTTAAAGATTATACTCCATGTATAGTTATAAAATATTTGCTATACTCCCTGTGCTGTACAGTATAACTGTGTAGCTTATTTTATACATAGTAGTTTGGACCTCTTACTTCCCTTCCCCTGTCGTGCCCCTCCCCCTTCCCTCCGCCTCCCCCCCCCACTGGTAACCACTAGTTTGTTCTCTACATCTGTGAATCTGTTTCCTTTTTGTTATAGTCACTAGTTTGTTGCATTTTTTTTAGATTCCACATATAAGTGAGATCAGACAGTATTTGTCTTTCTCTGTCTGGCTTATTTAACGTGGCATAATGCCCTCCAGGCCCATCAACGTTGCTGCAAATGGCAACATTTCCTTCTTGTTTACGGCCGAGTAGAACAGAAACTTTCTTTATCGATGCTTTGCTTCCAGTGATTAATTGTGCAACAGACGGTTTTGGGAGGAGTCAGGAGGATGAGGGCCCAGGGAGGAAGCCAGGGAGAGTTTAATCAAGTCTAAGATGGACGGACGGCCACAAACGCTGCGACCCACATGAAGGAATCTGCATGTGTGAAAGCCCATGTCCCCTGCGTTACCCTTTAAGGCTGGGACTTAATTAAAACACATCTTCACCTGCCATCTTTATACTCACACTCCCTAAGAGTGCCCTTCCGAGAAACATGGCAGACAAGGGTAATGCAGAAAAACTCCTCCTACAAATACCCAGAAGTGCTGTTACTACAATTTTTTTTAATATGTAAAGGACTGTGAAGCCCCTGGTGGCAGGAGCAGAGGGCCTGGAAACGTGGCCTAGGCCGGGGTCCCCAGGCCTCGGACGGCGGCTAAGACGCACTGCCAGCTGAACACGGCAACTTCAGGCCTAAGAAGTGAATTCCTGCTGGAAAAATGCAACGTTCGCCGCCTCCATTGCTTCCTGCAAAGCTGTAATGAGCAGCGATCACATGAACTGACCGCTGCGCGGTGGGGCGCGCGGGGCTGGGTGGTCCCAGCGCTCTCGGGGTGAGGGGCGGATGAGCGGGTGACGAGCGAGCACATGGCTGGAGCCCGACAGATCATTTTCTCAGAAGACCGTAAGGCAGGTAGCAGTGGCGTAGGGGTGGGAAATACTTAAGCATCCCTTTACTTAGGTAGCCTAGGTGATAAACAGGAGCACTGGCTTTTTCTTTTTCTTCTTTTAATCTTTAGAAGGGAAAACAAGGAGACTTATTGCCCAGGCGTTTTCTTCCATTGGTCAAAAGAACTGGGGCATCTAAAAAAGTCACTCTAGCCACCAGATGACAGCCTTGAGCGGGGTCTTGAAGGGGTGGGGGCCCCAAGGCCCCGGCCACCAGGTATAGCAAGCACCACGCCCACCCACCGGCTGGAGCAAGTGCCGCCCACTTGTAGGAAAGGCCCCGCCCACCTTCTGGGGAGGCCCCACCCACCGGCTGGAGCAGGCTCCTCCACAGCAGCCCTTCCTTTCCCAGCATGGGCCGCCCTGGGCCTCCCACCTCCGTTCACCCAGAGCGCTGAGCTGTCTGGGGCCTGAATGCTCAGAAGGTTTGTCCCTGGATTCCAGGTCCCTTCTAGCCCCTTTGCTGTCCCCAGGGTCCTGACTCCCTGCCTGGTTAATGAACGCCCTGCTGAACTTAAGGCGTCCTCCATCCCTTCAGAGCCGTCTTCCTGCAGGTGGCAGGTGGTCTCAAAGGCGACCTGCTTCTCTGTTTCTCACCTGGTGGTCTCCGGGGGTCAGCCATCCTTTACCACGTTGTGATCTGGTTCTTTAAACGCTCTCCGTGGTTCAACTAGGACATGGGAACAAAGCCAAAAGCATGGACATCCTGGGCGAAGGAGCCGTCCCTGAAACCAGAGAACCTGCTGGAGCCCAGATTCCACCACGCCTCCGGCAGCACTGCAGGTGCGTTCGCCCAGCCCACCTGCGCCTGCACTGCATCCTCCCTCCGCGCGCCCACTGGCTGGCAGCTGAGGTCTTGAACTGACTCCTCGTCAAAATGACAGACAGAGAAGCTGCTGTCCTAAAATTCAGATCTGAGAAGTACTTTAGGCAACTTTTGAACTGCCTGAAAAATCCCAAGAACCTGTTGAAAAGAAGTCTTCTGGAAAGTCCCGCATACGAGACGAAAGCTGAGCGTCATGATGGCGGGGCCCAAAGTGTGCTGGAGCTGGTAATGCAGTGACACCCCTGTGGTACGTGGATGGAGCTCAGCTGGAGAACTGCTGGTCCCACGTTTACAGATTAGGAAACTGAGGCACAGAAAGATAAAGAAGATTTGCCCAAGGTTGCTGTGCAGCTGGGTTCCGACAGAGCCAGGACTAAATCCTGAGCTCTCCCTGCGACGCTGTGTTCACCGCTTTTCTACGGCAATGTATTAAAAGCAACGAAAGAAACGACGTTTGCATTACCGGAGAAGCGGAGGAACATCTTTAATAAAATAAAAGCAGATACATTAGTGTGGCTGGGGAGTGAGAGCTGGAGTGGGGAGCGGAGTGATGAACAGGAAGCAGAGGAGCAGACGTGGTGTGGCCTTGGCGTCATAAAGCTGCATGGAGTGGGGATTGTTTATCTTCATTTTCGTTTTTAATATACCCCTTTAATGTACCTCTTTTATATGCCCCCTTTGTTTAAAAAATACCATCATAATTCTATGCGAAAATGCGGTTTAAATGGATTTTCAACTATCTTAAGCCAGAAAAAAAAAGAGAGAGAGATTGTTATGTGTAATCTTTTGTTCCATTTCTTATTTAACTATATGTCCAAGGGGCAATAAAAATTAAAAGGGATCCCCCAAACTAACCATGTTTGTTCACTATGAGACAAAATAGGGATTGCTAATGCCCCCTGGCAGCTTCCTCTCCCCAACATGCACTGTGAAAAAGTCCTTTAAAAAATCGAGAAGCAGGGCAACCACTGAGAAAGTACTCAAGGACAAACAAGGGCACCTGGGAGATCACAGCTCCCCTAAGATCCAGAAACTCCTCTGGTTCAGATCCCACCCCCTCACCCGATAGCTCCGCAGCACCATTTGCTTCCCATCATCTTGGGAAAAATTCCAGTGCTGTAATTTACTGCTTTGAAAAATGAGGGCGCCTGCTGCGTCTGACGTGCCTCTTTGAAACATGGAATATTTAAAATTCATACCCCAAACTTAATGTATAGATAGATCACATCTTTTTATGACTTCACTGATGTAATGAGAGCCTTGTAATATCTCGCAAGGTATGTTTTATTCCTTCTAATGTGTATCACGTGAAGATTAAGAGGCTGTATTACTGCCTTCACAATGACCTGCTATTTCCTGGACACAGTAGTTGGCCAGACCTGTCCTTGTCACTGATATAAGCATAATGCCTTTAATAATTTTCCATTCACTAAGCGATGTGTTTGCATCAAAAAGATGGATCTGGTTTGCCCGTGCAGGCAGGCGTTCGGTACCTGTTCTCCGAGTGCCATCTAGAGGTTTCAGGGCCCCGAGCACAGGAACGGGCTGGGAGAGCTTTCTCCACGTTCATTAATTTAGCACTGAGAGCTTGTTCCCGAGGCTGAGAACTAGTATCTCTAAGGGCTGGGTTGTCTCATCACTTCACTCCAAGCGGGAACTGTGGGAACGCAGCCGACAGAGTGCCGGCAGAAAGGGGCTGAACCTGGGTCTGGGGCAGATTCGCACTGAGGACCAAGAAACCTTTTGAAGCCGCCAGTACTCATCTGAGCTTAAAACCCAGCGCCGCGGAGAAGCGGGCCTTGGAAAGGCTGTTATATTGAGTTCTTTTTCCAGCAGACAAGATGCACATCAAAGGTGATGCGAGGAAAGCGAAGGCTTTTATGAAAACCCTGCCGGTAGTGCATCCTTTCAGCCCACCTGCCTTCTGAGTGACCGGCCACCATCCTGTCCCCCTGCCCGCGGGCGGCCGTGCTGCGTCTCTGAGCTGCGGCCCGAGGGGTCACAGGTCACGAGAGCTCCCGTGCCATCGGCTGCCACTGCCCGGAGGGACCACGGTCGCCAGGCTGGTGTGTGAGGCTGATCCTGCCGTGTGCTTGCGTGTGATGTGGCACCATGTGGAGAGAAGTGTGAGGCCAGGCGTGGTGCACTGCTTCACACCAGAGCCGCAGTGTGGCCTGCGAACGTCCGTGATGGAGAGGTAAGCGTGACCCTATGTCGCTATGGAACTATTGCCACTAATTACCCACAATCCCCTCTTCTACTGCTGAGGCAGCAAAACCACAATTTTGAAGGAAAGGAGGACAAGTCCAGCATCCCCAACCATCCCCAAGGCCTTAGTTTGAAATGAATGCTTAGAGAGCGTGGGGACAGAGAGGCAAACACCCTCCTGCAGCTCCACGCAAGCAGCCGTGAGGGCGGGGACGGGCCCCGACTCGTGGGAAACTTCCCTGAAGAGAAATGGTGAAGAGCGGCCTCAAATTTGACATAAAATCACAGAAAAGATGGTTCAGAAAAAGCAACGAAGTGTGGATGAGGAAAAAGAGGAAAAAAAGCCAAGAGGAAAGTAATCTGGGTTAAATACTAAATGTTACTATTAAAGAGTCATACAGTGATGGTCGTAATGAGAACAAGCACGTTCGCAGCACTTGCTGTGCACCGGGCACCGGCCCCAGCGCCTTCTCTGTGCTCGTCACGTGACCACCAAGCTTCATCCGGAGCCTGGGGGTCAGGTCCACCACTGTCCCCGCTTTACAGCGGACGGAGGAGGACCTGAGTCGGTGACTGTGCCCGGCGCCCAGAGCGAGGGTGGCAGAGGCAGTGTCCTCAGAGCTCAGGTGTCTGGGCCCTCTGGCCCCTCGGTGCAGAGGCGCTGGGAGCTTAAACAGGGACATGGTGGGGGGATGGGGAAGGGAGGGCGGAAGAGTTGTGGCGGGGGGTGGGGGGTGGGGAAGAGGGATCCTTATCTCTAAAGAATAAACTAACCGGCGGCAAATCTGACCTGAACTCCCCGGGCTGTGGTTGCCACTGGGAGCCTCCTGGAGTGACGCTCTGGCGTCCATAGAGACTGGGAGACGGGACCCTGTCCTCCTGATGGTCGCATCGCAGAGGGGCTCCAGGGCCCCGGGCTGTGAAACCGGCAGAGGGGAAGGCTTCCCTGCATCTCTGAGGGAGTCACAGGTTCGAGTCGAGTCGGGGGGGAAGCCTGCCTAAGGTCACCAAACAGAGGGCAGCCGTAGGGCCGTCTGGGTCAGAGTCTGGAAATTTCCAGACGGTTTAAAGAGAAGACGCTTTGGAACTGGTGGGCCGTCGGCTGGCCACGGTGGACAGGATCAGTCCAGCGGTGAGACCACAAAGTGGTTTCATGAAATTAATGTGACTTCTGCCATCTTCCTACTGGTTTCTCATAACTGTCCAACAATCACATAATAACCAGTAAGTCAATTAAAAAATAACCAAAACACAGAACACAAAGTGGGACCTTCCTCTCTTGACGCCGCCTGACCATCTGCTGAGGACCTCCTTTCCCAACATCCAGCTTGGAAAGGTGAGCTGAGCTCAGGCCCCGCCAGGCCTAGACTCCCCCATTCCTGGAGAAAATAAGGAGAACCGCGCCAGTCTGACCTCCATAGACAGCCCCCCCTACCGCTCCCCCCTGAGAATGCGAAGGCACCCCAACTTCCCAGTGTCCTTGATCACATTCCTAATGCAGCTCTCACCCTTGCTGGAAGCCCACCTTAACAGAACCCCAACTTCTCTCAAGCACTAGCCCAGAACCCCAAACATGAGAAACAACTTTCTGTGAAGTAGAAACAAAGCCTTCGCTCTCCAGTTACCGACATCCCCCCCCGTCCTCGTCGATAGACACACAAACGGACCTTCATTTAGTTAAAAAATTGTTTGAATCCATTTTTTAAAAAACACTTTCATAAGTATCCAACCACTAATGAGACACTCTCAGATACGTCACAAATAATGCGTCTGTTCATTTGTTTCATGCCATTGTTAATGCGAGTGTACTTTTTATGAAATTTCTCAATCTATTTATGGTTTTTAATTTTCTAAGTCATTAACGTTCACATGTGGATTCTCACGGCACTTCTGGGTGAAAACGTTTCATGGAAAAAAAAACCCACACGTTTTACTGAAAGCAGCACACTTGTCACGGGCTGAATGAGGCAGACATATGAAATACAAGCCCTAGTAATGGCATCATTCACTCTCCACCATAGAGGTAACTATCCAGGGGCCTCCTTTTCTGAAAACGGAAATGCAGGTGGGATCAGCATAAGGAATGGGCTTCCTTTTCATGTTTATTGACTAAAGAAAGTGGCAGATTCTTTTAGGAAGGGCGCTGGTGTCCAGGATTCACCTGACAGAAGGTGAGGGGGACTGAATCCTACGCAATCAGGACCTGCCCTAGTCCTGGGCGCTCTGACTGCAGGAAGCTCTGCTTTGGCCCCAAAGCCCTTCCGAAGCTTGAAAAGCGAGCCACGCGGCTTCATTCTGGCCAGGCCTGAGGGCAGAGAGGTGCGCGTGAATGAGGTAACTTCAAAATTATTGCTTAAAAATAGGATGTGGGCAATCTCGATGCCCAGTTTGAGAAGACGCAAAATCTCTGTATTTCCCACGTGAGTTGAACAAGATAACACAGACGTTTCCCCTGGGTGTATTGAAATATGACTGACGTATAACATTGCATGAGTTTCAGATGTAGGATGATTTGACACGTGTGTCTGCTGTAAAACGGTGACCCCGCCATGGCCTCAAATCACATAGTTACTATTTCTTTTTCGTGGTGAGGACATTTGAGATTTGATCTCTTAGCAACTTTCCAGTATGCGATGGAGTATGATTGACTGTAGTCGCCATGCCGTGCGTTAGACCACAGAACTTACTCATCTTGTAACTGAAGGCTTGTGCCCTTTGACCAACATCTCCCCATCCACCCCCCAGCCCCTGGTAACCACCATCCTACTCTCTGTTGCTGAGTTCAGCTTCTTTAAATTTCACGTGGGAGATCATTCAGGGTGTGTCTTTATCTGCCTGGCTCTTTCACTGAGCACAACGCCCTGGACATCCATGCATGTCATTGCAAATGGCAACATTTCATTCTCTTTTATGGCTGAGCCGTATTCCACTGTGTGTGTGTGTGTGTGTGTGTGTGTGTGTGTGTGTGTGTGTGTGTTCACAAATATGCATCACATCTTCCTTCTCCACTCACCCTTGATGGGCACCCAGGTTGTTGCCATGTCTTGTCTGTTGTGAATAACGCTGCAGGGAGCATGGAGGTGCAGGTAGGTATCTCTTCAAGACAGTGATTTCACTCCCTTTGAACATACACCCAGAAGCAGTGACATATTCTTTGGGTGATAAGCAGCTAGTAGGAATGTTTAAGCTACAGAACAATGTTTCGGTCTGTGGTCCCCTTAGTAGGTCCTGTCTCAGCTCTGGAAGCTGACGTCTGGTGACATCATCAGTTTGGTGAAGCGTCGTTTTTACAAATGCCGAGTCACACTTCAATCCTTTACGTTCCCACCTGCTCAACCTGTTCTCCTCCCAGATGAAGGCTTCTTCCATGGTTGATTCATATGCATTTATACCTAACAATTCTCACGAGATGGCCAGAGAACTAGACATTTTTAACTGATGGTTGATTCCTTTAGAAGCCCCCATTCCACCCTCACCTACCACATTTCTTAATCATATGAATCTGAAATTCACTCTTTCTATAACTGAGCTATCAGAATGCATATCACACTCACTCGTAAAAGGCATCATTTCCCTCCATTTTTGTAGATACAAGAAAACAAGACTTAAAATAATCCAAGTGTGTGTGTGGGGGGGTGGGACGAACTGGGAGATTGGGATTGACATGTATACACCAATATGTATAAAATAGGTAACTAATAAGAACCTGCTGTATAAAAAAATGTATACCATTTATGATAGGATCGCAAAAAAAAAGAAAAGGTACATGGGAGGGTATTTTCATCTGTCTTTGTGTCTGATTATGTTTTTATTAAACCTTTTAAAAAAAAGAGTACCTTATGCTATGATAATTAAATATTATGTTTTCCAAAAAAAAAGAATCCAAATGACTTGCCCGTAATAAAAAGCCGGCCGTTCGCTGAGCTGGAACTCGGTGCTGGACCTGGGCTCCAAGCACTGCGTTTCTGCAAGGAGTCGTCCTTACCAAGGCCTGAGGTCGTGAAACAGAGGCAGATGTGTCTCGTCACGAGCTTTCCTACTGAGGCAGGAGTGAACATGAAGCCACATGTGAACTTGACGTCTGCGGTATTAGGGGACAAAGGTCACCGCAAACTTCAAATGACCAGGAGGAAAGTCCTCACAAGATTCCAGCCTGCGGGTGCTGAGCGGTCGGAGGTACGGGTGACACCCAGACAAAAGCCCCAGAAAGGGGACTCCCCACACCAGGTGCCCAACACAGAACGTGGTATTACCCGAGCTGAATCTCGACAATTTGGGAATAAGAAAAAATAAGGACAGTAAAATATTACAATCCACTGAATAAAACAGGAACCCGTAGGTCCAATCTGAGGATGATAGATAAATACAGACATTCACACAGACATAAACACAACACATAAACCCACGCCTGACGGGGAGGGGACCCCTGCTCAGAGCCGGATGCTGAGTAAGAAGCCTGGAGGGTGCAGCTGTCGGAAGCATCACCCTCCTCAACCATCGGAACGAAGATGGATTCAGATGAGACTTATCAGTGGGCGCTAAAATCCGGGTGGGGAAGCGCAGAGGAGCGGGGTGTTTACACGGTCCTAAAGTGCCCCCGCAGATGGTGGCCTGTGAGCCGCACAGGGACACAGAGCGGCTGCCCCGGGTCGCACGATGAAATTCAACTTCCAGTGAAGGACGGTGGGATATTGTGCTTCCGGACGTGCCCCCCGGGGAGGCCACCGCACCCTGTGGTAGTGGGCAGACTGATTGTGTGTGTCACCTGGGCAGGGCTGAGGGATACCCAGAGAGCTGGGAAAACAGTGCTTCTGGGCGTTTCTGTGAGGTCGTGTGTCTGGACGAGATCAGCGTCTGAACCTGCAGACTGAGTGAAGGCCATCCTCCCCAGTGTGGGTGGCCTCATCCAATCCACTGAGAGCCCGGACAGAACAAAGAAGTGGGGAAAGGGAATTCGACGGTCTGCGTCCGCCCTCGACTTCGGAGCGCCTTTTTCTCAGGTTTTGGACTCAGACCAGGAACCCCATCCACCCCAGATTCTCAAGGCTTGGGACCCAGAGGGAATTTTACCACGGCTAAACAAAAATGACTAAACTAAAAATTAAGCAAGTTCTTTCTAACTAAATAAAGGCCAAATATAGAGAAATCTGCCTGGGTCTACCCTTGCCAACGATGTTCTCGGAAACACTGGTGGACTTTGCAGTAATAAGAAACTCAGCTAAAGATCACCTGTACGACAGAAGAGGTCAAAATGATTTTAAAAATTCGTATTGAGACTCACAGAAGCCTGCTCAGCTGGCTGGCGTCATGAGGGACATACTTACAATTCAGGATTTCTTTGATTACCTTAGGAAAATATAATCCAATGTCATAGAGTTTGGATTGGCCTTCATGACACAGAGAGAGAATATTCTGGACTCTCAAAGCTTTCTCTGTTACGGAACAATATGTTGAATACAAAACTAAAATACGGAGATAGGATTTTTATGCCAGAAGAATTTCAGCCTCTTTCTAAAAAAGGGGAAAAGTTCAAAGAAAGGATATGTCCATCCCACACATTTTTAAATCTTCACCAAGAGATCTTCTGCAAACAGCCAAGTTTCACTTTTCCCCCCATGACCACTACTGTGATTGTTTCCAATGAGTTTTCTTCCCTTCGAAATGCCTTAATTAGCACACTCAAAAAGCATGCAGCCGTCTATGTATTTTGTTTTCCTGACAGTGATTTTACAACCCGTGGACATTTCTAAGCCCGCATGAGACGTCACCTTCCCAGTCCGGTAGCCTCGGGCCCAAGTCCTGACGGGCAAGCTGCTGGGGGTAGCGGGCTGTGCTGGGAGTCTGGTCCCCGCCCCAGGCTCCCGGCTCGGGGTGCATCACCTGCTAGTTCCAGCTGTGAAGCTGCACTGTGACCCCTAATTAAACAAGCCAGAGGGGAGCAGGCAGATGTGCCGGGGACGCGATGGTACAGGAGAGACACCGCAAGTTGCCTTTTAAAGTTTTATTCACCTGAAGCAAGAGAGAGCTGAGAGTACGGAGGCACACACGCTATCCCACCAGCATTTCAGAGCCCCTAGGCCTGAGGGCACTAGAGAGCACGACCCCAGCGCAACGTCAGCTCACCTCCAACCCACCCTGTCTAGCGCCTGCAGACACAGCGGTGCAGCCTCCCGGAAAACATCCGCCTTTCAGCTTAGAAGGACAGAAACCCCTAATCACCAAACCTGAAGACTAAAACCGTAACGCACGATTGACTATCAAGCCACGCTGGACGCCGCGGGCCCTTGTCACCTGCTGGGAACAAGCACCCGCGCCGTCTGGCTCCTGGGCCGCCCCTCACTGGGTGGGCGAGGACGCGGACGCGGGGAGGAGCTTGGGCTTGGCCTGCTGGGGCAGCACCACGTCGGGGATCTTCTCCCCGTGCTTGTATACGCTGACCGTCACGTCGATCTTCTCGCCCCCGTACTTGTTCTTGACATGGATGCTGTACTTGCCCGAGTCCTCGGAGGTCACGCCCTTGATGGTCATGCTGACATACTTGGCCTGCTCCACCTTGACCAAGAAGTGGTCGCTCAGCTCGATGTCCCTGTCGTTCTTGAACCACATCACTTCCGGGTCCGGGTTCCCGAACACCGTGCAGGTCAGGTTCAAGGTCTTGGGGGCAGGGTGGGCAGAGAGGGGAGAGTTAGAGAAAGAAAAGCCTGGCAGCCTCCGAGCAGCCTAGGCCCTCCACCCACTCGGCTATTGATCTGCCCTTCAGGACATTTATTTAGTCAACATGCTCTTTACATATGTAGGCACCACACTAGACACCAGGGATCCAAAAAGAGCAGGAAGTTCACAGCTTCCTGGGGCAGCTGGAGAGAAAACTCAAAGGTAATCTTTTCTATTTGTTCCCAGATCTAATCCATGCGTAAGTTGATTAAAGAATTTCAAGGCAATCAAGCTCTGGGTTTTTCAGTAGATATTTTTAGCCTGGTTCTAAATTTCCTTTATATTCAGACTCATGGGTTCCCTTTACCAGTTCTTCTGGCAAATCCAGAGACTGCGTTGTCTTATGATAAACTGCATTGTGGACACTTAGCAAAGCATGCTTTCGGTCCAGGATAGAGTAAAACTACTGCTAATCCTCAATCCATGACCTGCAGGTACAGCTCGCCAGGTTTCCCTCAGCGGCTAAAGAAAAGGGCTCTACGTTTTCGTGTTTTGGCCTAATAAAAATTCCCTCAAGTAGCTATGTCCCCGTGACACTGAGATGGAATCACTCAAGCACCCAGAGACGTACCAATTAGATACCAGTAATTCCAGTGACAGGTGACCGATGATAACTCCAATAAATGGTTTCCCTTCTACACCCCAAAATGACCTTGACAACTGGAGCGGAGATTGCTCTTTTTATTTCACACGAGGCGGGTGGGTCGCGTGGGCGAGGGTGTGGGTGGGGCCCGCCTGCTCCTTCATTCACGCCCTCGACCAGCCCCCGGGACCTGTGGCATCAGAGCCGGGTGGACACCGGGGCTGGAAACACCGGGTGTCACAAACACACCACGTAATGTGTCTCCCCGTGATGGGAAAGGTGCCCTGTGTGCATGCGGAGGGTTAGACTAGTCCCTCCTTTGAGGACACAAGTTTCCCAGAGGCAGCCTGGGCCCAGCAGGACCCAGGACGCCCCCCTCCACACCGGCTGCTGGCACTGGGCCTGCCGTGGGGACCCCCCGCTTCGTTGCCTGCCCTCACCTTTCCCTCCATTATGGTCACCACGTCGGGTAAGCCGCCGAGCACCTTGCCGCGATCTGCAAGAGCAAAGCGCCTCTGCTGAGAAAACCGTCCACGGGGACGATCCTGGGGGTCGGGCCCCGGGCTGAGCACCGAGGGGCGCAGCAGGAGCTGGGAGGGGAGCGCTGGCCCGGGAGAGGACACAGGGCAAGGCACACTGTAGCGGGGACCCGTGCTAAGGTGCATGGTGGGAGCAGGGGGTAAGTGACTCCGAGCACGGGGGTCGTGAAACGGTCGAGAGGAAACGCGGCCGTGAGCCGGGCGTGAGGAGGAAAGTCTCACCAGGGGCTCAACACAGGGCAGACCCCGTCCTTCTGTAATTTAGTTTGGGAACTGGGGGCCTGGCCTCTGGAGAGGGGATTTTGCAGGGGGATGTATTGCAGGTATATTTTCATTTTCTGTCTACTGTGATGCTCTGACATCTTAAGTCCCGCGTGGCTGGGCAGAGACAACCCCCCACCAGCCAACGGCCCAGCCAGGAGCCCGCCTGTGACCTTTGCCGACAGCCCGGCCAGGCCCGGCCTCCTCCGCCTGCCCCGCCCCCGGGGAGGTGACCCTCCTATGCCCGAAACACCCGGGCCTGGCGGCTCGGGGCAGCCCTGTCACCCAAAGCCCGGCAAAATCACTAAAAGCAGCCAATCGTACGTGTTCCCTCCGCCCCGCCTGCCTTTCCCCTGGAAACCCCAGTAAAGGCCGTGCCCTCAGTCTTCCCTCCGTCCTGTCCTCCGTCCCCTGACCCCCTGGCCATCCCCCCACATGCCCGGCGTGGCCCTGCCTCTAGGACCCAAGAGCCCAACAAACTGTCCTTCCTGGGCCTGTCCTGAGCCTCCTCCGGCGGCCGCTCCTGACTGACCAGCTCGTGAAAGGACACAGAACAGGTGGTGGAAGGTGAAGGCAGAAAGGAGGCCGGGGGGGGGGAGGGGGTGGCGGAGCTGGAAGGCAGGCTGTGGGGAAGCTGGGGATGAGCAGCTGGGAGCAGCAGGGGCTGTGGACAGTCCTGAGGGTTTCCAAGCGGGCGACAGGGTTTGCTGTCTATTATTTAATGCACAAAATGAACACCCTTAAGTACAGACCCTCTGCCCCACCCAAAATAATATTTTATGCTTGCTATAATCTAACATGTACTTACTTTTCTCTGCAAAAGCAGCTGCCCTGAAAATTAAAGGGGGGCAGAGAACAGAATAAAAGAGTCATGAGCAAATGCTATCAACCAAAAGCATCACACATTTCAGAGGTTTCTTAGAGATGAAAGCAAAATGAACGAGGAAACGTGTTTGCTTCTCCTAGAAGAACACATTCGGGTCACAGGGTCTGAGGACCCGTATGTATGTACTTTTCCTGCCGTTTCCCACTGCCCTGTCTTCCAGCTGATAAAACTCACAGAAAAGTTTCTATTTTTGCCAGATTACACTGGAGATTTTTAGGTATTTTTGAAAATGTTGGTATTTGATTTACCTAAATCGTCCATTCATCCATTCAACAATAATTATTCATTATTTACTGAATAATCTAGTATGAGACAAAGACTGCTCTCCATGTCGGATGCTCTAAACATTACACACATATTTAGAAATCCCCAGTTATTCTTTAAAGTTGCTCTAAACACTGGGATATTGTTCAGCTAAAAAGAAATGAGAAGTTTCTGTACCTTCCTCTCAATTTTGCTGTGAACCTAAAACTGCCCTAGAAATAGAAAGTCTTAAAAAAGAACCTAAATATATAACATTAAACAATTGCTCTGTGTGATGTGTTGCTATAATTATACCTATTTCAGAAATTCAGCATTTAAATTCATTTAAAGTAACCCAGGGTTGGGCTTCCCTGGTGGCGCAGTGGTTGAGAGTCCGCCTGCCGACGCAGGGGATGCGGGTTCGTGCCCCAGTCCGGGAGGATCCCACATGCCGCAGAGCGGCTGGGCCCGTGAGCCATGGCCGCTGAGCCTGCGCGTCCGCAGCCTGTGCTCCGCAACGGGAGAGGCCACAACAGTGAGAGACCCGCGTACCGCAAAAGAAAAAAAAAAAAAATTAACCCAGGGTTATTTTAACTCTAAAATTAATTGACAGATGCATTTACAGTTTAGAAGAATGCCTTCTTCTAAACACGGAATGGCTTAAATTGTTATTTTTAATCCCAGTTCCTAGGAAGATCACATTCCTTGGGTCAGCTAGGTGTCCACAGATGTTCCCACACCCAGACAGAACGACACCACGTCATCTGGACCCCAGACAGAAACATAATAGCCAAGCATGCAAATCTTACTTGAGCTGCTGGAATTCGGCAAATGCTTCATCAAAAGCTGCAAGGGAATATTTTGTACATTAGTAACCGTTTGAATGTGCTCGGCTTTTTACTCATTCCCTTAGCTGCCCTGCTCGTGACTTTGCTTCATCAAAACTGATTGGTTTGCTTAACGAAACAGCCAAATGAATGAAGTCATGTTCTCTGAATGAAAGTGGTAAAATCAGATAGCTTCCCTCTCAGCATCCTTGATCACTAAGGTCATCCCTAAGTACAAAATTACTAGGTGCTAAAGAATAATGATCTTACCTTGACCGGACAGGTCAAGTGACCGTTGATGGGTATCTTGGCCGTCAAAAATCTCGAAGGTGTACTTCCCTTTATCCTTCTCGGTGGGCTCGCAGATCTTCAGCCAGGCCATCTCCTCACTCCCACCAACTCTCATGTGCTCACCCGATGCAATCTTAGCATCCCTTTGAAAAAGTCACAGGGACATACTCAATTTAGAATCTCATATTATATGCACGATACCTGTGGGGCAATATTACACATCTTTCAGGGAGAGCCTCCTCTAACTGGCTGGAGCTGGTGTCATCATAGATTTTTCTGGATATTATACATTTACTAACTACATCAGCAGCTCAGCTCTGAAAACCTTCTGAAATTAAACCTGATACTTAGTTTTTAAAGATACCTTGTGGTTTAACATATGCTTATTGGTAATAGGTAATAGACTCAAATACTCTTGACCGTATGGCATTTTTCTGCTCAAAAAGTTAAAAATAGAGTCACCACGTGATCCAGTGGATGCAAACCCAGAAGAATTGATGGCAGGGGCTCGAACAAATATTCGTACACTCGTGTTCATAACAGCGCGACTCACAGTAGCCAAAAGGTAGAAGCAACCCAAGTGGCCATCGCCAGATGATGGATAAACCAACTGTGGCCCATCATATAATAGAATATTATTCAGCCTTAAAAAGGGAGGGAATTCTGACACCTGCTACAACACGGATGGGCCTGGAGGACATTATGCTGAGTGAAAGAATCCAGTCGCCAAAGGAGAATGACCGCGGCATCGGCTCAGCCAGGACGAGGGGTGAACGCTGCACTAGAGGGGGAGTCCACAAACGCCAAGCCACACGCAACCCGCTGGGCGCCCTTCTCAGAGCCCTAACCCCACCTGGGCTCTAGCGCAGGAGCCCACGGCCCCCTGAGCCGGCATGTGCACCGCCTGGCGCGTGACCCTGAGCTCAGGTCCAGAAAGGAGCCACCCGCCTTCCATCCTAAGCCCTGACCTGAGTTCTGACCCCGCCTCTGTCACAGCCCCGACGCCTTGCTGGACTGGGCACAAATGCTGTTCCCAGACACCATGTGAAGCCACCCGCCAGCAGAGGGCCGGCAGCAGACACCCCCCCACGCCTGGCTCCCCCTCCCAGCTCAGAGCCCCCAGCCTGGCTCCACCCCTGGGGTGAATTCCAGAACCCTCCCTGATCAGCAGTCCCACCCTCACCCTACACCCGCTAAGGCTGGCTTCTGCTGAATTAGGCAACTTACAAGAAGGCAAACGAGTCCTGGTAGCAAAGCACAGCTGCTGGCTGCACTGAATCTGTTATCACTGTTACCCCCTAGACAGTGACTTTGGCTCGAAGGACTATTTGTTATTGTTTTGGGACTTAAATGGGCCAAGTCGGATAAAACCTCTTCCTTGGTTTTATTATTGGATCACAAAACATGCCCAAATCCCTTCACTCCCAACTAAATTTAAAACACCTTATGTTAAGGTAAGAAAGAGGAGGATGGAAGAAAGCCTAGGTGTGTCTGCTCGTTTGTGCGAAAGAAACCCAGGAGATGGGTCCCTGCAGGGTGTGGGGAGGGGCTGGAGGAGAGGGTGGGAAGGGGTGGTGGGCGCACCTGCGCGGCTGCCCCGCATCTCCCCTCCCCCAGGGAGCTCCAGGCTTCACTGAGATTTCAGGGGCCTCTGCATGTGAAATTTCCCGTTTGAATTAAAATCCAAAGCGTTTTCTTCTATAAAGAGGCCATGTGGCATCTTCAGTGGCTGTCATGCTTCTAAGTCTTCAGTGGTCCATGCTTAGCAACTGGAGGTCTAGCCCTTTCTCGATGACAGAGTAACTTCACCTTCGAGCAAGAGAACAAACTCCTTTTGCGAAGGGACATGTCTGCTGAGTTCCCCTTCGTGTGCTTCTAACCCGTTTGAGATAGGTTTCAGCATTTCTTCTAAGTGGCCCTCGATGTCTTACTCAGCATTTCGTCAAAGAACAATCGGCCTTGCTGACGCCCACATTTCCCCAAATCCTCACCATTCTCTATTGATTTCTCGCCACCCACTGGCACAGAATGTTCAGGTCCACAGCTCGAGTCTCCCTTGGGCGTCCCTGACTCTGTTAGGTGGGCCATTTAGCATCCAGCAGCACACTGTATTTCTTTCTTTTATAAAAAATAAATTTATTTATTTATTTATTTTTGGCCGTGTTGGGTCCTCGTTGCTGCACGCGGGCTTTCTCTAGTTGCGGCGAGCGGGGGCTACTCTTCATTGCGGT